>NC_143575.1:270304616-271504616 GCF_048544385.1 Mastigoproctus giganteus | reverse complement strand
GAGCAAAATCTTAAACCAAAATGTAATTAAATTTTTACATTATTCAAATTTAATGAGAATTTAATGAAATTTCAATTAAAGAAATTTGTTTAAAGGATTTAATGTATTACACTGAAAAGGTTTTCCCAGAAAATATCTGATTTCATTTACCCATGAAGCCTTCTTCATCAAGAAAAGTTTTCGTAACGCTTTTGTAATATCTCTTCCCTTTCTTGTCATTTGTAGGCGTTGGAGGAATTGGTTCTTCATCATCACTCTCACTCAATGCCAAAACATCAGCAGGAGGAGGAGGAGAAGGGGGAGGGGGAGAATTATTTCTTGAATTTTGTTCCTCTGAAAGAAAATAAATAGATGCTATACATACTAATTCACTCCATGCTTCTAATTTTCAAACTTCTTTAAAATTTTTTTTTTTTTTTTTTAAATATAATGCCTCTAAAATTCTATTCAATTAAGTACTTACTGTAAAAGTCTGTAGAAGAAATGCAGGGCTGGTAACTTATAACACTATTAAATATTTAAAATATTTAACAAGTAAAAATTTATCACTAATTTCATTTTTCAAGACACTCATCTTTCACTCGTCTAACTTTTATTTTGTGCAATAAACACTGGGATACAGTTCTGGTGTTATCCTTTAATCCACTAAAGGATTACATCCAGGCATTTCAGAAGTATTTCATAAATAGGGGAAAAATTTTTTCCACAAATTTTTCCCATACATACAAAGTGCTACCCAAATGTTCCCGAAATTTGAATGTTGTGTGGGAACTACGTCTAGCACGGACTTGTGACGCTAGGTAACACTGCATGCATCCTTTGTGAATCAGTGTGGCATCGGATGGATAGAGTCATTGAATATTTATGTGCAGTTCTTTGGCGGTATGTTTTGCGTAGTTGTGATTGTTGCGATGGTTGATGCGAGAGAGCAACATGCTTATATCAAGTATTCTTTCCTTCTTAACGATACAGAAGCAGAAATCCATAAGAAGTTGAAACAAGCTTTTGGTAACAATGCTTTAGGCCAGACGCAGACCTACTACTGGTTTAACCATTTTAAAAACAGTTGAATGTCAGTTGATGACGACGATCGCTCTGAGCATCTATCATTGATCACCACCCTGGAAAATGTCACAAAAGTTTGGGTGGCGATCTGTGAAGGCCACAGGTAAGCCATCCACAACATTTGTGGCACTGTAGGACTATTGTACAACACGTGTCAGCGGATTTTGTCAGACAAGTGGAACATGAGAAGGATTGCGGCCAAGTTCGTGCCATGGTTACTGAGTGGAGACTGAAAACAGCACTGCATGGAAATTAGCAGAGATCTTCAAGAAGAGGCCAAGAGTGATCAAAACTTCCTTTCTACAGTTGTCATTGGTGATGAGTTGGGTATATGGCTATGACCCAGAAACCAAGCAACAATCATCCCAGTGGAAGAGCCCATCTTTGCCATGACCAAAGAAAGCCCGACAAGTGAGAAGCAATGTGAAGTCCATGCTGATCTGTTTTCTGGATATTGATGGGATCATCCATAAGGAATTCGTCCCTCCTGGCCAGACCATAATTTGCAAAGTTCTACTGTGATGTCCTGAGGCAGTTAAGGGAAGCCATCAGGACGAAACGTTCAGAGAAGTGGTGCACAAAGAACTGGGTCCTTCATCGTGACAATGTGCCGGCACATCTCTCACTGTGGCACAGTTTTTGGTATCCAACAACATGACAATTGTCCCCACCCCCTTATTCGCCAGACTTAGCCCCCTGTGACTTCTTCCTCTTCCCAAGAATGAAAATCAAGCTGAAGGGTCAAAGATTTGATAGCAGAGAGGATATCCAAACTGAATCACAGGTGGTGCTGAACACTATGACGAAGAAGGACTTTCGGGACACATTCAAATCATGGGAGAAGTTCTGGGATTGGTATTTACACTCTCAAGGGGACTACTTCGAAGGTGAAGGTGGAGAATAAGACCCAGGGAACTTTTGGGTAGCACCTTGTATAATATAATCAAATGATGTATGTCAAAAAAAAAAAATTTTTCCTTGTTGGCATGCCACTGATGAATTTTTTAGTTGCATTCTCATATGCATAAAGGACCTATTTGTAAAGAAGACTGGTTGTATTTCCTGTAAACTTCATTACAAAAAAGTCGTTACTAATATGACAATATGAGTCATTACCAATTTGCCCTACTGAATTACTATTCCACCCCTCGATGCACCTTAGCTGATATGTTAAGAACTTGAGGGCCCTACAAAACTGTATCACCTTCCCCCAAGGAGCTAGAATCAGAACCTCTAGCTAGACAAGTTCTGAACATAATAATTAACCAGACTGCCTCATCAATCACATTTTTAATAACAAGGTGTAAAATTTCTCCCCCCCACACTTGTTTCCTTACCACCCGAAAGTGGATGAAATAGTCACCAAATGCCAAATCAGGTTTTCTTCATCAACAACCAAAACAATCAGATTCTTAGTTTGGGGCCAAATATTGAGCAGTTTAGAAGACCAAGGGCAAAATTATTGGTTGACTGTCAGAATAGCAAGTACTACATCAGGTAAATATGTGGGAAATTAGCATCCATATTAACAAATGCACCAGTGACACCAGATTGGGGAGTATGAGGGGTGGGGGAAGCAATGTGACTTTCTAAAGCATAAACGAAACTTCAACCTAATCAGCAAAAAGTCGTCATGGCTGCAAGAGACTTCAAGGAACCAGACTCGGTACTTCCACTATAAAGATTATGAGGAGACCCCCCCCCATTTCAATGGGAGTCCCTGAAAAAAAAAAAAGAAAAAAAAAGTCACATCCTACACAGATGCACACCAAGATATCCTACATGCTTAATTGGATATTACAGGTCATGTAACTGTTTTTCTCAACCACTGAAGAACCTAAAGGAAGCTTGGAATGTAAGCCTTATAATTATACTTATGTTTAAATTTAACAGCTTATAAATTCTATTATGTATATACAGCCAGGCCTCGCATAACGAGTTTGATTAATGCGTTTTTCAGTTACCGCTATTTGAAAAAATTATACCACTTTTCACTTTACACAAAGCAAATTTCCAGTTAACGTGATCTTTCTTTTTTTATATACGATAGTTGAAAAAGATTTGAATCGCGCGTTAAGCTTACCGTGCGTCGGACGAGCAATAAACAAACGTTTGCCTGCTGCCCGCCTCGGTGTGTTCCATTAACCATCGGAAGAAGACGTGTTACTTGTTTGTCTCCCACTAATAAAGTCAATGCAGATTTGCATTTAAAATTCAAATTTTTAAATGAGCCAGATGAAAATGTTACAGCGAAGGATATAACGGTAAAAGAACTAGATGAAATCTTTTGTATCGCAGAGAACCTCAAACAAAAGGATTGAACTTGTCCGCAATATTTATTTCGCCAGTGCCCAGAGAAGAGAAGATTGTTGTCAGCTATAGGAAATTGATTGATGAAAAGAGAAAGTCACCACTGTTCAAATATTTCCGCAACAGTCATTTCTTCACTGTGTATTTTATGTCAGAAGTTCCCAAACTTTCTCGGTTCACAGCGCCCTTAGCGTCTCAGTAATTTTTTCACAGCGCACCCAGACCAAAAGAAATACCTAACAGTTCTGTTTAGTAGTTAGGTCCAAACAACTTAATAAGAATTGTTGAAACTGTGAACTACCTCGAGCTAGTAGTTCGCACGGTCCAACAGATGTCGAGTATCGCTGTTTTCTCTCGAAAATTTAAAATATTCCACAGCGCACAGTTTGGGAACCGATGTTTTATGCAATAAACATTTAATTCCATAATTATTTTCATTATGTTTTACATTGTATGCAGTTAAAAAGTTATTTAAAAGGTATTTTTAAAATTCTTTATGGACATTCCAGAAGGTCAAGGACCAATTATAATTTTTCCTATTGATTATTATATTCAATTAACACGTTTCCGTTTTGCGCAATGCGCTCGCGGGACGAATTAATCGAGGCAAGCCTGTATATTCTTATTCAAATTAAATATTTTCTATATGCTGTACATAACTATAAGCTCTTTTAAGCAATTATCTCTTATTAAATTTTCATTTTTGCAAATGCAACACAGCTTTATACTCTCCAAGAAGTTGTACACCCTTTATTTTAATGAGGATGTGTTTTAATTTTAAATTTCAAATTAAAAATTTATTTTTGAGAAGTAAAATTTAAAATTAATTTCACTTCTCAATCATCATCTTTTAACTTCCAAGCAATTTGAAATGGTGATGGAATCAACAATTGATTTATAAAACTTTTGTTATTCAATTAATTGAGAAGACAAAATCTTATATGGATACAAAATTCTGTAGAGCAAGAAGGAAAAATAAAGGAAATACACACCTTCAGATTCTTCCGATTCAGAATCAAGAACACTAATAATTCTCCTGTGTTTCTTCTGATTTTTGAGCTTTTGCTTTTCTTTTATTTTTACCTTTTCATCCTTTACTGAAATTCAAATAATCATGTCAGTTGATGCATGAAAACTTTTATAAATTATCGAAGAATATTACGAAAGAAATTTTTTTTGCCAAATTCAATTTGCACTTTTGCTTCCTACTAAATATACAGGACTCAAATCAAAACTGAATATAGCTGTTTTCTTAGCAGATATATTTTGTAAATGTACTGATCATAAAACATTACGGATGAAACCAATAACTGATAAATTAATTAATTTAACCTGATAATTACTAAAACAATAATAAACTCTACACACAACTCGTGATTGTGATTCCAGATAGTAAAAAATCAAATTCATATGATGCTTTGAGATAATACTGCAGTGGCTTAAATGAAACAAAATTATTTTTTTATTCAACAGTCATCAATTTAATTGGTAACAAAATTAATCAATCAATATTACAATAGCAGAACTATGCAAGGAAGCAAAGTTTATCTAGAATCTATCATCAACAAAACCCAGTTTCATACTTTATCTATTTCTTCTGAATATTAATAATTATGCCTTAAATTGAAATAAGCTCTACCAAGATAAGTGAAAACTGTTCCAACAGAATTACTCTCTGTCTAAATAAAAATTTTCTTACATTAGCATTAGTACAGGCATACAATGCAAGAAAACAAGTTATGCAGCATTAGCCAAAAAAAAAAAAAAAACTCTCCCATTTCACCCCTTCATTCGTTCCAAATGCCTGTCCAGCTCAGCCTTAAATTTATTTAGGCTATTAGCATCCACAACAAAAGATGGAAGCCTGTTCCACCAAACAACTACCTGCTGGCTGAAGGCAAATTTCCATACATCTATTCTTCAACTACCTTTCCTTAATTTGAAACTGTGCCCACCTCAGGTTCTTAATCTGAGCAGGAGGAAGAATCCCTTCGGCATTCAGCTTCCTCAACCCATTCAAGGCCTTATGTTTGTTTGTTTGTTATTTGGTTTTTAGGAGCATTAGCAACTAAGGCCATATTGCTCTGGGGATATGCGGTGGTCATTCTCTGACCTTTCCGCATCCTCCGTATTTGGTAGTCATGGGCTTGAACCTCGGTCTAATCAAGAAGCATGTGCTACGCACTGCTGCTCCTGCCCACCTGTCTACGGAGGTCAAGGCCTTATACACCTCAATCAGATTAACCTTAAGCACTGAAATTTGCAGTACTTAAGCCTTTCTTGGTAAGATCACCCATTTGTTCCCCTCACCAAACTTGCTGCCCTTCTTTGTACTCGTTCTAGCAACTCTACATCCTTCCTAAAATGAGGCCTCCAGACCTGTACACAGTACTCTAGGTGTGGCCTGACCATCACCTTGTATAATCACCTCCCTGTCCCTACTGACAAAATTCCTATTCATAATTGACAACACTCCATGACCTGCCCTGGCAGCCCGTCTGCACCTTTCACCGTCTGCACTGCTCAACAAACTTCATATTTGACTGCACAATTACCCCCAGGTCTTTTTCACTTTCCACTTCCCTCAGTGTAGTACCACACAGTTGGTACGTTTCTCTTCGGTTATTGCTACCCATATGTAGTACTTTGCATTTGTCAATGTTAAACTTCAGTTGCCACTTCTCAGCCCATGTTCACAGCTCATCTAGATCCAGTTGGAGTAGCATACTGTCTATACTGTCATTAACAACCCTGTCAACCTTTGTATCATCTGCAAATTTGGACATTAAACCTGATATACCTTCATCAATATCATTGATAAATATACAAAACAACAATGGGCCCAACATCGAACACTGGGGAACTCCACTCAACATCTGTCCACGAAGAGCAATGTCCATTAATTACCACTCTCTGTCGTCTCCCACTCAACCATCCCTTTATCCATTGTACGGTCCTTGAGGTTGCCACAGACATTTTCTCAGATATGCCAGACAAGCTGTACTTGTTACTTGGGAGTCTAAAACGCTGATGGAACATTCAAGTCAAGTAGACCAAATTTCCGCGAAGTCCGAACAGTCGGTGACAGCTAACTCCTCTGCTTGCACCTTCAAGATGGTGGGACTGTTAGTAATCCTGGATATAACCTCCATGCACAAGCACACTGGGTGACCACCAGGTATGAACCAGGTTTTCAACGTAAGCAGGAGTCGAGGTGTGGTGCCCACACCACATGGAGGAATGCTGCCCCTCTGTGTTACCAGGCAATACTAGGTGGTAGATGACTCTCATCAATCAGTGCAATACCACCACTTTGCTTATTGGAGGCTTGAAGTGGTGGAACCCATCTTTAGCCTCCAGAGTTAAGTTCCGGTCAATTCTTCGCCATCTCTTCTATCATGTAGTATGACTGATGACTTTTGAGCTAGTGCAGTGGTTTTCAACCGGGGTGCAGCAACAGCATTCCAGGGGTGTCACGTAATTTGGGTTTAAGTTACTTAAACTTATTATTTTTTAAAATTTATATGTTTATTTCATTATAAAACGGTGTACAGTATGGTAGGAGTGCCGAAAAATAAAATAAATTACTTAGTGGTGCCGAAAAATAAAGTAACTTACTTAGTGGTGCTGTTATTAAAAAAAGGTTGAAAACCACTGAGCTAGTGTATAATCTTGCTACCTCTACTCCGCCAGACAGCGACTGGAGGGAGTCCGAGTAGCGTGTATGCAGGGCGCATTGTTGAGGTCACGTTATGTCAAGAATCTGGGTATATTCTTACCAAGTGTATGCCATATCCAAAAATTTCATTACTCCATACAGCATGTCCCCCCACTTTTCCCTACTATTGAATACACCATGAATTGTCAAACTAACAGAGCAAGCTTATCGGCGAAAAGATCTAAACCTCCCAAACACTTCCTAGTTCATTTCACAAATATACATGGTCTCAATTCTAATCTCAACGATGTCCATTTCCACTTACAGTATGCCAAATCCCATGTACTTTTTCTGACAGAATCTCAGTTATCAGTTGATTCAACTACTACTCATCTCAGTTGCCTGATTCCTTTCGCCTCAAAGGTGGTACTTTGTGCATATGCCCGTTCCGATATTCCCTATCGGAGACTTAGTAATTTGGAATCTCCTCTTTTTGATCTTCTCTGGCTTAAAACCTCTCTACCTCATTGTGTCAAATTCATCTGTTGTCTCTACTGTTCTCCCAACTCCACTAATCACTTGAAGCTCTTTGACTTTCTCTCTTTGAAACTTGACTTTCTCCAGTCCAACTTTCCTAACAGTGAGGTAATTTTCCATGATGATTTTAATGTTCACAACACTGATCCAGTTGGTCAAGATGCTGAGGCTTTTGCAATTTCTAATGACCATGCACAGATTGTTCATTTACACACAAGAATACTGGACAATCCGAACCATACAGCAAACATGCTTGATCTTTTTCTCACAAATAACCCTTCTAAGTACACGGTCGAAGTGAGTGGTCCTTTAGGTACCTCAGATCACAAATTGGTGAATGTCTTCTCCAATGGAGCCTTTATCTCATAGTTATTCCCAACCTCGTATTGTCTAGCATTACAAGAATGCAAAATGGAATGACCGGTAAGATTTCTTTTCTTCTTTTCCTTGCTCGGATTACTGTTTCAAAACTTCTGATGTCAACGTTTGGTCAGATCGTGTCAGTGAAATTATCCTTGTAGGAATGGAATCTTTTATTCCACAATCCACTTTAAAATCTCGTCCTTTATCTAAACCTTGGTTTTCCTATAAATGTGCTAAGGCTGTTCAAGAGAAGAATGTTGCACATTGTAAACCAATTCTTCAGTTTCATTTTCTGCCTACACCAAAGCTCGCAACAATTGTAAAGCAGTCATTAATCAGTCCAAACTAGATTGTGCACAGGCTAAGAGTAGAAAACTTGCTTCTTGCCCTAATGGTAGCCGAGCAGTCTGGTCTCTTGCCAATATTGGATGCAACTTTTGCCCATATCTGTCAAAACCAGATGGTTCTGTTGTCACTTCGGCCAAGGATAAAGTGGGCCTGATAGCATCCCATTTTTCTTCCAACTCATGTATTAAGGATCTTGGTAAAACACCTCCCACCATTCCGAATACGCTCCATTCAATGCCTGCTGCGGTCTTCCGTCAAAAGCATGTCAGAAGGATTTTGACGAATCTTGATGCTAAGAAAGCTCCAGATCCTGATGGTATTTCTCCACCTGTTCTCAAAACCTGTGCTCCTGAACTTTCTCCTGTTCTCTGCCGCCTTTTATCACTTTTTTTCTTCCAAAGGTGTTTTTCCTTCTGCTTGGAAATTTGCTCATATCCAGCCAGTTCCTAAAAAGGGTGACAAATCCCTCCCATCCAGTTATCGTCCTATTGCAATTACTTCTATTTTTTCAAAAGAAATGTAGAAATCAATTAACTGCAAACTCTTAAACTACCTAGAAACCTTCCGTCTGATCAACAATCGCCAGTATGGATTCCATTAGTGTTGATCCAATGGCGATATTCTGGCTTATGTTTCCCATTTATGGACTAATTCAATGGTAAAGTTCAGTGAAACACAAGCAGTTGCACTTGACATCCCAAAGGCTTTCTATCGTGTTTGGCATAAAAGTCTTCTAAACAAGCTTCCATCTTATGGTTGCCAACTGTTTTTTGTAATTGGTTATCCAGTTTCTCTCTGATCGCTAATTTGGCAAACATTTCATATTTCGCACATTTTTTGAGACTGTGATGCGTTGGAGAATCGCCCCTTTGTTTTTCCCCCAAGTCACAGCACTCTCACTAGTCTGTGATCTTTGCTTCGTAGTTCTAGTCGGGGTCCCGATTTCCGTTTAAATACAATTTAATTAACAATAAATTTTAATAAGATTAATATTATTTTTGATTAACTGATAATACTATAATAAGCTAACAGATTCCTCATACAGTGCTTCGTATTACGCTATCTAGTTTTACTTTATACCTTACACTATCAGTTCGAGATATATATATATATATATATGTTAAGCTATTTCTAATACGTTAAGCTGTTTCTTATCAACTACAATATGGCGGCTAGTTCAACAATATTGGCGCCAACACCGGGAATCGCAACTTCCAAAATTCGCTGGTTAAATCAAAATAAGAAGCTGTTTCTTATCAACTACAATATGGCGGCTAGTTCAACAATATTGGCGCCAACACCGGGAATCGCAACTTCCAAAAATCGCTGGTTAAATCAAAATAAGAAGCTAACGAATGCTACCAAACCTATTTAATATCCCTGTAAAACAGAATGTACGATGTTAGTTAATGAAGAATATGATAAAAATTAAAAATACTTATCCCTTTACAGCAGTAAAAAATCCACCGACTGTTCTCTTCCGTGACCCGAGCACCCTCTCAAATTCATTCAGTTGACAATTATCTTTCCTTAATTTGAATTTAATGTTCTCTTATTTGAATCACCCTAGAAAGAGAAAATGTGCTACCACTGAGTTTTCTCAACAGTTTCAATGTCTTGAACACCTTGATCAGATCCCTCACACAGACACACCTAGTTTTGTATTACTTGTAGCTTGCACTTTAAAATGTGTAAGAATATAACTGTACATCCACAACTAGGTATGTTACCCTACTTTGTACCACTTTAAGTAAGCAGATATCTTTTCTGAAGGCATCCAGACCAATATTTCAATGGCACAGCTCTAAAATGGTGTTTGCAGGCCAGCTGCTAAATAGTCCACTGAACCTCTTGATAACTCTCTAGGAGGCTTCTGGATCAGCTAAGGTATAATCTTGCTGCCTCTACTCTGCCAGACAGTGACTGGAGGGAATACACATACAAGATACACATACCCCCCTTCCTCCTGTACAATCATAAATTGTGATGATTGCTGGATTTCCACCCCACCCCACGTTGAAGTAATATTTTATTAAGATGATGCACACTAGATTATCAGAATTTGTACCCTTTTTTTTTTAATGTAGGATCACTACTGTGACACTTTTATGGACTGCAAATATACTGAGGCTAACTGATTTACTGTTTGCAGCCACAAATTCTACTCAAACCTCTCTTATTCTGACTAATAATACCCACTAGGCAAGTGGTGATATTTGAGAAGCTTTAGGATATTGGAAAACTTACCACTGTGATGAAAAACAGCATTTTCCACTAATCACTATGTTTCACTATATAACAAATTGTACTTGGCTGGACCAAATGGAGCAATATAAATGATACTGCTAAGCCTCACAGGGTCCTCTCAGTTTACAGAAAGTGAAAAACAATAAAAATGGACAAAAAAGCAGCACACACACATACAAGACTAAAGACACTATTAGGAACATACAAAGAAAGACTAATAATTTCAAATCTGTGACTCACAAGCAATAAATATTTGCATGGCCTGTCAGGCTATGCCACTGCAGGCTAAACTTCAAACCAGATACAAAGTACTATCATTTCAGTAATCAGCTTTAAAACAGTCCCAAAGAGCCAGAGAATTTTCTTAATGCCTCTACTCCAACAAAGATTTCTTTAATATGGTACTCAAACCAATGAATTCCATCTACCCATCAAATGTTGACCAGAGAATGTACTACAATATGCATTTTTTCATAATAGTTTTCCTTCACTTCCACATTCAAGCAGCTGATGTTAAGATGCTCTTAAAAACTTATCATATCAGATAGTTTTATTCTCATTTATTTTCTAACTCTGTCTTCAACTACAAAAAGTGGTACCTTGCAGAAAGTGTGCACTCTCTCCCCATGGTAATTATTTTAGTTTTATTTTAATTTATTTCCACTCTCTGCACTCAACACAAGCCAAACAACTTAGCAACTGGCCCTAGAGGTAAATTTAGTATAATTTAATGAAATCTTTGCTAAACTAGGTATGTTACCCTACTTATAAGTATTTTCAAGTTCCACATTCTACACAATTCTCAAAATTTCCACTCTATCTGTGCAACCAATTTTGATTTGACCATGCACAACACCTCCATAGCCAAGTGGTCAGGAGTGGGAGTGCAGTAGCACCCACTCCTTGAGTAGACCGGAGTTCAAGCCCCTGAGTACTAAATCGGTTGATCTGCCAACCCGCACTAGACCAGCATGGCAGATTATGGTCCATTTCCCTCAACATGAATTGTCGAGAAGGCTTCCATCCTGCAGTGGGTTGATAATGGCGGCAGTTTACCTTTTTTATTTTTTAATACACTACAGCTATTTTCCATCATTAATTGTTATCACAAAATTTAAATTGATCAGCACGTGGAAAACTCCAAACTGTGTAGAAGCACACATATGGACTATTATTTAACTGTAACGATAATAAACATGAAATGTTACACCAATGAGGTCAATAAACTATACGTACTTGGTGCTTCTTCTTCACTGGAACTTATTGTATGTGTTCTTTTCTTGTTATTCCTATAAGTAAATGATTTCTAGAGAAACAATAAATTACCTGAAATAATTTACAATTATTTCAGTTCATTTAGTTCACAAAAAAAAAAAAAAAAAAAAACAATGAAAATTATTTCTACAGGTGACACACAGGTTCAAACTGTAAGAAACTATAACAAAATAAGTTCAACAATAGGCAACATTCATGCAAATTCAACAATGCAATCATTGTTGAATTTGCATGAATGAGAACAGCATAATTGATTGAGGTATTGATCTTGCTGCATGCAGTCAAAATTCATTTTTTAATATGCTCAACATTACATATTTTTTGCAGTATATAAAGCTCTTGGCTTTGAAATAGCCTTACACATAAAAGTCTGAAGGTGTAACATCTGAAGGATGTGCCATTCCACTGGTCCAAACCTTCTGATCCCATGATGAGGGAGCTGCCAGCTATTTTCTAACTGCATGAATTAATGAACTGGCACTGAACCTCTCTAGAACCACTGTGGATATTTGCCCTACTCATTAAGAGTGCTTGGAAAAGCATTGCTCTGCAACATATCACATCAAACAGTAATGATAAACATGTCTGTATACACTATTTGTCATTTCATATATTAAATGATTAATTCATTCATTCATTCATTTATATATCTTCTTAAAATTACTAAAATAATTAAATAGCATGATTCAGATCTTGTAATCATTATAACGTCTTAGGTTGCAGTCACTATGAGTTACCTTGAAATGCTCTGTGAATATGAGGTCACACAAAAGAAGGACCAGGACTGGTGATTTTTTTCTCATACGTTACACTGTCAGATTTCGCTACTGATTCATAAAAAACATGAATTTAAAAAATATATCAAATAGAGAGCTACCATTGAGTTTCTAATGAAACTAAATGAGTGTACCACAGACATTTTCAACAAGTTGAGGCAGACTTAAATGGAGGAAGCAAGGCCAAGGTCATACAATCAGCACATCCATCAAACAAAAGTTGATTTATTTTGCTGACATTTGACTGCAGAATGGCAGCAGCCAAGTTGAACTTGAACAGAAGAGCTGTTAGGCTGATTTTAACTGTAAATTTCAATGAAAATGGTGCATCAAGATGATCAAAAGGAATTATACAAATAAAGATATAGAAAAGGCCCACCAGGTTGTTCTGACACCTATCAGAATGCATACAGTCAGAAATCTGTATATATTTGTAGTAAATGAATTTTAAAGTTTGTTATGTTGTCAGTTAGTTTGAATCTAACTACGAAACGTGACAGCAGTTTTCACCTTAGAAAGAGGAGGAGGTCTGTTGGGACAGTAGAGTGGATGGTTGATCTTACAATGCCATGTTTCATTTTTAGTTCTTTTCAAAAAAAAAAAAATTCCACTAGGACACACACACACACACACACACACACACACACACACACACACACACACACACACACACACACACACACACACACACACACACACACACACAATTCTGCTGTAAATTAGGCTTCTTTGAGTCAAAAATTTTATATACATTTAATAGCATTGCTTGCAGATTGCAGGGTTAATGACTGACTGCTTGTAAACACCAAAACCATCAATATTTAAAGTAATGAGAAAAGGTGGATGACATCCCTCAAACACTTGTCTTAATGTTATCTTAGTTCCATTAATAAAACGAATAGTCGGTTTGTTAAGACTATATTTAAGGGCAATTTCTACAATTTAACTTATCTAATATAATGAATTCCATTAACTTTACACTGTTCCTTAACAGGAGATTCATTAATATTCTCATTCTTTGTCATGATCAGTGAGTAGGATTATTTTCATTGGAACAGAAGTCAAACTAACAGGTCTGTAATTACCTGTGTCACCTTTTGATCGCCCTTTGTGAATTGGAGATACATTTGCACATCTCCAGTCTGTATGGACTTCCCGGGTCCAAGGATGCTCTCATAATTATGGCTAAGGGTTTGCTTACTTCCTTTGCTGCCTCCTTTAATAAAACTAGATATATCCCACCCACCCCAGGTGCCTTTCTTATGTTAACTTCAACAATTTCTCCTCCACTTTGCTCTCAGTTATTACAAAATTATTTAACTCCCTCTTAGAGTTTGATAAACATCTGGCCCTCTCCTCCTTGAATAACTCCTCATGTGTGAATGTAGATGCAAAATACTCATTTAGTTTGGCAGCTATCTGAGAATGATCATCTACAGTCAAACCACTGATATCAAGTGGACCAATCTGATTCATCCCCTTCCTTTTAGAGTTTATAAGTAAAGAAGTCTTTGCTGTTTTTCTTTGCATCCTTTGCCAAAGATTTTTCATAATCTGCCTTCGCTTGCCTAACCTCCTTTGTGACTTGATTATAGACTAGCGTCTATCTACCATAGGCATCTGTGTTGCCCGACAATTTATGTGCCATCTCATGCATTTTTCTTGTCTGCCACGAGTCTCATTAGTTCATCTGACATCCATTTGGGCCTGAACCTAGAGCAGTATTTCTTAGTTGCAACAAAAAGCCTAGTAGCTTCCTTGAATGCTTCCCATTTAGAATTTGCTGTTGGTAACATTATCAGTTGGTCCCACTGTATAGAACCTAAAAAACCTCTGAGACCACTGTAGTCACCTTTAAGAAAGCAAAAACCCTTTCCTTTACCCCGAATGGTAGTTACATCTTTAAGTAAATCCCAAATCAGTACACTGTGATCACTGCTACCTAGTGGATCCTTTATCTGTAAATTCTTAATGCATGAATAATTACTGGTAATAATCAGATCAAGAGTGTTACTCCCTCTTGTTGCCTCTCTAACATGCTGCCACAGAAAACAATCATCCAATAAATCCACAAAAGCCTTGCTAGTGTGTGAGTGACCAACCCACAAGTTCTAGTCTATATTTGAGAAGTTAAAATCCCCCATTATAAAACATTGATTTACTGGCCCACTCTATTTCTCTGTATAATTGTTCATTGTACTGATCAGAGTCGTTAAGCCTATAACAAACTCCCACCCTTATTTTTGCTTTCCCATTGTCCATCTATGTCAACTGGATGCACTTCCTTAGATTTTATGTTTCTTAACTAACAGCATAACCCCTCCTCCCTTCTTATCCTGTCTATACTTTCTGTACACATTGTACTCCCCAAATTCCAATTCTGCATCCCCTTATATCTGAGTGGCACGAATTCTCTGATATCCCAAAAATATCCACCTTGGATGTCTTAACCAGAACTTCAAATTCGTTTACTATACTCCTAGCATTGGTGTATATGCAAGTATACATGCACCTGTTCTTACTCTTAGTTACTCTAACACAGCCCATGTATTTACTTGTTTCATGACCCCTAGCAGTTCCTGAAATCCCCAACAACTGGCTTTCTGGGCTGCTGCTCATTCCAATAGAAGCACAAGAATCATTTCCACTTCTGCCTGCGGCTACTGTTAACCTATTAGTATGTGAACCCCCCCCCCAAAGCTAGCAGTTTTCAGGCCCACCTAACACTGCCTCGATAGCATCAGCAAATATTCTTGCACCCTTTCTATTTAAGTGTATCCCATCCCTGTAGAAGCAATCTCACCTGTTAACAAGCACAGACTATGCTGAGAAAAATTCTACCCCATCAGCCCTGCACAATCTCTCCAGGGCTGAATTGATTGACAAGGCTCTCATCACATACTCCCTTCTTTCATGTCTGGGCAGGATTGCAGACACTTTCAAATTTAATCCTAACTGGCGACTTTTTTTCAGTATTGACCTGTACGTGCTTAGTAAATCTGCAGATCTCCTACGGAGGAGGGGTACTGCAGGGGAAAAAATGAAGTGTTAATGTGGAATGTTTTTGAAAACAACGCACATATTTCCACATGATCTTGTTTAAAAATCATGAATAGCAAATGAACTGTCAAATGGAACATTTCTGAAAAATAAGATTGCTACTTTTTTTCAGTTTTTTAACCATTCTCCTACAGAGGTTGGGGAATAATTCTCACTTGTCTAAATACTGGAAAAAAGCAGGTGAATTGTTAATATGGAACAATTTTGAAAATAAAAAGGAATTTGTAATTTTTATAAATTTTTATTTTGCTTTCCAGTCCCCTTCCCCCAGATTCACACTTATCAATGATATTACAATGATAAAAATGAAAGGAAGAGTACTTTGTAACTTCAAAACATTTACCTTTTATATTACAATTGAGGAGCAGAAATGGAAAATGCTTAAAGTGCCAAAAACTAAATTTTTCAGAAAATGAAAAATACATAATTTTTCCTTCTTGGGCACTTTCATCATTTCTAGGAGATTTCTATTTTCTAAAGCAAAGCCAGAAAAAAAAATTACTTTGTGTGAAGAAAACCAGTGTGATTCTCATTTATCTATATGAATAAATTTTGTAAGCTAATCCTGACTGCAGTTAGGCTGGTTTGGGATGGGGGAGGGATAAAATTAGAGGCAAGAATAACCAAGATAATGATTAAATTTCATTTTTATTAAAAAAATAAAAACTTAAAAATGCAAATTTCAACAGTGCAGCTTTTTAGTCACTGTCCATATCATGACACTTGTTATCTTCATTGTGCTCCCACAAACAAAGGGCTTGATAAAAGTTTTTGTACTCCTCATTGCCAAAAATGAAGCATAGCTCCAAAATGTCTCTTTTTTTTTTCTTGACTAATTTCATGCTTGTTTGTTATACATGGAAGCATCAGTATTAAAGGTAGCCGTTTTGGTTTTGTTTTTCTTAAACAAAGTGAAGATTTCTCAGTCGAAAAGTTCGTTGAAGTTATGATCCAGACTTGGTCTGGTTGATGACTTGTCACTCTGATTTGTGATGCTTTATTTATGCCTAGTCTAGTGGTGCTTATAGTTATCAGCCAGTCTTGCAAAATCAAAGAAATCCTCTAGGCTCATTTTAACTATCTCAAAATGTTTTTTTCGGACTTGCACTTCTGATAACCTCTTCCAAACTCATCAGGGATCATGGCTCTCCTTTTTTTTTTTTTGATAAGCCCGACTCCCCGTCACAGGCCATAAAACTATGCACCGAAATAAGAAATTTAATTTCAACAATATCAAAAATTGTTTGGCTACTAAGTAAATCAGAGTGAAGAATAGCATTTGGTTTTTATTTTGGGCTGCACCATTGTCAGCCCATATGACAACATGTCTAGTGTTAGTTATTTCTGAAGACATTACCTTGAAAAAACATGTGATTTCATTTCCTCCCCACCCAGAGATATCCTCATGCCATATACATATGTAACTGTTATTATTTGTTAAGCCATGTATGCAGAGATTGTAACAAGACAACTGGTGCGAGTAAAACATTCTGGAATTTAAAAGTGTAGGAACAAACAGTACTTGCTGTATATCCATGGCACAGAGGGCAGTTAGGCTACCAGGCAACTGACAATCAATGGTATCAGTTTTCGTTATGGTCTGAGCCTTTTCTGTTTTTTGTTAATGTACCTGCAGTTTGTTATTATTGTTACTGTTTGCTAGCAGGAACTGAAGCAGCTTTTATTGCAGCACTGAGCTTATCACATTCTGGAATTTGTAGTAAATGAATGGAGCCTCCAGACCTGTATGCAGTACTCAAGGTGTGGCCTGACCATTGATTATAAATATATATATAAATAAATATATTGTACACTGGAGTTCAAAGAAAGCGCATCACCCATTAAAATTGTAATTGTTGTCCGAATAACATAAGTATACGGCAATATTTCTTACAGATTGCATCAGATAAGATTAACATGCGTATGTGATAACATAATATTGCATCAGCTGTTATGTTCGGCTATATAAGCACACTCTGCAAGAGTTGCAATCATTCCTTGCTTGTGTCAGGATGGCGAGTTACATGCAATTGATGCCACAAAGAAAGAGTGCTATTGTTGCTTTACATCAGGAAGCATGTTCTTCCTGTCATATTGCTTATAGAGTGTCTTGTAATCAGTCAACAGTCAGAAGATTTCTCCAAACTCAATAATACTGCTTCTGCTGATAGGAAAAAAGTAACCGGATGCAAACATTAGCATTAGTAAAGGCACATGATGCAAGAAAGAAAGCTTATATAGCATCAGCCAAAAAAAAAAAAAAAAAAAAAATCCTTCTCATTTCACCCATCCACTCACTCCAAATGTTTGTCTAGTTCTGCTTTGAATTTATTTAAGCTATCAACTTCTAGAATGACAGATGGAAGTTTGTTCCGACAATCAACCACACACTGGCTAAAGGCAAACTTCCTGAAAGTGCGGAAGTAAAAATTCGGCACTCAGGCAATTATTCTGAGCAAGAGGAAGAATCGCATCAGCATTGAGCATGCTCAAACCATTCACGGCTTTATACACCTCAATCAGATCACCTCGCAGGGGCCTGGTTCCAGACACTGTAATTTGCAAAGCTAAGCAAAACTTAATTAATCTTGTTGCCCTTCTGTACTCGTTCCAGCAGCACTACGTCCTTCTTAAAATAAGGCCTCCAGAACTGTACTCAAGGTGTGGCCTGACCACTGCCTTATAATACAAAGGGATAATCACCTTTATTCCTGCTAGAAAAATTCCTGTATATCATTGACAAGATGCCATGAGCTACTCTTGCAGACCATCTGCACTGCCAAGAAAACTTCATATCTGCCTGCACAATTACCCCCAGGTCCTTTTCATTCTCTACCACTGTCACTGTAGTACCACACAGTTGATACGTTACTCTGGGTTACTGCTTCCCATATGCAGTACTTTACATTTGTCAATGTTCAATTTCAGCTGCCACCTCTCAGCCCATCTGCTCAACTTTTCTAGATCCTGTTGCAGCAGCAGCGTACTATCATTAGTGTCATTAACAACTCTGCCGACCTTCATATTGTCTGCAAACTTGGACATTAAGCCTGATATACTATCAGCAATATCATTAATAAATACAGAAAACAACAACAATGGACCCAACACTGAACCCTGAGGGAGTCCACTAATAACATTAGTCCACAATGAGCAGTGTCCATTGATTACCACTCTCTGTCTTCTCCCACTCAACCATCCCTTTATCCATAGCAGCAATTTGCCTCCAATGCCATACTGCTCCAATTTGTGCAGCAGTCTTTCAGGTGCAACAGTATCAAAAGCCTTTTCTAAGATCCAAATATATGATATCAAAATTATTCTTTGCATCCAGTTCCTTTGTGATCACATCATAGTATCCGATCAAATTAGTCAGACAAGACTTCTCCTTAACAAACCCATGATGTGTCTGAGCCATAACTGAAGTTTTGTCTAGATGATCCTGCAGTGCTTCTTTAACCAGTGGCTCCATTATTTTCCCTGGAACAGAAGTTAATTAACAAGTCTGTAATTACTGCTGTCACCCTTTGATTGTCCTTTGTGAATTGGGGTCACATTTGTACTCTCCATCCATGGGTACCTCCCATGAGTCTAAGGAAGCTCTCATAATTATGGCTAAAGTTATATCCAGTTATATTAAAGGAGGTGGCAAAGCCACCTCCTTTAATATAACTGGATAGATTCCATCCACCCCACGTGCCTTTCTTATGTTTATATTCAACAATTTCTCCTCCTCTTTGCTCTCAATTATTACAAAATAATTTAGCTCACTGTCAGAGTTTAATTCACCTCTGGCATTCCCCTCCCTGAGTATCTCCTCCTCGTGTGTGAATGTAGATGAAAAATATTCATTTAGTTTCTTAGCTACCTGAGCAGGATCATCAACAGTTGAACCATCGATATCAAGTGGACCATTCTGTTTCATCCCCTTCCTTCTAGGATTTACATAAGTAAAGAACTCTTTGCTGTTTTTCAAACAAGTCTCTACGCCAAAACAGGACCATGTTTTGAAGCTTATGCCTTAAAAACCATAAAGCTTCTTCGTCTGAGCTGAACAAAGAATGGGAAGAACATACAGGAGTGGTAGCAAGTGCAGTAACAGTCAGAAGATGCCTCTTCAAAAATGGACTTTTAGCACGTCATCCTCAGAAGAAGAAGAAGCCCCTCCTCACACAAAATATGAAAAGGCCCAATTAATTTGGTGTAAGGAGCATGTCAAATGGACCCTCGAGCAGTGGAAGTCAGTTATTTTCTCAGATGAGAAGAAATTCAACCTGCCTATCTCTAATAGGAGACAAACAATTCACTGTAGACATGGTGAAGAATACCATCCAGCCTGTATAGTGTCTACAGTGAAATTCCCTACTAGCCAAATGATATGGGGGTGCATTTCGTATCGCGGAATATCGTGCAGTTTAAAAAAAATAAAAGGTTCTGTTTGTTGTTGTTTGTTATCTGGTTTTTAGGAGCATTAGCAACTAAGACCATATTGCTCCGGGGATATGCGGTGGTCATTCCCTGACCTTTCCGCATCCTCTGTATTTGGTGGTCATGAGCTCGAACCTTGGTCTAATCAAGAAGCGTTTGCTACATGCTGCTGCTCATACCCACCTGGCTACGGAGGCACCATAAAAGGTTCTGTAAATGCCAATGGCTGGCAAAAAGCTGCCAACCATTAGAGGCCATTTCAACCTGCCAAGTAACTGGCAGGTTGAAATGCTAGCTGCTCCAGAGTTTCAGGACAACTCTGCTCCTTGTCATTGGGCAAAAAGGTGTTAAGTAGACACTTCTGTAGTTACTTTAGCTTCATTTCTGCATTAGCGTTTCAACAGTAGTGTGTTTACATTTGTTACAGGTGAAAAAATGGTTGGAAGAACAGTCCATTACAACTCTTAGCTGGCCAGGAAACAGCCCGGACCTGAATCCTATAGAGAACTGTTGGCCTCGTGTGGAATCTGCAGTTGCCAGAAAGAAACCAAAGACCCTTCATGAACTTCAGGAAGCCATAATATGTGTTTGGAACCACAAACTATTAACTTCAGAAATTGATCTATTCAATGCCTTGACGGTGTGCTGCTGTCATCAGAGCCAGAGGCGATTCAACTAAATATTATTGTTTGCACCTGGTGAACTTTTCATTTTTTTTTTTTTTCATTTAAAATGATAAACTGTAGCAAACTGAGGGCTTCTGATAACATTTCAGCCATAATTGTCATGTATACCAAAACTGTTGTATAAAGGTGGCGAATGCTCATTTTGGAATATTTTGAGAGCACCTGTCAAATATTACTTTGACTTTGCCTTAACTATTAATAAATATCTTTTATTTATATTTCTATTTGTGATGCTAGTCATTAATGTAACCTTCCATCACAAAAAAAGGGTACGAAATGTGAAATTCCTAAGTGATGCACCTTCTTTGAATACCAGTGTTTATATAAATAAATATATAATATATATAATATTTGTAAAATAATAAGAGGAGTTTACCTCAATATATATAAATATATTTATCTCATTCTCAATTATTACAGAGATATCACCATTTAAAATTATACAAATGCTTCTTGCTGAAAAGTGGACAAATGAATTCAGAGCACAAATAGATGAGAGTAGTTTTTTATTAAATATGTCACCCACTGGCTAAAGGCAAACTTGCACACGTCTATTCTGCAACCATCCTTCTCAATTTGAATTTATGCCCCTCATGTGCATAGTCTGAGTAAGAGGAAGAATCTCATCCACACTGAGTTTATAAATCCATTCAAAGCTTAAACAAATCAGATTGCCTCACAGGTGCCTAGTCTCCAGATGCTGCAATTTGCAGAACTAAATCCTTTCTTGGTAAGAGCACCCCCTTAGTTCCCCCCACCAATCTTATTGCCCTTTTCTGCATCTGCTCCAGCAGCTAAACATCCTTCTTAAAACGAGGCCTCCAGACCTGTATGCAGTACTTAAGATGTGGCCTGACCATTGCCATATATAATGGAATAATTACCTTGCTAGCAAAATTCCTGTATATCATTAACAAAACCCCTTTTCCTTTTTTTTATTTAACCACTTCTCAGCAATAATCATTACTTAACTATAATCCCTATAGCTTCTTAAATTTTTTTCCATGAATTTGACTATAGTATTTTGAAATAATGTAAATATTCAAGCTTATTCATTAAAAATTTAAAATTTTTGGTACATCATTTCTGGAAATGATAGAAATACAAACTCAATTAAAATCAAGATTACATTCAGATACAAAGATTATTTTGAAAATTAATGACAATTATCAAATCTTTGAATATTTTGTGTGTTGCAACTAGTGGGAATGAGAGAAGTGTCAAACAAGTGCATTTTAATTTGCTCCTCACACTATATATTCTTTAATTATATTTGTCTTCTAAATGAACAAATTCTGTATATTATGTGAATACAGTCAATTCTTCATGTATAATTCCTCAATTACCTTCTACAGAAAGCAACAAGCTTTCATTAAAGTATACTTTATAAAAAAAAAAAAAAAGGAAATAAGAAATACCAAATTATATGAGATTAATGAATTTTCATCCCACGGCAGTATTAAATACTAATAATAAAAGGGGGGGGAAGAATAAAAAGCAAATAAAAAAATTTAAAAGTACCTCTGCTTAAGTAACACTTCTTTTTCCTTTTGTTTTTTACTATCTGTTGATCTGTCTTTTCCTTCTTCTAATAATGAGGATGGTGATACAGTTTTGTTGGATTTTTTTGATGTTCCTTTTTCTGAAATTAATAGCTTAATTTTGATCTTCCTTTAAAACAGTATTGTTAAGAAATAAAAATATATGGTATATACAGGGTCCTCAACTTACATTGGCTCAAATTATATTGATCTGCACTTATGTCACAAGTAAATTTCCAAATGTTATTATTTATTATAACATGACCTACATTTACAGCATAACATAAGTCACCCATTCTGCCTGCCTGCCTGTCTACCTCCTGATGGACACCACTGTCAAAAACCACCTGGTATTTTTGGAATTTTTGATTTAATATTTCATCTTAAAAATTCATTTTAAGTATTTTTGGCTTATTTCATTTATAATGGCTTATAAACAAGAAAAGATTATTACTTACTAATTTGCACTTCCTAGATGATAAGCTTCTTGTTACATGTGTTATCCAGTTATTCATACTCTTCAGTGAACTGAAGAGTATTGCTGATTTGGAAAACATATGTAAACTCAAACAAATAAGCATACTGTGCAAAGAAAATATAATAGGATAAATAAAACAGAGCTATAATGCTCAATGTGTCCTACATTTATATTAATATACAGAAATAAAGAGGAATTTACCTCGATGCTTTTTTGTGGAATGCCTCACTACAATACTCTTCCAAATTCAATCAGATGTAAAGTTTTCACTCAATGGCTTCCTTCCCTCACAGACATATGAATGGTCCGACGTATCTGCGATCGTTAGTCAAGATCTCCAACCTGACCACCAAACCACAACCACATAACCCTGAGAGTCAGAAGGCATCTTGTCTAATATTAAAATCAATGAAACGATCATGGCATATGAAAGTTAAAATTTTAAATTAGCTAAAATAATTTAACTCAATTTTGAATAACTTCTCTTCCTCCTCCTCAAAATTGAGTTAAATCATTTTAGCTAATTTAAAATTTTAACTTTTATACGCCGCGATCATTTCATTGATTTTAATGATTTTGATATTAGACAAGATGTCTTCTGACTCTCAGGGTTATGTGGTGGTGGTTTGATGTGTTGGTGGTCAGGTTGGGAGATCTGGACTAACGAACGTGGATACGTTGGACCATTCATATGTCTGTGAGGGAAGGAAGCCACTGAGTTATAATTTTACATCTGATTGAATTTGGGAGGGTATTGTAGTGAGGCATTCTACAAAAAAAGCATTGAGCTAACTTCCTCTTTATTTCTGTATATTAAAGAAAATATATGCACATGTAAATACAGTTAACATATATATAAAGCATTTACCATTCATATTGGTAGAAATATTATATCTGTATCACATATCATATCTGTAGAAAAGCTTCGTATTGGACCATTAGTCAGGAGCATAATCCCCTAATATACAAGGTGTGGCTATTAAATAACAAGACTGTTGCAATAAAATAAATATAAGGAAATATTTTGTACTTTACAAGTTATCAGGTATTTTTGCATTGGACTTGCACATACTGTGCAAGTCCAATGCAAAAATACCTGATAACATTAATTCCAAGCAGAGAAACATTTCTGGAAGTCATTTCTGTAAGCCCTATGCTGATTGTTTTTTTTTTTTTTTTTAATGTCTTCAATCGCCTTAAAATGGGTTCCCTTAAGTACACTTTTCAGTTTAAGCCCGGTGAGTAAGGTGCATGTTCACTCATACAAGTGCACGCAGAGATTTGTTTTTTGGCTAAAAACTGACAACCAGAGATCACATCTTGATGGTGTATCCAACCATCTTTCCATAATTCAGGTCTCTTCCTTCGAATTTTTTCATGCAGCCTTGTCAGAACTTCAATGTAGTATGTTTGATTGAGAATTATCTACAGTGTATCTACACCGATATTATATAGATACAGTTACATATTTATGTATTCATAGCTGAGAAAGAGACACACACAGAGTTTGTTTGTTTGTTATTTGGTTTTTAGGAGCATTAGCAACTAAGGCCATATTGCTCCGGGATATGCGGTGGTCATTTCGTGACCTTTCCGCATCCTCCGTATTTGGTGGTGACGGGCTCGAACCCCGGTCTAATCAAGAAGCGTGTGCTACGCACTGCTGCTCCTTCCCACCTGGCTACGGAGGCGCCTACACACAGAGTCAAAGGCTTCTGTATTTTATTTTATTTTATCAAAAGAAGCGAGCGCAGCGAGCAAAAACCCTAGTTTTATACATTAAAAAACAACATCTTTTGAAGATGGCCAGATGAGTTTAAATAATTTTTTCCCCTGCATAATCTATAATGTTATCAAAACTATTTTTGAATATACATTTATTAATAATGTCGGTCTTGAGCTTTTATCTACAAAGTAATTAAAAAAGTCTCAACCAGGAGATGAGTTTCTGATGTTAACCAGAAATAAATTTTTAACTACAAAACAAAGTAATTGATGCAGTTGAGAAAATTCTTGATCCTTGAAGTTTGTCAGACATTCTCTCAGGTATGGCAGTCTAGGGTTTTCTACCTGAGAGTAGTCTAAAACACTGATGGAACTGATATTGAAGTGACACCTGTGAGTCAAGTGGACTGAATCTCGGTGAAGTCTGGGATAAGTGAGATTCGCCACACTTACCCTTAATATCTTCATAAATACTTGTTGCTTTTGCATGAATGGCCATTAGATTCAGGGACACTTACTTCTGAATCTGATTTTCCATCCATATTATTAATTGCTTTTCCATCTTCAATATAGCACCTGAATGCTGTTTTGTGATCACTATTAATCACAAAATGATCAATTCCTTGACCCTTTAAAATGTTCTTTTACACATGCACTGTCCTTTAAAATAGCATTCACTGTTGAAGCAGCGAGACCTAATTCCCGTGCAATAGATGACAAACTTTGTCCTGCTTCATACTTCTTAATCATTTTCATCTTCATTTCTAAATCAATTTTGTTCCATTTCCTAGCATTGCCACCACTTGCACTTTCCCTTATTCATTGTAATAAGTAAATGGGAATGAAGAGAACATTTCAGTGAAGGGGAACACATTTCACCATAATACCATAACGTAAAAACTCACTCAAATCCAGTCATCGAGATTATCACAAATGCAATAAGATCGAGTTTACTATCTGTTTATAATTAGATGCACTAATAGAAAAGCCCAATAAATCAGAAAGTGCAAATTGTTTTATGGTTGTGACCTCCAGAAATGTTCCTTAGAAAAATATCAACAAAGCCGTTCAAAATTGATTCTTATAACAGAATACATGATAATGATGAACGGGTAGTGCTCCACCATTACAAAAATGGCCTTTTAGAGAGATAAATAGCTGTTATATAGTGAAAATTTCAACTTCCAAAGTCTTGGAACGAATTACAAAAAAAAAAAAAAAAAAAAAAAAGCGTTTTTGAGTTCACATTGTGATGTTTTCACAATGCCTTCTGCGGGATGTAAAATACAATTGTACCGGCCGGCAAAAACTTATGTAAAGTCGAATTTATGGAAGTCGAGTATTACATAAGTAGGGAAGTGCCTGTACTTTAAATCTTAGGTGGCAGGATGGTGGGTCAGGTCAACTTGCTTTATAATACAGTCAATTCTGGTTATTTGGGACACATTGGGAATCTTGCATTTTGCCGTGATTAGCGGCTGCTCCAATTATGCAAAGTTTCACGTAAATAGTTAAAAATACAGTGGATCCCCGCTTTACAATTGGTGCACTGTACAATCAAATCAAGTTACGATGGACTCACCATAGTAAAGTACCGTTCACTATACAATGTGTAGTAAGCGCCGGTCATTGTGATCACGTTTGTAAATTAAATTTTAATTCTATTAAACAGTGATTCTAATTAGGAAAACAGGAGGAATATTATCCACAGGCTATAAAAGTGAAGGTATATTAAGCACAAATTTACCCTTTATTACCTTACGATTTAAAAAATTAAATGATATGTGAAAATTGGAAGAATATACATGATAATCGGAATAATTATTACGTACTGTAATATGTACATACTAACTAGTTGACATTTCTGTTCACTGAAATTTGTGGGTTGGGGGTTAAAATTTAAAACAGTAAAAAGATAAGCAATAACAAAGAACACGGCACACACAAATTGCAAGTAACATGATATGTGCAAGTGAGAATGGAGTAACAAGTTATGAAGCTTTAAAAATAGGAATGAAGAGAAGATTCTGAAAATTAATTTTTTTATATGATTGAAGATTTCATGAAAGTGTAAACACGTTTCACCATAATAACCCACAGAATTCCAGCTGTCGGTATTATCGCAAATTCAATAAGATCAAGTTTATGATAGATTGCACTAACAGAAAAGACCAATAAATAGGTGACTGTTAATTGTTTTTGTTTTATGGTTATGACCTCCAGAAATCCGACTGAACCATGACGTAAGGTTGGAGACAATCGTAGGGTAATCTCCATGCTGTAGTCTCCTGCCAGTGGCATAGCTACCATGTAGACAGGCAAGGCAATTGCCTCCGGAGCCCGGCGACTTTGGCTGTCTCCTGTTTTTGCAATTTTCATTAATTAAGTAGTGGCCCGAACATGTTCTTTGCCTCCGGGCCCGAAAAAGGGTAGCTAGGAGACCCAATTAAGCAAAGTAAACCACGGTTATTTTCTCAATTGGATTCTGTTCTCTAAGATTTTTCCCAATTAAGCAGCTAACCCGATTAACCAGTGGCCCAAATAACCGGAATCCACTGTATTATACAATATGTAAAACTTTTTTGTTTCTTTGTTTTAAACTATTCAAAGGATACTGAAGGATAACTATTCAACAAATAATTTGATATATTTTTCTTTTACTGTCTGCTATATTTCTGGCAAAACTCACCTGCCTGCTTATTGAAAAAATAAGCAACATCTTTGCTGGAATGTTCTTTTTTTTCTGTTTTCTTTTCTGAATCCTGAAAAATGATGCATGATTATCTACTTTCTTTAGTCAGAATCTTAATCTTCTACATTACTCGCAATACTAACTTACTTGAATAATACAAATTCAAGAGAAAAAGAGAGAATTATATAGTTTAACTAACCATTCTCTAATTTTTGAAGGAGAAATTATCATTACAGAAAACACTGAAAGATCAGCGTACAGTGCCATTTAAAAATTAACCTTCAAAGCTACACGTCACATCTTAGTGGTTATTACAAGACCACTCATGTGGTTCGGCAACATCTTTATTCTGTGTAAAATTATAGCTGGCAATTCTCAGCAACAATTCAAAGCAGCACATTTAAAACAAAACAACCACATGTAGTTTTTTTTTTTTTTTTATTATTCTTATTGTTATAGTCAGTAGTGGTAAATGACAGAAGGAAGCAAGCTTATACAATACAAGCCAAAAAAAAAAAAAAAAAAAAAAGACCCACCTCATCTGTCTATCTTAATCTTCTACATTATACCCTCTAATAATCTGTCTAATCCTTCTTTAAATATATTCAAACTAACCACTTCCAACATCAGATGGAAGTTTGTTTCAGCAATCAGTTAAGTTTCTCCATTAATATGGGAGACCTTGCATATTAGAATAAAGTGAGTTTACTTCAAAGTCCACAAGAAGCAGGCCAAAAATACAAAAGAATTCTATGCACACAAAATGCAATGTAATTTGAATACAAGTGAGGTTGGAATTTTTCTAGTTTTCCAGCGATATCATATAGCCTGACATAGTATTTATTTATTTCATTTGAGAATAAAGAAATAAATCACATAGGCAGTTTCTTTTTTACTTTTTTTAAATGTTTTATTATTATTGTATATATTTTGTTGGCTGATACAGTTAAAGCCCTATAGCTTCCTTTCAATATATGGCTAATACCAATAACCTTAAAGATGGTTATTGGTAGAAGCCACAAATAGCAGAAGTAGCAGAAGTCACAAATATATATTTAACTTATTTATACATTTCTGTTTTTAAATTGTTGTACTATTTGGGAGCATCAGGATAGCCTTACATATAAAATAAAAGATACATATAAAAACAACAAAATTAATGAAATTTTAAAGAAATCTGGAGAAACTGGCTGGAGAAATTGGCAAAACTACTTATTATTATATAAGTACTTAATTTTAAATAAACAGGGTGGTTTACGTATATTACAGCAAACTGTGATAGGAGATTCAAAGCCCTACGGGTATGTAACAGATTGCAATATCATAGTATATCACCTCCATGTCCTGTGGTGGTCAGTCTGAAAATATTCAATTTCCCACGAAAGTTTAGATTTTATGTGGGTGTGTGTGGTACAGTTTATTGCGCAGTCGTATCAGGTTTTGACCATGTCGTGATAGTTAACCTTGCCACAGGCAACGTCACATTCTTTGATTTCCTGAGCGTGGGCTGGTGTTGATTGTAATTTAGAGCTTGTTGTATTATTGTGGGAAGCAGATACAAGATGATATCTAACCATGCTAAAATGATAGAAATAAATGGTAATAATTGACATGGTGTTAATTAAAATAAAATGGGAAAAGATGGGGTGATAGTTATTAAAATTAAATTAAACTTAAATGTAAATTAAATGTAAATTAAAATTCAAGTAGTTCATGCTCCATAGCCAACCTCTATTTGCACTTTTATGAAAATAAATATAAAGAAGACATCATATACTACAGGTACATAGATGATATACTAGTCATCAACCATACAGATTTCGATAACATAGCTAAAAAAATCTATCCCGGAGATTTGACTAAAGAAAGAACCACAGAAAGCAACCTACAAGCCACCTACCTAGACAGTCAAATCAAGATAACAAACGATTTTGTATACACCAAACACTACAATAAAAGAGACCTGTTCGGCTTCCCAGCAATTAAACTAACAAACTGGGAAACGTTATCAGAAACCAAACATACGGGATTATACACATATGCAATAGCCCAGAAAGCATTATAACAGCTTTAATAAAACTGAAAAATACTCTTATCAAAAACAAAATACCTGACAATTACATCAGACACCATATAAATGCAGCCGAACAAGCTAAACTCATACAGCAACCAACTCACATTAGTCCTGATAGAATCATAGAAAAACTTTTTTCCATGGAACATAAATAACTCTAATTAGAGCTATAATTTGGCCCTCTTTTTGACCCCAGGTTAATTGTGCATGGGTGTGGCTCGACAACTATCCGCACAGTACCTGGATGTCCAAATTCATATTTCCCCACCAGGAATGTAAATACACACGTCTACATCACCATACAGGTATAATGCATTTCCACTAAATCGAGATTTAATTACAAGTACGAAAACACAGAGTTAATATTCACAATGAAAGAAGCTGTATATATTTGTAAATAGTTATCCCCAAGGGCACATACAGGGATGTCATGCCTTAGAAAAGCATTGCCAATCCAAACCCTACGGATAACACATTTAATTTTTATTTAATTTTAATAAATATCACCCCATCTTTAGATTCATGGGGTGAAGAGGCTTCACCCTCATGTGGTGAAGAGGCTTAGAGGGGAACAGGTATCCTGTGTGTTATCAGACACTCAGCCTAAAACACTGATGGATCCAATATCTCTCTATTACAGAAGATTTAGGAGAAGTCCAGTTGGCCTGCTTCCCTAAAATCCACTCATGCACACCTTCTCAAGGGTAAGCCCTGCTACGTCACTTAGGTGGCAATGAACGTGTACAGTGGTTCTCTTCAAGATGCCTGGTCAGCGTGAAGAGGAAAAGACCAAACCCTCCAGCATATGACAGCACGACGAAACAAATGGCCCTCAGTCCTCAGCAGCTTTCACTCCCCCTCTTACTGCAGCGAGAGGATCAGAGTGGAAGCAGAGGGTGCTAAGAATCTCTGGGTACGATCAGGCTGCCATGCACGGAAACTGAACTTGGCCTGTTATATCGTAAGATCACACATCAGTGAAGACAGGATATTAGAGCTGGAAAAGGAATTAGAAAATGTGAATTGGAATATCATCGGTTTGGCTGAAACAAGAAGAAGAAATGAATCATTTATAAGTTTATCAAGTTTATCAAGTGGAAATCTACTGTACACCAATGGATACAGTGAAAGGAGTGAAGGCGGAGTTGGGTTTCTGGTCCATAAAGATTTAAAAAGCAACATTTTGGAATTCAAAAATACATCACCAAGGGTGTCAAGACTAATACTCAAGATTTCTAAGAGGTACAAGCTAAAGGTTATAATGATTTATGCACCAACATCGAGCCATGATGATGAAGAGGTTGAAGAAATGTACACCGAAATTGAGAGTCTTCTAGATGAGCAGAAAACCCACTACACTATTATTACGGGGGACTTCAATGCTAAGGTTGGAAAAAGACAAAACAGTGCAGAAAGGGGAACTATAGGAAATTTTGGAATTGGTGAAAGAAATGAAAGAGGCAAAAGACTTGTGGAATTTTCAGAATCTCAAGGATTGTCAGTAATTAACACTTTTCTCAAGAAAAGGGTGAACAGAAAGTGGACATGGAAGAGTCCAAATGTATTAACAACTAATGAAATCGACTTCATTCTCACTAACAGAAGATATATTGTGAATGATGTTACCGTCCTGAATAATGTAAATGTTGGAAATGATCACAGAATGGCAAGATGTACACGATATAGATGTAGGAAAGGAAAGGAAAAAACTGACATGAGTAAATAATACAAAGGTCTTTGAGATAACAGAAGAGGAGAAAAAGCAGTATGTACTGGAACTTAAGAACAAGTTTGAGCTTCGGCAGACTGCTCAGGACCAAGATATCGACGAGGAATATTACAACTTTCTGAAAGTGATAAAGCCCAAGAAACCTATAGGGAAAAAGAAATCCAAAGAAGAAAAAATTAGTCAAGAAACACTTGTCATGATGAATCGAAGACGACAAATGAACAGCAAGATAAACACTGACAAGGAAAAAATTGAGTATACTGAGTTATGCAAAGCCATTAGAAACAGACTCAGAGAGGACATAAGAAGATTTAACACAAGAAAGGTAGAGCAAGCATTAAAGGAAAACAGAGGATTTAAATCAGCAGCCATGAGCTTTAATACAGAAAGACAAATGATACTGAAACTGAAGAATAGCGATGGTGTGCTTATAAACAGCAGAGAAGGCATAATTCAAATAGCAGAAGACTACTATAGAGAATTATACAAGGAGCGAGGGAATGATGCCAGCAGTGGGGAAGATGGATTGAAAATTAGCAACACATACGACATACCAGATATTCTTCCTGATGAGGTAGAACATGCATTGAAGAAAATGAAGAATCGGAAAGCCTCGGGGAAAGATGAAGTTACTGTAGAGTTGTTAAAATTGGGAGGAAGAGACATAACACAAAAACTGGCAAGGCTCTTCACAAAGTGCATTAGAAAAGGTGTGATGCCTAAGCAGTGGAATAATGCAATCATAGTTTTGCTGCATAAGAAAGGAGATAAATCAGAAATTGGAAATTATAGACCAATTAGCTTGTTATCCCACATCCACAAGTTGTTCACAAGGGTCATTACTAACAGATTAGAAAGAATACTTGATGAGAATCAACTGAAAGAGCAAGCTGGCTTTAGGACTGGATTCTCAACTATGGATCACCTTCATGTAATATCACAGCTAATGGAGAAAGCAAATGAATATAAAACACCATTATGCCTGGCATTTGTGGATTATGAAAAGGCATTTGACTCCATACAGCATAAGGCAATGTTTCGGGCACTGGAAAGACAAGGCATAGATACCCCACATATTATGATTTTGAAGAAAATATATGAGAGTGCTAACTCCTTTATTAGACTAGACAAAGACAGTAGGAAATTTAAAATCAAGAAAGGAGTTCGACAAGGAGACACAATATCTCCGAAGCTGTTTCCTGCTGCCCTTGAGGAAACTCTCAGAAGATTAGACTGGTCGCAGAAAGGAGTTAATGTGAATGGAGAGTACCTAAACCATTTACAATTTGCAGATGACATTGTGGTCATAAGCCACGATCCCAAAGAATTAGAGGAAAACCTTAATCAGTTATGCACAGTTACTAAGGATTTTGGACTAAAGATGAATATGGCTAAAACAAAAGTAATGATGAACAAGTATGCCACAGGAAGGGAAATAATGTTTGGAGGAGCAGTAACTGAAAAGGTGGAGTCATATACTTATCTGGGACAAGTTATTAGCTGTAATAATGATAAATGGCTAGAAGTCAAGAGAAGAATAAATTTTGGATGGATAGCATTCAGGAAATATAGTCACATACTGAAGAGCAATATCTCAGTTTGCTCCTAATTGATGTAGCACTTTCGAATTTCGCAAAGTGGATTATTTGAACACAACATACATTAGAAGGTCGGTAAAAGAGTTGATAATTGATGGGCAGCATTCCGGCAAACAAATTTTCTGTTTATATTATGTGATGACCACACGGTCAGAGATCCTTAGCAGTCACCGACTCATCTGCCAAAAACCACAGTAAAACAATAAAAGTGATGGGGAGTAAGTCTATTTGTCAGCGGAGTTTATCTGTTTATTGCAGTTCAGAACAGCATTATGACCGTGGATAGTGAATTTATTCGGCTTCTGGGCTAAAACAGAATTTCTCCCTTTGCGATGGCATCAAAGCGTAACAAGCAAATATCTTCTAATGATACTTTTTGAGTAGCCGTTAGTTGTAATCTGTTAGCTTTGTATTGTTACAAATATTGCAGTTATGTGAACAATGCACATTTCAAGAAAGAAAGATATTCATAGCGGATGATTTTTTTTCTTTCTTTTGATGCACCAGTTTCGAAGTTTATAACGCAGCTATAAATAGAAATATTTTCTCGAAATTTGGTTAGAAGATCAAACCCAGGAAACTGCTGTTCTGATATTGTTTACTAAAAACAATTACAATAAAGCAAACTTTTTTTTTTTATCAAATGCGCATTGCAGTGTTATCAGTTTTACACCAGTTTTTCCCCATTTCCAACAGATGAATTTCCTTGATCTTCTGTTCGTAGGAGCAATACACTGTTGAAGATAGGATATACGATCTGTTCACCTTCCATAAACTGTTATTGGTACTGTATGGCTTTATTGCTTCTTATGTCAAAAACAGTCTTTTGTTTATTTACACTTCTCCCTTACCGTCTCCATGTAGCTGTACGGGTGACGTGATATATACTTCCCACGCTTCACTCGTATTCAAGTGGAGTTGTTTATCAGAACTGCTCCTCTCCGTAAAAAGAAATTCACGCGCTTTATACCAAGAAACGAATCAAGTGTCGGGTTTCATAAGCTCTAGGCTGGTTAGGGCGGGGGTAAAAAATTAATTGAAAAGGCCTAAAAAATTGCATACGTGATGTCACATTTTTGTCATTTGCGTGAAATTCAATAGAAGGTTTTGAAAATTTAAGTGGGAAAATTCAAGAAAACAGTTCTGGCTCCAACTATAGCGAGTTTCAGCTCTGTAATTAGAGTAAAAATTATATAATTAACTTGCTGAACCCAGTTGGGGCTGGTATGTACCCTAACGGACGGGGATACGGTTAGTAAAGGCATAAACCCCAGGGGCTCACATCTGGTGAGTATGGGCTTAGCAAGCCCAGGGTCCTGAGCTGGATATCATTATTTTTCTCTTTCTTGGTGATTTCCTTCTGCTTCCAACTCTTGTTCTCTTTCTCTTTCTCTCTCTCTCTCTCTCTCTCTCTCTCTCTCTCTCTCTCTCTCAGGGTAACAAAGAAATTTTTTTTGGCTGGTGCAGCAAAAGCCTCAGACTTCCTTGCACCATCTGGCTAATAATTATAATAATAATATGATTCAAGAAAGCAAGATTACACAGCTTCAGCCCAAAAAAAAAAAAAAAAACCATTATTTCGCCCGTTCATTCATTCCAAACATTTGTCTAGTTCTTCCATGAATTTATTTAGGCTATCAACTTCCACAACAACAGATGGAAGTTTGTTCCAGCAATAAAACACCAACTGGCTAAAGGCAAATTTGCGCACATCTATTCTACAACTGTCTTTCCTTAATTTGAATTTATGCCCCCCTCAGGTGCATAATCTGAGCGAGAGGAAGAATCCCATCAGTATTCAGCATGCTCAAACCAGTCAAGGCCTCATACACCTCGATCAGATCACCTCAGAGGTGGTTAGTCTCCAGACGCTACAATTTGCAGAACTTCCTTTCTTGGTAAGAGCAACCCTTTGTTCCTCTCATCAATCTCGTTGCCCTTCTCTGTACTCATTCCAACGGCTCTATATTCTTCCTAAAATGAGGCCTCCAGACCTGTATGCAGTATACTCAAAGGTGTGGTCTGACCACTGCAATACAGATTTATTTCTAAAGGTAGAAATATTAACAAAACATCATATCTGGGATCTTCTACCATCGTTGGAATTACTTCATTTCTGCAAAAAAAATTCTAGAAGCTAGGCTAGCAATGGAAAAGTGTATGGCAGCAGAAAGAGAGTAATGAAAAAAGGTGCCATTTATATGGCACCTTTTTTTGAATATTAATACTATCTAATTAATTAATGCTATTACTTAATAATAATTACTACTAATTAATATTACTACCATCAGAGTAGTACAAAGACTTGATTTATTGAAACTCTGTAAACCTATCATACATAAATTAATAAAAAAAATAATAAAAAAAATTGACTTTATACTATATACATATATATACATATACCTCAATTTTATCTTTCTGAGACTTTTTTTTCCCAACAACATTTACATTTTGTGTTTTGTGGGCATTATCTATACCTTCTGACTTTTCATTAGATACCAGCTTCTCAGTTTTAGGAGGAGTCTTCTTCAACAGTGGTGTATTAAATAGTTTATTCTGTTTCTCTTTTGAAGAAGCCTATAAATGAAACATGCTTTGTATTAATTCTATTGTTTGTGGAATCTACAACTATTGTAAATTATCCATGGATTACTCTGAGAATATTAAAAAATTAACTATATGTTAATCAACTATTTTACTGACAGAAAGTTTTAGAAAAGTTACTTTTCTTTTGACATTTTAAACTATTTCAACTATTCTATTTTTACTCCCACCTCACTGTGACTCTCCAGGAACGAAGCTTACTTTTGTTAGTAACCTTGTGTAATGTCATAACTAAACTAATAACAAAAATCATAACACAACACTGATTTTTTTTCTTGGATGAGCTGCATAATTTTAGTGAATTTTTATGCTGATTGCAAAAAGTTCCACCAGCCACTATTTTTTCAGAATAGTACATTTGTAATTTCTTTTTTTGGGAGGAAGGGGTAAGAAAAAAATTTAAATTGTGAATGCCAAGCACACATTCGGTATAATGCCAAATGTCACTCATCCATTGATCAGGAGATTACTGTGTTGTCACTGAGTAGTCAAAAATCTACCATGGCAAATTTGGGCAAATACTTTATATAATTTTTCTTAATGTCTCTTGTATATTACGTTTTATCACTGTTTATTTGCTCTCTGGTATGCTGCACAAACAGACATCATGTCACACATAATGCTTTGAAAGTGTGTTAATACAGGAGGTGGTCCCTAAAAATATCTGAGTTAGGGATTTGAAACTTGGTTGGCATTTTTCCTATCTGTTGATAGGCTCTTTCAGTCCTCTTGAATAAAACTTCAGCAGAAAACCAGGCATCCACTTCATTAATTACCTCCTCATCTGTCTGAAATATGCAGCTCCGTAATGGCTTCTTCATTTTAGGGAGGAAGAAGTCTGCAGATGTCTGAAGAATGCTGCAGATTTTCAAAGCCACACTGATTGCAAAGTCCACTGTGAGAGCAGCCTTGTGAGCAGGAGCATTGTCAGCTAAGAGATGACATCTTTAGATAGCTTCCTGCCTCTTCAACTTGATAGCCTTTCTTAACTTTCCTAGGAAATTTTTGCAGTACTCCCCAGTGATGCTGTTGTCTTTTGGTAACTAATCTGTAAGGATTTCTTTAGAGTTTTAGTCTTCCTTTAGATTAGAGTCTCAAAAGGCTGACAGTATGACCTTGTTGGCAGACAAATCTCGGCCTTTGGGAGAGGAATGAATGTTTACATTGTTTGCACATCTATTTTTTTAGCTGGGTTATAGTGATGCACCCAGCATTCATCCGTCACCACAATTTGGTAAAAAAAAAAAAAAAAAAAAAAAAAAAACTTCAACAATCTCAGAACTCATTGGGCTATCACCTTACACACATGCAGAAACTCATGCATTATGGTGCAAACAGATCCATGGCTAATTTTCATTTCATTTACTATGAAATTTATAGTCACACATCTTTCATCAAAGACCAGCTATTCCTGTAAGTCACAATGACAGGGTGTGTGGTTGAGCTGGGTCTTCCTTCACATCTGGTAGGTTATTGTGCATACTGCTTTACAAACACCAAAATTGTCTTTTCCAATTTTTCAGCCTCATCATCATCATCATCGTCAGCCATTTTCAATCCACTGCAGGATGAAGGCCTCTCCAGCAATTTTCCAGTTCCTTCGTTTTGAGCACTGGCCATCCATTTACTTCCCAAAAACTCATGAATTTCATCTATCCATCTCCGCCTTTGTCTTCCAGGTTTTCTTCTAGCTCCTCTTGGGTACCATTCTGTTATTTTCTTAGTCCATCTGTCATCATGTCTTCGAGCTATGTGTCCTGCCCATGACAATTTTAGTTCTTTAGTTTTGATAAGAATGTCCTTTACTTGAGTTTGCTGCCTAATCCATGTGTTCCTCTTCTTATCTAACAGTCTGATTCCCAATATAATTCTTTCCATTCTTCGCTGTGTAGTTCTCAGCATCTCTTCCATTCTTTTGGTGAGTGCCCAAGTTTCACTTCCATAAGTCATGGTGGGGAGTATACATTGGTTCATTATTTTACATTTCAGACAAACTGGGATATTGCTCTTCAGTATGTGACTATATTTCCTGAATGCTATCCATCCAAAATTTATTCTTCTCTTGACTTCCAGCCATTTATCATTATTACAGCTAATAACTTGTTCCAAATAAGTATATGACTCCACCTTTTCAATTACTGCTCCTTCAATCATTATTTCCCTTTCCGTGGCATACTTGTTCATCACTACTTTTGTTTTAGCCATATTCATCTTTAGTCCAAAATCCTTACTAACTGTGCATAACTGATTAAGATTTTCCTCTAATTCTTTGGGATCGTGGCTTATAACCACAATGTCATCTGCAAATCGTAAATGGTTTAGGTACTCTCCGTTCACATTGACTCTTTTCTGCGACCAGTCTAATCTTCGGAGAGCTTCCTCAAAGGCAGCAGTAAACAGCTTCAGAGATATTGTGTCTCTCTGTCGAACTCCTTTCTCGATTTTAAATTTCCTACTGTCTTTGTCTAGTCTAATAAAGTAGGTAGCACTCTCATATATTTTCTTCAAAATCATAATATATGGGATATCTATGCCTTGTCTTTCCAGTGCCCGAAACATTGCCTTATGCCGTATGGAGTCAAATGCCTTTTCATAATCCACAAATGCCAGGCATAATGGTGTTTTTTATTCATTTGCTTTCTCCATTAGCTGTGATATTACGTGGAGGTGATCCATAGTTGAGAATCCTGTCCTAAAGCCACTTGTTCTTTCGGTTGATTCTCATGAAGTATTCTTTCTAATCTGTTAGTAATGACCCTTGTGAACTACTTGTAGATGTGGGATAACAAACTAATTGGTCTATAATTTCCAATTTCTGATTTATCTCCTTTCTTATGCCGCAAAACTATGATTGCATTATTCCACTGCTTAGGCGTCACACCTTTTCTAATGCACTTTGTGAAGAGCCTTGCCAGTTTTTGTGTTATGTCTCTTCCTCCCAATTTTAACAACTCTACAGTAACTTCATCTTCCCCCGGGGCTTTCCGATTCTTCATTTTCTTCAATGCATGTTCTACCTCATCAGGAAGAATATCGGGTATGTCGTATGTGTTGCTACTTTGCAATCCATCTTCCCCACTGCTGGTATCATTTCCTCGCTCCTTGTATAATTCTCTAAAGTAGTCTTCTGCTATTTGAATTATGCCTTCTCTGCTGTTTATAAGTACACCATTGCTATTCTTCAGTTTCAGTATCATTTGTCTTTCTGTATTACTGCTCGTAGCTGCTGATTTAAATCCTTTGTTTTCCCTTAATGCTTGTTCTACTTTTCTTGTGTTAAATCTTCTTATGTCCTCTCTGAGTCTCTTTCTAATGGCTTTACATAACTCAGTATACTCAATTTTCTCCCTGTCAGTGTTTTTCTTGCTCTTCATTTGTCGTCTTCGGTTCATCATGACAAGTGTTTCTTGACTAATTTTTTCTTCTTTGGATTTCTGTTTCCCTATAGGTTTCTTGGGCTTTATCACTTTCAGAAAGTTGTAATATTCCTGGGCGATATCTTGGTCCTCAGCAGTCTGCAGAAGCTCAAACTTGTTTTTAAGTTCCAGTATATACTGCTTTTTCTCCTCCTCTGTTATCTCAAAGACCTTTGTATTATTTACTCGAGTAAGTTTTTTCCTTTCCTTTCCTACATTTATATCAAGTGTACATCTTACCATTCTGTGATCACTTCCAACATTTACCTTATTCAGGACGGTAACATCATTCACAATATATCTTCTGTTAGTGAGGATGAAGTCGATTTCATTAGTTGTTAATCCATTTGGACTCTTCCATGTCCACTTTCTGTTCACCCTTTTCTTGAGAAAAGTGTTCATTACTGACAGTCCTTGAGATTCTGCAAATTCCACAAGTCTTTCACCTCTTTTATTTCTTTCACCAATTCCAAAATTTCCTATAGTTCCTCTTTCTGCACTGTTTTTTCTTTTTCCAACCTTAGCATTGAAGTCCTCCGTAATAATAGTGTAGTGGGTTTTCTGCTCATTTAGAAGACTCTCAATTTCGGTGTACATTTCTTCAAACTCTTCATTATCATGGCTCGATGTTGGTGTATAAATCATTATAATCTTTAGCTTGTACCTCTTAGTTGAGTATTAGCCTTGACACCCTTGGTGATGTACTTTTGAATTCCAAAATGTTGTTTTTAAAATCTTTATGGACCAGAAACCCAACTCCACCTTCACTCCTTGCACTGTTTCCATTGGTGTACAGCAGATTTCCACTTGATAAACTTATAAGTGATTCATTTCTTCTTCTTGTTTCAGCCAAACCGATGATATTCCAATTCACATTTTCTAATTCCTTTTCCAGCTCTAATATCCTGTCTTCACCGATGAGTGATTGTACGTTATAACAGGACAAGTTCAATTTCCGTGCATGGCAGCCTGGTCGTACCCAGAGGTTCTTAGCACCCTCTGCTTTCACTCTGATCCTCTCGCTGCCGTAAGAGGGAGAGTGAAAGCGGCTGAGGACTGAGGGCCATTTGTATTGTTGTGCTCTCATGCTGGAGGGTTTGGTCTTTTCCTCTTCACGTTGACCAGGCGTCTTGAAGAGAACCACTCTACACGTTCGTTGCCACCTAAGTGACATAACAGGGCTTACCATCGAGAAGGTGTGCATGAGTGGATTTTAGGGAGGCAGGCCAACCGGACTTCTCCTAAATCTTCTGTAATAGAGAGATATTGAATCCATCAGTGTTTTAGGCTGAGTGTCTGATAACACACAGGATTCCTGTTCCCCTCTAAGCCCCATATTTATCGTATTTAGTAGTCACGGGCTTGAACCCCGGTTCACTCAAGGAACGCATGCTATGCACTCTCGCTCCTGACCACTGGGCTACGTCAGGCCTTTTATGATGGACAATTATCTCCACATACATCTTTAACCTCCTGATGTATTTGCTTCTTTGCCTTGCAAATGAAAAAATTTTATAATGGACTGGACTTCAACCTTCTCTGGCATACCACCTCTCACTATTTGTGGTTCTAGATCAGTAATCAATGAAGCTAGAAAAACAAATAAATATACATTAACTTATGAGACTTAATAGTGTGTGTGTGTGTGTGTGTGTGTGTGTGTGTGTGTGTGTGTGTGTGTGTGTGTGTGTGTGTGTGTGTGTGTGTGTGTGTGTGTGTACAAATGTTTATTGTAATTACCATGGAAAAAATTGAGAATGCCGGCAAGATAAAAAGAGATAACCTGAAATTAAATTAGATTAACATAAAAATAATAATGATAATAACAATGGTAACTAAAGTAGTGGGTCATAGGATTTTAATTACTACTTCAGAGGGTTGGTAGCCAAAACCGTAGGAGCCACCGCAATAAGCAGGGTCTCTGTTTCTGTTATGATGTACACGTTTTGCACATATACATCATAGCCGACCCGACAGAGACCAAAAGGAAGGAATAAAATTCAAACATAAATAAAAATAAGTATATAAATCTAAAATAGAGTTATAAAGTTAAAATAATGCCAATTAAATCTTGTTAAAGGAAAAATGATTGAAAGTTTGAATTCAAAAAGACAAAATACAGTATAAAATTTAAACAAAGTAACTGTACATTACAGAATAAAATCAAGTTAATGCCAACTTACTATGTGCTGAACCGGAATCCGTGAAATAATGTGTTGATTACAGAGCAACATTGGAGACTGAACTCAAGTTTTATTCATCATAAAATTCATACAACTCATCACTGTCAAAACTCCCATCCGTTAGCTTGTCCTCATCTGTGTCTGATGACGAATCACTGTCTTCATATACTGCCTCATCCTCAGTTCCATCTATGGCATTTGAAATGCCACACTTCTTAAATGACTTGACAACGATCTCAATCTTGATATTATCCCAGGATCTTTTCACCCAGGTACAAACTTCTCCTATAGTTGGTTTCTTCACTCTTCCTGCTGGTGTAAAATTGTCCCCAGAAGACTTCATCCGTTGGTTCCATTCGTCTCTCATGTCAGCTTTGAAGGGTTTGTTAATGCTGACATCAAGTGGTTGGAGCTGGGATGTCAAGGTATGATGGCAAGTTTTTTTTTGCTCTGCAGCAATCTTCTTTGTATTTTTTGTTATGTGTGCCCTCAACTGATCAAGCACCAATAGGGCAGGTTTGCGTAAGAGCCCGCCTGGTCTCCTGCTCCAAACTTTCTCAAACCAGATCTTCATCCCATCCTGATCCATCCAGCCCTTGTCATGAACGTGGACAATCACTCCTCAAGGAATGTCTTCTTTTGGCATTGTTTTGCGTTTGAAAATCAGCATAGGAGGCAGCTTGGTTCCGTCAGCACAACAAGCTAGAACAAATGTATAATGGCTCTTTTCATGTCCACTTGTCTTCACAGTTACAGTTTTCATCCCCTTCTTATCAACGGTTCTGTTACTTGGGACATCAAATTGAATGGGGACTTTGTCCATATTTGCAATCTGTCCCAACTCAAACTGATGTGTCTTTCGACATTGAATGACAAAACGATGAAATTCAAGGACCTTCTGCTCATAGCTTTCAGGCATCTTTTGGGCAAGTCTGGTGCATGTACGCATGCTTAGTCCATTCCGTTTCATGAACCTGAAGCGCCGATTGTGTCCTCCTTTGAAATCAGTAACTTCTTTTTCATCAGCAATTCTTCTTGCCTCAAGCTGAACCATCTTTGTGGACACAGGAATTCCAATTGCCCTTTGCTCCTCAATCCATATCTTCAATTCCCTCTCTAAATCAGGCCATTTTGCTGACTTGCCTCTAATGGCCTTCTTCTGCCGTGGCATTTTCAGTAGGGTTTCTTCTTCTTGTAGCCAGTCTCAGATTGTTTTTTCAATTGGAGGAGGACCAAACTTACGTTCAGCAGCACGATTTCCATTCACTTTTGCAAACTGGATCACGAAAATCTTTTCTCAGCCATTTCTGGGCAGAATGTGGCAAAACGTAACCTAATATACAGGTAACAAGTGCAAAACAATGAGCGCAAAGACAAGCGCGAAAAAGCAGGAAATGCAAGTAAAAAAATCTACAACCACTGTATGAGACACACCCAGTTTTTAGACCCCAAATTTTTCGAAAAAAGGTGCATCTTATACATTGGGAAATACGGTAAGTATCGTAACTAGGAATATAGAGCTACTCCAGAAAATAAGTTAATAAAACAGAAAAAACTTCTCTATGTTCCTCAGCCATAAAAACTTCACCTGCACAAGGCTACTCTCGTTCCCAACCCATAGACAACTCTTAAGAAACTACGAAGTAGTTGTTGTAGTAGGCATCATTTGCTCTGTTTCTCATATTGTGCTCTGCCTGACCATGAGTGCGAGAAGACATTGTGTCATAATAAATAGTTAAAACTGGTTCCAATAATAAATAATTAAAATCACTAATTAAAAAACCTATTAAAATCACAATTAAAAAGATTAAAAACTATTAAAATTAAACAGATTAAAAGTTACGATTTGGATGAATACTCAAATTAAACAAAATGCACAGCTGTTTCCCTTCCTTAAGCGTGGTAGTTTTTAATCATTTTAATTGTGATTTTAATTATTTATTATCGGAACCATTTTTAACTATTTATTATGACACAATGTCTTCTCGCACTCATGTTCTTGCTGCGGTGGTTTGATGTGTTTCGGGGTCGGGTTGGGGCTCTCGGCTTTTGATTCCGTTGGGCATTGGATTTGGTCGTATCTCTATGAGTGAGAGAATTCATTAATTTGTTTTTTTCACTTTTTTCATCTTATTTTATTCGTCACATATGAGAGAGAATTGATTGGAAGCATTCCACGAAAAAGATTGGGGTAATCTCTTACTTTTTAATACATTAAAAAATCGTGGAAGTTATTGAGCCCTGTAGCTCTGAATTTTTTACAATTATTACATGTACAAGTCAGGCCACAATTTACTGTTTTCTTAGTTATATGAATATATCTATTTTCTATTGTAAATGTTTTTACAATTATTACATGTACAGGTCAGGCCACAATTTACTGTTTTCTTAGTTATATGAATATATCTATTTTAGTAGGACTGGATTTTCCTCAGACTTTCAGATAATAACATCCCTTAACTTCTAAAGGTTTTTTGGGCAGAATTGGTTTTATTTCTGAAAATAACTATTAAAATAGATCCCCAGGAATGTGTTACAATTTGCTGTATTCTTGGGTGAATGAATTACTCAGAATTTTGAGGACTGTTTCCCAAATCATTTAGGCTGATAGTTAAGAGATTTCTTCAGCTATACCCATTCTGTTCTTAATATTCTTTAATTTTCTTGAGTAAATGTTAAAATCATAAGCATTGTTATTTATGTTTTATATTAAATTATTTCTTGAATTTGAAATTCAAGTTTTGACCTAAGCTATAGTACATACACATTTTTGTTGTAAAAATACTGGGATACCTTCCTAGGTATCAACTACACATACACACACACATGAATGTATCACAGTATTTTTATAACTAACAAGTGCTATATATTAAACATAAATACTAATTCATCACCAGCAAGTCATTGAAAAAATACAACATAAGTGGCTGTCCAAGGCAATATAGTTATTAAAAGTGCGGCCTACCTCATAATTCATGGTGGCTTTTGAACAAACATTTTGTACAGGAGCTTGTGCAATTTTAACTTTTTTGGAGGAATTACAAACATTTCTGTTTTGAATAGCAGAGAATCTGGGATGGGAAAAAAAAGTTACTTTTTCTAACTTTAATTTTTAAGAGAAAAGTCTGAAGCTCTAAATATCTACACTAGTGTCAAAACTTAAGGACCAGTCAGGTGATCATAGGAGTGGCCTGGATATGGGAAAAGCATACCAAAGGAACCTCGTGAGGTACAGAAATGATGAACGAAACAACGCCGACACAACAACAGAAAAAAAAACGGTGCAGAGGGACTTTATTCAAAAATGACAACATAGCACTGGCTGCCATGATGCAGATACATTACTGTCAAAGATGGAACAAAGGGAAGAGGTGGTTCTCAGTAGGAGATATGGCCACCGCTAATGTTGATGCAGGCTTTGCACCACCTGTTCACACTTAGAACAATGTTGTTAATAAGTTCTTATGGAAACATCGTCCATTCCTGTCAGCACCATCTTCAGCTGGTGAACATTTTCTGGTGGGTGTGGATGTGCCACTAGGCGTCTCCCCAGAGCGTCCCATATGTGTTCGATGGGATTTAGATTAGTGGAATGTGCACTTTCTAAAAACATATCAACAGCTACAGTGCAATGGGGTGTGGCGTTATCATCCATAAACACGAACTCGGTGACAATGGCACCTCGGAACAGACACACATGGGGAAAGATTACCTCATGTACAGTAGCGTGCACTGGATACAGTACTGCCTTCCAGTATCTCAAGTTGTATACGTCCATCCAAGATAACACCTCCCCAAACGAGAACACCTCGACCGCCATATCGATCCCTTTCAGTGATGTTTGCGGGGTGATACCATGTGTCAACCTCTCGCCAGATTAGCTGATGCCCAGAATCACTGCTGAGAATAAATCTACTCTCATCAGTAAGGAGTACCTTACACCATTGTGCTGCTGTCCAGTCCTTGTATTCAATTCACCACTGTAAACGATGTCTCCCATGAGCAGGTGTTAAAGGGATACAGTGTACCGGCCATCGGGCAAACAGTCCACCTTTGTGCAGTCGCTTGGTCACAGTAAACCACGATACTGGATGACAACAGTAAAGTCATCCAGATGTTGTCTAATGGCCATTTCGTTGTCTGTAGCACTGTATGAAACCAATTGAATGCTTGTAACAACTGTGCTCAAAATTTGGTAATTTGCACATAACTGCTGAACTGCTGCTTTTATCTGTTTATACGAGCCCTCTCATCATGATTCAAATTTTTACATGTGCAACAGCTTTCTACTAAATGGCCACAGTTATGCAAATCGTCACAGGCTGTTTCATTTGATTTTGTGGTTGTAACCTTTAGAAATAGTGTTGGTCCTAAAGGTTTTGCACACCAGTGTAGTTTTAATCACATCAAATACACACAAACTAACAAAGCTGTACATTTTATTTATCATTAAGATTTGTAACTAGGTGAAATATAAGTTACAAAAGAATAATGTTGGAGCCAAATTTTTATTTTATTTCTACTCTCTACAACGATAACTGTCTTCTAAATATTTGCTTTTCTATTATTATCTTAACTATCAGTCTTATGCAAATATTTCCTAGAGCACAAAAGGTGATACTGTTATACATATTTATGATAACAAGTTAATGATAATAAGCACAGGAATACAGTTATACGGCAATCAGTTATACAGTTATACAACAAGGGATGGTTTACACTTCAATAAAAATGATGCAAGAATTTATTGATGCTATCGAGGCAGTGTTAATGAGTCAGAAAACTGCTAGCTAAGGAGGATACACAGACTAATAGATTAACAGTAGCCACTGGCAGAGATGAAAGTGATTCTTGCACTGCTTCTACTGGAATGAGAAGCAGCCTGGAAAACAAGGTGCAGGGGATTCCAGATACTGTCATTGCGGAACAAGTAAATATATGGACTGTGTTAGTGTAGCTAAGAATAGGAACAGGTGCATGTATACTTGCGTGTACACTAATGCTAGAAGTTGGGTGAATAAATTTGATGAATTTGAGGTGTTGATCAAAACATCAAAGGCAGATATTGTTGGGATATCAGAGACTTGGTGTCACACAAATTGGAATGCAGAACTGCAATTTCTGGAGTACAATGTGTACAGGAAGGAGAGACAGGATAAGAAGGGAGGAGGGATTATGCTATTAGTTAAGAAACACACAAAATCCAAGAAGGTACAGCCAGTGGACATTGCTGGACGGTGCAGTGTGGAGTCAGTTTGGTGTAATGTAAGCACTGGGAAATCAAAATTGAGAGTAGGAGTGTGTTTTAGGCCCAATGACTCTAATAAGTAAAATAAACAGCTGTACAGGGAAATAGAGTGGGCCGGTAAATCAGAGTGTCTTATAATGGGGGATTTTAATTTCCCAGATATTGACTGGAATTTGTGGGTTGGTCACTCACACATTAGCAAGGGTTGACTTTATTGGATAATTGTTTTCTACAGCAGCATGTTTGGGAGGCAACTGGAGGGAGTAACACTCTTGATCTGATTATCAGCAGTGATTATTCATGCATTAAGAATGAGCTTCATTGCTCTCACATTCTGAAATGCATTAAGAATTTACAAATAAAGGAACCAATAGATGTCAGGGATCACAGTTTTCTGAAGTGGGATTTACTCAAAGAGGTAACTACCATCAGGGGTAAAGGGAAGGGTTTTTTCTTTCGTAAAGGTGACTAAAGTGGTCTGAGCCAGTATTTAAATTCTATACAGTGGGACCAACTGATGATGTTACCAACAGCAAATTCAAAATGAGAAGCATTCAAAGAATTAATCTTGAAAGCTACTAGGCTTTTCATACCAACTAAGAAATATTGTTCAAGGTTAAGGCCTAAATGGATGTCAGATGAACTAATGAGACGTGTGGTAGAGAATAAAAATACATAGGATACATATAAATTAACAGGAGCCACGGAAGCCTATGATGGATATAAGCTGGTCTGTAACCAAGTCACAAAGGAGGTTAGGCAGGCAGGAACATGTACAGAGAAGGGCAACAAGGGCAGATTACAAGAAATTTTTGGCAAAGGATGCAAAGAAAAACAGCAAAGAGTTCTTTACTTATGTAACCTCTAGTAGGAAGGGGTTGAATCAGATTGGCTTACTTGATATTGATGGTTCAACTGTTGATGATCCTGCTCAGGTAGCTAACAAACTAAATGAGTATTTTTCATCTACATTCACACATGAGGAGTTAATCAGGGAAGTGAATGCCAGAGATGAATTAAAATCTGGCAGTGAGCTAAATGATTTTGTAACAACTGAGAGCAAAGTGGAGGAGAAATTGTTGAAGATAAACATAAGAAAGGTGGTTGTGCAGGCAGATATGAAGTTCTCTGAGCAGTGCAGACGGGCTGCAAGAGTAGCTCATGGTGTATTGTCAATGATATATAGGAATTTTTCTAGCAGGGATAAGGAGGTGATTATTCCCTTGTATAAGGCAATGGTCAGGCCACACCTAGAATACTGTATACAGGTCTGGAGGCCTCATTTCAAGAAGGATGTAGAGCTGCTGGAACGAGTATAGAGAAGGGCAACAAGATTAGTGAATGGAACAAAGGGGTGCTCTTACGAAGGAAGGCTTAAGTTTTGCAAATTACAGTGTCTGGAGACTAGGCACCAGCGAGGTAATCTGAGAGAGGTGTATAAAGCCTTGAATGGTTTGAGCATGCTCAATGCTGATGGGATTCTTCTCGCTCAGAATAATCACCTGAGAGAGCATAAATTTGAATTGAGGAAAGACAGATGTAGGATAGACGTGTGGAAATTTGCCTTTAGCCAGCGGGTGGTTGGTTGGTGGAACAGACTTCCATCCCTTGTCGTGGAAGTTGATAGCCTAAATAAGTTTAGGGCTCAGCTGGACAGGTATTTTGAACGAACAGAGGGGTGAAGTGGAAGTGGTTTTTTTTTTTTTTTTTTTTGGCTGATGCTGCATAAGCTTGCTTTCTTGCATCAATTGCCTCTACTAATGCTTCTAATGCTAATGCTAAGGTACCTGGAGTGGATGGGAGCTATCCAGTTATATTAAAGGAGGCAGCAAAGGAAGTAAGCAAACCCTTAGCCATAATTATAAGAGCTTCCATGGACTCAGGGGAAGTACTCATGGACTGGAGATGTGCAAATGTGAGACCCCAATTCACAAAGGAGAATCAAAGATTGACACAAGTAATTACAGACCTCTTAGTTTAACTTCGGTTTCAGGAAATTAATGGAGGCACTGGTTAAAGAAGCACTGCAGGATCATCTTGACAAGAAGACTTCAGTTATAGCTCGGACACAGCATGGGTTTGTTAAGGGGAAGTCTTGTCTGACCAATTTGATTGGATACTATGTGGTCACAAAGGAACTGGATGCAAAGAATAATTTTGATATCATATATTTGGATCTTAGAAAGGCTTTTGATACTGTTGCACATGGAAGACTGCTGCACAAATTGGAGCAGGATGGCATTGGAGGCAAATTTCTGCTATGGATAAAGGGTTGATTGAGTGGGAAAAGAATTAGAGTGGTAATCAATTGACACTGCTCTTCATGGACTAATGTTATTAGTGGAGTTCTCCAGGGTTCAGTGTTGAGTCCATTGTTGTTTTCTGTATTTATTAATGATATTGATGATGGTATATCAGACTTAATGTCCAAATTTGCAGATGATACAAAGGTCGGCATGGTTGTTAATGACACTATCAACAGTACGCTGCTGCAACAGGATCTAGAAAAGTTGAGTAGATGGGCTGAGAAGCGCCAACTGAAGTTTAACATTGACAAATAATGTACTGCATATGGGAAGCAGTAACTCCAGAGTAATGTATCAACTGTGTGGTACTACACTGACAATGGTAGAGAATGAAAAGGACCTGTGGGTAATTGTGTAGGCAGATATGACGTTTTCTGAGCAGTGAAGACAGTCGGCAAGAATAGGTCATGATGTCTTGTCAATGATATACAGGAATTTTTCTAGAAGGGATAAGGAGGTGATTATCCCCTTGTATAAGGTAATGGTCATGACACACATTGAGTACTGCATACAGGTCTGGAGGCCTCATTTTAAGAAGGATGTAAAGCTGCTGGAACATGTACAGAGAAGGGCAACAAGATTAGTGAATGAAACAAAGGGTTGCTCTTACAAATAAAGGCTTGAGTTTTGAAAATTACACTCTGGAGACTAGACACCTGCGAGGATGGTTTGAGCATGCTCAATGCTGATGGGATTCTTCCTCTTGTGCAGAATGATCACCTGAGAGGATATAAATTCAAATTGAGAAAAGCCAGTTGTAGGATAGATGTGCGGAAATTTGCCTTTTGCCAGTGGAAGGTTGATTGCTGGAACAAAATTCCATCTGTCGCTGTAGAAATTGATAACTTAATTAGATTCAAGGCAGAACTAGACAAACTTTTGCAGCGAGTGGATCAGTGAAATGAGAAGGGTGTTTTGTTTTGTTTTTTTTTTGGCTGATGCTATATAAGCATCATGTGCCTTTACTAATGCTAATAATAATTATTGCTTAATTTATGGATTTATTAAGGGGAGATTTAATTAATCCTTGTTTAATTAATCCAATTAGTTATTGAGTTAGTCACAAGGAACTTAATGCAAAAAATAATTTTTACGTCATATACTCAGATTTCAGTAAAGCTTTTGACACTGTTCCACATGAATAACTGCTGTACAATTGAGGCAATTTAGCATCAGGCACAAGTTAATGCTATGGGTAGTGCATGGCAGGTGAGAAAGGTGGTTATTAATGACCAATGTGCCTCATGCATTAATGTTATGAGTGGAGTCCCTTGGAGTTCAGTTGGGCTTGGTAACCAAGCACATCAGAGTAGACCTAATTGAGATGAAAGCTCTGGAGAGGAGAAAGTAAAATTAATGAGAGTGATATTTTTGTTATAAATGATTTCAAAAATAGGGGCATAAATTCAAATTACAGCAGAAGTTTAGAATGGACTGCAGTCGGTTTACTTTTAGCCCGCAAGTTCTTAATTACTGGAATAACTTGTCTCCATTGATAGTTGAGGCTGACAGTACAGGGAATATTCAAGGGTTAGCTGGATAGGTCTATGTGAGGATTAGTCAAACAGGTTTTTTTATAATTTTTTTTATTAATTAATTAATTTTTTTTGGCTAGTAAGCCTCAAGCATCCTTGTACCATATGGCTAATACTAATACTAATTATGCTCAAGTTAAAAACAACATTATTATCCATGAGGTGGCCTATCATTTTATACAAATAGCATCAGCAAATAAAGGTGAATTTTTTTTCTTACAATATTAGCATTAGCATTAGTAGAGGCATTTGATGCAAGAAAGCAAGCTTATGCAGCATCAGCCAAAAAAAAAAAAAAACCCACTTCCACTTCACCCCTCTGTTCGTTCAAAATACCTGTCCAGCTGAGCCTTAAACTTATTTAGGCTATCAACCTCCACCACAAGGGATGGCAATCTGTTCCACCAACCAACCACCCGCTGGCTAAAGGCAAATTTCCGCACGTCTATCCTACATCTGTCTTTCCTCAATTTGAATTTATGCCCTCTCAGGTGATTTTTCTGCGCTAGAGGAAGAATCCCATCAGCATTGAGCATGCTTAAACCATTCAAGGCTTTATACACCTCTCTCAGATCACCTCGCTGGTGCCTAGCCTCCAGACACTGTAATTTGCAAAACTTAAGCCTTTCTTTAAGAGCACCCCTTCGTTCCATTCACTAATCTTGTTGCCCTTCTCTGTACTCGTTCCAGCAGCTCTACATCCTTCTTGAAATGAGGCCTCCAGACCTGTATACAGTACTCTAGGTGTGGCCTGACCATTGCCTTATACAATGGAATAATCACCTCCTTATCCCTGCTGGAAAAATTTCTGTATATCATTGACAATACTCCATGAGCTACTCTTGCAGCCTGTCTGCACTGCTCAGAGAACTTCATATCTGCCTGCACAATCACCCCCAAGTCCCTTTCATTCTCTACCACTGTCAGTGTAGTACCACAGAGTTGATACGTTGCTCTGGGGTTGCTGTTTCCCATGTGTAGTACTTTACATTTGTCAATGTTAAACTTCATTTGCCACCTCTCAGCCCATCTGCTCAACCTTTCCAGATCCTGTTGCAGCAGCATAGTGTCAGTAGTGTCCTTAACAACCCTGCCAACCTTTGTATCATCTGCAAACTTGGACATTAAGCTTGATATACCATCATCAATATCATTTATAAATACAGAAAACAACAATGGATCCAACACTGAGCCCTGAGGGACTCCACTAATAACATCAGTCCACGATGAGCAGTGTCCATTGATTACCACTCTCTGTCTTCTCCCCCTCAACCACCCCTTTATCCATAGCAGCAATTTGCCTCCAATGTCACACTGCTCCAATTTGTGTAGCAGTCTTCCATGTGCAACAGTATCAAAAGCCTTTCTAAGATCCAAGTATATAATATCAAAGTTATTCCCTGCATCCAGCTCTTTTGTGACTGCATCATAGTATCCAATCAAGTTGGTCAGGCAAGACTTCCCCTTAACAAAACCATGCTGTGTCTGAGCTATAACTGAAGTCTTGTCTAAATGATCCTGCAGTGCTTCTTTAACCAGTGCCTCCATTAATTTTCCTGGAACAGAAGTTAAGCTCACAGGTCTATAATTACTTGTTTCAGCCTTTGATCCTCCTTTGTGAATTGGGGTCACATTTGCACATTTCCAGTCCATGGGTACCTCCCCTGAGTCCAAGGAAGCTCTCATAACTATGGCCAAGGGTTTGCTTACTTCCTTTGCTGCCTCCTTTAATATAACTGGATAGATCCCATCCACCCCGGGTGCCTTTCTTGTGTTTATCTTCAACAGTTTCTCCTCCGCTTTACTCCCAGTTATTTCAAGATTCTGTAGCTTACTGCTAGACTTGAATACACCTCTGGCATTCCCCTCGCTGAATAACTCCTCATGTGTGAATGTCGATGCAAAATATTCATTTAGTTTGTTAGCTACCTGAACAGGATCATCAACAGTTGACCCATCAATATCAAGTGGACCAATCTGATTCATCCCCTTCCTTCTAGAGTTTACATAAGTAAAGAACTCTTTGCTGTTTTTCTTTGCATCCCTTGCCAAGGATTTCTCGTAATCTGCCTTCGCCTGCCTAACCTCCTTTGTAACTTGGTTGCATATCAACTTGTATCTATCATAGGCTTCTGTGTCATGTGTTAATTTGTAAGTATCCCATGCATTTTTCTTCTCTGCCATATGCCTCATTAGTTCATCTGACATCCATTTTGGCCTAAACCTTGAACAATATTTCTTAGTTGGTATGTAAAGCCTAGTAGCTTCCAAGATAAGTTCTTTGAATGCTTCCCATTTTGAATTTGCTGTTGGTAACATCATCAGTTGGTCCCACTGTATAGAATTTAAATACTGTCTCAGTCCATCGTAGTCGCCTTTACAGAAGCAATAACCCTTCCCTTTACCCCTAATGGTAGTTACCTCTTTCAGTAAGTCCCACTTCAGCACACTGTGATCACTGCCACCTAGTGGTTCATTTATCTGCAGATTCTTAATGCATGAAGAATCACTGCTGATAATCAAATCAAGAGTATTACTCCCTCTAGTTGCCTCCCGAACATGCTGAGGTAGAAAACAATCATCCAACAAATCCACAAAAGCCCTGCTAGTGTGTGAGTAACCAGCCCCCAAATTCCAGTCAATATCTGGGAAATTAAAATCTCCCATTATAAGACTCTCTGATTTACTGGCCCACTCTATTTCCCTGTACAGTTCCTTATTATACTCATCAAAGTCATTAGGCCTATAGCACACTCCTACTCTCAATTTTGATCTCCCAATGTTAATTTGTAAGTATCCCATGCATTTTTCTTCTCTGCCATATGCCTCATTAGTTCATCTGACATCCATTTTGGCCTAAACCTTGAACAATATTTCTTAGTTGGTATGTAAAGCCTAGTAGCTTCCAAGATAAGTTCTTTGAATGCTTCCCATTTTGAATTTGCTGTTGGTAACATCATCAGTTGGTCCCACTGTATAGAATTTAAATACTGTCTCAGTCCATCGTAGTCGCCTTTACAGAAGCAATAACCCTTCCCTTTACCCCTAATGGTAGTTACCTCTTTCAGTAAGTCCCACTTCAGCACACTGTGATCACTGCCACCTAGTGGTTCATTTATCTGCAGATTCTTAATGCATGAAGAATCACTGCTGATAATCAAATCAAGAGTATTACTCCCTCTAGTTGCCTCCCGAACATGCTGAGGTAGAAAACAATCATCCAACAAATCCACAAAAGCCCTGCTAGTGTGTGAGTAACCAGCCCCCAAATTCCAGTCAATATCTGGGAAATTAAAATCTCCCATTATAAGACTCTCTGATTTACTGGCCCACTCTATTTCCCTGTACAGTTCCTTATTATACTCATCAAAGTCATTAGGCCTATAGCACACTCCTACTCTCAATTTTGATCTCCCAATGCTTATGTCACACCAAACTGACTCAACACTGCACTGTCCAGCGATGTCGACTGGCTTCACTTCCTTGGTTTTTATGTGTTTCTTAACTAATAGCATAACCCCTCCCCCCTTCCTATCCTGTCTATCCTTTCTGTAGACGTTGTACTCCCCAAATTGCAGTTCTGCATCCCTTATATCTGTGTGACACCATGTCTCTGATATCCCAACAATATCTGCCTTTGATGTTTTGAGCAATACCTCAAATTCATCAAATTTATTTACTAAACTCCTAGCATTGGTGTACACGCAAGTATACCTGCACCTGTTTCTAATCTTAGCTACCCTAACACAACCCATGTGTTTACTTGTACCGCAATGGCTCCCAGCAGTCTCTGAAATACCATGCATCTTGTTTTTCAGGCTTCTGCTCATTCTAATAGAAGCAGTGCAAGAATCTCTTTCACTTCTGCCAGTGGCTACTGTCAATCTATTGGTCTTTGTCTCCCCCCAAGCTAGCAGTTTTCCGACCCACCTAACACTGCCTCGATAGCATCAGGAAATATTCTTGCACCCTTTCTATTTAAGTGTATCCCATCCCTGTAGAAGCAATCTCTCCTGTTAACAAGTACAGTCCAGGCTGAAAAAAATTCTACCCCTTGAGCCTTGCACAATCTTTCCAGGGCCGAATTGATCGACAAGGCTCTCATCATATACTCCCTCCTATCGTGTCTGGGCAGAATTGCAGACACTTTCAAATTCAACCCTAATTCTCGGCTTTTGTTCAACAGTGACCTGTACTTGTTAAGTAATTCTGCCGGTCTCCTACTCTTAATATTATTTGTGCCAACGTGTACAACTATATCACCTTTTGTGCCCTTAAAAGATGATATTCGCTCTACAACGTCATCAGCCTTTGCCCCTGGCAGACATACCCTGGTCCTGTTCCACCTATCTTTTTTACAAAGCATGTTCTCCGTTTCCCTGACAATAGAGTCACCAACAACTACTAGTTCCTTCGGGACCAGCGCATTCTGCCTTGGGGGTTGTCTCTGTGTCACGCGATGCCCAAGTGCAAGCTCTGGCGTTGATGTGGGCAGCTGAGAGCTTGATGGGCCCCTCAATTTAGTTTCTTCGAGGGCATCCACCCTGTCCTTCAAGCTCTCATATAGGCCCACAAGAACGCCGAGTTGTTGCCTGATATCGATACACTCCTTGCATCGCGCACACACAAAGACATCCCCCTTGGCAGTGTCATGTCCCGACTGCTGACTGTTCACTTTAGACTCAGTAAGATTATTTATAGTTTGTCATATGTTTGCTAACAGAAGCCATCAGTCAAGACACAGCTGCCACAATGATGCCTAGAGTTTTAAACAAACAACAGATTCAGCTTTATTTGCTTTTTTTTGATAATGCTATTTGTATAAAACAATATTAGCAATTTAGATCAACTCATGGATGGTATTCATAGTAGCAAATGATGCAAGGAAGCGAAATTGTATAACATCAGCCAAAAAAAACAAAAAAAAAATGCACATCTACCCTGCAACCATTCTTTCTCAATTCAAATGAATGTATTCTTATGTGTGTTACCTGAGCATGGTTAACCACTCTGCCAAACTTACAATTTTTATCATTTACAAATTTAACCATTAAGCCTGATATGCCTTTATCAATACTATTAATAAATATTGAAAACAATAAGGGGACAGCACTGAATCCTGAGAGACTAATATTAGTCCAAGAATGATATCATCGCTAATGTATGTGAACAAAAGTCTGCCTCTATCACTAAAGAGATCAAAGTATCCCCAAACTGCACAAAACACAAAATCACAAGAAAAAATCACCGGAATGACTCTACACATATAGTAATTCTGATAACAGCAATATCAATATAGAGTCATTTACAGCAAACACTATATTACTTCTTAGATGAGCCATCACTATCGAATAATAAAATATTCATACATATTTAAAGTTCAACAGTTCTAATATATATATATATATATATATATAAAAAAAAGTCTGTGGTACCTTTGAATATCTTCATCATCCTTTGTGGAATCTAAAAAGTCTGTAGTATACAAAGGCGAATCATCCTGAAAAAACAAAACTATTCAAAAATATTTTCAAAGTTAAATCAAAAATTTCACTTTTATTAGCACTAATGAAAGAACAAATTTTACACATTACACTTAGAAAGAAGAAATAAATTTTCCTGTTAAAAAAGGTTTCTTTTGATTAAACAGTAAATAAAGCATTAAATATATATATTAATTTTGTTTTTACCCTGGGGTTCAAATTTACCCTGGCATCAATACTACAGTAGTAGTAGCAGTACTAGTGGCATGTGATGCAAGAAAGCAAGTGTATGAGCTTATGCAGCATCAGCCAAAAAATAAAAATTACACCATTCCCTCCAAATGCCTGTCCAGTTCCTCCTTAAATTTATTCAACCTATCAACTTCCACAACGACAGATGGAAGTTTGTTCCAGCAATTAACCACCCGCTGGCTAAAGGCAAATTTCCGCACATCTATTCTACATCTGTCTTTTCTTAATTTGAATTTATGCCCCCTTAGGTTCGTAATCTGAACAAGTGGAAGGATCCCATTTCAGCATGCTCAACCCATTCAAGGCCTTATACACCTCAATCAGATCACCATGCAGGTGCCTAGTCTCCAGCCACTGCAATTTGCAGAACTTAAGCCTCTCTTGGTAAGAGGATCCCTTCATTCCCCTCACCAATCTTGTTGCCCTTCTCTGTACAAGCTCAAGCAAATCGACATCCTTCCTAAAATGAGGCCTCCAGACCTGTACGCAGTACTCAAGGTGTGGCCTGACTATTGCCTTATACAGAGGGACAATCACCTTTTCCCTGCTGGCAAAGTTCCTATATATCATTGACAAAACCCCATGACCTGCCCTAGCAACCTGTCTGCATTGCTCAGAAAACTTCATATCTGACTGCACAATTACTCCCAGCTTTTTTTCATTTTCTACCACCTTTAGTGTAATACCACACAGTTGGTACTTTTCTCTAGGGTTACTTCTATCCATATGCAGTACTTTGCATTTGTCAAGGTTAAACTTCAGTTGCCACTTCTTAGCCCATCTGCCCAAATCATCTAGATTCTGTTGCAGTAGCACACTGCCATTACTGTCATTAACAACCCTGCCACCCTTTGTATCACTGCAAACTTCGACACTAAGCCTGATATACCTTCATCAATATCATTGATAAATATACAAAACAACAGTGGACCCAACACCAAACCCTGTGGGTCTCCACTAATAACATTAGTCCACAAACAGCAGCACCCATGTCTTCTCTCACTTAACCGTCCTTTTATCCATTATAGCAACTTACCCTTAATACCATTCTGCTCCAATTTGTACAATAATCTTCCATGCACAAAAGTGTCAAAAGCTTTCCTGAAATCCAAATATATGATATCAAAATTATTTTTTGCATCCAGTTCCTTTGTAACCACATCATAATAACCAATCAAATTTGTCAGACAAGACTTTCCCTTAACAAACCCATGCTGTGTCTGAATTATTGCTGCAGTCTTGTCTAGATGATCCTGCAATGCATCTTTAACCAGTGACTCCATTATTTTACCTGGAACAGAAGTTAAACTAACTGGTCTGTAATTACTCGTGTCACCCTTCGATCCCCCTTTGTGGTTTGGTTTGTATTGAGGTTTAATGGCGCATGGACTACGCGGGTCATAATGCGCCAGTTCATACGGTGTGATGTGTTTCAGGGGTGTTTACTTTCAATTTCAATTGTTCATTTTAACCTGATTCATACGTTCTTGTGTTAGTCTGTTGCTTATATTCACTTCCTTAGAGGAGGTGGTATAAATTGATAGCTTTAAGAAAGTTGTAAACATCTGTGCAGTCATGTTTATTTTTCAAGAGATCTGTTAGTATAATGGCGTCATGTGTCTCATAAATATCTTTGAAGGCTTGTTTATGTTCATTTGTATATGTAGGACAGTCTATTAATGTGTTGAACTGATTGAACGGTGTCACAAGTCTGGCATTGTGGTGGTTCTTCTGCTCGCAACAAAAATGAGTGTGTAAGATGGGTATGCCCGATTCTTAGCCTGGTGAGTGCTGTTTCTTCTTTTCTCGACCTTCGACTGCTAGAAATCCAGTTTTTAATATTTGACTTTATTTGGTATAATTTGTTTGCAGTTTGCTGATTCCAGGTTTCTTGCCATTGCAACTGGCAAATACGCCATATCGCAAGCTTGTAATCGGAATACGGGACTGATATATCCTCTCCGATCTGTAGTATGGCTTCTTTGGCTGACTTGTCTGCTGCTTCGTTTCCCGCAATCCCTGAATGTCCTGTGATCCAGCAGAAAAAAAGTATCCTGTTCATTTCTGGCGCAGTCAGTTAGTATTTGCTGTATGTGCCAAAGGATTGGGTGTTTGGATGTTTTGCATGGATTGTAAGGAACTCAAGGAATCTGTATATATTACACTTCTTGTAAAATGCTTATCTTGTACATGAGTTAAGGCTATTTTTATTGCGTATAATTCTGCTGTACATAAACTGCACTCTTTCGGTAGCTGTTGTGTTAAAGTTATATCTGGGAATACAGCTGCTGCTCCCACTAAAGTGTCTGTTTTTGAACCATCTGTGTATATTGGAATATAGTCAGGAAATTGAATTCTGTGCTCTGCATGTAACTGTTGGAAGATTGTTGAAGGTATCGCTTTTTTATTCCATTTCTGAAAAGAGAAGTCGCATATCGGGATATGCGAATCCCATGGTGGAGGAGTGTGAACTTGCATGTGTGCTATTTTGTCTATATTAAGGTTATGTACTGCCAAAAAGTCTTGCATTCTAATTCCCAGGAGTCGGTTTGCTTGTTGGCGGTTCTGATATATGTTTCTGCATCATGGATCAAAGAGGGCCTCCCAAGTAGGGTGTCCATGCATAGATTTTATTTTAAATGTATAATACAATGCGAGTTGCTGTCGCCTAAGAGTTAAAGGTAATTCGTTGGCTTCAGCATAGAGACTATATATGGGAGAGGTACGATAAGCGCCAGTAGCTATACGCAGTGCATTGTGATGAACTGGATCCAGCCATTTCAGAGCTGTTTTCCGTGCTGAATCGTACACTGGGGCTCCATAGTCCAATTTTGATCTAATTAGTGCTTTGTATAGGTTTAGTAAGGAATATCTGTCTGCTCCCCATGCTGTTGACGAAAGGATTTTAAGTATTCATGTGTTTTGTACAGCTTTTACGCAGCTCTCGAATATGCTCCACGAATGTGAGTTTCTTATCTAAGATTAGTCCGAGAAATTTTGCCTTCGGCTGCGTTGGTATATTTTTGCCTTCTAATTTTAGTTCAGGATCAGGATGGAGATTTCTTTTGTGACAAAAATGTACACATATTGTTTTTTGTGTTGACAGTCTGAAACCGTTATCTAGTGCCCACTTACTTATATTGTTGATTGCGCATTGCAATTGTCTCTCGATAGTTCTCATGTTCTCTGCCTGTCTAGAGATACTAAAGTCATCAACGTAAAGTGTATGTGAAACTGAAGGAGGGAGTTGATTTGTGATCGAATTAATCTTTATGGCAAACAATGGGGCACTCAAGAATGAGCCCTGTGGAACGCCTTCTTCTTGTTGGTAGATTTTAGAGAAAGAAGTTTGTACTTTGACTTGGAAGGTTCTGTTCATAAGGAAGTTCTGGATAAACACAGGGAGATTGCCTCTGAGTCCAGCATGGTGCATATCTCGCAGGATCCCATATCTCCAAGTGGTATCGTAAGCTTTTTCGATGTCAAAAAATACTGTAACCATATGTTGTGATCTGATAAATGCTAATGTTGATAATTTCTAATGTTGGCTTCTATCCTGACTAGGTGGTCCAGAGTAGATCTATGATGTCTAAAACCACATTGCATGTTTGTGTAGATGTTATTTTCCTCTAGATACCAAATCAGTCTTTGTTTATCATTTTTTCTAATAATTTTCCTAAACAGCTGGTGAGGGCTATTGGTCGATAGTTGCAAGGATTTGTCAGGTTTCGGGAAAGCTAGTACTATTGCATGGCACCATGTGTTTGGAAATACATTTTCTTGGAATATTCTGTTATACAGTTTCAATAAATTTTCTAATTCAGTCTTGTTAAGGTGCTTGATCATGTCATAATGTATATCGTCTGGGACTACTGCACTTGGCCTGGCTGTGAACAAAACTTCATGTAGTTCGTTTATTGTGAATGGTTGATTGTAGGGTTCATTACCTTTTGATTTAAATTTAATCTTATGCTTTTCTGCTTTTTCTTTTTGGATCAGAAATTCCGGATAGTATGAATCTTTCACTGATACTTTTGCGAAGGTCTCGCCTAATGTGTTTGCAATAACAGTAGGCTCAGTCAAACTAATTCCATTGCAGATCAGTATTGGTGATGGCCTATTTCTATATTTACCTGTCATTTTTCTTATTTTATTCCAGACTATATGTGCATTTGTTTTTTTGTTTATTGTAGATGGGAATTTGATCCATGTTGCTTTTCGACTCTGCTTCCTAGTAAATTGCGCTATGGCACGCATTCTTTTGAACTGAATCAGATTTTCTGTTGTGGGATACCTGCAAAAACGGTTCCATGCCCTATTCTGTTGTTTTCTTGTTTCCGTGTAGTCATCATTCCACCATGTTTTCGGATGGTTTGGAAAACGTGATGAAGTCTTAGGGATTGTTAGCTTGCCTGCGTTTTGTATGGTTTCTGTGACATGTGCTAGTGCAACAACTACTGTTTCCTGCTCAATGATATTGGTGTTGAAAACTGCTTTCCTCCTGAATGCTTCCCAATTAGCTTTTTCTATTTTCCAGCGAGGAGTCCTGCTGGTATGATATGGATATTCACTGACCAGTGTGGAAATTACTGGATAATGATCACTCCAAGAGGATCCTCAAAAACTTCCCAATTAAATGCTGTGTAAAGTGTAGGGATACATATGGTAAGATCTATAGCTGTGGTGGTCCGAGTTGGAAAATGGAAGTAAGTGTGGTTACCCCTGTTAAGAAGTAAGAGGTTATGATTATCTAGCAGTTGTTCAATGATGCGTCCTCTTTTGTTGTAGTCGGAGCATCCCCACAAAGGGTTATGTCCATTCATATCTCCCATCAGACAAATTGGTGTTGGTAGTTGTTGTAGTAATGCGTCTAGGTCTTCATAAGAGACATCATCTCCTGGTGGAATGTATAATGAACATATGGTTAATAGGGACCTTGCTATTGTATGAATTGCTACCGCTTCTAATGGGCTATTTAAATGCCCCTGTATTCTGTCATTTACTAATATAGCAACTCCTCCATGTGTTATACTTTGAGTTATTCGGTCTCTTCTGTACATTGAGTAGTTCCTGATATTCGGGGTATCTTGTTGTTTGAGGTATATTTCCTGGAGACATATACAGATTGGTGTGTAATGGGTGATCAGATATTGTACGTCGTCAAAATTAGTACGTAATCCACGACAGTTCCACTGGATAATTTTATCCATTATTTATATTTGCTCAGCCCCTCGAGCTGTTTTCGTTGGGTGGCTGTCTTTTGTTTTTCTGTCCTTACTCTTTATCTCTTTTGAGAAATACCGGTTTTCCGGTATCCATATCTTCTTCTAATTCTTCAGCATGGATTTCCAACGTATCGTCATCATCTTTCCTGTTTTCTCAAATTCCATAAATTCTGAGTTAGGTTCGTGATTTTGTGGTATGCCGTTACTCTTACACTGTTGCAAGGTTGGAGAATCTGAGGGGATTGAATCGGTGTGTTTACTGTTTTCTCGTGCTTATCTTGTTGCTTTGCTTGGAGTAAGTGTTTGACTTGTGGAGAAAATGATTCATTTGGAGGAACTGAGATTTCAGTTTGACATTCCACTGATTTAAATTTAGTTGCTACTTGTGCGTACGTTGGTCTATTGGTTATGGTTGGCTGAACCATTTTTCTTGCTTCTTGGTATGTAATATTGTGGTCTGTTTTGTATTTCTGTATTTTTTTTTCTTTTTTCCATCTATCACATGCTCTGGAGTATGCAGGATGTTCTCCTTTACAATTTGGACACTTTGGGGCTGTGGCTGGGAAGTCATCAATCTGATGTTCTTTGGATCCACATTTAGCGCATGTCGGTGTGTTTCTACATGTTGTTTGTGAGTGTCCAAATTGTTGACACTTGAAACAGTGCAAGGGATTTGGAATATATGCTTTTACTTGGCAGTTCAAATATCCTCCTTTTACAGTGCATGGGATTTTTGGTGTGTTAAATGTCAGGATTAAGGTTTTGGTAGGTATTACATTTCCATCTCTCCGAATAGAAATCCATCTTACATTTGTCACTCCTTGATTTTGGAGTTCTCTGCTGATTTCCTCTTCAGTAACGTGTAAGAGATCCCATTCGGAGATTACTCCCCGCGAAGAGTTTAAGGTGTTACGGGGGATGACCACTACTGGTATACCTCCAAAGTTTGATACATTCAGTAGCTTTTCTGAATGTCTAGTACTGGACGTTTCAACTAATAAATCCCCAGATCGGAGTCGCCTGACCGCTTTTGGTGTTCCGGCTAGTCCTTCCAAGACTTTTTGGATGAAAAATGGGGATTTCTTTCCTAATGTCTCCTCTCCGGTGGAGTGGATGATTAGGAACAAAGGAGTCGGTGATGGTTTGGAGCCATCTGTTCTTTGCCTTTTTGCGGTATTTTCTGGTTCTTCATCAAGCCGATTTGGTGGGATCTTTTCTGAAGTCCCTTGGGAAGTAGTGACTTTACTACTCATGATTTGCTCTTTTAGCCCTGGGACCTTTAGTACTTTCCAACTCCCAGCCCCGCCACGAGGAGGCAAGAGCGGTGCCACCAAGTGACTTACTTATGAAGTACTAAAACTTACTTATGAAGTACTAAAAAATTAAGATCGCTATAAATATAATAAACTAAGTATAATTGAGAAGCGCACTCTAGAATCACTTGATCACTTGGAAAACGCTTGGCACTCGGGGTCTCCCCTTTGTGGATTGGGGATATATTTGCACATCTCCAGTCAGTGGGAACCTCCCCTGAGTCCAAGGATGCTCTCATAATTGTGTTAAGGGTTTGCTTAGTTGCTTTGCCACCTCCTTTAATATAACTGGATAGATCCCATCCACTCCAGGTGCTTTTCTTATGTTTAACTTCAACAATTTCTCCTCCACTTTGCTCTCAGTTATTACAAAATCATTAAGTACCCTGCTACAATTTGATAACCTTCTGCCATTTTCAAACCTTAATAATTCCTCATGTGTGAATGTAGATGCAAAATACTCATTCAGTTTGTTTGCTATCTGAGCAGGATCATCAACAGTCGAACCATCAATGTCAAGTGGACCAATCATATTCATCCCTTTCCTTTTAGAGTTTATATAAGTAAAGAAATCCTTGCTGTTTTTCTTAGCATCTTTTGCCAAGGATTTCTCGTAATCTGCCTTCGCCTGCCTAACCTCCTTTGTGACCTGATTACAGACTAGCTTATATCTGCCATAGGCTTCTGAGTCGCTTGATAATTTATATGCATCCCATGCATTTTTCTTCTCTGTCACAAGTCTCATTAGTTCATTTAGGCCTAAACCTTTGATAAAACCTTTTATCATCACAATTAGTTCTCTCACACAAAAGCAGTGATTTCTTCCTGTAATCTGTAAAAATCAACAAAACTTAACTAATATCATGAATCTCATTTGCTAAAGGCATGAACTCAGTACAAGAAGGAACACACAAACTTGAGTGCAGAGTGTCTAGAAAATTGGCAAAATTTTTTATTTAAACTATCATTACTAGTAATAATTTGTTTTTCAGTAGAATTAATCTCAAGAATTTTCAGTTTTTTTATATTAGTTTTTTTTTTGATACCCAATGGCTTAATCAAAAGGGATTTTTGTTGAATAGATAATCTATTGTGAAAGAATGTCAACACAACAGTTTTGTTCACATATCAAAATAAATGTATGACATTAGTGATGCTTAAATATTAATTTATATTTTGTTTTTCTATGAAGATAGCCACCATTGCTAATTACTTCAAGATAGGAATTCATACACTAAACTGTTTTTATTAATATATAATTTTATTAATGGGACATCATCTTAAAATTAAAAAAATATAAAAAAAAAACTTGAATTCATATTCACTATCATAGAAAAAAGGAACACTCACATACCACAATAATGCAGTACAGTCACTTCTTCTATAATGCGGTACATGTGTTCCTAAAAATCTCTGCATTATGGTATTTCACACATTAAAAACGACAGGGCCTATGGGAAAAATAGAGATAGGGGCAGAGAACTCAAAAAAAAATGCTCAGTCTGGAAAGTAAAACACTAAAAAAAAAAATTATAAACCCAATAAAATTGTTAACACAGGTTTAAATATCTTAAATTTCTAATAAATAAATAAATATTACAGTAAATATAGCACTTTTATTTTGGCAAGATACCTTGTATTGGTCAGAGACTGTACACTAAAGAACATAGTTTGGTGCCAGGTTTTGCGTTCACCTGGTATTACTTGCAGACAAAATCACACGAGCCAACACGAAAATCATGTTATACTTGCACTGTTCCCTAATATATCAGTCATATTAGAGCAAATTCGCGTTGTTAAATTGCACGTTATACCCAGAACTGACTGTATATTAATGCTACAATTAGGTTAACCATAACTGTAACATTAATTTGCTGCATTAATTAGTTTTGTGATATATTAGTTCCTTTTCTCTCTTTTCTCTATTAGTTCCTTTTCTCTACAATAGTCTTAATTTTGAAGGCATAACTGCAAGTGTCTTTATAGTAAAGCCTTAAATTCAACTGTAAACATCTGAATTTTATCATTAACATTATATTCAAGCGAATAGTAAATTCCAAAAAAGAATTACAATTTCTTTCAGCCTATTTGCAGGTCAAACTTGAGTGCATCTTGAGCTATCAAGTCACACTGAAAATAGGGTGAAAGATAATAACAGTTGTGAAAGTTTTGATAACAGAGATGATATAGGTAGCCCTCATTTTGATAACAGAGATGAAAGTTTTGATAACAGAGATGATAATACAGGTAGCCCTCATTTTGTGCTGGTCCAATTTGTGCCAATCATTAACCACAACGTCATTTTTATTTTTATTTATTTATTTTTGCAATTTTTTTATAAATTGAAAGTTTAAAATCGTCAGACAAAATTTATCGGCATCATACTGTGCTATGTATCGTGCACTATTCACATGATTTAGGACAATCTGAGCCAATTAGCAATTAGCGCATTCGTATCAAAGACAAGAAAGATTCCTGCCCTCAAAGTAACCACTTGGGGATGCAGGTAGTAAAGGTCCATGGGGTGAAGCATTCAGTTGGTTGTTGTTTACGCTATTTACACATGTTGGAAATTTATTATGCTAACATTTTTTTATTAATTCTCCTATTAATAAATCGTGTTATAAAGTTTTTTTTAATTTAATAGAATAAAGACACGCCATGTCTGGTAAAAGTAGTTAATTGAATCCTAGTGCAATATTCGGAGGATAGACTCTGATGAAAGCCGCCCTAATGTGTGTAGGGCTATGAATATGCCTCCATCGACTATTACTACAACTATGAAGAATGCTAATAAAATAAAACAATCAATGCAAAAGTAGGTAAAATTTTTGGTACCTGGAACCTAACCCTGTGATTTCCCATTGACTCCATTATATAAAGGGTTCCTTTGCACCGATTCCATTTGTTCCTGTCCCTGCAGGAACCTAACCCCGACAAAAATCAAGGGCTACCTGTAATAGAGGTGAAAGATTTGATAATAATAGAGTTGCTGTAGTGTGACTTTTGTCATACTGCAACAACTCTGTTATTACCAAAATAATTACAAAATTTCTTTCAAACAGCATTTGCTAAGACATACCTGAAGAATGGCTTTTTGTACACTGTAAACATGTAGACTACTTAAATGTGAAAATTCAGCTTTGACAGCATTTAAATTCCTTTCAGGAACCACAGTAAACCTACAGGTCTAAAAAATAATAAAACCAATTAGGTAAATAAACAGGTTTGATATACACAATTAAACATGCTTAAAGTGCAGTACTTTCTTTGTAAATTACTATTCATAACATTTAAAATTTTTAGGCAAGGTTAAAGATTTTCCCCAATCACCTAAATTAAACTGGTTTAATATCTATGGATTAAAAGTTTAAGCCAGTAGATAAAATCTCTCTTGAATTTCATGTTTTAGTATTAGTCATACAGTGCAAGGAAGTCTGGCTTTTGCTCCACTAGCCACATAAAATAAAATTAAAATTAAATAAATAATATAAAATAAAATAATAAATAAACCACCTATTTGACTCCCTCCTTTGAATCTCCCCAAACTATCATCTTCAACCATCCATGGAGGCAACATATTCCAATTCAATCTAATCTAAACCTCTTCCCTCATAATTTGAATTTATTGTCCATATTTCTGGAATTATGACAGTGAAAATTTCACCCTCTTTCATTTTAATTTCACCTTTCTGAACCTTATACACCTCAATCAAATCTCCTCTAAGGCATCTAGTTACTAAAATCTGCAATTCAATATTCAAAGTCTCTCCACATATGGATGTCTCTCTGCCAATCTCACCAGACACGCTGTCCATCTTTCAAGAAGCTGATGTCTTTCTTTAGATCCAGTCTACATATCTGAACATAGTATTCCAAATGCAGTCTTACAATTGCCTTATACAGAGGGATTATGACAACCCTGATGCACAATTCAACATTTAGTGAACCATTCTGTTGTGCAAAATTTGTTCCATGTTTGCTGTCAGACAATCAAATGGGCAGGAAAGCCATCGCAGGTAATTTATTCCAAAAAGCTATGCAGGATCCGAACTTCCTAAGTAAAGTGGTCACTGGGGATGAGAGTTGGGTGTTTGCCTACAACCCCAAGATCAAGGTGGAATCGTCTGAATGGCACACAAAAATGTCCCTGTGGTCCAAGAAGTCTCTTGCAACAAAATCTTGCACCAAAATCCAAAGTCATGCTTATTGTTTTTTTTCCAAAAATGAGGTCATAGTGCACCATGAATTTGTGACCAGGGGAGAGCAGCATTACTGCTGCTTACTATATTGGGATTCAGACGTATTTACACGAGAATGTGAGGCAAAGATGACCTCAAAAACGGAAGGATGGATGGACCCTACAACATGACAACGTGCCCAGTCACACATCAAAAAAAAAAATCACAGACATGCAGCAGCCTTCCTACCTCCCCACAACCTTGCACCATCTGACTTCTGGTTGTTCCCTAATCTGAAAATTCGATAACCCTAATCTTCAGGGTTATCGTTTCATTACAGTGAATAACATCAAAAAAAATTTCAAAGCGGACCTACATGTAATAAAAAAACACAATTTTAAAGAATGTTTCAAAGCTTGGAAAGACTGCTGGAGCAAGTGTGTGTGCATGCAGATGGAAGGAACTTTAAATGTGATTAGGACAGTTAGCCCAACCATTCACTCAATGAACTTTTATAGTAAAATTCTGGGAACTTTTTGAATGTACCTTGTATAGGATTGTTTTTGTTGTTATGGGGGTTCCAAATATCACTAGAGAAACAGCATAACCAAAATGAAATACAAGAAACAAAAAATAAATAAATTTGGTAACATATACATACATGTTGCATAACACTGCAGCAATTAATTTGAGAGCCTGGTATTGTATGTAGAAACCCTTTCACTATTCTTTACTCAAAGGTGTTTTGGTTAATTCACGAGATTTTTAAAGTATTTGTTTGGCAGAAGAGCACAAGCTAGATAGTAATGGCCCATCTCCTAATGGTGGGGACAGTAACTCAAAGCACTGGATAACACTATGTCATCCAGTGCTTTCCCCTGCTGAGAGGACAAGTATATTCACACATGAGGAGTTATTCAATGAGGAGAGTGCCAGAAGTTTATCAAACTCTAACAGGAAGCCAAGTGATTTTGTATTAACTGAGAGCAAAGTGGAGAAGAAATTGTTGAAGTTAAACATAAAAAAGGCACCTGGGATGGACGGGATCTATCCAGTTATATTAAAGGAGGCAGCAAAAGAAGTAAGCAAACCCTTAGCCATAATTATGAGAGCTTTCTTGGACTCATGGGAGGTCCCCATGGACTGGAGGTGTGCAAATGTATCACAAATTCACAAAGGGGGTTTAAAAGGTGACAAGTAACTATAGACCTGGGAAAATAATGGAATCACTAGCTATAAAGAAGCATTCCGGGATCATCTAGACAAGACTGTAGTAATAATTAAGACACAACATGGGTTTGTTAGAGGGAGGTCTTGTATGACCAATTTGATTGGATACTATGATGTGGTCACAAAGGATCTGAATGCCAAAAATAATTTTGATATCATATACTTGAATTTCAGGAAAGCTTTTGATACTGTTGCACATGGAAGACTGCTGTAACAAATTGGAGAAGTATGGCATTAAGAGCAAGTTATAATGGATAAAAGAATGGTTGAGTGGGAGATGACAGAGCGTGGTCAATCAGTGGACTCTGCTTTTAGTGGACAAATGTTATTAGTGGAGTTCCCCAGGGTTCGGTGTTGGCCCCATTGTTGTTTTGTATATTTATCACTGATATTGATGAAGGTATATCACGAAAATTTTATTTTTGTTTCTCAGAGCAAACTAAACTAGAATTACAATTAATAAGCTTTCGGCTGGGTGGCAGCCTTCTTAGATTGAATACATGAATGGCAATTGGAATAGAGATGTGTACTGCCAGGATGGTGCGTGAGGCGCGTGGTTAATTGTTTGTTGATGTTTGTGGCTGTGACATATGGTGGTGACGTGGCCAGCGTTTATCTATGGATAGAATTACTGCCTCTGTGATGGGGTTAACTTGGCAACCACTGTTCCTGTTCAAAGAGGCATCCGAGCATTTTATATTTAACGATTCCAACCAGGTGCGCTTTAGGTAATGGTGGGACCTGTCCACAACCACGACATCACGGTGTGGGTCGATGTCGTGGGGGGTTGTCCAGACATGCTCGGCGATAGCTAAGTGTTCTACATCTGCCAAACGGATCGCCCTTTTATGTTCTGAGAGACGTTTCTCGAGTCGACGTCAAGTCTCTCCAAAGTAGAAGCTGGTGCAGTCACGGCAAGAGATGTGATAGACCAAACCGCTCTGTAGAAGAGTGGGGACAGGTGTTTTTACGTTGGAGATAAGAGAACGCAGTTTCTTGCCTATGTGTGCTGGCCAATTTACCAACTTGCGGTCAGCACACACGCGGGGTCACCTCCTCTCCACTGCCCGAACCTTGCTAACTCGTGCCTGGACACACTCCAGCTCCGCAGATGAAAGACGCAAAGAGATCACCACAGTCAAAGTAGACCTTACGAGGTGTGGCTATCCCATCGACGTCCTTGACAGGTGTGATCTACAGGCACGCGACAACGTGACGCCAACAGCAACGCCAACAGTGATGAGTCATCCACGAGGGCATTTATCCCATACTACCCCAACCTGTCACAACAGATCGGTAGAATCCTAATAATCATATGGGATAAAGTGCATCCAACTCCCAGGCGAGAAACTGCGTTCTCTTATCTCCAACGTAAAAACACCCGTCCCCACTCTTCTACAGAGCGGTTTGGTCTATCGCATCTCTTGCTGTAACTGCACCAGCTGCTACTTTGGAGAGACTGGACGTCGACTCGAGAAACGTCTCTCAGAACATAAAAGGGCGATCCGTTTGGCAGATGTAGAACACTTAGCTATCGCCGAGCATGTCTGGACAACCCCCCACGACATCGACCCACACCGCGATGTCGTGGTTGTGGACAGGTCCCACCATTACCTAAAGCGCACCTGGTTGGAATCGTTAAATATAAAATGCTCGGATGCCTCTTTGAACAGACACAGTGGTTGCCAAGTTAACCCCATCACAGAGGCAGTAATTCTATCCATGACAAACGCTGGCCACGTCACCACCATATGTCACAGCCACAAACATCAACAAACAATTAACCACGCGCCTCACGCACCATCCTGGCAGTGCACATCTCTATTCCAACTGCCATTCATGTATTCAATCTGAAGAAGGCTGCCACCCAGCCGAAAGCTTATTAATTGTAATTCTAGTTTAGTTTGCTCTCAGAAACAAAAATAAAATTTTCGTAATGAATCCAGAGCACGTAGGCCTTTTTTACTATGAAGGTATATCATGTTTTAATGTCCAAGTTTGCAGATGATACAAAGGTTAGCAGGGTAGTTAACGAGAGTAAAGACAGTATGCTACTCCACTGGGTCTAGGATAAGTTGGGCAAATGGGCTGAGAAGTGGCAACTGAAGTTTAACATTGAAAAATGCAAAGTACTGCATATGGGTAGCAATAGTGAAAAAGATTTGGGGTAATTGTGCAGTCAAATATGAAGTTCGCTGAGAGTGCAGACGGGCTGCTAGGGCAGGTCATGGAGTCTTGTCAATGATATATAGGAATTTTGCTAGCAGGGACAGGGAGGTGATTATCCCATTATACAAGGCAATGGTCAGGCCACACCTAGAGTACTGTGTACAGGTCTGGAGGCCTCATTTTAGGAAGGATGTACAGTTGCTTTAGCGAGTACACAGAAGGGAAACAAGATTGGTGAGGGGAACGAAGGGGTCCTCCTACAAAGAAAGGCAGGCTTAATTTCTGCCAATTGCAGCGTCTGGAAACCTGCGAGGAAATCCGATTGAGGTGGATAATGCCTTGAATGGGTTGAGCAAGCTGAATGCTGATGGGATTCTTCCTCTTGATCAGATTAAGAATGTGAGTGAGCACAGTTTCAAATTGAGCAAAGACAGTTGTAGAATAGATGTGCGGAAATGTACCATTAGCTAGGGGGTAGTTGATTGGTGGAACAGACTTCCATCTTTTGTTGTGGAAATTGATAGCCTAAATAAATTTAAGGCTGAGTTGAACAGGTAATTGGAACAAATAGAGGGGTGAAATGGGAGGGGGTTTTTTTTGGCTGATGCTGCATAAGCTTGCTTTCTTGCATCGTATGCCTCTCCTAATGCTAATATATGTTCTAAGTGGCCAAGCTCTATGTTAGTTATCATTTGAGTTAGAACTAATCTATTTATCTTTATGAGACAACTTGTTTAATTTGCACTTTTGCAAAATTGCCTTTTCAAAATGTTTTTTACATTATTATAATGTTATATTTATTATGCAGATAGGATTTAGCATTAGTAGAGGCATACGACTCAAGAAGGCAAGCATATGCAGCATCAGCCGAAAAAAAAAAAAGGCTCCGATTTCACCCCTCTATTCGTTACAAATACCTGTCCAGCTCACCCTTAAATTTATTTAGGCTACCAACTTCCACAAAAATAGATGGAAGTCTGTTCCACCAATCAACTACCAGCTGGCTACAGGCAAACTTCCGCACATCTATCCTACAACTGTCTTTCTTCAATTTGAATTAATGTCCTCTCAGGTGATTATTCTCAACAAGAGGAAGAATCCCATCAGCATTGAGCATGATCAATCAGATCACCTCGCAGGTGCCTAGTCTCCAAACACTGTAATCTGCAAAACACTAAGCCTTTCTTCATTGTTGTTATTTGGTTTTTAGGAGCATTAGCAACTAAGGCCATTGCTCGGGGGATATGCGGTCATTCCCTGACCTTTCCGCATGCTCCGTAATTGGTGGTCACGGGCTCAAACCCTGGTCTAATCAAGAAGTGTGTGCTACGCACTGCCACTCCTGCCCACGTGGCTACAGAGGTGCCCCTTTCTTCGTAAGAACAACCCTTTGTTCCAATCACTAATTTTGTTGCCCTTCTCTGTACGTGTTCCAGCAGCTTCACATCCTTCTTAAAATGAGACCTCTAGACATGTGTACAGTACTCAAGGTGTGGCCTTACCATTGCCTTATAAAAGGCAATAATCACCTCCTTATCCCTGCTGGAAAAATTCCTGTATATCATTGACAAGACACCATGAGCTACTCTTGCTCAGAAAACTTCATATCTGCCTGCACAATTACCCCCAGTTCCTTTTTATTCTCTACCACTGTCGTATGTAGTACCACAGAGTTGATACTGCTTCCCATATGTTACTGCTTCGGGTTACTGCTTCCCATATGTTACTTTATATTTGTCAATGTTAAACTTCATTTGCCACCTCTCGGCCCATGTGCTCAACTTTTCTAAATCCTGTTGCAGCAGCGTACAGTCATTAGTGTCATTAACAACCCTGCCAACCTTACCTTCGTATCGTCTGCACACTTAGACATTAAGCCTGATATAAAATCATCAATATCATTTATAAAGACAGAAAACAACAATGGACCCAACACTGAATCCTGAGGGACTCCACTAATAACATTTGTCCATGATGAGCAGTGTCCATTGATTACCACTCTCTGTCTTCTCTCATTCAACCATCCCTTTATCCATAGCAGCAATTTGTCTCCAATGTCACACTGCTCCAATTTGTGCAGCAGTCTTCCATGTGCAACAGTATTAAAAGCCTTTCTAAGATCCAAATATATGATATCAAAGTTATTTCCAGCATCCATTTCCTTTGTGACCACATCATAGTATCCAATCAAATCAGTCAGGCAAGACTTCCCCTTAACAAAAACATGCTGAGTCTGAGCTATAACTGAAGTCATGTCTAAATGATCCTGCAGGGCTTCTTTAACCAGTTCCTCCATTAATTTCCCTGGAACAGAAGTTAAACTAACAGGTCTATAATTACTTGTGTCACCCTTTGATCCTCCTTTGTGAATTGCGGTCACATTTGCACATCTAAAGTCCATGAGTACCTCCCCTGAGTCCAAGGATGCTCTCATAATTATGGCTAAGGGTTTGCTTACTTCCTTTGCTGCCTCCTTTAATATAACTGGATAGATCCCATCCACCCCAGGTGCCTTTCTTATGTTTACCTTCAACAATTTCTCCTCCACTTTCCTCTCAGTTATTACAAAATCACTAGCTCACTGCCAGAGTTTAATTCACCTCTCGCATTCCCCTCCCTGAATAACTCCTCATGTGTGAATGTAGATGCAAAATACTCGTTTAATTTGTTAGCTACCTGAGCAGGATCATCAACAGTTGAACCATCGATATCCAGTGGACCAATTTGATTCATCCCCTTCCTTTGCTAAAGATTTCTCACAATCTGCCTTTGCCTGCCTAATATCCTTTGTGACTTGGTTACAGACCAGCTTATATCTATCATAGGCTTCTGTGTCACGTGTTAATTTATATGTATCCCATGCATTTTTCTTCTCTGCCATATGACTCATTAGTTCATCTGACATCCATTTAGGCCTAAACTCTGAACAATATTTCTTAATTGGTATGTAAAGCCTAGTAGCTTCCAAGATGAATTCTATGAATGATTCCCATTTTGAATTTGCTGTTGGTAACATCATCAGTTGGTCCCACCGTATATAATTTTAATACTGTCTCAGACCTCTGTTGTCGCCTTTACGAAAGCAAAAACCCTTCCCTTTATCCCTAATAGTAGTTACCTGTTTGAGTAAATCCCACTTGAACACACTGTGATCACTGCCATCTAGTGGTTCCTTTACCTGCAGATTCTTAATGCATGAAGAATCACTACTGATAATCAGATCAGGAGTATTACTCCCTTTAGTTGCCTCCCGAACATGCTGATGTAAAAAAAGCAATCATCCAATAAATCCACAAAAGCCTTGCTAGTGTGTGAGTGACCAAACCACAAATTCCAGTCAATATCCGGAAAATTAAAATCCCCCATTATAAGTCTATCTGATTTACTGGCCCACTCTCTTTCCCTGTACATTTTTTTTCATACTCATCAGATTCATTATGCCTAAAACACACTCCTACTCTCAATTTTGACTTCCCGGTACTTATGTCACACCAAACTGACCCACACTGCACTGTTCAGAGATGTCCACTGTCTGTACCTCCTTGGATTTTATGTGTTTCTTAACTAACAGCATAACCCCCTCCTTCCTATCCTGTCTATCCTTCCTGTACAAATTGTACTCCCCAAATTCCCGTTCTGCATTCCTTATATCTGTGTGACACCACGTCTCTGATATCCCAACAATATCTGCCTTTGATGTTTTCACCAACACTTTAAATTCATCAAATTGATTTACAAAACTCCTGGCATTGGTGTACACGCAAGTATACATGTACCTGTTCCTATTCTTAGCTACCCTAACACAACCAATATGTTTACTTGTACCGCAACGACTCCCAGCAGTCTCTGAAATCCCATGCACCTTGTATTCCAGGCTGCTGCTCATTCCAATAGAAGCAATGCAAGAATAACTTTCACCTCTGCCAGCTGTTACTTAATCTATTAGTCCATGTATCCCCCAATCTAGCAGTTTTACGACCCACCTAACATTGCCTCGATAGCATTAGCAAATATTCTTGCATCCTTTCTATTTAAGTGTATCTCATCCCTGTAGAAGCTGTCTCTCCTGTTAACAAGCACAGACAAGGCTGAAAAAAATTCTCCTTTGACCCAGGAGGCACCCTGGATTCAAGTCAATTTGTGATGTATATGCATACTAATCAGCATCTTTCTTACTTTATTTAAGCGCCAGTCTCAAACTCTTTTCTAGAGAGTAGAATATAACCAAAAACTTGTTTGCGCATCTGAATTATTTAAGCTCCAGAGCCCCAACTTCATACATAATTTTATATTAATAATCTTATCTAAAAAAATTATCAATCATTTATTGGAACAGCAGATTAATTCAATTCACTTCAAGAAGTCAAATGAAATTAGTTATTCAATATTACTTTAAATTAAAAGAAAAGGAAACTTACTTCAGCCCCGTTCTTCAATTTATAAATTCCTGCAATGAAATAGCACACGTTCAACTTATTGTCACCTTCTGATTGAAAATCTAATGTAAACTGATATAAAAGCCTAAAAGAAACAGTGGAAATCAAGTTAAGAATATAGACAGAACAAAATTATATAAAGATCAAAAAATAAGACTTAAATATACATGTAAGAGTTTCAAGTGTTTTCGTTAGATGCAATAAATTTCAAAACTTAAGTATCATATTTTCCATATACAGGGTGTCTCAAAAATATTGGTACAAACGTTTAGGGGAGGTAGGTAACATCTAAAGGAATGTGAATCGCATAGGAACCCATAACTGGAAACGTCACCGTAAGTCGGTACACGGCGCTGTTCATCAGTTTGCGAGATGGAAAATTTCTGGTTTACTCATTCAAGCGGCGCCTCCGTAGCCAGGTGGGCAGGAGCAGCAGTACATAGCACACGCTTCTTGATTAGACCGGGGTTCGAGCCCGTGACCGCCAAATACTGAGGATGCAGAAAGGTCAGGGAATGACCACCGCATATTCCCGGAGCAATATGGCCTTAGTTGCTAATGCTCCTAAAAACCAAATAATCAACAAACAACTCATTCAAGCAGTAGTCGCTGCACGAAGAGCATGCATCGATATAGGAACTGTGAGCTGGCAGACATACACCTAGTCTGTGGATTAGCAGAGGGCCCACACGGTGCGCACCCCCATGCCGGCACAACATCCCTTCGCAATAAATGTGTGGGCAGGTATGGTCGGTGACTGCTTAGTCGGCCCATACATGTTACCATCCCGCATGAACTCAGCTAAATATCGGATCTTTCTTGAACAAGTTCTACCAGGGTTACATGATGATGTTCCAGCAAATGTGAGTCGCAACATTTGGTTTCAACAACATTTGGTTTCAACATGAAAGCGCCTACCCATTATGGAAGGTGTGTTCATGACCATTTGAACAGGCATTTTGAGCATCGATGGATTGGCCGGGGTGGATCCGTTGCCTGGTCCCCACGCTCACCTGATTTATCGAGCCTTGATTTCTTTCTTCTGTGGGGGGGGGCCTCAAATCTATCGTGTATGAATTGACTGTGGAAACGGAAATGGATCTCGTGACGAGACTCGTCTGCGCTGCTGCTGCTACTGTCAAAGAAACTCCACGTGCGTTCGACCGTGTCCGCCATTCCATTCTGCGTCAGTGTCACGCATGCATCGCGTCTCATGGTGGAAACTTCGAACATCTGTTGTAACATCATGAAATGCATCCATCTCGTACTCCATTGTTAATATTATGTCAAATAAATGTTTGCCACTAATTACTGTCTTGTGTCATTTCTGCTTCTTGTGCCTCTGCTACTACTTTCCTGTGACTTTTCCGGTTTATGGGTTCCTATGCGATTCACATTCCTTTAGATGTTACCTACCTCCCTAAACGTTTGTACCAATATTTTTGAGACACCCTGTATTGTTAAAGATGGCATGGATTTCACATACCACCGACAAATTAACTTGGCCTGATACCCCAGCAAATTGCATTTCACAACGAAGTGGGTGAGAAAATGAGAAAAAGAACACGTGGAAAACCACAGTCACATTAGGGTTGCCAATGCATTAGCATTAGCAGTGCCAAATAATGCAAGAAACCAAGCTTATACAGCATCAGCTGTGGAAAAAAAAAAAAAAAAAAACATGGCACCTCCTATTTCACATGTTCTTCATTGAATTTATTTAAACTATCAACTTCCACAACAACAGATGGAAGTTTGTTCTGACAATCAACCACCCCCGTTGGCTAAAGGTAAACTTCTGTACATCTATTCTGGAACCATCCTTACTCAATTTAAATTTGTGTCCCCTCATGTGTGTGGTCTTAGCAAGAGGAAGAATCCCATCAGCATTGATTTGCTCAATACATTCAAAGCCTTAAACACCTCAATCAGATCTTCTCACAGGTGCTGCAATTTGCAGAACTGGAGCCTTTCTTGGGAAGAGTACCCCCCTTGTTTCCCCTCACCAATCTTGTTGCCTTTCTCTGTACTCGTTCCAACAGCTCTACAACCTTTCTAAAATGAGGCTGCCAGACCTGTATGCAATACTCACGATGTAGCCTGATCATTGCCTTATACAATGGGATAATCACCTCCTTATTCCTGTTAGCAAAATTCCTGTACAGTATATCATTGACAAAATCCCATTCTTAATAGCCTCATCAATAGTACACAAGATCAATGTGAGTGTGTTGTTTAAAGGTCACATAATTATGAATCTGTAATAAACTCATTAAAGATCACATACTTATGAAGCTGTAATAAACTATTTTCAAGGGTTCTATTTTGTGAATATTGGTTAAGTTTTAAATACAGGCATATATTAATCTGCAAAAGTGGAAAATCGTAACCGACTTTCATTGAAAAAATTCGAATTAAAGCGGAGCCTTTCATAATACAAATGATATTTGCTGTTTTGGTGTTAAAAATATAGTTATGAATAATACTTCACCGCTGAAATTGAAAGCAGATTCTATTTGGTGAATTCAATGTTACCTTTGAATTTTCTATCTACTCCATATTAACATGATGGTGGTAGTAGTAGTGAAAAATAATGTAAGAAAGCAAGCTTGTATAGCATCAGCCAAAAAACAATTCCTATTTCACCTATCTATTCCCTCCATTAGTTTGTCTAGTTCTTCCTTGAATTTATTTAAGCTATCAACTTCCACAACAACAAATGGAAGTTTGTTCCAACAATTAACCACCCACTGACTAAAGTAAAATTTTCATACATATATTCTGCAACCGTCCTTCCTCAACTTGAATTTGGCCCCTCGTGTGTAGTCTCAGTAAGAAAAAAAATGTATTAGCATTAGTAAAGGCACATGATGCAAGAAAGCAAGCTTATATAGCATCAGCCAAAAAAAAAAAAAAATTCTAATTTCACCCATCCACTTGCTCCAAATGTTTGTCTAGTTCTGCCTTGAATCTATTTAAGCTATCAACTTCTAATGCCATCAACATTTAGCCTACACAATCCATTCAAGGCTTTAAACACCTCAATTAGATTTCCTTGTAGGTGCCTAGTCTCCACACACTGCAATTTGTAGCACTGAAGCCTTTCTAGGTAAGAGCATCCTTGTTTCCTTCACCAATCTGGTTGCCCTTCTCTGCACCTGTTCCAGCAGATCTCTATCCTTCCTAAAGTGAAGCCACCAGATCTGTATACAGTATTCAAGATGTGGCCTAACCATGGCCACATAAAAACAGATAATCACTCCCTTCTCTCTACTAGCAAAGTTTCTGTATATCAATGACAAAATCCCATGAGCTGTACTGGCAGCCTATCTGCACTGCCAAGAGAATTTCGTATCTGGTAATAATATTGTGTTGCCTGACAGGCCCAGTTAAATATATCTACTCCTGGTGACTTGGGATTAGTAGTTGTTACTTTTTGTGCCTTCTTAATTATGTCTTAGTCTTGTTTGTGCTGCATTTATTTTTTTTCCATATATTGTTGTTCACTTTGTGTAAGCTGGTGAGTGAGCCTGTAAGGTGACACAATGTTGTTTATGTTACTTCATTGGATCCAGCCCAAGTGTAGTTCGTTGTGTAGTGAAACACTGCTTTTCATCATAATGGAATAGTGTTCACTGTCCAAAAGCTTCTCAAAGTTCACTGCTCACCTACTTGGGGTATTATCATGGAAAAGAAGAGAAATTCTAGTACTTGTGGAGTTTGTGGTTGTGAGCAGTACATCGGCTATTTTTTTCATCGAAATATGTTAATTTCAAAGTTTTTTTTATTTTTTATAAATAATGACTTAATTTGATGTCATGATATAATGCCAGAGTTTCGTGCAATTAATACATCCACAAACTTAAATTTGGCAGAGATTAATTGTTTCGTGTTTAAGGGTACAAAATTTGATATTATTGTACTAATTACATTAACAGTAGGAGATATGTACACTTCCTTAACAAGAACAGGACAATATTGAGAAAAAGTTATGATTCAAAATGTCTGCAATTCTGCCAAGACATGTTAGAAGAGAGTAGGCAAGACTCATGAATTAGAATTTTTCGCAGCATAGTATGTGCTTGTTAACAGGAGAGAGCACTTAAATAGCATTAGCATTAGTAGAGGCATATGATGCAAGAAAGCAAGCTTATTCAGCATCAGCCAAAAAAAAAAAAAAAAACCCACTCCCATTTCACCCCTCCGTTCGTTCGAAATACCTGTCCAGTTGAGCTTTAAATTTGTTTAGGCTATCAACTTCAACAACAAGTGATGGAAGTCGGTTCCACCAACCAACCACCCGCTGGCCAAAGGCAAATTTCCGCACATCTATCCGACATCCGTCCTTCCTCAATTTGAATTTATGCCCTCTGAGGTGATTATTCTGAGCAAGATGAAAAATCCCATTGGCATTGAGCATGCTCAAACCATTCAAAGCCTTATACACCTCTATCAGATCACCTCGCCGGTGCCTAGTCTCCAGACTCTGCAATTTGCAAAACTTAAGCCTTTCTTCGTAAGAGCAACCCTTTGTTCCATTTACTAATCTTGTTGCCCTTCTCTGTACCCGTTCCAGCAGTTCTACATCCTTCTTGAAATGAGGCCTCCAGACCTGTATACAGTACTCAAGATGTGGCCTAACCATTGCCTTATACAAGGGAATAATCACCTCCTTATCCCTGCTAGAAAAATTCCTGTATATCATTGACAAGACACCATGAGCTACTCTTGCAGCTCGTCTGCACTGCTCAGAGAACTTCATATCTGCCTGCACAATTACCCCCAGGTCCTTTTCATTCTCCACCACTGAAAGTGTAGTACCGCAGAGTTGATACGTTGCTCTGGGGTTACTGTTTCCTATATGTAGTACTTTACATTTGTCAATGTTAAACTTCATTTGCCACCTCTCAGCCCATCTATTCAACCTTTCCAGATCCTGTTGCAGCAGCATAGCGTCAGTAGTGTCCTTAACGACCCTGCCAACCTTTGTATCATCTGCAAACTTGGACATTAAACTTGATATCCCATCATCAATATCATTCATAAACACCGAAAACAACAACGGACCCAACACTGAACCTTGAGGAACTCCACTAATAACATTAGTCCACGTTGAGCAGTGTCCATTGATTACCACTCTCTGTCTTCTGCCACTCAACCATCCCCTTATCCATAGCAGCAATTTGCCTCCAATGCCACACTGCTCCAATTTGTGCAGCAGCCTTCCATGTGCAACAGTATCGAAAGCCTTTCTAAGATCCAAATATATAATATCAAAGTTATTCCCTGCATCCAGTTCTTTTGTGACTACATCATAGTATCCAATCAAATTGGTCAGGCAAGACCTGCCCTTAACAAAACCATGCTGCGTCTGAGCTATAACGGAATTCTTGTCTAGATGATCCTGCAGTGCTTCTTTAACCAGTGCCTCCATTAATTTACCTGGAACAGAAGTTAAACTAACAGGTCTATAATTACTTGTGTCAGCCTTTGATCCTCCTTTGTGAATTGGGGTTACATTTGCACATCTCCAGTCTATGGGTACCTCCCCTGAGTCCAAAGAAGCTCTCATAATTATGGCTAGGGGTTTGCATACTTCCTTTGCTGCCTCCTTTAATATAACTGGATAGATCCCATCCACCCCAGGTGCCTTTTTTATGTTTATCTTCAACAATCTCTCCTCCACTTTCCTCTCAGTTATTACAAAATCATCCAGCTCATTGCCAATGTTTACTTTACCTACATCATTCTCCTTCCTGAATAACTCCTCATGCGTGAATGTAGATGCAAAATACTCGTTTAGATTGTTAGCCACCTGAGCAGGATCCTCAACTGTTGAACCATCAATATCCAGTGGACCAATCTGATTCATCCCTTTCCTTCTCAAGTTCAAGTATGTAAAGAACTCTTTTCTGTTTTTCTTTGCATCCTTTGCCAAGGATTTTTCGTAGTCTGCCTTTGCCTGCCTAATCTCCTTTGTGACTTGGTTACAGACCAACTTATATCTATCATAGGCTTCCATGTCACCCATTAATTTGTATGTATCCCATGCATTTTTCTTCTCTGCCACATGTCTCATTAGTTCATCTGACAACCATTTAGGCCTAAACCTTGAACAATATTTCTTAGTTGGTATGTAAAGCCTGGTAGCCTCCAAGATTAGTTCCTTGAATGCTTCCCATTTTGAGTTTGCTGTTGGTAACATCATCAGTTGGTCCCACTGTACAGAATTTAAATACTGTCTCAGACCATCATAGTCTCCTTTACGAAAACAAAAACCCTTCCCTTTACCTCTGATGGTAGTTACCTCCTTGAGTAAATCCCACTTCAACACACTGTGATCACTGCCACCTAATGGTTCATTTATCTGCAGGTTCTTAATGCATGAAGAATCACTACTGATAATCAGATCAAGAGTATTGCTCCCTCTTGTTGCCTCACGAACATGCTGATGTAGAAAACAATCATCCAATAAATCCACAAAAGCCTTGCTAGTGTGCGAGTGACCAACCCACAAATTCCAGTCAATATCTGGGAAATTAAAATCCCCCATTATAAGACTCTTTGATTTACTGGCCCACTCTATTTCCCTGTACAATATCGTATTATACTCATCAGAGTCATTAGGCCTATAGCACACTCCTACTCTCAATTTTGATTTCCCTATGCTTATGTCACACCAAACTGACTCGACACTGCCCTGTCCATCGATGTCGACTGGCTTCACTTCCTTGGACTTTATGTGTTTCTTAATTAATAGCATAACCCCTCCTCCCCTCCTGTCCTGTCTATCCTTTCTATACACATTGTATTCCCCAAATTCCAGTTCCGCATTACTTATATCTGTGTGACACCACGTCTCTGATATCCCAACAATATCTGCCTTTGATGTTTTGAGCAATACCTCAAATTCATCAAATTTATTTACCAAACTCCTAGCATTGGTGTACACGCAGGTATACATGCACCTGTTTCTATTCTTAGCTACCCTAACACAACCCATGTGTTTACTTGTACCGCAATGACTACCAGCAGTCTCTGAAATATCCTGCATCTTGTTTTTCAGACTTCTGCTCATTTCAATAGAAGCAGTGCAAGAATCACTTCCACCTCTGCCAGTGGCTACTGTTAATCTATTAGTCCTTGTATCCCCCCCCCAACTAGCAGTTTTCCGACCCACCTAACACTGCCTCGACAGCATCAGCAAAAATTCTTGCACCCTTTCTATTTAAGTGTATCCCATCCCTGTAGAAGCAATCTCTCCTGTTAACAAGTACAGTCCAGGCTGAAAAGGGTATACACAGACTATTTGCTAATGCTATCAAGGCGGTGTTAAGTAGTTCAAAAAACTGTTAACTTTCGGATACACAGATTATAAATAGCCATTAGGTAGAGATAAAAGTGATTCTTGCACTGCTTCTATAGAAAAATGGAGCGGCCTGAAAAGCAATGTATTGTGGATTTCAAGGACTGCTGTGAGTCATCAGAGAACAATTAAATACATGGGCTGTGTTAAGGTAACTAAGAGTAAGAACAGATGCTGGTATATTTATATTATCATTAGCATTAGCATTAGTAGAGGCATTTGATGCAAGAAAGCAAGCTTATGCAGCATCAGCCAAAAAAAAAACCCACTTCCACTTCACACCTCTGTTCATTCAAAATACCTGTCCAGCTGAACCTTAAACTTATTTAGGCTATTAACCTCCACTACAAGGGATGGAGGTCTGTTCCACCAACCAACCACCCGCTGGCTAAAGGCAAATTTCCGCATGTCTATCCTACATCTGTCTTTCCTCAATTTGAATTTATGCCCTCTCAGGTGATTATTCTGAGCTAGAGGAAGAATCCCATCAGCATTGAGCATGCTCAAACCATTCAAGGCTTTATACACCTCTATCAGATCACCTCGCTGGTGCCTAGTCTCCAGACACTGTAATTTGCAAAACTTAAGCCTTTCTTCGTAAGAGCACCCCTTTGTTGCATTCACCAATCTTGTTGCCCTTCTCTGTACTCGTTTCAGCAGCTCTACATCCTTCATGAAATGAGGCCTCCAGACCTGTATACAGTACTCTAGGTGTGGCCTGACCATTGCCTTATACAAGGGAATAATCACCTCCTTATCCCTGCTGGAAAAATTCCTGTATATCATTGACAATACTCCATGAGCTACTCTTGCAGCCCGTCTGCACTGCTCAGAGAACTTCATATCTGCCTGCACAACCACCCCCAAGTCCCTTTCATTCTCTACTACTGTCAGTGTAGTACCACAGAGTTGATACGTTGCTCTGGGGTTGCTGTTTCCCATGTGTAGTACTTTACATTTGTCAATGTTAAACTTCATTTGCCACCTCTCAGCCCATCTGCTCAACCTTTCCAGATCCTGTTGCAGCAGCATAGGTGTCAGTAGTGTCCTTGACAACCCTGCCAACCTTTGTATCGTCTGTAAACTTGGACATTTAGCTTGATATACCATCATCAATATCATTTATAAATACAGAAAACAATAATGGACCCAACACTGAGCCCTGAGGGACTCCACTAATAACATTAGTCCACGATGAACAGTGTCCATTGATTACCACTCTCTGTCTTCTCCCCCTCAACCACCCCTTTATCCATAGCAGCAATTTGCCTCCAATGTCACACTGCTCCAATTTGTGTAGCAGTCTTCCATGTGCAACAGTATCAAAAGCCTTTCTAAGATCCAAGTATATAATATCAAAGCTATTCCCTGCATCCAGTTCTTTTGTGACTGCATCATAGTGTCCAATCAAATTGGTCAGGCAAGACTTCCCCTTAACAAAGCCATGCTGTGTCCGAGCTATAACTGAAGTCTTGTCTAAATGATCCTGCAGTGCTTCTGTAACCAGTGCCTCCATTAATTTTCCTGGAACAGAAGTTAAGCTCACAGGTCTATAATTACTTGTGTCAGCCTTTGATCCTCCTTTGTGAATTGGGGTCACATTTGCACATTTCCAGTCTATGGGTACCTCCCCTGAGTCTAAGGAAGCTCTCATAATTATGGCTAAGGGTTTGCTTACTTCCTTTGCTGCTTCCTTTAATATAACTGGATAGATCCCATCCACCCCGGGTGCCTTTCTTGTGTTTATCTTCAACAGTTTCTTCTCCACTTTACTCCCAGTTATTTCAAGATTCTGTAGCTTACTGATAAAGTTGAATACACCTCTGGCATTCCCCTCCCTGAATAACTCCTCATGTGTGAATGTCGATGCAAAATATTCATTTAGTTTGTTAGCTACCTGAGCAGGATCATCAACAGTTGACCCATCAATATCAAGTGGACCAATCTGATTCATCCCCTTCCTTCTAGAGTTTACATAAGTAAAGAACTCTTTGCTGTTTTTCTTTGCATCCCTTGCCAAGGATTTCTCATAATCTGCCTTTGCCTGCCTAACCTCCTTTGTAACTTGGTTGCATATCAACTTGTATCTATCATAGGCTTCTGTGTCATGTGTTAATTTGTAAGTATCCCATGCATTTTTCTTCTCTGCCATATGCCTCATTAGTTCATCTGACATCCATTTTGGCCTAAACATTGAACAATATTTCTTAGTTGGTATGTAAAGCCTAGTAGCTTCCAAGATAAGTTCTTTGTATGCTTCCCATTTTGAATTTGCTGTTGGTAACATCATCAGTTGGTCCCACTGTATAGAATTTAAATACTGTCTCAGTCCATCGTAGTCGCCTTTACGGAAGCAATAACCCTTCCCTTTACCCCTAATGGTAGTTACCTCTTTGAGTAAATCCCACTTCAGCACACTGTGATCACTGCCACCTAGTGGTTCATTTATCTGCAGATTCTTAATGCATGAAGAATCACTGCTGATAATCAAATCAAGAGTATTACTCCCTCTAGTTGCCTCCTGAACATGCTGATGTAGAAAACAATCATCCAATAAATCCACAAAAGCCCTGCTAGTGTGTGAGTGACCAGCCCCCAAATTCCAGTCAATATGTACAATAATGCTGGGAGCATAGTATTTGATGAATTTGAAGTACTGATTAAGTCATCAAATGCAGACATTGTGGAGATATCAGAGAAGCGGTGTCACTGAGATATAACTGATGTAGAATTTGAATATGGGGAGTACAATATATACAAAAAGAACAGACAAGAGGAATGGTGGGAGGGCACCTGCTGTTCTAAGGAGTGCATAAAACTTAAGGCAGTGTATCCAGTTGAAAAGGGTGGCCCAGAAATATTGAGTCAGTTTTGTATGACATAAGCAATGGAAAAGCAAAAATGAGAACAGGTTATAGGCCTAATGACTCTGATGAATACAACAAACATTGTAGAGAGAAACAAGAGTAGGCCAGTAAATCAGAATGTCGTATAATGGAAATTTTAATTTTCCAGATATTGACTGTAACCTGAAGGTTGGTCACACACACTAGCAAGAATTTTTTGAATTTATTGGATGACTGTTTTCTACAGCAGCATGTTAGAGACTCAATGAAAGGAAGCAGCACTCTTGATCTCGTTATCAGCACAGATTCTTTATGCATTAAAGATCTGCAAGTAAAAACCACACTTGGTGGCAACAATCACAGTTTATTGATGTGGGGTTTACATAAAGATGTTATATCAAGGGTAAAGGGAAAGAGTTTTGCTTTCATAAAGGTGACTAGTGCTCTCAGACAGTTTTATACTCTATACAGTGGGACCAACTCATGATTTTACCATCAGCAAATTCTTAATGGGAAGCATTCAAATAAATAGTAGTAGTAATAGTGGTGGCATGTGATGCAAGAAAGCAAGTATATGAGCTTATGCAGCATCAGCCAAAAAAAAAAAAATCACACCATTCCCTCCAAATGCCTGTCAAGTTCCTCCTTAAATTTATTAAACCTATCAACTTCCACAACAACAGATGGAAGTTTGTTCCAGCAATTAACCACCCACTGGCTAAAGGCAAATTTCCGAACATCTATTCTACGTCCGTCTTTTCTTAATTTAAATTTATGCCCCGTTAGGTTCGTAATCTGAACAAATGGAAGGATCCCATTAGTTTTTAGGTGGTAGATGACTTTCATCAACCGGTGAAATACCACCACTTTGCTTATTGGAGGCTTGAAGTGGTGAAACCCATGTTTAGTCTCTAGAGCAAAGTTTCCGGCATCCCCCTCCCCCCATACTTCTCCTTCAACCCATGCACGGTACTAAGTACTATAGGTTTGGTTACCTTTCGTGTTTGGGGTTTTCATAAAAAAAAAAAAAAAAAAAGAATTCAGTGTGCTCAACTCATTCAAGGCCTTATACACCTCAATCAGATCACCATGCAGGTGCCTAGTCTCCAGCCACTGCAATTTTCAGAACTTAAGCCTCTCTTGGTAAGAGGATCCCTTCATTCCCCTCACCAATCTTGTTGCCCTTCTCTGCACACGCTCAAGCAAATCTACATCCTTCCTAAAATGAGGCCTCCAGACCTGTACACAGTACTCAAGGTGTGGTCTGACCATTGCCTTACACAGAGGGACAATCACCTCCTTTTCCCTGCTAGCAAAATTCCTATATATCATTGACAAAACCCCATGACCTGCCCTGGCAGCCTGTCTGCATTGCTCAGAAAACTTCATATCTGACTGCACAATTACTCCCAGGTCTTTTTCATTTTCTACCACCTTAAGTGTAGTACCACACAGTTGGTACGTTTCTCTGGGGTTACTTCTACCCATATGCAGTACTTTGCATTTGTCAAAGTAAACTTCAGTTGCCACTTCTTAGCCCATCTGCCCAAATTATCTAGATCCTGTTGCAGTAGCACACTGCCATTACTGTCATTAACAACCCTGCCAACCTTTGTATCATCTGCAAACTTCAACACTAAGCCTGATATACCTTCATCAATATCTTTGATAAATATACAAAACAACAGAGGACCTAACACCGAACCCTGTGGGACTCCACTAATAACATTAGTCCACGAAGAGCAGCACCCATTAATTACCACCCTCTGTCTTCTCCCACTCAGCCATCCTTTTATCCATTGTAGCAACTTACCCTTAATACCATTCTGCTCCAATCTGTACAATTAGTTTTCCATGCACAACAGTGTCAAAAGCTTTCCTGAAATCCAAATATATGATACCAAAATTATTTTTTGCATCCAGTTCCTTTGTAACCACATCATAATATCCTATCAAACTTGTCAGACAAGACTTTCCCTGAACAAACCCATGCTGTGTCTGAATTATTGCTGCAGTCTTGTCTAGATGATCCTGCAATGCATCTTTAACCAGTTTAATAATCATAGAAGCTACTAGGCTTTTCATAGCAACTGAGAAATACTGTTCAAGACCTAAATGGATGTCAGATCGACTATTCAGACAAGTGGCAGAGAAGAAAAGTGCATGGGATACGTAAAATATCGGGCGAAACAGAAACCTATGGTAGATATAAACTAGTCTGTAATTAAGTCGCAAAGCAGGTAAAGCAAGTGAAGGCAGATTACAAGTAATCTTTGGAAAAGGATGCAAAGAAAAATAGCAAAGACTTCTTTATTTACAAAAACTCTAGAAGGGGATGAATCAAATTGGTACACTTGATATTTGTGGTTCGACCGTTGATAATCCTACTCAAGTTGCTGATAAACTGAATAAGTATTTTGCATCTACATTCACACATGAGGAATTCTTTAGGGATGTTTATCAAACAACCACAAGATAGTGGTTGTTTCTTATTCAGGTTTGCCAGTAACCTAACCTAACCTATGGTGATCTTGCCTATTATATACTCAACTCTGATTTTTTTTGTTTTGCCAGTGCTTATATTACACCAAACTGACTCAACATTACACTGGCCACCTACTTGAACTAGGTGCACTGCCTTAGATTAAGTGCCAACTCTTCAAAGCATAAGAATATACAAAAGAGACATTTTTATAACAAGGTGGGGCAAGACAACATAAGGCAAATGCAGTTCTTCATTTCCTGAAGGAACATTTCAATGACAGGGTCATTTATAACCGATATTCTAAACAATGTGATGATCATATAATCTTGGAGTCAGATTTATTATTATTAATAGCAGTACAGGCAAATGTTGCAAGCTTATATAGCATCAGGCAAAAAAAAAAAAAAACCAACACTACCCACCTCATCTGTCTATCCCATCTAATAAATATATCTAATTCATCCTTAAATTTATTCAAATTACCCACTACTGCAACACAGATCATTAGCATTAGCAGAGGAATACGATGCAAGAATGCAAGCTTATGCAGCATCAGCAGCCAAAAAAAACCCTTCCATTTCACCACTCTATTCATTCCAAATGCCTGTCCAGCTCAGCCTTAAATTTATTTTGGCTATCAACTTCCACAACAAAAGATAGAAGTCTGTTCCACCAATCAAATACTCACTGGCTAAAGGCAAATTTCTGCACATCTATTAAACAACTTTCTTTCCTCACAATTTGAATCTGTGTCCCCTCAGGGTCTTAATCTGAGCACGAGGAAGAATCTCATCAGCATTCAGCTTGCTCAACTCATTCCAGGCCTTATCCACCTCAATCAGATTACCTCGCAGGTGCCTACTCTCCAGGCACTGCAATTTGCAGAACTTAAGCCTTTCTTGGTAAGAACACCCCTTTGTTCCCCTCACCAATCTTGTTGCCCTTCTTTGTACTCGTTCTAGCAACTCTACATCCTTCCTAAATAGGTTGCTCCAACAATCAATTATTCTGTGGCTGAAAGTAAATTTCCATACACCTTATCCTGCGGCTATCCTATTTAAATTTGAGTTATGTCCTCTTGTGTGCACTATCTGAGAAAGAGTTAGAACACCATCATCAGTAAGTTTACTTAATCCATTTAGATTTATTGATCCTCTTTGACATATCTGAATTATTTCCTGTGAGGATTACTGGAATATAATATGCATACTACTGAAGAAGTGAAAGTTAAAAGATAGCTATGGAGGGTTTCTCTGAAGAAAGATTGGTGGCAGTCATGGATGTTTTGGATACAGAGAGGTCACAAACCGTTGCATCTTTTCTTGACATCAATTTTTTAAATTTGTAAATGAGGTTTCAGCATTTCATGTTTGAGATCAGTGTTAAAAAATAAATAAAAAGAAAAAAAAATGAAAAAAGGACGCATTACATCTGTTAAACTGACTACAAAGAGGAATAAACTTACTGATAAACAATGGAGATGAAGAACATTATTATGCATATGGGTGTTATTAGTTTGAAATTGATGCACACTGTACTGAAATTTGAAAATTTAATAATTAAAAACTTTAATACATGCCATTTTTAAAAACTTCAATTCATTATGAAAGCAACCACGTAATGACCATCTCTTAGCACCTTATTATTAAATTTCAAACTTTAGTAGCACAATGGAATATAATAAAACCTTTGCCAATGGTTTCGTGACTTAATTGTTTCTTTTTTACAATACCTAATGAATACTTATTAATTTTCACCTTGACAAAAACAAATTTTAAAAAATGGAGCTTATGAAACTTAAACTCACTGTTTTGCTACATTGACATGAATTCCAGCAGTTTTACTCAACCATTTGTATGTGACCTGGAAGTAAAAACATGAAAAAAAATAATAATATAAATAACAGAAACACAATACAATAATACAAACACACAAAACACAAATGACTTTAATTTTATAACACAATACTTCCCAATATATTTACAAAAAAAAAGTACATTTAATTTCAGTGCAGTTTGTAATTTAGTTATATGAACAGATAATGCTTATGAAAAACAAAAAAATATAAACGGTTAAACAGATAAAATCGTTTACCACTGTCTGAGCAAAAGGCTATACATGCTAATTATATCTGCTAAAAATTTTAAGGATCATTTTGAATTTGTAATTCAGAAATACTTAAATACTTAAAAAAAGCATTTTGAGCTACTCCCGAATGGTGTAGTTCCTTTGTTTCTCTATTTAAACTTTAAGAATTTTCTGCTGAAAGAATCAAATAATTCCCATGTGACTACTAGTTTTGGTATGACTAATGGCAGGTTAAATTAACCCTCAACTGCTAACGTGGCATCTAACAGACACTAATTTTTAAAATTTTTTTTGTTATTTGTTTTAAATGTTAAATGAAATCACTCATTCCGTGTTCTTTTCCTCATTAGTGTTCCCTAATTGATTATACAATATTTTCTGTTTTCATTTCAATATACTATAAATTACAAGAAATTAATTTTTTTTGTTTGGCATATAACAAATGCCTTACTGGCATCTGCAAGATACCAGCAAGAACTTACTGTCGAAGACCTTTGGTTTCATTGTCTTTGCAGTATTTAAATGCGAATGGCTGACAAAAATACAAACATTACATGATGCACGCATTTGTTTTTAATTCGGGAATGAGTGACCGTGAAAATTTAAAAAAAATTAGATAAAAACATTTTCATTATTATTTTCTACCACCACATTCAATCTTATAAAAAAACTAATTTTTTTAATAATTAAAAAAAGCATGATGTCTCACAGACACCATGCTTTGTTTTATTTTAGGGGCATGAAAAGGAGGATTAAATGAATTTTGAGAAAATCTGCTGACTCCAATTTCATATCTAAATTTTACCCATGAATCTCTTGGTTAGTTTCATTATTACTAATAAAATCTAGCCTTGCTTGTTTTATAACTTGATGGAAGACTTAGCATTAGCATTAGTAGAGGCATATGATGCAAGAAAGAAGCTTATGCAGCATCAGCCAAAAAAAAAAAAAAAAAACCATTTCACCCCTCCATTCGTTTGAAATATCTGTCCAGCTGAGCCTTAAATATATTTAGGCTATCAACTTCTACAACAAGGGATGGAAGTCTGTTCCACCAACCCACTACCCACTGGCTAAAGGCAAATTTCCGCACATCTGTCATTCCTCAATTTCAATTTATACCCTCTCAGGTGATTATTCTGAGCAAGAGGAAGGATCCCATCGGCATTGAGCATGCTCAAACCATTCAAGGCTTTATATACCTCTATCAGATCACCTCACCGGTGCCTAGTCTCCAGACACTGTAATTTGCAAAACTTAAGCCTTTTTTCGTAAGAGCAACCCATTGTTCCATTCACTAATCTTGTTGCCCTTCTCTATACTCATTCCAGCATCTCTACATCCTTCTTGAAATGAGGCCTCCAGACCGGTATACAGTACTCAAGGTGTGGCCTGACCATTGCCTTATACATGGGAATAATCACCTCCTTATCCCTGCTAGAAAAATTCCTGTATATCATTGACAAGACACAATGAGCTACTCTTGATCCCTCTAGTTGCCTCCCAAACATGGTGATGTAGAAAACAATCATCCAATAAATCCACAAAAGCCTTGCTAGTGTATGAGTGACCAACCCACAAATTATAAGACTCTCTGATTTACTGGCCCACTCAATTTCAGTTTCTTATTATACTCATCAGAGTTCATTAGGCCTATAGTACACTCCTACTCTCAATTTTGATCTTCCAATGACTTGATTTCAATGTATGCTAATGTACTGGCAACTGTTTCAGCAGGAGTTTTTTTGGCAGTTATTATTTTCAGTATTCTTTTACCTTTTCTTTTTTTACAAAGTACAGCTTGATAAAACTATTTTTTTGACAATGATTAAATTACTTATAGCATCTGGGAACTGGTTAATGATTTGAACACTGCTTGCTTTCTTGCAAACTCAGCACATAACAGAATCCACCAGTCTCAAATTCCATCCCAGGATAAATATCATTGTTGTGACAATGGATATAAAAAGTGAGCCACTGCGACACCTACAAAAGGGCTTCTTCACTTCAGAAAGATTCTGTAAAATTGAACATGAAAAGAGCTTCTTCAATTGAGAGACAGAGCATGACATAAAATTGAACATGAAAAGAACTTCTTCACTTGAGAGAGAAATGAGCTTCTTCACCTGAGGGGAGACTATATAATTACACAAGGAGAAAACACTGCAAACGTTCAGCAAATCCTTTGTACAGGTATCTAGATGAAAATGCCAGTCTAGTATCTTTATAATTAAATTAAATTAATTTTTTTCCAAGAATAAACTTTTATTCTTGGAAAGCAAAAGCAAAATAGCACAGTGGGCAGATTGCTTTAGTAACCAGTTAAGTGCGTGGCAAATTTGAAAAAAAAAACAGACTTCCATCCCTTGTGGTGGAGGTTGATAGCCTAAATAAGTTTAAGGCTCAGCTGGACAGGTATTTTGAACGAACAGAAGGGTGAAGTGGAAGTGGGTTTTTTTTTTTTTTTTTTTGGCTGATGCTGCATAAGCTTGCTTTCTTGCATCAAATGCCTCTACTAATGCTAATGCTAAAAAAAATTTATCAGCATGTAGCAAGTACAGTAGGGTGATGTTTGATTTCCATGTACCAATAAGATTGATATCTGGCAATCAATGGTCAGTACGACCCAAGCCCAATTAAAAGTGAAACATGTCTTCGTAAATTTGTAGAAAAAAAAAGGTCTAAAGGTCCAGTATTTTCTAATTAACATTTATTATTATTCTGTTTGTTAATTTAATTTTATTTATATTGTGCTAAAAGGCACTACTCCAATAGACACACCTGCAAGGTGATCTGACTGAGGTGTTTAGGGCTTCGAATGGATTGAGCAAGCTCAATGCTGATGGAATTCTTTCTCTTGCTCAGGCTACACACAAGGGGGCACAAATTGAAATTGAGGTGGGAGGGTTGCAGAATAGATGTGTAGAAGTTTGGCTTTGAACAGTGGGTGGCTGATTGCCAGAACAAACTTCCATCTGTGATTGTGGAGATTGATATATTAATTAAGGAAGAAGTAAATAAACTATTAGGGAGAATGAATAGGTGAAATGAGAGGGGGGGGGGGGAGGGTTGGCTGATGCTGTGTAAGCTTGCTTTCTTCCATCATTTGCCACTACTAATGCTAAATAAAATTTCAGTTTTGATGGAATTATTATTATTATTATCATTATTAGCCATATAGTGCAAGGAAGCCAGAGTCTTTTGCTGGCAAAAAAAAAAAAAAAAAAAAAATTCTAAGTTAACCTGAGAGAGAGAGAGAAGGGAATCACCAAGAGAGAAGAATGATATCCAGCTCAGGACCCTGAGTGTGCCAAGTCCATACTCACCAGATGTGAGCCCCTGGGGTTGATGGATGGATGAACTGAAGTGGCAGGCACAATCTGTATAAAGTGCCCTTTTTTTGTAACATACCTTTCAGCTGTTTAGAGGGATGTTGTTCTTAAAAATAATAAAAATTATATGATAAAATTCAAAATATAAGTTAAAAGATTATTTTGAATAGTTCCTATTTAGTTTCATATTTTTCACTGTAATTCGTTATTGACAGTGTAATTCGACAGTGGTCTATCGGAAAAGGGGCACCTACGCGCACTGTTTTGCGTTATTTATTTTTTTATTAGTGTTATTTTTATTTTTATTTTTTGGGCCATTGTGTGATTCAATTGTTTTCCCGGGACATCACACTACCACAACCCCGGTGTTACGCCAACCCTGCAGTAAATGACGATCAGTATTATCAATAATAGTACCATATATATATCACCTTTTATACTAAAAAATTCTATTAATTTTAATATGTGGATGAAGCCAATATCTCCAACACTGATACATGAAAACTTACGATTTTATTCTCATCATTGACAGCTTCGTCAACTAAACTAAATACTCTTCTCAATAATCCCGCCATTTTCTAAATTACAATACAGTATGTTCCAAATTCAGACGTGGAAGTACTCTCCACGAACCAATTTCTACGAAAAAAATTGCAGCACAGAAAAGAAAAATTGCATAAATTAAGAATTCTACTAAAACATCGTCCCATATAATCGGATCCATTGTTAATCAAAATAAAATAAAAATGGGGATAAAAAAAAAAAAAAGGTACACATTAATCATGTGGTAATAGTCTTGAAAGAATACCACAAAACCAATAGGCAAAAATATTTTAAAAATTGGAATTAAATATCTTAGTAATAGTTGGTTCTATACTCCGAATTTTTTTTTTTCTAGATGTAGCTCACAGACAGAGACGGATTTAACGGCGGGCCAACCGGGTGCGCGCCCTGGGCCCCCCGACTTCTGAAGGGCCCACGCAAAACCCCAACAAATTAGTTGAATTAATATATTCAACTATTAGTTCAAAACTTTGTGATTATTATTATGCTATTATTAATTATATTCAAATTTTATTGTAAATAAAACATTAATAGTACATACTATTTTTTATTTATTTAAAAAAATGGTTAACATGTATTTTTATTTCCCCTGTCTCTATATTTATTAGGGGCCCAATATTTTCTTCTGCGCCCCGGCCTCAACCGACCTTAATCAGCTACTGCCCACAGAGTAGTAAGTAGTAAACTACAGTTCGAGGATGTAAAGATTGTATTTTGCTGTCCGTTTTCTGTGTACCTCTCCCAACACACCATGATCGTCAATATCCTGTTTGGCAGTTAAATAAAAAAAAAGTTACTCACATTACTGATGACATTTTAACTGAGTCGGTTCCGCACGGCCTGACCACACTTTGAGTACGGTGTTGTTGTTGTTGTTGTGTTTTAGGAGCATCAACGATTAAGGCCATATTATCTGTAAATTGCATGTGTTCTCAGGTCAATTTTATGTTTGCTGGACGAAACACCCCAGTTTCCGAGAGAAAACAAAAATGTTTCTGCTCCCTTACCTAACACCGACCAACACAGCCATGTGAAAAAGTCCCATAAAAGTTCCTCCCGTTATTGACGTTCCTCGAACACAGGTCTTTTCCACAGAGTGTGGGAAGAGCGGCGATCCTACCTGCTGTATTACCAACAAGAGCAAGGAAACCGTTGGTTATAATCACTGTACAACTGGTCTTGAGGACTAGGAGTGTTCATTCTGCATTACCGAGCGAGTACAATAACTCCCCATGCTAACAACAAAATATTTGATATTACGGTTACCCGAGAGAACAAACTCATCTACCTATGTGAAAATGTGTGTTTTCTCTGGTCGGTTTGCCTGTTTTTGTGACGAAATTTAAGGTTTAATTTTGGCCACAAAATTAAACCTCATCGCTTTCTTGCCAAAGACCGACTAACTCAGCCATAGTGTGAAAAGTCCATTAAATTTTCTCGCATCAATGACAGGATTCGAACACAACTCTTGTGCAGGCAGATAGGAAATTCTCTAAGCAGTGCAGACGAGCTGCAAGAGTAGCTCATGGTGTCTTGTCAATGATATACAGGAATTTTTCTAGCAGGGATAAGGAGGTGATTATTCCCTTGTATAAGGCAATGGTTAGGCCACATCTTGAGTACTGTATACAGGTCTGGAGGCCTCATTTCAAGAAGGATGTAGAACTGCTGGAACGGGTACAGAGAAGGGTAACAAGATTAGTGAATGGAACAAAGGGTTGCTCTTACGAAGAAAGGCTTAAGTTTTGCAAATTACAGAGTCTGGAGACTAGGCACCGGCGAGGTGATCTGATAGAGGTGTATAAAGCTTTGAATGGTTTGAGCATGCTCAATGCCAATGGGATTCTTCATCTTGCTCAGAATAATCACCTCAGAGGGCATAAATTCAAATTGAGGAAGGACGGATGTCGGATAGATCTGCGGAAATTTGCCTTTGGCCAGCGGGTGGTTGGTTGGTGGAACCGACTTCCATCACTTGTTGTTGAAGTTGATAGCCTAAACAAATTTAAACCTCAACTGGACAGGTATTTCGAACGAACAGAGGGGTGAAATGGGAGTGGGGTTTTTTTTTTTTTTTTGGCTGATGCTGAATAAGCTTGCTTTCTTGCATCATATGCCTCTACTAATGCTAATGCTAAAGCTAATGCTTTTCACGTGGCTTTGGAGAAAGGTGATAATAACCATTGAGAAACCTGGGAAGCTAAGGTATGGAGAAACCATCACGAACAAGATCTGTACATCACAGGTCACAGCATTACCAGAAAGTTCAGTAGATAAAGTTGCTGCTCTCACACCATGAATCCTCGCAAAGTGAACACGAGGGTTTCGCGTGGCTGCACGCTCACAATAGGCTTCTGTACTAGCCTTCTGTAACAATAAATCTGGTAGGTGGAATCAAAGGTCAACATGAGACCAGGCCAATTGAATACTGCTCTTCAACACCATATGAAAAAAACATGAGTGTGAGTAGCATCAAGAAAATAAGAATTTTTAAGGGCTTTTTCACAAAATGATTGAGTTCATCAGTTGCAGCCATTAGTTTCATGGTGTTATCTGGCAAAAAAATCTTTTTTTTTCATCTAGCAATAGGCAAACAAATCGAGGTATACACGCAATATACAGGTGCCTCGTGGCAATAGCTGCCTTGGCACTTAAAACAAAGATACACACTGCGCATGATGCACACATTATCCTCCCATCTTCCGATCACACCATGTGTAAAAGGCCTAGATGCAGACCAAAGTTGAGATATATTTTCGATTAAGACGGAAGGAACTTTTATCATTTCTATGGAATGACCGAGTTCCGTTATCGAGTCGGGTGATGACTGTATAATGCTTTTCTCGTGAAACCTCCGGTTTATCATTGCTGAATTAATTCCTTATGGCGAGTTTCCTTGACTGAAAGTATAAGCAACTCAGCCTCTTCTGATTATTAACACTGTGACGTTTTGTCGATACCATCTGAGACCTGCATTAATGAATTATTGAAACAAATTTAGATATGTTTCGTGGAAGTGGACAATTTCATAAATTTCGTATTTTTCCAAGGAACGATTAGAGAAATCATTAAAGGAACAGAATGGTGATGTAGGTTTTTCTTTTCAGTTTTTTTTTTTTTTTTTTAATATCCAACATTCCTAGTCATTATTATTTGTAGGTGGAAATGGAAGGTTGCTTCCTCTGTTGTTGATTCCTCTCATTGGAGTTTAGTTGTTCCTCTCATTGGTTGTTCTATGAAAATGGGGATAGGAAACAATGATGCTGTTTGTGCTGACATTGTTATGGAACAATTAAATGGACATATTTTGTCCGTTGTTTTTTTTCAGGATCCTGATTTCTACCTCATCAAAAAATATTCACAGCTGCCACTAGCAGGCAGGAGTGTGTATATATTTTTATATGGAGTAAACTTGGTATTGCTTGCTCCTCCCTCCCTTGCATAAAAATAAATAATCTTTATGGAATGTACGATATTCTAGGGGCAGATTAAAGAAACATGACGGCTGTCAAGGAAGGAAGATATGGCCGCCTGTATAAAATATATTTTAATAGTATTAAAAAATGACATTATTGAATAGTGATAGTGTAGTATTTATATATTTCACGTACACTCTGTGGTATGGAACTTTCAGCACCCAAAGGAACAATCGAAAGTGCACACAAGTCAGCAGGTGGATGAGCTGCGCGGAGATCAGCATTTGCATTACTAGATGCATATGGTGCAAGAAAGCATCATATGCCTCTACATATAAAAAATCATCCAAAAAAATAATAATAATAAATAAAACCTTTTCCATTTCACCCATCCATTCGCTTAAAAAACTTATCCATTTCTTTGATTTTATTTAAGCTATTAATTTCAACATGGACAGGGGGAGGTTTGTTCCAGCAATCAACTAACCTCTGGCTAAAGGTTAATTTCCACATATCTAATCGACAATCGTCTTTCCTCAATTTCAGTTTATGCCCCCTCAGGTTTGTACACTGAGCAAGAGGAAGAATCCCATCAGCACTGAAGCTGCTCAATCCATTCAAGGCCTTATACGCCTCAATCAGATCACCTCGCAGGTGCCTAGTCTCCAGACGCTGCAACTTGCAGGATTTAAGCCTTTCTTCGTAAGAACATTTCGTTGTTCCCCTCACCAATTTTGATGCCCTCGTTCTAGTAACTCTACATCCTTCCTAAAATGAGATTTCCAGACCTGTAAGCAGTACACAAAGTGTGGCCTGACCATTGCCTTAATCAAGGGGATAATCGCCTCCTTATCTTCTAGAAAAATCATGTATATCATTTGACAAGGCCCTATGACCTACTCTGGCTACACTGCACAATATATATTTCCATATATTAAGAGTAGGAGACCGGCGGAATTACTTTACAAGTACAGGTCACTGTTGAAAAAAAGCCATGAATTAGGGTTGAATTTGAAAGTGTCTGCAATTCTGCCCAGACACGATAGGAGGGAGTATATGATGAGAGCCCTGTCGATCAATTCGGCCCTGGAAGGATTGTGCAAGGCTCAAGAGGTAGAATTTTTTTCAGCCTGGTCTGTACTTGTTAACAGGAGAGACTGCTTCTACAGGGATGGGATACACTTAAATAGAATGGGTGCAAGAATATTTGCTGATGCTATCGAGGCAGTGTTAGGTGGGTTGGAAAACTACTAGCTTGGGGGAAATACAAGGACTAATAAATTAACAGTAGCCACTGGCAGAGATGAAAGCGATTCTTGCACTGCTTCTATTGGAATGAGCCACAGCCTGGAGAATAAGATGCAGGATAGTTCAGAGACTGCTGGGTATCATTGGGGTACAAATAAACACATAGGTTGGGTTAGGGTAGCTAAGAAAAAGAACAGGTGCATGTATACTTGCGTGTACACCAATGCTAGGAGTTTAGTAAATAAATTTGATGAATTTGAGATATTGCTCAAAACATCAAAGGCAGGTATTTTGGGGATTTCAGAGACGTGGTGTCACGCAGATATAAGGAATGCAGAACTGGAATTTGGGGATTACAATGTCTACAGAAAGGATAGACAGGGTAGGAAGGGAGGAGGGGTTATACTATTAGTTAAGAAATACATAAAATCCAAGGAAGTGAAGCCAGTCGACATTGCTGGACAGTGCAGTGTCGTGTCGGTTTGGTGTGACCTAAGCATTGGGAGATTAAAATTTAGAGTAGGAGTGTGCTGTAGGCCTAATGACTCTGATGAGTATAATAGGAAACTGTACGGGGAAATAGAGTGGGCCAGTAAATCAGACAGTCTAATAATGGGGGATTTTAATTTCCCGGATATTGACTGGAATTTGGGGACTGGTCACTCACACACTAGCAAGGCTTTTGTGGATTTATTGCATGATTGTTTTCTACATCACCATGTTCGGGAGGCAACTTACTAGGTGGTAGATGACTCTCATCAACCGATGAAATACCACCACTTTGCTTATTGGAGGTTTGAAGTGGTGGAACCCATGTTTAGTCTCTAGAGCTAAGTTCCGGCCAACCCTTCCCTATCTCCTCCATCATGCAGTATGATTGATGATTTTTGAGATAATGATGAATGTCGTGGCGAGATCCAATATTCCTTACATTTCGAGGGTACAGCTCTAAAACGGTGTTCGCAGGCCGGCCGCTAGTTAGTACACTGGACTGCACCTATTGGTAACTCTCTAGGAAGCTTCCGGATCAGCTAGTGTATAATCTTGCTACCTCTACTCTGCCAGATAGTGACTGGAGGGAGTCCGAGTAGTGTGTTTGCGGGGAGCATTGTCGAGGCCACGTTATGTAAAGGATCTGGGTATATTCTTACCACATGTACGCCATATCCAAAAATTTCATTACTTCGGCAGCATATCCCACCCACTTTTTCTTATTATTGAATACACCATGAATTGTCAAAATAATAGAGAAAGCTTATCTGCGAAAAGATCTAAACCTCCCAAGGACTTCCCAATTCATTTCACAAGTATACGTGGTCTCAATTCTAATCTCAACGATGTCCATTTCCAATTGCAGTCTTCCAAACCCCATGTACTTTTTCTGACTGAATCTCAGTTATCAGTTGATTCAACTACCGCTCATCTCAGATGTCCAAATTATTTGCTGTATGATTACTTGTGCCTCAAAGGTGGTACTTGTGCATATGTCCATTCTGATATTCCCTGTCAGAGACTTGGCAATTTGGAATCTCCTCTCTTTGATCTTCTCTGGCTTAAAATCTCTCTACCTCATTGTGTAAAATTCATCTGTTGTCTCTTCCGTTCTCCCAACTCCACTCATCACTTGGAGCTCTTTGACTTCCTCTCTTTGCAACTTGACTTTCTCCAGTCCAACTTTCCTAACTGTGAGGTAATTTTCCTTGGTGATTTTAACGTTCACAACTCCAGCTGGCTTCCGTTTTCTAGTTACACCGACCCAGCAGGTCGAGATGCTGAGGCTTTTGCAATTACTAATGACCTAGCACAGATTGTTCATTTACCTACAAGAATACCGGACAATCCTAATCATACAGCCAATACGCTTGATCTTTTTCTCACAAAGAACCCTTCTAAATACAAGGTTGAAGTGAGAGGTCCTTTAGGCACTTCAGATCACAACTTGGTGATTGCCTCTTCTCCAATGGAACCTTTATCTCATGGCTATTCCCAACCTCGTATTGTTTGGCATTACAAGAATGCAAAATGGGATGACCTGTGAGACTTCTTTTCTTCTTTTCCTTGGTCTGATTACTGTTTCAAAACTTCTGATGTCAACGTTTGCTCAGATCGTGTGAGTTAAATTATTCTTGCAGGAATGGAATCCTTTATCCCACACTCCACTTTAAAATCTCGTCCTTTATCTAAACCTTGGTTTTCCAATAAATGTGCTAAGGCTGTCCAAGAGAAGAACGTTGCATATCGTAATTGGCTTGTTTCTAATTCTTCAGTTTCATTTTCTGCCTACACCAAAGCTCGCAACAATTGTAAAGCAGTTATTAATCAGTCCAAACTAGAGTTTGAACAGGCTCAGAGTAGAAAACTTGCTTCTTGCCCTAATGGTAGCCGAGCATTCTTGTCTCTTGTCAAAGCTATTGGCCGCAACTTTTGCCCATCTCTGCTCCCACCTCTGTCCAAACCAGATGGTTCTGTTGTCACTTCAGCCAAGGATAAAGCTGACCTGTTAGCATCCCATTTTTCTTTGAGCTCATGTATTAATGATCTTGGTAAAACACCTCCCACCATTCCTAACACGCTCCATGCAATGCAATGCCTCCTGTGGTCTTCCGTCAAAAGGATATCAGAAGGATTTTGATGAATCTTGATGCTAAGAAAGCTCCAGGTCCTGATTGTTCTCAAAACCTGTGCTCCTGAACTTACTCCTATTCTTTGCCGCCTTTTTTCACTTTCTTATTCCAAAGGTGTTTTTCCTTCTGCTTGGAAATTTGCTCATATCCAGCCAGTTCCTAAAAACGGTGACAAATCCCTCCCATCCAATTATCGTCCCATTGCAATTACTTCTACTCTTTCTAAAGTAATGGAGAAATCAATTAACCACCAACTCTTAAACTACCTAGAAACCTTCCGTCTGACCAACAATCAACAGTATGGATTCCGTCAGTGTCGATCCACTGGTGATATTCTGGCTTATGTTACCCATTTATGGACTAATTCAATGGAAATGTTCGGTGAAACACAAGTAGTTGCTCTTGACATCTCGAAGGCTTTTGATCGTGTTTGGCATAAAGGTCTTCTAAACAAGCTTCCATCTTATGGTTTGCCAAATTTTTTTAGTAATTGGTTATCCAGTTTTCTCTCTGATCGCTCACTGATGGTGATGGTAGATGGCTCTCTGTCTTCTCACTTCTCCACTAATGCCGGTGTCCCCCAAGGTTCAGTTCTTTCCCCCACTCTTTTCCTCTTGTATATCAATGACCTTCTTCCATTGACTGGAAATCCGATCCATAGTTTTGCCGATGATAGCACATTGCATTCAACTTTCCATTTTGAGAAACCTTGTCCAGCTCAATCAGCTTGAAGTTCTCGAAAATCTGATGCCAATTCCTTAAATGCCGAACTTCAGGTAATTCTCCAGTGGGGAAAAGACAACTTAGTTGATTTCAACCCTTCTAAAACTCAATCTTGTCTTATATCTCGCAAAAACGATTCTTCTGCTCCTATGCTTAGTGACACTCCGATTTCTAGGCAAAATGATATATATCTTTTGGGGATTACCCTGACTTCTAATCTCTCTTGGCACAAGCACATTACAAATATTGCTTCCTCTGCATCTAAAAAACTTGGTTTTCTCTTTCGCTCTCGGCGTTACTTTTCTCCCAAACAGCTGCTCACTCTGTATAAATCGCAAATCCGCCCTTCCATGGAATATTGTTCCCACATCTGGGGCGGTGCCCCCAAAACCTCTCTCAGGCTTTATCCTGAAAGAGGCCTCTGAGGTCGGGAAAACTCATATCTAGGAAATAAACACATACACCGACCATGAATAAAATTTTACTGTAACTAAAATTTTACAAATAATATAAAAATATTAATATAAAGTCAAAAACAAATTATTTACAATGATTGTATATTGCGGAATACTAAAAACTGTAATAAAAGATCATTTACAATAAAATAAGCTAAAATATAGAATTAAAAGTGCTAAAAAACCTGGAGCTTTCGAGAGCGTCAGCTCTCTTCTTCAAGAGTAATATGACTTCCTCTCAGGCTTCTTGATTCCATTCAGAAGTTATGTTAATTAATGATTCATCTCTAACAGAGTCTCTCCACTCGCTTTCTCATAGACGTACTGTTTCTGCTGCATGCCTCTTCTACAGATACTTCCATGGGCACTGTTCTTCTGAATTGGCTTCTATAATTCCCACTCTCTCTTTCAAAACAGTCCGAACACGTGCCGCCACCAGCCAACATCCATTTACTGTCCAACTTCAAACCCACAGAACCAACTTTTCATCTTCCTCATTTATCCATTCAACTGCCGTTTTCTGGAACAACCTTCCTTCATACGTATTTCCTGAAAATTACAATCTACAGAAGTTCAAGTCCAATATCAACAAATATCTTCTTTCGTCTTCTCAACCTCGAACCCAAGCACGGTACTAAGTACTATAGGTTATAATACCCCTCGTGTTTGGGGTTCTCATAAAAAAAAAAAAAAAAAACAAAAACTAGAGGGAATAATACTCTTGATTTGATTATGAGTAGTGATTCTTCATGCATTAAGAATCTGCAGGTAAATGAACCACTAGGTGGCAGTGAATACAGTGTGCTGAAGTGGGATTTACTCAAAGAGGTAACTACCATTAGGGGTGAAGGGAGGGTTATTGCTTTCGTAAAGGCGAATAGTGATGGACTGAGACAGTATTTATATTCTATACAGTGGGACCAACTAATGATGTTACCAACAGCAAATTCAAAATGGGAAGCATTCAAAGAACTTATCTTGGAAGCTACTAGGCCTTACATACCAACTAAGAAATATTGTTCAAAGTTTAGGTCTAAGTGAATGTCAGATGAACTAATGAGACATATGGCAGAGAAGAAAAATGCATGGGATACATACAAATTAACACGTGACACAGAAGCCTATGATAGATACAAGTTGATCTGTAACCAAGTTACAAAGGAGGTTAGGCAGGCGAAGGTAGATTACGAGAAATCTTTGGCAAGGGATGCAAAGAAAAACAGCAAAGAGTTCTTTACTTATGTAAACTCTAGAAGGAAGGGATGAATCAGATTGGTCCACTTGATATTGATGGGTCAACTGTTGATGATCCTGCTCAGATGGCTAACAAACTGAATGAATATGTTGCATCGACATTCACACATGAGGAGTTATTCAGCTAGGAGAATGCCAGAGGTGTATTCAACTCTGGCAGTAAGCTAGAGAATATTGTAATAACTGAGGGCATAGTGGAGGAGAAATTGTTAAAGATAAATACAAGAATGGCACCTGGGGTGGATGGGATCTATCCAGTTATATGAAAGGAGGCAGCAAAGGAAGTAAGCAAACCCCTTAGCCATAATTATGAGAGCTTCCTTGGACACAGGGGAAATACCCATGGACTGAAGATGTGCAAATGTGACACCAATTCACAAAGGAGGATCAAAGGGCGACACAAATAATTATAGACCTGTTAGTTTAACTTCTCTTCCAGGAAAATTAATGGAGGCACTGGTTAAAGAAGCACTGCAGGATCATCTAGACAAGACTTCAGTCATAGCTCAGACACAGCATGGTTTTGTTAAGGGGAAGTCTTGCTTACCAATTTGATTGGATACTATGATGCAGTCACAAAAGAACTGGATGCAGGGAATAACTTTGATATTATATACTTGGATCTTAGAAAGGCTTTTGATACTGTTTCACATGGAAGACTGCTGCACAAATTGGAGCAGTGTGGCATTGGGGGCAAATTGCTGCTATGGATAAAGGGGTGGTTGAGGGGGAGAAGACAGAGAGTGGTAATCAATAGACACTGCTTATCGTGGACTAATGTTATTAGTGGAGTCCCTCAGGGCTCAGTGTTGGGTCCATTACTGTTTTCTGTATTTATTAATGCTATTGATGATGGCATATCAAGCTTAATGTCCAAGTTTCCAGACGATACGAAGGTTGGCAGGGTTGTCAAGGACAGTACTGAAACTATGCTACTGCAACAGGATCTGTAAATGTTGAGCAGATGGGCTTCGAGGTGGCAAATGAAGTTTAACATTGACAAATGTAAAGTACTACATATGGGATACAGCAAACCCAGAGCAACGTATCAACTCTGTGGTACTACACTGACAGTGGTAGAGAATGAAATGGAACTGGGGATGATTGTGCAGGCAGGTATGAAGTTTTCTGAGCAGTGCAGACGGGCTGCAAGAGTAGCTCATGGTGTATTGTCGATGATATATAGGAATTTTTCTAGCAGGGATAAGGAGGTGATTATTCCCTTGTATAAGGCAATGGTCAGACCACACCTAGAGTACTGTATATAGGTGTGGAGGCCTCATTTCAAGATGGATGTAGAGATGCTGGAACGAGTACAGAGAAAGGCAACAAGATTAGTGAATGGAAAAAAGGTTTGCGCTTACGAAGAAAGGCTTAAGTTTAACAAATTACTAGCCACCGGCGAGGTGATCTGATAGAGGTGTATAAAGCCTTGAATGGTTTGAGTATGCTCAATGCCAATGGGATTCTTCCTCTTGCTCAGAATAATCACCTGAGAGGGCATAAATTCAAATTGAGGAAAGACGGATGTAGGATAGACGTGAGGAAATTTGCCTTTGGCCAGCGGGTGGTTGGTTGGTGCCACAGACTTCCATCCCTTGTCGTGGAAGTTGATAGCCTAAATAAGTTTAAGGCTCAGCTGGACAGGTATTTCGAACGAACAGAGGGGTGAAATTGAAGTGGTTATTTTTTATTTATTTATTATTATTATTATTTTTTTTTTTTTTTTGGCTGATGCTGCATAAGCTTGCTGTCTTGCATCAAATGCCTCTACTAATGCTAATGTTAATGCCTCGTTACTGTCCCACCGCAGCACATTCCCCCACCTTCCAATTTGTACATATCTTTCTTATTTTATTCAGGATGATGGACCTTCAACACAGCTTATTGTTTAATTTTGAGTTTCTCTTGAGAAAAATTTGTGCATATCGTTTTCAGTATCACACGTAACGTACAATTTCTTTCAATGAAATGGCAATGTTGTTCAGTTATTTCTACCCGCAAGATTTTATCCTTTGCGATGGTATTGATGCCCCCCCTTTTTTTTTTTTGTTTCAATTGTAACTGAAGACTAATGTGAATCAAAATCATATACTGGTTGGCCTTCTCTCACAGTGAAACTTCTATACTGCGAAGTCCGTCATCCCAGAGATGGAGGAGAAGGAGGACAAGAGCATTGTGTTTTGGATTCTCTCTATCTTGTGAATTTCGTTGACTGTGTTATCGTCCCGAAGTATAAACAAGAAATTTATTTATTTTTTGATTGTTAAGGCAAATTATGATTGTTACAGAGCTAGGGGAACCCATGCGAAAATCTTCTGGCGGGCAAAGGGAGAACCTGGACAGAGGAGTAGCGCAGTTATATGACGCCTGGGGGGAAATCCTATATATTTTCTACCCTAAATAAATTTGTCACCTGGACCCCATTAACCCGCGTGACAAATTTTCCTACTGCCCTCCTGTTCCATTGCTACACTCCAAGCCATTCTTAGTTTTATTTCTGGTTTTTTCCTCCAATATCAATGAAATTATTTGTTATTACTTAGTTATATCTTCAAAGAAAAGTCTTTGAAAAAAAAAAATAGTTTTTATTCTACGAGGAACCATAATGATCTTAGAAATTATTATGTAGGAACCCTGGTTGAGATTATATTATTTGTAACTGCTGCTTTGAGAGTACAGCTAACCGGCTGAGCTGTCGAGTAGCTAAATTATAGAAAAATTTAGGAACTGTATAACCCATTTCTTTTTTGCAATTTTCTCGTTAAATTTTAAAGATTTATCTACTAACGTCAAGGATGTCTACTTCTGGGGATTTTGGCAACCCTCTTCGGAAATTCAAGCTTGTATTTTTAGGAGAGCAAAGCGGTAAGTTGATGTCAGAATATCATCGTTCAGTGACATTGTATTTGGCGCAGGGTGTTCACTGCTGTTGGCTCTTTAATGTCTTGAAGTGAATCACTTCCGTTAAAAAAATTAAGAAAGGTAAAAGATAAGAAAGAAAGGAATAATATGGATCATTTTACGTATTTATTTTAAACGTGCACTATAATTTGGATATTTTCTTAGGACTTATTTTTCATTTATGAAATTGTAAACAGCCACTCCTTTTAATGGGAATTCAAATTTCATTAATATTTCATTTAATGTGGTTAATAAACCCATTAGGAACAATAATTTGTAAATAATTTGAATTACCGAACTGTAATGCACGTATATGTGCGTGTATACATCTAGAAGATGAAACTGTAAATTGTCTAGTGGGTGGGGACGGACAGCCGCCAAGATTTAAGCATTTGTATTGAACGTTAAATCCGCTCTTAAAAATTTTAAAATATCTTATATTTTTAAAATTTAAAAGAAAATTAAACAGAGTTTCCCAATTTTTATTATATTTTGATGAGATTTATCTTTGATAAATTACAAATATATTAAATTTACATAATTAATTGGATATATGTACCCCAATGATGGTGATAATAATCTTGGTTGCTCCGGATGGAGTATAATACCATTTTTGTGCTTTACCTTTTATTTCTTATTTTTTTTTATTAAAAAGTCAAATGTAATTTCCTTCGTTTTCTTTTATTAAATATATTTTGGTTTATTGTTAATTATTGAAGCAACTGAAGACGTAACCTAGTGTGCTATTTTATCACATTACTGTATTTACTTTCTTTCTCTGCGTTCATAACTGATAACTGTTATTCGTACAATAAAGCAGTTATGTTATACTTTAACGAATTAATTTATTTTAGCATAGTTAATTAATGTAGAAGGTGTCTTAGCATGAAATATTGTATATTTTAACCGATCTTAGTTTTCTTTTGAACTGTTTGACATGATTAAAGATATTTAGTAGGGATCTGTTTGGGTATCACAATATTTCCTATCTTTAGAGCTCCAGGAGTGGTCCCAGGATTTTCTGGGGGGGGGGATTGGCGAAGTTAAAGTAGTGTTCCAGGGAATCATTAAGCTTTGATCAAATCTTTAAGCCATGATCAAAATACACATTATTTTGATCATGAGAAGCAATAACCCCTTCAGCTCCTATCTGGAACCTCCACAGCAGTTTTGTTATGGTAATTGTAGTTAGTTCTGTGTATGGTGTTGAAAAAGGTCAGGAGTCTCTTAGACTTCTTAGAACATTGAAGTTGATTCTTGAGATTAAATGAAAACTGTTTATTTTTTAATTTATGAACATACTGAAAAATATTAATCAGCTTTATTTCTTCTGTATTTTAATATTCTCAATTTAAAAAATTCCCACTAACAGTCAGGCAGTTGTTATACAACTATTCCATGACCTGCTGTGAGCAGGAGCAGATTCAGCACCCATAAGCTTGAATACTTTTTAGCCCAAATGGTATAAAATATATCTGTTTGAACAAAATAAGGAATATATAAGGTAACTAACTTTGAAATCTTAGTTTTAGCTAATCAAATTTAGCTGTAACAGGACTTCTGTATATTTTTTACTGAAAGCCCTTGATTTCTTAAATTGTGTGGCTATCACAATAAGTTTCCCCATTTTGCTACTAATAACTAACTCTTGTCTAAAAAGAAAAGTATAATATTACTTATTAGTAACGTTGCCACCCTTTCCCCAGACAGTTGCTTCATTGGTTGTTGGCACCTCATTGATACAGCATCTTGACAACCCATGAATGAGCTGATTAAATGCTCAGTCTGTCTGTCTGGACATTTTAGCTAATGAACAGCTTAAACCGATTTTTCTAAGGAGATGCTGTGCTGTTATAGCCCAGATGAAATGGCCATCGGAAGGGTTGGTGGCACCATATTATCAATTTATTATTACATTATCAAAATTATTCTTGAATATATGTTTGCTCATGATATTGGCCTTGAGTTTTGCATCTCAAAGAAAATAAAAGCATATATCATTACCCATGGTATTAACCAGTATTAATGAGGGATTTTTTAAATATTTAATTAAGTAATTGGTGTTTGTGCAAATAACTACTGTCTGACTGCTTGAAATGTGATTGTGTCTGGCAAAATGGCAGGACAATTCCATTGGTAAATACTGTTGGCAGTTACTTGCAATGACTCCATAGTTTAATAGTTCGTTCAAGTTTGAGTTTTGTTAGCAAAGAAAGAATGGAAGTACTACCATTTTCATCAAAGAATTGCAAGAGGGAAAAGTTTACATAGTCAAGGTAAAAACATATTTAATGTCATTAATTATTTTGATAAAGAAACACTAAATGGAGTTCTAAGCTTGCCAATTAAATAAGCAATAAAGCATGCAAGTGTTGCTATGGGATTTTTGGAAACAATCATTAAAAAAATTAGGAGGGAAAGGAAAGATAACAAGAATCCCACTTTTAAATCTGTGAAAAAGTGAACTAAAACAAGCTGTGATGTATCTTCTGGACAATTTCAATCGAGAAATAAGGTGAACTGCCCAAGACTTAAATAAATCAGAAAAAAGTTCTAACAATACCTAAATTAATTACAATTCTAAAACAGAAAATAAATTTTACTTTTAAAAGAGAATCACTTTGAAAAATTCTTCGTGAAATTGGATTTTCTTGGAAAAAATTTCAAAGAAAAAGAAAGCTTTTAATAGAAAATACAAAATAGAAATTTTCTTTTTAGAGTACAAAAATAGAAAAAACAAAATAGTGCTTAAAAGGATAAGATATTTTTGTGACAAATAATGTGACTTAGAAGAGGAAGTAGGCCTATCGTATATATTTTGACGAAACTTGGAACGATAACAATTTGATATTTAGTAACTGTTGGCAAAGTCAAAATGTTAGTTGTTGGTGACTCTATTGTCAGGGAAACTAGTAGTTGTTGGTGACTATTATCAGGAAAACGGGGAACATGCTTTGTAAAAAGGATAGGTGGAACAGGACCAGGGTATGTCTGCCAGGGGCAAAGGTTGATGACGTTGTAGAGCAGATATCATCTTTTAAGGGCACAAAAGGTGATATAGTTGTACACGTTGGCACTAATGATATCAAGAGTAGGAGACTGGTAGAATTGCTTAAAAAGTACAGGTCACTGTTGAAAAAAAGCCATGAAATAGGGTTGAATTTGAAAGTGTCTGCAATTCTGCCAGGACACGATAGGAGGGAGTATATGATGAGAGCCTTGTCGATCAATTCGGCCCTGGAAAGATTGTGCAAGGCTCAAGGGGTAGAATTTTTTTCAGCATGGACTGTACTTGTTAATAGGAGAGATTGCTTCTACAGGGATGGGATACACCTAAATAGAAAGGGTGCAAGAATATTTACTGATGCTATCGAGGCAGTGTTAGGAGGGTCGGAAAACTGCTAGCTTGGGGGGAGACAAAGACGAACAGATTAACAGTAGCCACTGGCAGAGGTGAAAGAGATTCTTGCACTGCTTCTATTGGAATGAGCAGAAGCCTGAAAAACAAGATGCAGGATATTTCAGAAACTACTGGGAGTCATTGTGGTACAAGTAAACACATGGGTTGTGTTAGGGTAGTTAAGAATAGAAATAGTTGCGTGTACACCAATGCTAGGAGTTTAGTAAATAAATTTGATGAATTTGAGATATTGCTGAAAACATCAAAGGTAGATATTGTTGGGATATCAGAGACGTGGTGTCACACAGATATAAGGAATGCAGAAATGGAATTTGGGGAGTACAACATCTACAGAAAGGATAGACTGGATAGGAAGGGAGGAGGGGTTATGCTATTAGTTAAGAAATACATAAAATCCAAGGAAGTTAAGCCAGTGGACAACGCTGGACAGTGCAGTGTCGAGTCAGTTTGGTGTGACATAAGTATTGGGAGATCAAAATTGAGAGTAGGAGTGTGCTATAGGCCTAATGACTCTGATGAGTATAATAAGAAATTGTACAGGGAAATAGTGGGCCAGTAAATCAGAGAGTCTTATAATGGGAGATTTTAATTTCCCAGATATTGACTGGAATTTGGGGGTGGGTCACTCACACACTAGCAAGGCTTTTGTGGATTTATTGGATGATTGTTTTCTACATCAGCATGTTCGGGAGGCGACTAGAGGGAGGAATACTCTTGATTTGATTATCAGCAGTGATTCTTCATGCATTAAGAATCTGCAGATAAATGAACCACTAGGTGGCAGTGATCACAGTGTGCCGAAGTGGGATTTACTCAAAGAGGTAACTACCATTAGGGGTAAAGGGAAGGGTTATTGCTTTCGTAAAGGCGACTACGATGGACTGAGACAGTATTTAAATTCTATTAATTTAAATACTATTATCATCATTGGTCTATTAATTTAAATTCTATTATCATCAGTTGGTCTATTAATTTAAATTCTATTATCATCAGTTGGTCCCACTGTATTCTACAGTGGGACCAACTGATGATGTTAACAACAGCAAATGAAAAATGGGAAGCATTCAAAGAACTTATCTTGGAAGCTACTAGGCTTTACATACCAACTAAGAAATATTGTTCAAGGTTTAGGCCTAAATGGATGTCAGATGAACTAATGAGGCATATGGCAGAGAAGAAACATGCATGGGATACATACAAATTAACACATGACACGGAAGCCTATTATAGATACAAGTTGATCTGTTACCAAGGAGGTTAGGCAGGCGAAGGCAAATTACGAGAAATCTTTGGCAAGGGATGCAAAGAAAAACAGCAAAGAGTTCTTTACTTATGTAAACTCTAGAAGGAAGGGGATGAATCAGGTGATCCACTTGATATCGATGGGTCAACTGTTGATGATCCTGCTCAGGTAGCTAACAAATTAAATGAATATTTTGCATCGACATTCACACATGAGGAGTTATTTAGCGAGGGGAAAGCCAGAGGTTTATTCAACCTCTGGCTTTCATTACAGTTTTAATTATTACAAGATTCTCTAGCAATAAGCTAGAGAATCTTGTAATAACTGAGAGTAAAGTGGGGGAGAAATTGTTGAAGATAAATACAAGAAAGGCATCCGGGGTGGATGGGATCTATCCAGTTATATTAAAGGAGGCAGCAGAGGAAGTAAGCACAAACCCTTAGCCATAATTACGAGAGCTTCCTTGGACTCAGGGGAGGTACCCACAGACTGGAGATGTGCAAATGTGACCCCAATTCACAAAGGAGGATCAAAGGCTGACACAAGTAATTATAGACCTGTGAGTTTAACTTCTGTTCCAGGAAAATTAATGGAGGCACTAGTTAAAGAAGCACTGCAGGATCATTTAGACAAGACTTCAGTTATAGCTCGGACACAACATGGTTTTGTTAAGGGGAAGTTTTGCCTGACCAATTTGATTGGATACTAAGATGCAGTCACAAAGGAACTGGATGCAGGGAATAACTTTGATTATTATATACTTGGATCTTAGAAAGGCTTTTGATACTGTTGCACATGGAAGACTGCTGCACAAATTGGAGCAGTGTGGCATTGGAGGCAAATTGCTGCTGTGGATAAAGGGGTGGCTGAGGGGGAGAAGACAGAGTGGTAATCAATGGACACTGCTCGTTGTGGACTAATGTTATGAGTGGAGTCCCTCAGGGCTCAGTGTTGGGTCCATTATTGTTTTCTGTATTTATAAATGATATTGATGATGGTATATCAAGCTTAATGTCCAAGTTTGCAGACGATACAAAGGTTGGCAGTGTTGTTAAGGACACTACCGACACTATGCTGCTGCAACAGGATCTGGAAAGGTTGAGCAGATGGGCTGCATGGGAAACAGCAACCCCAGAGCAACATATCAACTCTGTGGTACTAAACTGACAGTGGTAGAGAATGAAAGGGACCGGGGGGGGGTGGTTGTACAGGCAAATATGAAGTTCTCTGAGCAGTGCAGACGGGCTGCAAGAGTAGCTCAGGGATAAGGAGGTGATTATTCCCTTGTATAAGGCAATGGTCAGGCCACACCTAGAGTACTGTATACAGGTCTGGAGGCCTCATTTCAAGAAGGATGTAGCTGCTGGAACGAGTACAGAGAAGGGCAACAAGATTAGTGAATGGAACAAAGGGGTGCTCTTACGAAGAAAGGCTTAAGTTTTGCAAATTACAGTGTCTGGAGGTTAGGCACCAGCGAGGTGATCTGATAGAGGTGTATAAAGCCTTGAATGGTTTGAGCATGCTCAATGCTGATGGGATTCTTCCTCTTGCTCAGAATAATCACCTGAGAGAGCATAAATTCAAATTGAGGAAAGACAATGTAGGATAGACGTACAGAAATTTGCCTTTAGCCAGCGGGTGGTTGGTTGGTGGAACAGACTTCCATCCCTTGTCGTGGAAGTTGATAGTCTAAATAAGTTTAAGGCTCAGCTGGACAGGTATTTTGAACGAACAGAGGGTGAAGTGGAAGTGGTTTTTTTTTTTTTTTTTTTTGGCTGATGCTGCATAATCTTGCTTTCTTGCATCAAATGCCTCTACTAATGCTAATGTTTGCAGTATCTCACTCAGGAAACACTTCAAACAACTTATTGTTTTATGGCAGGTGGAGAAATGGATTTATTCCTATTCAAATTTAGTGTACAAAGCAAACAAAACAATGGGGATTAATGCTCTCATATAAATTTGGGAATTTTTGAAAAACGGCCATCAGATGAGCCGTTTTTCGCTTTATCTGAAAAGGTTGTCATAATTATGGACAACACACCCTATCATTCCATACTGTTAACAAATTCCCTACCTCATCATTCAGAAAATAGGAAATAATGGATTGCCTTTCAGTGATGACCTTAGAAAAGTTGAACTTTTAATTTTGGCAAAATATTAGAAATTTTAATATTACTGGGGATCTCTATGGATAGGTTGTTAGAATGGGGGCTAACTTTACTTAGCAAGATCTTATCATTGCAGTACTCTCCTCTAAACTGTAAATTAAGACAATGAATTCATAGAAGGTGAAAAGAATTAAAGTTAAATTATTTAACACACTTTTCATTTTCATTTCATTTTCTTGATTTATGGATTCAGAGGTGATTACTGCAATGATATGCTCTTGCTGAAAAATTTACAGTACTTTGAGCTTTAGCTAAACAATTCAAATTGTCAAAAATATTGTGCTTGTGTATCAAATTTGGAAGAAGAATATTGAAGAAAAGATGTTGTGTGGAAGAGTTGTGCAACCTGTCATAATACCAATTTACAACAGTGATGAAGATACAAGTTATAGTTAGACAAAACAATGATTTATGAACTTACTGAACTTAGTCCTGATGATGAAATGGATGAATAGAAACTATGGAAGTCATTTATTGATGCTGTTGAAGGTACCATAATTTTTTCTGTTTATGAGAAATTCAACACTGTAAACCTGAGAGCAAACTGAAATTTTGTTAAATAAGTAATAGTAATAAAATGGCTACTTTATACTGAATCAGTAATATATTCATTCATATACAAGTACAGTTTTGAACAGCAATTTAAAATAATCACACTTTTAACTTAATCACCCTTTTTTCAGCAAATTGACCATGCCGACTTGGTCATATGCACATGAATTCAAGGCCACAATTCACGTGGTTGGACAGTAACTAACATTTTATATTAGAACTTTTATGCACAACATTAACAGTTGGACCAGTAACATAATGAATAGTTTTATTGATGTTTTTATTACATTAAGGTATATTCAATCAAATCCAGACATAGGCATCCCAACTTTTTTTTTGATTCTTTTGATGGAAGAAATTATTGGTTATTATATTCTGAATAGTTAGAAATACTTTGAATATGGCAAATAAAAGTATTTTCTTGGTAAACCTATTCCTCCTTATATACCGGTCTGCTTATTTTGTAAATTTCTACATACAGTACAATTATTTTCCATGATGCATGTTGTCTGATAATAAGGGAAAACTTGGGTACCATTTACTTAATAATTGTACTTTAATAAGGCAGTTGCAGAATAGATGTGAAGAAAATTGATCTTTGAAGCACCAAGAAATATTTTAAATTTGACTTATATGCTGACTATAAGGTCAAAAATATCCTAAACTTTAATTAAGGCACATATATATGATCTTTTTAGTTAAAAGACACCATGGTGTGTCACACTTATTTTTCATTTAGGTTATTTGTTAGGACCTTTTTTGTCAAATTTGGGATTAAAATTGTACTAAATATTACTGTTTAAATTTTACAATTTCTAAATAAATTTTTCCTAATCAACTGCTTTCCCACCCCAGTGGAAAAATTATTCTCCATCTTTGTTTTAAAGACAAAACATGCAGTGTCTATATGTGATTGCTTACTCTTCAGTACACATGTTTGGGAGTTTGTCTCCAACTGCTACAACCATTGTGTTATTTTATTCTTCTTCAAATAACAATTTATTATATGTATTTTTACACAAATATGCATTAGTTGTTCACCTTTTAAAACCTACTACAGTAAATTACTCTTTCTTCATAAGATGAAAATAGTATATGTTTTTGGGCTTGCTTTTCAACTTTTCAAAAGTAAACCTTCAGAATTGTCAATATGTTGTATTAAATGTGCTTCCACATTGAGGCAGTTTAAAGCGAAACCAATCTGCAGTACAATACTCAACAAGGAGCAGCTCATTTACATAAAGCCCCCCTCCCCATATACATATGATGTCATGTCACCAATGCCTGTAGGGTTGGGTTTGGGACCTTCTGTATAAGAGTTTTGTTACACCGACCATTTCCTTTACAGTTTACTATTCAGCGTAATGAAATGCAATGTGTAACTTTAAAATAACAGAAATAATTAAAAAGTAGGCAGCTCTGAATGCAGATTTTACTGTACTTCACCACTACACAAGATGCAAAGGATGGTGTAAAAGGGGAATAACATACAGTAAATAAATATAATTAAACATGAATTTTAAAGGCAAAAAAATGGAAACTCAGTAGACTGATATCCATGATTATACAGTATATAGTTTTGTATATAACTATATATTGTATAATCTTGTAAAACTTTGTATATAACAGTAACAATATAACAGAATAAGGTAACTTATTCCAGTAACAAAAATTACTGGAATAAGTTACCTTATTTCAAAGGTCAGCTGGATAATTAAATTACATAGGGAGGAGGGAAATGCATAGGTTGTCTATTTCTTTTTCTATTATTAATTATTATTATTTTTTTAATTTTCTTATTTTTATTGCTATTTTTATTTTATTATTTTTTTATTTTTATTATTATTTTTATTTTTGTCTGGTGCAGCATGAGTCATAGGCTTCTTTGCACCATGTGACCATTGCTAATGCTAATACTGATATTTTTGTCAGCAAATATATGATTGGAAGATTTAAAACAGGTCAAAGAGATCATTTATAACTGCAAAAGCTTCAGTATCTTGACAAACTGCATCTGTACAACTAGAAAACTGAAGCAGCCTGGAATTGTGAAAATATTAAAATCACCAAAGAAAGTTTCCTCACTGTAGAAAGTAGAATTTCAAAGAAAGGAAGTCAAAGTGTTCAGTGTGAATAGTGGAATATGGAAAATTATGTGAATTTGACAGAATGGGTCAGAGATTGTTAAGAGATGAAATAAGCAGATTCCAGATTAGGTCTTGGACATGGAATATTAGAATATGCACAAGTACTACTTTTGAAGGGAATCAGGGAACTGAGATGACTAGTGGTTGAGGCAACTGATAATTGGAACCCTTTCAGAAGTAGTAAGTGGTGTTTGGCAGATTTTAGGTGAAAATGAACATCATTCAGATTGGAAATGAGACCATCCACATATATTTATGAAAAATGAAAGAGGAAATGTTTGAGATGTTGTTTAGCTCTTTTTTCAGGTAAATTCTATTAGTGTGACTATTCATGATGCTTTCAGTAGACAAATAAGTGGAGGGGGGGGGACATGATTTAATGAAATTTTTGGTTATGGTGTACACACAGCAAGACTATACCATGCTTTAGGACTAATGGCTCTGATGAGTACAACAAAAAACTGTACAGAGAAATAGTGGTCCAGTAAATTAGAATGTCTTATGTGGAATTTTAACTTCCCAAATATTGACTGGAACTTGTAGGTTGGTCACTCGCATACTAGCAAGACTTTTCTGGATTTATTGGATCATTATTTTCTACAGCAGCATGTTCGAGGGGCAGCTGGAGGGAGTACTACTCTTGATCTGATTATTAGCAGTGATTATTCCTGCATTAAGAATCTGTAGATAAAGGTGGCAGTGATCATAGTTTACTGATGTGGAATATACTTAGAGATGTACTTACCAATCAGGGGTAAAGGGAAGGAGTTTTGCATTTGTAAAGGTGAGATGGCTCTGAATGCAGATTTTACTGTACTTCTCCACTACACAAGATGCAAAGGATGGTGTAAAAGGGGAATAACATACAGTAAATAAATATAATTAAACATGAATTTTAAAGGCACAGACAGTTTTTGAATTCTGTATAGTGGGACCAACTGATGACATTACCAACAGCAAATATTAAATGGGAAGCATTCAAGGAAGTAATCTTGAAAGTTCTAGGCTTTTTGTCCCAACTAAAAAATACTGTTCAAGGTTTAGGCCTAAATGGTTTCAGATTAACTAATAAGACTTGTGGCAGAGAAGAAAAATGCATGGGATGCATATAAAGTATCAAGTGTTGACACAGAAGCTTATGGTAGATATAAGCTAGTCTGTAATCAAGTCACAAAGGAGGTTAGGCAAGCAAAATCAGACTACGAGAAAGCTTTGGCAAAGGACACACAGAAAAACAGCAAAGACTTATGTAAACTATAGAAGGAAGGGTATGAATCAGATTGGTTCACTTGATAACAATGGTTCGACTGTTGATCCTGCTCAGGTCTAAATGAGTATTTTTCATCTACATTCACACATGAGGAGTTATTTAGGTAGAGGAATGCCAAAAGTTTGATAAACTCTATAACAAGGAGACCAGCGAGGTGATCTGATAGAGGTGTATAAAGCCTTGAATGGTTTAAGCATGCTCAATGCTGATGGGATTCTTCCTCTAGCTCAGAAAAATCACCTGAGAGGGCATAAATTCAAATTGAGGAAAGACAGATGTAGGATAGACGTGCGGAAATTTGCCTTTAGCCAGCGGGTGGTTGGTTGGTGGAACAGACTTCCATCCCTTGTGGTGGAGGTTGATAGCCTAAATAAGTTTAAGGCTCAGCTGGACAGGTATTTTGAACGAACAGAGGGGTGAAGTGGAAGTGGGTTTTTTTTTTTTTTTTTGGCTGATGCTGCATAAGCTTGCTTTCTTGCATCAAATGCCTCTACTAATGCTAATGCTAGTAAAGAATTTTGTAATAACTGAGAGCAAAGTGGAAGAGAAACTGTTGAAGCTAAACATAAGAAAGGCATCTGTGGAGGATGGGATCTATCCAGTTATATTAGAGGCAGCAAAAGAAGTAAGAAAACCCTTAGCCGTAATTATGAGAGCATCCTTGGATTCAGGGGAGGTCCCCACAGACTGGAGTTGTGCAAATGTATCCCCTATTCACAAAGGGTGGCAAGGGTAATTACAGACCTGTTAGATTAACTTCTGTTCCAGGGAAAATTATGGAATTTTTAAGCATTGCAGGATCATCTAGACAAAACTGCAGTTATACTTTGGACAGAGCATGGGTTTCTTAAGGGAAAGTCTTGTCTGACCAATTTGATTGAATCCTGCGATGTGGTCACAAAGGAACTGGATGCAAAAAATAATTTTGATATGATATACTTGGATTACAGGAAAGCTTTTGATACTTTTGCAATGGTTGAGTGGGAGAAGACCGAGGGATAATCAATGAACACTACTCTTCATTAACTAATGTTATTAGTGGATTCGCCCCAAAGTTTGGTGTTGGGCCCATTGTTGTTTTCTATATTTATTAATGAAGATAATATATATATGAGAGTTACCTCAATATCCAAATAGGAGATCTTTTTTCAGTTTCCAAAATAAAATATGATAAATTAAAATTACATTAAATTAAAAACACAGAATTTAAATAAATAACCTAAAATACCTCGATATGCTCCTACTTCATGTAGGTGAACTTGCTCCTAGCACCGGAACATGCCGACATCAACCAGCCCCAGACATCAAATAACCCATGCACTAAGACTGAGCACATCTCCATCAAAACTAAACCTTATTTTAAAATACATAATCTTTTATTATTAAAACCCAAATCTCCTTCGAAGGGACCAGACTTTTTGTCTGCAAGATGTTTTCACCAGAAGGATAATGATACTGAAACCTCCTGATTGAGATTTTCATCTTTTAGTATTTTAGATATTTATTAATGATATTGATGAAGGTATATCAGGTGTAATGTCCAGCTTTGCAGGCAATACAAAGGTTGGCAGTGTTGTTAATGACAGCACTCAACTGCAACAGGATCTAGAAATGTTGGGCAGATGGCCTGAGAGGTGGCAACTGGTCCTTGAGGTTGTCACAGACATTCTCTCAGATATGCTATACAAGCTGTACTTGCTACCTGGGAGTCTAAATTGCTGATGGAACTGATATTTATGTGACACTCAAGTCAAGTGGATGAAGTCTGGACAGTCTGTGACAGCCAAATTCTCTGCTTGCACCTTCATGATGGTGGGACTGTTAGTAATCCTGGGTATAACCTCCATGCACAAGTACATGGTGAGTGACCACCCAGGTATGAACCAATGTAAGCAGGGGTCGAGGTGTGGCACCCACACCAAATGGAGGAATGCTGCCCCTCTATGTTACCAGGAAGTACTAGGTGATAGATGACTCTCATCAACTGGTGCAATACCACCACTTTGCTTATTGGAGGCTTGAACTGGTGGAACCCATGTTTAGTCTCTAGAGCTAAGTTCTGGTCAACCCTTTTCTATCTCTTCCAACATGCAGTATGATTGATGATTGATTCCTTACATTTCAAGGGTACAGCTCTAAAATGGTGTTTGCAGGTCGGCCGGCCGCTAGTTAGTACACCAGACTGAACCTATTGGTAACTCTCTAGGAGGCTTCTGGATCAGCTAATGTATAATGTTGCTACCTCTACTCTGCCAGATAGTGACTGGAGGGAGTCAGAGTAGTGTGTATGCGGGGAGCATTGTCGAGACCACGTTAGGTCAAGGATCTGGGTATATTCTTACCATGTGTACACCATATCCAAAAATTTCATTACTTCATACGGCATGTCCCACCCACTTTTTCTTACTATTGATTACACCATAAATTGTCAAACTAATAGAGAAAGCTTATCTGCGAAAAGATCTGAACCTCCCAAGCACTTCCTAATTCATTTCACAAATATATGTGATCTCAATGATGTCCATTTCCACTTGCAGTTTGCTAAACCCCATGTACTTTTTCTCAAAGAATCTCAGTTATCGGTTGATTCAACTACTGCTCATCTCAGATGCCCAAATTATTCTCTGTATGATTACTTTCGCCTCAAAGGTGGTACTTGAGCATATGTCCGTTCTGATATTCCCTGTCAGAGACTTGGCAATTTGGAATCTCCTCTCTTTGATCTTCTCTGGCTTAATCTCTTTACCTCACTGTGTCAAATTCATCTGTTGTCTACCATTCTCCCAACTTCACTAATCACTTGGAGCTCTTTGACTTCCTCTCTTTGCAACTTGACTTTCTCCAGTCCAACTTTCCTAACAGTGAGGTAATTTTCCTTGGTGATTTTAACGTTCACAACTCCAGCTGGCTTCCGTTTTCTAGTCACACCGACCCAGCAGGTCGAGATGCTGAGGCTTTTGCAATTACTAATGACCTAGCACAGATTGTTCATTTACCTACAAGAATACTGGACAATCCTAATCATACAGCCAATACGCTTGATCTTTTTCTCACAAACAACCCTTCTAAGTACACGGTCGAAGTGAGAGGTCCTTTAGGCACTTCAGATCACAACTTGGTGATTGTCTCTTCTCCAATGGAACCTTTATCTCATGGCTATACCCAACCTCATATTGTTTGGCATTACAATAATGCAAAATGGGATGACCTGCGAGACTTCTTTTCCTTGGTCTGATTACTGTTTCAAAACTTCTGATGTCAACATTTGCTCAGATCATGTCAGTGAAATTATTCTTGCAGGAATGGAATCCTTTATCCCACACTCCACTTTAAAATCTCGTCCTTTATCTAAACCTTGGTTTTCCAATAAATGTGCTAAGGCTGTCCAAGAGAAGAATGTTGCATATCGTAATTGGCTTGTTTCTAATTCTTCAGTTTCATTTTCTGCTTGCACAAAAGTTCGCAACAGTGTAAAGCAGTTATTAATCAGTCCAAACTAGAGTCTGAACAGGCTAAGAGTAGAAAACTTGCTTCTTGCCCTAATAGTAGCCGAACATTCTGGTTTCTTGCCAAAGCTATTGGCTGCAACTTTTGCCCATCTCTGCTCCCACCTCTGTTCAAACCAGATGGTTCTGTTGTTACTTCAGCAAAGGATAAAGCTGACCTGCTAGCATCCCATTTTTCTTCCAACTCATGTATTAATGATCTTGGTAAAACACCTCCCACCATTCCCAACACACTCCTTTCAATGCCTCCTGTGGTCTTCCGTCAAAAGGATGTCAGAAGGATTTTGATGAATCGTGATGCTAAGAAAGCTTCAGGTCCTGATGGTATTTCTCCACTTGTTCTCAAAACTTGTGCTCCTGAACTTACTCCTATTTTTTGTCGCCTTTTTTCACTTTCTTATTCCAAAGGTGTTTTTCCTTCTGCTTGGAAATTTGCTCATATCCAGCCAGTTCCTAAAAAGGGTGACAAATCCTTCCCATCCAATTATAGTCCCATTGCAATTACTTCTACTCTTTCTAAAGTAATGGAGAAATCAATTAACTGCCTACTCTTAAATTACCTAGAAACCTTCCGTCTGATCAACGATCGCCAGTGTGGATTTGGTCAGCGTCGATCCATTGGTGATATTCTGGCTTATGTTACCCATTTATGGACTAATTCAATAGAAAGATTTGGTGAAACACAAGTAGTTGCTCTTGACATCTCAAAGGCTTTCGATCGTGTTTGGCATAAAGGTCTTCTAAACAAGCTTCCATCTTATGGTTTGCCAAATTTTTTTAGTAATTGGTTATCCAGTTTTCTCTCTGATCGCTCACTGAGGGTGATGGTAGATGGCTCTCTGTCTTCTAACTTCTCCACTAATGCCGGTGTCCCCCAAGGTTCAGTTATTTTCCTCTTGTATATTAATGACCTTCTTCCATTGACTAGAAATCCTATCTATAGTTTTGCCGATGATAGCACATTGCATTCCACTTTCCATTTTGAGAAACCTTGCCCTGCTCAGTCAGCTTCAACTTCTCAAAAATCTGCTACCAGTTCCTTAAATGTGAATCTTCAGGTAATTCTCCAGTGGGGCAAAGACAACTTAGTTGATTTCAACCCTTCTAAAACTCAGTCTTGTCTTATATCTCGCAAAAAGGATTCTTCTGCTCGTATGCTTATCTTTAGTGACACTCCGATTTCTAGGCAAAATGATATATCTCTTATGGGGATTACCCTGACTTCTAATCTCTCTTGGCACAAGCACATTACAAATATTGCTTCCTCTGCATCTAAAAAACTTGGTTTTCTCTTACGCTCTCGGCGTTACTTTTCTCCCAAACAGCTGCTCACTCTGTATAAATCGCAAATCCGCCCTGCCATGGAATATTGTTCCCACATCTGGGATGGTGCCCCCAAAACCTCTCTCAGGCTTCTTGATTCCATTCAGAAGAGGGCAGTTAGGGTAATTAATGATTCATCTCTAACAGAGTCTCTCCACTTGCTGTCTCATAGACATGCTGTTTCTGCTGCATGCCTTTTCTACAGATACTTCCACGGGCACCGTTCTTCTGAATTGGCTTCTATAATTCCCGTTCTCTCTCTCTCTTTGAAAACAGTCCGAACACTTGCCGCCACCAGCCAGCATCCATTTACTGTCCAACTTCAAACTCACAGAACCAACTTTTCATCTTCCTCGTTTATTCATTCAACTACCATTTTCTGGAACAACCTTCCTTCATACGTATTTCCTGACATTTATGTCTACAGAAGTTAAGTCCAATGTCAACAAATATTTTCTCAACCTCCAATCAAAGCGCTGTACTAAGTACTATAGGTTCTATTACCTCTCGTGTTTGGGGTTTACATAAAAAAAAATAATAATAAAAAACTGAAATTTAACATTGACAAATGCAAAGTACTGCTTATGGGTGGCAGTAATCCCAGAGTAATTTACCAACTATGTGGTACTACACTCAGGATAATGGAGAATGAAAAGGACCTGGGGTAATTGTGCAGTAAGATATGATGTTTTCAGTGCAGTGCAGACAGGCTGCCAGAGAAAGTTTTGGGGTCTTGTCAATGATATACAGGATTTTTGCTAGCAGGGATAAGGAGGTGATTATCTCCATGTATAAGGCAGTGGTCAGGCCACACCTTCAGTACTGCATACATGTCTGGAGGCCTTATTTTAGTAAAGATGTAGAGCTATTGGAACAAGAACAGCGAAGGGAAACAAAGGGTTGCTTTTACCAAGAATGGTTTAAGTTCTGCAAATTGCAATGTTTGGAGACTAGGCACATGCAAGGTGATCCGATTGAGGTGTATAAGAACTTGAATGGTTTGAGCAAGCTTAATGCTGATGGGATTCTTCCTCTTGCTCACTTGAGGGGTTATAAATTGAAGTTGAGGAAAGGAAGTTGTAGAATAGCTGTGTGGAAATTTGACTTTAGCCAGTGGGTGGTTGATTGCTTAAACAAATTTCCATTGGTAATTTTGAAAGTTGATAGCCTGAATAAATTCTAGTAAGAACTGGACAAACTTTTGGAGCAAATGGATGGGTGAAATGGAAATAGTTTATTTTTTTTTGCTGGTGTTGTATTAGCTTGCTTTCTTGCATCATATACCCCTACTTAATGCTAAAAGCTTCTTGGATATAACAATGTCTTGACAATGCCCCACATGCACGCTACTTATGACTTCCTTCGGGCTAGCATCTACTGAATCTACTCTGCAGCACTAGCTGCAGAATAGATGTAGTGAAATGATACACTGCTTGATCCCTATGCCTTCTGGAGAGTCACCAATAGGTTTGGTCTGGTGGACTATCTCACAGCTGGCCTGCAAATACCATTTTAGTGCTCTAAGGAAATGTAGAGTATTAAATCTCACTATGATGCCATTCCTCTGGATTAAGGAATCATTGAGTGGGAGAAGACTGGTTATTAATGAACCCTGCTGTTCATTGACTGATATCATTATTGGAGGCCTGCAGGTTCAGTGCAGGTAGTCCATTGTTGTTTTCCATATTTATTAATGATCTAATGAAGGTATATCGATCTTAATGTTTACAAATGCAGATGATAAAAGATTCGCAGGATGGTTAATCAGAGCAAGCGACTGCAATGAGATATAGAAATATTAGGCAGATGGGCTGAGAAATGGTTGTTGAAGTTTAACATTGACAAATGGCTGCTGCATGTGGGTAGCTGTAATCCTAGATTAGATTAATGTACCAACTGTGTGGTACTACTTAGGATAGTGCAAAATGAAAAAGTCATGAGGATAATTATGCAGTCGGATATGAAGTTCTCTGAGCAGTGTAAACAGCTGCCAGCCCAGCTCATGAGGTTTTGATAAAAATATAAAGGAACTTTGCTAGCTGAGATATTGAGATGATTATCTCATTATGTATGGAAATGGTTAGGCTCCTTTTTGAGTATTGCATACAAATTTATTTTAGGAAGGATGTAAGGCTTCTATTCTGCACATTGCAGTGTCTGTATTCTTTGCACCTGTGAGGTGATCTTAGTGAGGTGTTAATGCCTTGAATAAATTGAACAAGTTTAATGCTGCTGGCATTCTCCCTCTTGCTGAGACTACATAAGAGGTTGCTGAACAGATGTGCAGAAGTTTTCCTTCAGCCAGTGGGTGGTTGATTATTTGAACAAACTTTCATCTCTAGTTTTGGAGGTGGTTAGTTTGAATAAATTCAATCAATAAGTAGACAAATTATTGGACAAGTGATCTGTGGAAAGGGTTTTTTTTTTTTTTTTTTGCCAATGCATTAGCATTAGTTGAGGCATATGATGCAAGAAAGCAAGCTTATATAGCATCAGCCAAAAAAAATCCCCTTCCCATTTCACCCATCTGGCACTCCAAATGTTTGTCTAGTTTAGCCTTAAATTTATTTAAGCTATCAACTTCCACAACAACAGATGGAAGCCTGTTCCAGCAATCAACTACCTGTTGGCTAAAGGCAAACTTCCGCACATCTATTTTACAACAATCTCCCATCAGCATTGACTGCCCAAACCATTCAAGACCTTACACACCTCATTCAGATCACCTCGTAGGTGCCTAGTCTCCAGATTCTGCAACTTGCAGAACTTAAGCCTTTCTTCATAAGCGCACCTCTTTGTTCCTCTCGCAAATCTTGTTGCCCTTCTCTGTACTTGTTCTAGCAACTCTACATCCTTCCTAAAATGAGGCCTCCAGACCTGTATACATTACTCAAGGTGTGGTCTGACCATTGCCTTGTACAATGGGATAATCACCTCCTTGTCTCTGCTAGCAAAATTCCTATATATCATCGACAAAATTCCATGACCTGCTCTGGCAGCCTGTCTGCACCAGTCAGAGAACTTCATATCTGACTGCACAATTACCCCAGGTCTTTTTCATTCTCCATTTCCCTGAGTGTAGTACCACACAGTTGGTACATTTTTCTTGGGTTACTGCTACCCATATGCAGTACTTTGCATTTGTCAATGTTAAACTTCATTTTCCACTTCTCAGCCCATCTGCCTAACTTTTCTAGATCCTGTTGCAGTAGCATACTGTCTTTAGTGTCAGTAACAACCCTGCCAACCTTTGTATCATCTGAAAACTTGGACGTTAAGTCTGATATACTTTCATCCATATCATTGATAAATACACAAAACAACAATCGACCCAGCACCGAACCCTGGGGGACTCCGCTAATAACATTAGTCCATGTAGAGCAGTGTCCATTTATTACCACTCTCTGCCGTCTCCCACCCAACCATCCCTTTATCCATTGTAGTAACTTTCCCTTAATTCGATACCACTCCAATTTGTACAGTAGTCTTCCCTGTGCAACAGTATCAAAAGCTTTCCTGAAATCCAAGTATATGATATCAAAATTATTTATTTTTAGCATCCAGTTCCTTTGTGACCACATCGTAGTATCCAATCAAATTGGTCAGACGACTTCCCCTTAATAAACCCATTCTATGTCTGAAATATTCCTGCTGTCTTGTCTAGGTGATCCTGTATCACTTCTTAAAAGACATTTATACTCTATAATGGATGAGATAGAGGTTGCCAGACCTTTGCTTAAGACTAAACTTGGTTTTTGCCACTTCAAATTCAAGTATGCAAAATGGTGGTGTTGCACCAGTGATGAGAGTTATCCACTATCTAGTATTGTCTGATGACTCAACAGGACAGCATTATTCTGTGTGATATGAATGCCAGTTCATTGATCCATGCTCACTTTGGTTCACACCTGGGTGCATTGCCAGTATACTTGGTGTACTGTTTAATGCCTTGCACATAGTTGGGTATTTCAGGATTAATTCTTTTAAGGACTTTCAGAATTTCACTAGAATTCAAGAAAATGGGACACGAATATCAGTTTCATCAGCATTTGTCTCATCGATAACAAGCTTTATCCTGTCATACTGAGAAGAATATCTGTGACTAGCCTCAGGGGGGGATAATTCCCCTCTCAGTAATTTTTTTATATTAAACAAAAAACATGTGTTATCATAAAAAAAAGTTCATCCACTCAGTTAAATTATCCCATCATTATTAAGCAGCACAATTCTGTGTCTTGAACCATCTTTTCAATCCTCTTTGTGAAAGAAACTGACTTTGATATGAAGAATTTTCAGACCCTAATTTTACCTTCTGAAGATTTCAGAGTTTTTGCGCTCTCTGAAATATTGAAGTATTCAGAATCTTAGCAAATGGTAGCCAGAAGTTGTAATTGGGTAAATAGGGCAAGTGGGGTAAAACTTCCCTGCCTTAATCTCTAATTTTCTTCTGTTTCACTCATACTGTATGTGAATAGCATTATCACACTGCAGGACCTTTTCTATTAAAAAATGCTGGTTGTTTTTCAGCTCTGTTTATAGCTTCAAGTTATTGACAATAGATATCATCTGTGATTGTTTAATAATTCCAGTACCTCAATAACTGTGTGTAGAATTCTACAAATGCATAACTTAATTTGGGGGGGGGGGGATGTAGACCTTATTTTGGTGGCAGAGAGAGAGAGAGATTCTTGCATTTATATATGACAAATTGGGTCCAGTTCATTTCAAAATTTGATGAGGAAACATTCCTTTTCTATTTGCTCAGAAAAATGTTACAGATTGAGTATTGGGCTCTGTTTTTAATACAGTTTATGTGGGCCCATACACCTTGTTTGTTGACTTGCTGATCTGGTTATTTTCTTGATAAACAGTTACCAAGAAAAGTATCACTCTGCACAGCTGATTGTGGCAGGCTGTTATCCAGCTCAATTGGACTGCCTAAACAGTGGGAATCAAAAGGTTGAACTTGCCTGATCAGAATTTTGGTGAAACATGACTGGTTTGGCCTGTTTCCTGTGCTTTTCTGTTTGTTGGCCATTGGTTTTTATGATGAAATTCATATAGCATGTAATGATTAAGATGATTCTCTTTGATTATTATTCATCATGTATAGGAATACATGGAAAGAAAAATTACTATCGCATTGTCTGACAAAATCTGAAAGTACATATATATTTTTTTAGTGGTGTTAAATACACAATAAACAGTATTAGATTTAGTTAAGGCATATGATGCATGCTTATATAGCATCAGCCAAAAAAAAAAAAAAATCTTCCCGTTTCACCCATCTGTTCACTCCAAATGTTTGTCTAGTTCAGCCTTAAATTTATTTAAGCTATCAACTTCCACAACAGTATTATGAGAGGCAACTAGAGGGTTGCCCTTGAACAGGTTTCTGTAGAAAATAATCCTGCAATAAATCCACAAGTGTTGCTAGCATGCAAATGACCAATCCACAAGTTCCAGTCAATATCTGGAAGGTTAAAATCCCCCATTACAAGACATTCTGATTTACTGGCCCACTCTATTTTTCTGCACAATTGTTTGTTGTACTCACAGAGTCATTAGGCCTATAACACACTCCTATTCTCATTTTCCCTTTCCCGGTGCTTATGTTACATCATACTGACTTAACATTGTACTGTCCACCCATATCAACTGGATGCATTTCCTTAGATTTTGTTTCTTAACTAACAGCATAACCCCTCCTCCCTTCCTACTCTGTCTGTCCTTTCTGTACACATTGTACTCCCCAAATTCCAATTCTGCATCCCTTATATCTGAGTGGCACCAAATTCATCAAATTTATTTATTTACTATATTTCTAGCATTGGTGAATAGGTGCGAGTATACATGCACCTGTTTTTCTTCTTAGCTACTGTAACACACCCTATGTATTTTTTTTTTTTGTTCCATGATCACTTCCAGCTCCTCTTAAAATCCCCATCAACCTGCTCTCCAGGCTGCTGCTTATTACAATAGTACCATTGCAAGAATCACTTTTGCCTTGCCTGCTGCTACTGTTAATCTGTGATTCCCAGCCAACTAGCAGTTTTCCTTCCCACCTAACACTGCCTCGATAACATCAACAAATATTCTTGCACTCTTTCTATTTAAGTGTATCCCATCCCTGTAGAAGCACTCTCTCTCTCTCCTGTTAGCAAGCACAGACCACGGTGAAAAATAATTCTACCCCATGAGCCTTGCACAATCTCTCCAGGGCCGAATTGATTGACAAGGCTCTCATCATATACTCCCTCCTATTGTGTCTGGGCAGAATTGCAAACACTTTCAAATTTAACCCTAACTCGCAACTTTTTTTCAACATTGACCCCTATTTGTTAGTAAATCTGCAGATCTTTTGGTGAATCATGACTGGTTTGTCCTGTTTCATTAGTACCAAAGTGTACAATATCACCTTTTATACTATTAAAAGATATCTGTTTTACAGCATCACCAACTTTTTCCCCTCGCAGACATACCCTGGTCCTATTCCACCTATCATTTTTGCATAATATATTCCCAGTCTCCCTGACAATGGGGTCACCAACAATAACTAGCTCAAATAGGCTTCATAAAAGTTGACAGTATTTGGTTTGCTACTGAATTAGCAGTTTTACATGAGTTAAATAAGTTGATAGGTCTGCCCCTTTAAAGTAATGATATTAATAATAATAATAATGGAGGGTTGTCTTTCTTTATATAATGGCCAGATGTTTCATTGAATGATCCTGTTTCAGTGGATGTTAAAAATATATATACACCGATGTGTAAAATATATGATACACCTATCATATTAGGTAGGTGGTCAAAATATCATGACCACCTACCTAATATGATGTCGGTCCTCCATGTGCAGCCAAAACAGTTCATACCCGGCAAGGCATGGATGCTACAAGATTTCTAAATGTCTTATGATATCTGGTACCAACATGTAACCAGCAGATCCTTTAACTACTGTAAGGTCTGTGGTTGAGATGCCACAGATCGGAGTTGCTGTTCCAACACAAACCACATTGATGTCTGCAGAATTTGGAGGCCAGGGCAATACCTGGAAGTCTTCCTCGTGTTCCATGAACCAGTCTCAAACAAACCGGGCGGTGTGGCATGATGCGTTATCCTGCTGAAAGACTGCATTGCCAGAGGGAAAGACCGTTGCCATGAAAGGGTGTACCTGGTCAGCAATAATGTTTAGGTAGGTGGTAGACGTCAGAGTGCTCGGCACTTGGATGACTGGGCCCAGGGTATCCCAGCAGAACATCACCCAAAGGATGACATCACTGCCACTGGCTTGTTTTTGTCCCATGGTGAATCCAGGCGCCATCACTTCCCCAGGTAAACGATGCACTGTCCCCAGCCGTCCACATGGTGCAACAGGAAACATGATTCATTGGACCAGACGACCTTCTTCCAATCATTCAAGGTCCAGTTTTGATGTTTGTGTGCTCATTGTAGGTGCTGTCACCGGTGAACCATGGTTAGCGCTGACACTGATAAGCCTGCGGCTATGCAGCCCCATTTTCAGCAGGGTTCGATGTACTGTGTGTTGTGACACATTACTCCCATCACCAGCATTCCACTTACCGGTGAGTTGCACCACAGTCGCCCTCCTTGTTGTCACGTACCATCCAGGAGAGCCTTCGCACACCTCGAGCATCGATGAGCTGTGGTCGTCCAACATCTCGCCGGCGGTTTGTGGGTTCCCCCTCCTCAGACCACTTTCAGTAGGTACTAACCAGGGCTGGCTGTGAGTATCCCACCAGCCTTGTTGTTTCAGATATGCTCTGACCCAGTCATCTGGCCTTTTTTTTTTTTTGTTAGTTGTTGGTGCATCGGCTTCTGTGGCCATAATGCACCTCCCAAAGTTTTTGCATAAAGGCATCTGGCCATTACAATTTGGCCTTTGTCAAACTTGCTTAAATCTGTTGCCTTTGACATCTGAAGAACAAGAATAACACTGATTAATGGAACTCAGTATCAGGTGATTTTTATACCATGTCCCGATCCGTGAATGTGCTGTAGTTCACCTGCAGTTGCTTTGATTTGCATAACGACTCGTTGGTCATAATGTTTTGGCTCATTGGTTGTTGTTGTTATTTGGTTTTTAGGAGCATTAGCAACTAAGGCCATATTGCTCCGGGGATATGCGGTAGTCATTCCCTGACCTTTTCTGCATGCTCTGTATTTGGTGGTTACGGGCTCGAACCCCGGTCTGATCAAGAAGCGTGTGCTACGCACTGCTGCTCCTGCCCACCTGGCTACGGAGGCGCTGGTTCATTGGTGTAAATACAGATGATTTCACTATGTGATATGGTGATTTGACCAAGTTTTTTTCTACCCCCAGTACTCTTCTTTTTTTTTTTTTTTTTTTTGTTTGGAAGTCCATCCAGGCCTTTTGTGGAGCCCTTTCTCAAATTAAAAGTTGCATTATTTGGAAGCAGATTTTACTTTAACCTAAAGTCTGTTAAAAACATCTTTATAGCTCATAATGAGCTATAGCATCAACTGTTCTCCGTGCTTTTTGTTGTTGTTTGTTTATTTATTTTATTTGTTTAAAAATCCCCATAACTTTTCTATCAAGCATGGAAAAAAAAAAAAAAAAAAAAAAATAGAAAGTATATGCGTTTACTTTGCCAATCAGTTTTTTTTGGAAAAAAGACATGAAATGGTTTAAAATGAGGGACTTAACTTTTTATTCTTGTTCATCGTTGAAACAAGTCATTTTATCCAAAAAAAAAAAAAAAAAAAAACGTGTGTATACAGGGTGCAGAGAAACTCTACCGACTTGAACAGCTGATAGATGGTACCAAAAGAAACATTTTTTGCCAAGTAAACATTAATATTAGTAATGGCCGCATGGTGCAAGAAAGCCTATGGCTTATGAGGCACCAACCAAAAAAAAAACCAAAAAAAAAAAAACCCGAATAAAACAATGATAAAAAAAAACTAATAATTAATAAAAGAAAAGGAAATTACTATCATCCTGTGCATTTCCCTCACCCGAAGGTTACTATCCAGATGACCTTTACATTTTCCCAAACTGTCAGCCTCTACCACCCATGTAGGAAACGTATTCCAGTAATTTATTAATCACTGGCTAAAATAAAACTTCCTGCAGTTCAATCTAAACATCTCCCCCCGTAACTTGAATTTATGTCCCTTAGTTCTAGCATCATTTATAATCTTGAAAATTTCGTCCTCATTCATTTTACTGATGCCTCTCAGAGACTTAAACACCTCAATCAAATCTCCTCTAAGGTGTCTAGTTTCCAAACTCTGCAACCCGCATATTCCAAGTCTTTCTTCATAAGGGCATCTTAGCCAAAGTCTTTCTTCATAAGTACATAGGTCATAAATGAGTCGTTATAGCAGAAGAAGCTGTTAAAGGGTTGTAAAAATTAAAACAACACATTCAGTAATTTAATGTTATTTAATGCATACAAATCATTTGCTGTTGCACACAAAATAGAAAAAACAATTCATAAGAAGTGCTCAAACTGGTGACCATGTTGTTCAATGCATAACTCACACCGATGCATCATTGAATGTTGTAGGCGTTGGAAGTTCCTAGGATTGTTTTGTATCCGTGCTATAAGTTCCTCCACTGGCGTTTCATACACAAGTCTTCATATGTCCCCAAAAGAAAAAGTCCAAACAAATCAGATCAGGTGACCTTGCTGGCCAGGCTACAGGTCCACCTTGACCAATCCATCTGCCTGGAAGGTTGTGTGTAAGTGTGTGCATACACATCTGTGAAAATGTGGTGGTGCGCCATCATGTTGGAACCACATTTGTGCTCAGGCAATCAGAGGAACGTCCTCCAACAACTCTGGAAGTGTTTGCTCTAGAAAATGCAGAATATAAACGTGCGGGCAACATGTATGGTCCAGCTAAAACGTTTCCCACAATGCCAGCCCATACATTGATGCTAAACCTGTGTTGGTAGCCATGTTCAACCATTGCATGGGGATTATTCTCTGCCCACACATGATTGTTGCAGCTGTTGAACAATCCCTCTTGGGTGAATTATGCTTCATCGGTGTAAAGCACATTATTGGCAAAATCAGGCTGCAAGTTGATTTCCTGTAAAAAATCAGTGGGAGAACTCGACAGGTTGGACAAAGTCAGCAAGTTCTACTGCATGAACTTTCTGGCATCTGACAGGATGTAGTCTGGCTTCGTGCACCACATCCCACACCAAACAAAGCTGCACACCCATTCGGCGTGCAACGGCACTTGTGCTGGTAGAAGGAGTATTAGCAAAGATCTGCAAAACCTGTTCCTCAAACCAGGGTGTCCTAACAGTGTGTCGATCCAGTATTATGCATATTCATACCGAAGGAGACACTATCCCGCAATCTTTGATGTATTGCAGCAAATATTGTGTAGTGAGGCAACCTTCTGCCTAGGAAGCGTTCTTGATAAATCCTGTGAGCCTCTCTTTCGTTTCCATGTCTGTACCTGTACCGAACATAAAATGACATTACGCGTTTATGCTATTAGCGGCAGATATGCACTTCTCCGAGGACCTCTCAACGCATGCATATATTAATGTTGATGGTAGTCGTACATTCGAGCACTGTTTTATGGATTGTTTTTTCTATTTTGTGTGCAACAGCCAATTATTTGTATACATTAAACATTAAATTACTGAATGTGTTGTTCGATTTTTACAACCCTTTAATAGCTTTTGCTGCTATAATGACTCATTTATGACCTATGTTTCATTTTTTTGTCAAGTTTCACCTGTTCAAGTTTGTCGGTAGAGTTTCTCTGCACCCTGTATATATATATGTGTGACAGCCAGTAGGCTGACAGCTTGCAAGTAACAACCACTTTCATTAGTAGTGTTAATGTTCCATGTCATGATTTTCCAATGGTGCAACAAATGAATACCAAATTTTGCTTTGAACTGTTTGTTTATGGTGATGAATGTTAAGTCGTACCAGTGTGTTTGAATAATATAAATGGTTCAAAGACTGACGTGAGGATTTTTCTGATAGCCCAAGAAGTGGGTGTCCATCAGCCTCTCAAAGTGAGGAAAGAGTTGCAAAAGTTTAGGAAATTGTGGCATGAGGTTTGACCCTCAGAATGATAGCTGATGAGTTGGATATGAATGAGGTGATTTGTCAAATTCTGCATGAGGATTTAAGGAAAAGAAAGGTCTGTGCAAAATTTGTACTACACAACTTCATGGATGAGTAGAAGTAACATAAGAGTATCATCATGCAAAGACTTCAACCAGAGTTATCAGGACAGTCCTAATTTCCTTGACTGTATTGTCACTGGAGATAAGCATAGAATGTTTTTAGTACGACCTAGAGATGAAGTGTCAGAGCATGTAGTGGACTTAAATCATGACCAGGCCTAAAAAGTTTTGTTTACAGAAGTCCAGGATCAAGACCATACTGATCATGGTTTTCAACAAACAAGGTGTGATTCATGAGGAATATGTACCTGACAGGGAGAGAGTCAATGCTGCATTCTACTTACAGGTGCCTCAAAGACTTGAAATACATTTGCTGGGTGAGGCCTTAATTTCAAGGGAAAGGCAACTGGGTCTTATTGTATGACAGGGTACTCGCTCATTCCACATGTGTTGTGAAGCCATTTCTAATGAAACTGTCATTGTACAGATCAACCATTCACTTTACTCTCTCATAATCTAGCACCAGCAGACATTTTCCTCTTTGAGGACAGTTTTCACCAAGGTGAAAACTGCCCTCAAAGGAAAGAGCTTTCAGGATTTGAGAATTAAGAAAAATCTAACTGCCAAACTAAACATCTCTTTGGATGCCTTTGCAGAAACTTTTAGTGGTATAATAAGTGTATTCAGTCAGGTGGTAATTAATTTGAATAAAAATAAAACCATTTTTTGAGCTCCTTCACTGTGTTATTTTTACTTTGTGTGTGTGTGTGTGTGTATATATATTATTTTTTTACCCCAACTGTATATCCAAAAAAAACTCAAGTTATCACGGAAATAATGTTTTTTGATTTACCTGGTGTCAAAGGATTTCTTTACAGCTAAACTTTTTCCAGTTAAAAAATAATTAGTAATGAAAATCAGAATGAATATCATACTGGAGGAATATTAAATTCACACTTATGTAATTCTAATAGATATTTAAATTTGTAAGTTTTACTGCTTTTGGTATATGGAATACACCAGTTGTGATGCAAACAAAGTAGTCTACATCACAATCCTGAGAATATTCAGGAAGATGGTTACTGAGTGCTTTTGAATTTCTTAAAGCTACAGATGGGTTGTATGTCTATTTTTAAACAAATTTTATTGTGCTTAGCTGTCTCTGATAGTAATGTTTTGAATTTGCTTTAATTTTTTTTAATGTAGAGTAGTTTTTGCATAAAGCAAGTTTGTCACTTTTCTTGTATTTCCTATCTCTTTTTTTACTTAACATTTTGTGTTAGGTTGTATGTTTATTAGTTCCTTGAGAACATTTAGGATAAGTTAGTGTTTGTATATAAATGTGAACAGTGAAGATGAGAACTTCATTAATTACTTGAGAAGCATTTTATGGCAATTTTACTGTAATTTTTTTTTAATATCAGTAACATCAGTTGTACTCTTAAATATTTGGTTAAAATTTTACCAATTTTAACAAATGAAAGTAGTTTAGTGTACAGTCAAAGACTGTACACTAAACTACTTTCATTCTCTCAGATCTGAATTTCATCGAAACATTCTAGGCATAAATTTTTATATCCACGTCTATATGTTGATTCATCTGTGCTAGTTAAATTTTGTTGCACAGTGTTATGGTTATTTACTTAATTTTCCGAAAGTCTATATTCTTTATATTTATGATTTTCCAGAATATTTATAGAATTTTTAGTTTTGTTTCCTGCAGCCTTTATTTTGTAAAAGTTAAGATTACCAAATGGGCCAGGGGGATGTGCAAGCAGAATACATAAACCCACCAACAGGTTCACTGAGCCTGTCTATCCCAATTCCACTCTCATCTCCATGGGGTGGCTCCTGGAACCTGAGCAAGGAAGGATATGTAGGGCCTTCCCTTCAATATGCTATGAAGATAGGGCCTACATATCTGGTTACCAGTAGGTAGGCTGGTAATTTGAGTTTTGGTGGTGGAGAGACCTAAACAGGTCAATGGCAGCAAATGCAGTTAGAGGAAGCTATTACCAACAGGGAAAGCAACGGGAAATTACCCTGTAAAGTAAACATATCCCAAGAAATCCAATGATGAGCAAGCAAGAGAAGATTGAACGAACTGGAAAAGACAACTGTGCAGACAGCTCATTAGAGGAAGTGACCAGTCACAAGACTGAATTTTTTTTTTTTTTTATGTGAACCCCAAACACGAGAGGTATTAGAACCTATAGTACTTAGTACTGTGCTTGGGTTAGGGTTGAATAAGAAGTATGGGGGGAATGCCGGAAACTTTGCTCTAGAGACTAAACATGGGTTTCACCACTTCAAGCCTCCAATAAGCAAAGTGGTGGTATTGCACCGGTTTTACTGGATATGTGGCGCCTCCGTAGCCAGGTGGGAAGGAGCAGCAGTGCGTAGCACACGCTTCTTGATTAGACTGGGGTTCGAGCCCGTTACCACCAAATACGGAGGATGCGGAAAGGTCAGGGAATGACCACCGCATATCCCGGAGCAATATGGCCTTAGTTGCTAATGCTCCTAAAAACCAAATAACAACAACAACAACTGGATATGTGATGATTGTTAATTTAGTATGTCGATAATTTAAAAGGCATCCTAAATACTCCTCCAGTAGACTCTCACACTTGAGATAAATAAGTTTGCCATAATTAGATAATTAAAATTCTAAGATAGTTCAAAAGGGAGGTGGGATTATTTTTATTTATCTACCATTCATTTGCTAGTAGACATAAAGGCAGAAGGTGGTTTTATCTGTTCGACACCATTATTTGTGCACTTTAACCACGGTGGGCTGTGAGCAACTGACAAGACATGTTTCTGATTTTGAAGCACTAGATGCACAAGTTCCCACAATCATTTCCTTTTGAAACTCTGATTTTGTTACTATGGCCCATAACTGCTGCTTTACCACTTTTGACTTGCTCGATCAGATGCAAATTACCACTGCTCTAGCTTATAAAGCTGTTCAACTTTTTCTACTGTGAGCTGAGGCATAGTCAGAAGGGTGTGGTCATAATTCAGTGATCACTGTGTATATATAAAATCATTTTTTGTCTATGCAATAAAGTAGGAGCAATACACTGGTACAGTTTAGCTAGAGCAGTTTATATTAATAAAATGATAATAATATATGAAACGGATGAGTGGCTAACAAAGGAATAAAATAAAAATTGACAATCTCATTGAAACTAGAGATAACTGCAAAAGTAAAGTTTGATGTCAGTGATGTTGAAAAATACATAACAAAGGAAGGTTATTCCAAAGAACTGAGTTGGAAGGGCTAACTAAGGAAGAGGGAAAAGTTGAATTTGGAGTGATTCTTGATTACTTGTCATTCATTTGAAGACATAGCAGAAACTGAACACCTGTAATAGTGTGGAGAGTGGAAGTGATGGATCATTAATTAACCTGACTGCTGTGTTTGGATAGCATTAGCATTAATAGAGGCATGCGATGCAAGAAAGCAAGCTTATATAGCATCATCCAAAAAAAAAAAACCTTCCCATTTCACCCATCCATTTGTTCCAAAAGTTTGTCCACCTCTTCCTTGAATTTATTTAAGCTATTAACTTCACAATGACAGATGGAAGTTTGTTCTAGCAATCAATCTACTGGCTAAAGGCAAATTTCCGCACATCTGTTTGACAACCATCTTTCCTTAATTTCAGTTTGTCTAATCTGAGCAAGAGGAAGAATCAGTATTGAGCCTGCTCAATCCATTCAAGGCCTTATACACCTTAATGAGACCACTTTGCAGGTGCCTAGTCTCCAGACACTGCAATTTGCAGAACCTAAGCTTTTCTTTGTAAGAGCACCCCTTTGTTCCCCTCACCAGTCTTGTTGACCTCTGTACTCGTTCTAGAAACTCTGCATCCTTCCTAAAATGAGGCCTCCAGATCTGTATGCACTCAAGGTGTGGCCTGAGGTGTTGCGTTATACAAGGGGATAATCACCTCCTTATCCCTAATAGCAAAATTCCTGTATATCATTGACAATAGAGTATGAATTTGAGAGATTTTGGAGTACCCACCTTCATGTGGGAACAGTACTCCACGGTTGTGATTTGTACAGGGTCAGTAACTATTTGAAGAAAAGTAATGCTGAGAGTGAAAGAGAAAAACCCAGTTTTTTTTTTTTTTATGCCAAGAAAGTAATATTTGTATTATACATTTGTCAAAAAAAAGTTTAGTAGTGAAGGTTATTCCCAATAAAGATATGCAATTTGTTATAGAAATCAGGGTTGCTCAAGATGAGCCAGAAGTAGTACTATTTTTGTAAGAAATTAGGACTAAGTTTTGGAAAGATTGAAGTTTTCTCCTACTGGTGTATTGCTTGCAGGTCATGAGAACTGATAATACATATTCAAGAAGCAGCTGTTTGTGCAGACAGGACTGGGATTAACTATAGGTAATGCAGACAAATACCAATGGTACCATTTTTGTAGGGCACCAAATTTCATATTTATAAAAAAAAAAATTTTGAATGCCAATTTCAAGGATTGAAAAGGAGAGAATTGAACCAAATGGGAAAAACTTGATTTTAAAGCAGGTTCCCTTTGAGTGGGTCTTCCCAAGGTAAAGGATATTCAATATGAAGAACCTTTTCCTTGCCCTTTTCATTCTATGTGCAAATGATAGTGTATACAAAATAACTTATTAAATTCCATATCACCTGCACTTAGAACTTTGTTATCCTTTCCATTTATTTAAGAATGTTGTTGTTGAGGTAACAGTTAATGCATGATTGACTTTTAAAAGAAGAGGTGATTGTTTTATAACAGCAACCTTTTTCATGTAATAATCATTTTTATTGGCTGAAACCAAAGGAGGATTTAGGTTTAGCAGCACACTGGCAATGCCCAAACATATTTTACTTATGCTGTTGGTAAGTTCAAAATGAAATGAAGAATATTAGTAGTGGCAAATGATACAAGAAAGCAAGCTTATAGAGCATCAGGAAAAAAAAAAAATATCCACCTCATCTGTCCATCCCCTCCAAGAATTTGTCTCGTTTTTCTTTGAACTTATTCAAACTACCCACTTCCACAACAACAGATGGAAGTTTATTTCAACAATCGGCTACCTGCTGGTTGAATACAGGTGTCCCTGCAATCAGCAAATTGGAGGTCACATTCTTCTCTGGACCAAAATAGTGAAAAATGTTTTATAAACGTGAATTGAACCTGGAAATGCTTTGTTAACAAACTAGAGCTATCCTAAAAATTTCTCTGCAACAGTATGATAGAAATTTTTCAAAAATATTTTATGTTTTAAGGAAATTGGAATGGAGAATAAATATGCAAATGATTAATTGTTTTATCACTACTCCACCCAATAATGCATACACATTGTTCCATACATTTCATGCTGCTAATTTGAGAGATCAGTACTGTTTGCCTTTCTATAGTAGCTTGTGGTCAGAGATGTATATAAGCTCACCACTAGTGTGATAAAGCACTTACAGGAAATTTTTAATGGCACTGAATCGAAGGTTTTGAATTAAGTAGTTTATTGAATTTTGTGACCCATATTTATATAACAATTTTTCATTGGTTTATTCCATTGAGCACTTCATCTGATTTACTGTAATGATTTTAGGAACACCGTGTTGTAAATTTTTTTTTTTTCATCTTTATGTGCCTAGTCTATTTAAAGTTGTTGCAGTCTTCAATCCCATCCAAGTTTGGGAAGATATTATATATAGTTACTGAGTTCAACTATATAGTCAAGCATTGAAGCCTGAAGAATTGCTTCAATCACTGATGAGATTTCAAACCGAGACCTTAGCAAATGAGCGATATTTCGTGAATCCACTTATAGTCATAGATGATTGTATATATTTTCCCTGGCGCCTCCGTAGCCAGGTGGGAAGGAGCAACAGTGCGTAGCACATGCTTCTTGATTAGACCGGGGTTCGAGCCCGTGACCACCAAATACAGAGGATGCGGAAAGGTCAGGAAATGACCACCGCATATCCCCGGAGCAATATGGCCTTAGTTGCTAATGCTCCTAAAAACCAAATAACAACAATATATATTTCCCCCCTTTTTTTTAAATAACTTTTGTATAAAAAACTGATATAAATAAAAGAGTAACCGTTTCATTCCTGTGCCCTGGCTTTTCCAAATTCAAACCAATTTTTATTATAATTATTTAAAAAGGTCAAAGGCAGACCTTAGTTGTAGCTGGATAGGAACTCAGTTACCTCTTAGCATCAAATTTCTACTGGAAAATAAGGGATGGGGCAAAATTACTGTTTCTGCTGTCCAACCCTTGCCACTATCTCTTTTCAAATCTGAATTTCCTATATATTTAAAGACATCTTAAGATATATATATATATATACCCTTTCCTGATTAACCTGCAAAATGTTATCAATTGCTCCATGTTTTTATTGCCTTCGTGACCAGAACAGTGTTATAATTGCCATTCTACATTTTGTTAAAAAAATGTTGAATGAAATCCTCTGTTAGGAACTTTTATGGCTTTTTTTTTCCCACTTTGTGGCTCAGGATCCTGGTTATACCAAGCCCATACTCACCATATGTGAGCCCCCTGTGGTGAGATTTTAGTCAGTCTTGGAAAGCATTTAATTGTTCCTTCTCCTGAAAATCCAGGTTTTTCATCTTGAAAAAAACAGGCAAATTGACTCCAGAATGCATGCCATTCACACACCATACACTGATGCTTCATAGCCTTAAGGTAGGGAGGAAAATAACAGGCAGCTCAAGGTCAGTCAGTTTCTTCCTCAGTGCTAATGTTATGGAAGAAAAATCGATGAGTGGCTTTGAGCTGTCTGTTGTGTTTTTTTTTTTTTTCCTGCTATAGTTTGTCCAAGAGGCGTCATTATATTACGTTTTATGTTTTTTATAACCTAAAAAATCATTAGGTATGAAACCAACTTTATATATTCAGACTTCCTGGTCACGTCTTATTATTATTATTTTTTTTTTTTTACTTGTTCACTGTTGTAAAACAGTTCATAATATAATTGTTCTCCATATTTTTGCAGTAACAGGTTTTTCTCAGCCTTTTTGTCACAAAAAAGTTAAAATGGAAATTTTAAAAAAATTCCAGTTTAACTCTGAATTTATTTTCATTAACAAATACAGCACTAATAAACTGAGAATAGTTTCTCGTAACTATTAGCCATAAAAAAGAAAGCAAAACTTTATTATGCAGGGATTTTTTTTTTTTTTTTTTTTGCCTTTTCTAACACACATTGGATGCGATATGGCCCAGGGCTGATACTCTCTCCATTTAGGAATCAGTAAAGATTAATTAAAGAACTTAAAGTTTATAAAAAAAAGTATCATTAAAGATTTATTTTGAAGGATATGAACGCATGGGATGTCAACTCCCCCAACTCACATTGCTGGTAGTCTAGAAATACAAGCCAAAACAAAAATTTTGTGGTGTATAAGGCCTTGAATGGGTTGAGCACGCTGAATTCTGATGGGATCCTTCCACTTGTTCAGATTACGAACCTAAATTCAAAGTAAGAAAGGACAGATGTAGAAAAGATGCGGAAATTTGCCTTTAGCCAGCGTGTGGTTAATTGCTGGAACAAACTTCCATCTGTCGTGGAAGTTGATAGGTTGAATAAATTTGAGGAACTGGACAGGCATTTGGAGGGAATGGTGTGATTTTTTTTTTTTTTTTTGGCTGATGCTGCATAAGCTCATACACTTGCTTTCTTGCATCACATACCACTACTACTACACTGTCCTCCCGTATGAGTAAATTAATAAAGGCCACCTTTCTTGTCAGTCACAATTACGAAAAACCAATGAGAATCCATACGCTATGATCATTAAAACAAGTTATGACTAACTGATCAGTAATACAGCAAGCTTTACGTGTTTTATACATACTGTAAAAGAATTTTATTTTATTATTATTTTTTTTTTGTTAGTTGTTGGCGCATCGGCTTCTGTGGCCATAATGTACCTCCCAAAGTTTTAGCATTTTACTCCGATCCAAAATACCCGAGGCGGTATTCGAACCCGCGACCTTTCGGTTACTAGGCAGGCACTTTACCCACCTGGCTAGCCTGGTCGGCAAAAATAACATTAGTGCAGTTCTAACAGTGATTTGTGGGCTGATTTGAGAATAAAATATTGTAACTCCGAATGTCTTCAATATTGCACAGACGATTGGAGGGATCTTATGAAGAAAGTCTTGTCAGTTAATTTCAGACCTTGGGGGACTCTGCAAGGCTTATATGGAAAGTTTTTTTCTCAAAGTTGGCCGCTCCTGTTTGGTGAAGTGAATTTATTTAATCGAGAAACATCTTAGGACTGCAGAACCTGATGACTAGCCACGTCAGGAGTGAGCTGATAGAGATGTTTATGGCCCTTAAAGGAATAAGCATGATGAGTGAGGAAGATATTTTCACGTCGGAAGGCGAAACAAGAAGAGTGGGACACAAAATTGTAAGAATCAATAGATTAGATCTAATGAAATTCGCCTTCAGAAAGCATGTTGATCATTGGACTAAGTTGTCCTCCCAGAGTAGTTGAGGTAGTCTGACAAGGCTCAAGGGGGAACTGGATATGATTTTTTTTCTTTTCATTATTGATTTCCATAATTCAAAATGCACGATTATGGTAAGTTCTGGCTGTGCATACGAATAGAATGATTTAAAAAGTACTTTTCGACTCCTTCAAAAACTAGTAATTCGCAAAGGTTGCCCTTTGATAAGGTTAGCTCTTGCAGGCGAAGCTATGTAATCAATTCAGTGAATTGCTTAACTGCACTTGTTTTGTTTCTGCCTCGTAACTCAGCAGTCACTGTTTTTAAGTGTACCAGCTACACATTTTCCTTTATCATGAGTACTTTTAACACATTGCTAGAACACTGTTTTTCCTATTAGATGATTCACTTTGCTTCATTCCTGAAGAGTAAACAATGTGTCAGTTCATAACAAGGCAGCGCTATCTATCTTTTTGGTATTTATCCCAGTCGGCGTCCCAGAAATGCCCATTAAGTCAGACATTTCTTGATGTCTGTTTTCTCTTAGTTGTGGGCACCTTGTAGCTTCTGCATTTTGTGACCTGAATTAGCTAACCGTTAATCAACGCACATTTGTTTTAGTATTAGCAGAAGTCAAAAAGATGCAAAGAAGCCAGAATTTTGTTGCATCAGCAAACAATTAACTAACGCAAAATTATTTCTTGAATTCTGAAACTTTTTATTATTTGGTACCTTCGTAAGTGGCTCAGTTTTCGATTAAAAAATGTCAGGAATATTTCCTTGAATAAATAATCTGATTTTTTTTTTAATTGTATAATTCTGTTACAGGATTTTTTAATTAGAAAACTGTTCGAAATTAATTTTTTTAGTATAAAAATTATTCAAATCATTCCTTTGTTTTTTCCCACTATCAGTTACTTAATTCCTTGCCATATAAATATGCCAGGCATGTCATTTTCTGATCATTGCTCTAAGAAACAAGGGTCGGCAACCTATGGCATCGGTGCCAAAGGCGGAACGCCAGACTATCCTTAGTGCACTACGAAACAATTTCATTTAATCATCCGGGCAAGGCATATTGCTAGGAAAGTCGTCAAAAAAACCGAAGCGTGCTCATGTTCCAATTTAATTTCAGTCTTAATTAATCCCAATCATTTTAATACTACCCCAGTTGGTATACGTTAAACTGGCAAATTAAGTACAGATTTCATAAAATTTACACAGCGCTTGAACAGTGAATTCAATAAAGGGGAAGGTAGTACAATCAATCAGTATATAGCTTCAAATTAGGCGAATCATGCCATATGAGTAAGCAGTCACAGATAGATAGCTCAGAGGAAAAACGGTCCCAAAATTTCAACGAGTATTTCAGCCAGAGTTTGCTTCCTATATGACTTGCCTGCGCAAAGCTTCTCGGGATCGAATCTAAACAGGTTGTACCTGGTGAAAATGTTAGCATGAAACGTATTTTAAGCTCGACAGATTATATAGATTTGGGCTTAATGAAAATTGTAGTTGAGGGGTAGTTCCCCATGATTAAAATGTTCCCCCCCCATCTGCTACACGATGATTAAAGCCTAATGATTCCCCGAAACCTTCTGTCCTCGCCCTTTAGAAAATCTTTGGCTCGCCCCTGGCTGAATTGACATTATTTCTTACACTTTAGGAATGCTCAGCCATGATATGTAGAACATGTCATGCTGAGCATGGCTCAATTCCGCCTACCGTGGCGTCACTTTGACGTCGCTTCACTGTTTAGAATCGATTTTTTACTAAGAGTAAAAATTTTGCATCTCTTTTTTGCATGATTTTATTTTATAAACAACAGCTGCAATTAAGTTTATTATCTGAGAGAAATATTATTTCATAGTTATTTACTATCTGAGAGAGTTATTTTACAAAATGTAATGAATTTACTTCAGTTATCTATAAATACTGTATACACATATTGTACTCTTACTCCACCCAAGTCAACTTTAGAGCAAATCTCACGACAGGAGCGCTGTAGAACATAACTGCACATTTTACATCGTTTATTTAAATTAGAATTGGCATGCATTTTAAACACCAGGCGTGGTCATCAATAATTTATCCTTACCTAGAAATGAGTTAGGGATTTGAAACTTGGCTGGGATGAAAGAGTTAAACATTTTTCTCAACTCCAAATAAGCCATTTCAGGCCTCTTGAATAGAACTTTGAGCAGAAAAAACTTCCATTTCATTAATTACTTCCTCTTCAGTCTGAAAACTGTGGTCCCTTAACAGTTTCTTCATTTTAGGGAAGAAGTCCGAAGGTGAGAAATCGGAAGAATAAGGTGGGTGCAGATTTGCAAAGCTTCGCATGATTACAAAACCCACTGTGTTTGTGTGTGTGTGTGTGTGTGTGAGAGAGAGAGAGAGAGAGAGAGAGAGAGAGAGAGAGCGCGAGCAGCCTTGTGAATAAGGAGCATTGTCGGTTTGGATTCTGACATCTTTGGGTAGCTTCCGCGTCTTTTCAACTTGATATCCTCTTAACGTTCATAAGCATGATGCTTTTAGGGTTCCAGAAGCCAGTAGGACCTTGTTGGTAGAGAAATGAACCTTGTTTTTTTTTCCTTGGTGGGGGGGGGGGATTGGAGATGAATGTTTCCATTGCTTGCTCATCTGTTTTGTTTTTGGGTCAAGGTTTTATGGAGGTGTCAGCAATCTCGAAAACTATCTGGCTGCCACCTTAGACGTATGCGGGAACTCATTCCTTATGGTGCCGACGGATCCATAGCTAAAGTTCACTTCATTTGAAATAAAATTTATAGGAACGTGTCTGTCTCTTGGGCTGTTGTCCACACTGCTTTGCCCACGCCTGAACTGTTCCCCCCCCCCCAACTTTTTTCAGTATCATATGATGAACAATCGTTTCCATATTTCATTCAAATCAGCTCTCATTGATTTGTTTTGCTTCTTTCCCGTGCCAATGAAGAAATTTTATAATTAATCAGACGTCCGCCTCTACCATATATCATGCTGTATAAATGGTTTTAATTCAGTAACCGATAAATCTAGAAAAACAAAGAATTGTATATAAACTTACGAGACTTGCACATAAATAAACAATATCAAACCCTTAACTCAAGTATTTCTGGGTGAGAGTAAATATTTATGAACCACCCCTCGTAAATAGCAACAGCTGCTTAAAAAAAATTCTTATCTGAACGACAGTCTTAAAAGCAACTTCTAAGTTCATGAAAGCTATTTTGTTATTAATCTCTTGCCAAGGCACTTTAAGGCAGAAGCTTCATTAAACTCAAAATCAACTGACTCCAATTCGAAAATGTATTAATCTCTGATTTACCGCTGCTGAAAATTCCAGAGAAGTAATATTGCAACCCTTGCCACACAACAGTCTCTCTCCACTCGTACTGTTTCTGCTGCATGCCTCTTCTGCAGATACTTCCATGGGCACTGTTCTTCCGAATTGGCTTCTATAATTCCCGCTCTCTTTTTCAAAACAGCCCGAACACGTACCGCCACGAGCCAACATCCATTTACTGCCCAACTTCAAACTCACAGAACCAACTTTTCATCTTCCTCGTTTATTCATTCAACTGCCGTTTTCTGGAACAACCTTCCTTCATACGTATTTCCTGAAAATTACAGTCTTACAGAAGTTCAAGTCCAATGTCAACAAATATCCTCTTTCGTCTTCTCAACCTCCAACCCAAGCACGGTACTGAGGTACTATAAGTTCTAATACCTCTCGTGTTTGGGGTTTACATAAAAAAAAAAAAAAAAAAATTACAATCCAGGAAGTACCGGCTAATTTTGTGATAATGATCTTTTAAATTGATTTTTTGTTTAAATTTAGTTTTGTTGAGGGTATTATTGAAAGTTTTAAAAATTATTAAAACAAAATACAATACATAATAAGGGTCACTTCTGTAGGATACAATCTAGGCACTGTAGAGAGGTTTTGGGAACACCACCTCAGATGCTCGCATCAATGCGTATATATAACATTGTTTTCACCATATCCATCTGCGTGTAATAACTCGACATCCTATGGGTGTATTTTCACAAAATTTTATTTTTAACGATTTTAGAATGATTTGTAAATCCAACTCATCTTATTAAAATCGGACAAAAAGAAATCCGGAAATTTTTTCATTTTTTTTCATATATAGCCTGTAGGTTATCCATGTTGTAGCTGAAGCAATAGATATTGTTTGTTGTTGTTGTTGTGCTCTGATTGGAGGAATGAATGAGCAATATGGCCGACGCGCAAATGACGATCGCGCATATGTAGTGGTTGCTTTTTGATGAGCTCGTTTTTTTATCATCAGTTTACTAAATATATAAATCGTGAATTACTATTTGCTTATTATATTAAGCAGTAAAAATGCGAAATATCTTATTTTTTTATTAAAATCCAAGAGGAAATAAGTAAAGCACATACATTACAAAAAATGTTCTTTATACTACGATCTGCTTCTGTTTGTTTATTTTATTAAATCGCAAAAGATCCGTGAAATGCGTTTTTAATAAAAACAAATTTTTCAGTTTTAGGAGTAAGTAAAGTACAAAACTTTGAGCGAATAACGTGGGCAATGTGCTATGATGCGAAAGCAACTATTTTTATATATTATTAGTATTTCGTATTATAATGGCTAAATGATGCAAGGAAGCGGGCTTTTGCTTCATCTGTCAAAAAAAAAAAAAAAAAAAAAAAATTCATGCCTTCCCCGTTGCCAAAAAGTGCCTGTCCAGTTTTGTTTTTTGAACTTTTCCAACTATCATTCTCTACCACTGCAGCAGACATTTTATTCCATGAACTACAAGTCCCTTTCCGAAAATAAAGTTTATGCGATCCAGCCTTCTGTGACTACCCAGAATTTTGTATTTGTGCTCGCTGGTTCTTCTCTCTTCTACCAGCGAAAATATACCTCTCTATCTCATTTTATTTTCCTTCGGCGCTTATATTCCTCTGTCAGGTCCTCTTCAAGATGTCTAGTTGCTAAGCTTTGCGATCAGCACTTTTTAAGCCATTCTTCATTTGGGCATTGTCACTTACCAATCCAGTTGCCTTTGCCTGAACTCTTTCCAGAAGTCCTATATCTTTTTTTCAAGTGGCTTCCAGAACCTGAATATAATATTCTAAATGCAGTCTCACCTTCATCTTATGCAAAGAGATGGTGACATCCTTTTCCTTAGTTGCGCCTGAGTTGCCAATGCACTATAAAACAAACAAACGCACAAAAAAAAAAAATATAAATAAAATAAATAAATAACTCCTCCTTTTGAATGACCTATATATAATAGATAGACTACCTCCTGTTTCAATTGAATGGAAAGTTTCATACCTGCCAAAATCCTAACGTTCTCAAACTAACTTGTAATTAATTGTTAAAAAGAACTATTCAATCAAATGAATTAAGAAGTAATAACCGAACACACTTCAAATATAACATTTTGCCTTTTTTATGACATTCGAGCACAGTCATTTTTTTAAAAGAATAGTTATTTTGCATCTGCATTAACTTGATTTCCCTATTTATTCTAACATTTATTCTTGGATGATCGATTTGTCGTAAATTCTGGACATATTTATTTATTTACATATTTATTTATTTATTTATTCCATAATAACTGTGAGGCTGTGTGTATGGCGTCGGTAAAGCGCTGATTATTTTACTTTCTCCTCATCAACACCACCACTAAATCGCCACTCATTTCCATTCCTTCAAAATGTGTTTCAGAGTTAACAGGCGTCATTTTCCATTCCCTAAAATTTGCTATCGCCCATGTTTATGATGCCATTTGACACGTGCTGTCATGTTTTCGTTCGTTCTTTCTTTTTTTTTTTTTTTTTTTTGATGAAAAACACGTTTGTGATTGGAATGCGGAAAAGCACGACTTAAGTAGTTGTAACTTGATTTTCTTTCTGTTTCCCATTTTGTAGATCAATGACCAATATGTACTTATAATTGTGCTTGTTGCCGAGCGATCTATTATTTGGAAAACGCAGTACTTTTCAAAATTTTGACGTTACTTTTCTTGAGAAAATATTTTGGATGTGGAATTGGTAGAGAGGAGTGGGTATTCATCATCGAACTTCAGTATCTTTCCCTCATAGTTGAATCGCTGCCCTCCCCACACTGGTTGAAAATAACCTAATTTTAAATACCGTCAATGATGCGAAGAATTTTTAAGGGCATTTTTCACCATGTGGCTGAGATAGGTCGATCTCAGTGGAAAGTAGCATGGTTTTTTCTTATGGAAACTCGGGTTTTTCGTCCAGCAAACAAATCGACCACAGATCACACGCAATTTACATGTTAAATACGGCGCAATATGGTCTAAGTTGCTGATGCGCCTAAAAACCTCAACCAATCAACCGTCACTGTCCTTGGTGTGGATTGAGACGGCTGGAGGACAAAGCAGAACGTTGTTATAAATGGTCATCTTCAGGGTAGGCCAGAGTTACAAACAGGGTTGAAATTTGCTGATATAAAGATCGGAAGGGTGGTTTAATAATACAAATCAGCGAGTTTCTTCAGAATGATTTAGGCATGCTTCATAAATGGTCGGAGAAATGGCAGTTAAATTTTAATGCTGCCAACTGCAAGATTCCTACAAATTGAAAGGTAATAACCTGAGAGTAACTTGACAGGATTGGGTGGAGCTGAAGGGTGTAAATAGCTAAGGAGACGAGTGATACGTTCAGACGAAGTTTAGTATCAGTGTAAGCAGGTGGCCTGGAAGGCACGCAGTGTCTTATAAATTATTTACTCTTTTCGCATTTACGGAGAAGGTGGTTTAGTTCCGCTACGTGCAGATCAGTGGTGAGACCGCATTTTGAACATTGCTCAGGTTTTGAGGCCAAATTTAAAAAAGGCATTGAGTTTCTTGGAAAGGTCCAAAGATGGGCGACTCGTTTGTTGCAGAGGAAAGTACATCTGAGGAGAGATTGTAAATGTTTGGGTTAGATAGCTGAAAACAATGTATCTTGGTGGAGGGAGGGTCTGAGTGAGAGGCGCGGTGATAAATTGAAAAGCGGTGGGATTTTCCCATTGAAATAGAATAATAAAATGAAAAACCAGGAAAATTAAATACAATATAAACTACTGGGGAGGAAACTAATAGACGGACCTCCTGAAACTTTTCGTTTGGTCAGCGTGTCGTTGCCGACCGTTGAAATAAACTGCTTTCCAGGGTGGTTGATAGTCTTAGTAGAGGCATCAGCAAAAAAAAAAAAAAAAAAAATCAGAGTTCACACATCCATTCGCTCCCAAAGTTTGTCCTCTTTGAATTTATTTAAGCTATCAACTTCACAACGACAGCCGCCTCCGTAGCCAGGTGGGCAGGAGCAGCAGTGCGTAGCACACGCTTCTTGATTAGACCGGGGTTCGAGCCCGTGACCACCGAATACGGAGGATGCGGAAAAGGTCAGAGAATGACCACCGCATATCCCAGGAGCAATATGGCCGTAGTCGCTAATGCTCCTAAAAACAAAAAATAACATTGCTGCTTCTGGCAGTAAAAAGAGTACAGATTGTGTAGACAGAATTTTTTGTTTGTTTTTTGACTTGTGCTGCAAAAACTTGTCTTGTGCCAAATATTATCCATAAGAATATGGATAAAAAATAATTCTATTCTCCGCTCTTATTTCTTGACCATGAAATCGGTTCAATATGTGACATTCGTGTGTTAGTTATGTTATTTGGTTTTTAGGAGATTAGCAACTAAACCCATATTGCTCCCGGGATATGCGGTGGTCATTCTCTGACTTTTCCGCATCCTCCGTATTTGGTGGTCACGGGCTCGAACCCCGGTCTAATCAGGAAGCGTGTGCTACGCACTGCTGCTCCTGGCTACGAGGCGCCACATTCGTGTATAAGTGGCCTGCTTCTTGTCCAAGTGCAAGTGTGCTCAACCGCCATCTTTTTAATGAAATTAAGTTGTTATATAATTAAGTTATTTTAATTATTCTGAATAAATTATTACATTTAACCCTTCACACACCAACAGCGCACGCGCTGGAATTTAATTTGCGACCATGTTTTAGGCATAAGTGGTGCATTAGCCAGCAAACCGAGCATCGAGACCTATTTTTGGTGGTATTACCTAATTCCTTATTTATTACTTGGAAATACCAATCAAGATTCATGGACTTGTTAGTAATGCGTGCATGTGTTTGTATCGCTAATCGTTCCACTCTGTTATTTCTTGACCATGAAATCGCTTTCACAAATGAATAGGGATCACTGGCCTCCAGGAAGTGCTACTTTTAACTGCATGGAAACGTCACGAAAAGATCTTGTGTTTATTAACTGCTTGTTGGACAAATGATTAGTAGAAGGTAGCTTGAGTAATAATTTTGTTGGTTGACCCTATTTGAATGTATAGGTATTACGGTTTTTTTTGGTTTTTTTTTAAAGAAAATGCTTTTTTTCTCCTCCTTTTTTTATGGCAAAAGGAATATAGCTTCACTTCAGATGAGTTAGTAGTTGAAGAAAGAATTACGTGTTACCGAAGCTATCCTTACGGCAGCACATTATAGATAAAAAATGCCTTACAAGCTCTTTTTACAGTCCATGTGATTAATCTTAAGGTGCTTAATGTTCGAACACGTAACGTAAGCGTATAAATAACACGTGCTCACACTTTTAGAAGATATTATTAATAATAACGTGATCTGAGTTTCTTTTTCAGGTCTCAGGTCATTTATTGGGTTGTGGCGAATTTTTAACGTGCCGGAAACATGTCGTAGTGTATTTATTACGTAATATATTAATACTGATTTAAAACCCACTCGATAATATTCTTTATTTTTTATTAGCGCATCTGTCGAAACAGCAGGTGTGCTAATTTAAAATAAGAAACCGCAACGGATTTAGCAATTCGCGGAGCCTTAACTTTTGGGATCCATATGGTATAAAAATGCATTATTTATATACTTGGGCTTCAACAAGACTAACGGTAGTTTTTATTATTTTTTTTAATGAATTAACTTTTAAATAGTTCTCAGTGTAGTGGCCGCTGGTTACTTATTATTAGCCATATGATGCAAGGAAGCCTGAGGCTTGTGCTGTACCACCCAAAAAACATTTGAGTTACCCTGAGAGAGAGAGAGAGAGAGAGAGAGAGAGAGAGAGAGAGAGAGAGAGAGAGAGAAGTAGAAGGGAATCACCAAGAAAGAGAATGATGATGATACCCTGAGGGTGCCAAGCCCATACTCATCAGATGTGAACCCCTGGTATTGATGCCAAAATAAAATAATTAGAATATATATATATATTTTTTTAACAATTTAAATCGGAGGTCTGCTCATTTAGTTTTTGTAATCTTATGACAACTACAAAAGCCGACCAGGCTAGCCGGGTGGGTAAACTGCCTGCCTGGCAACCCAAAGGTCGCGGGTTCGAATCCCGACTTGGATCAGAGTAGTGCAAAAACCTTGGGAGATGCATTATGGCCACAGAAGCCGATGCGCTAACAACTAACAAAAAAAATCTACAAAAGCAGTTTATAAAATAAATTCTCATTTATTGCGAGTTAACACCAACGAAAGCACCTGAGCCACTTTTTCTGTAGAAGTGCTATCGTTCTATTAGTACTGTATATGGTTTCACAGCGCTGCTATACGCATGCGTGGATGATTTCTTTGTTATTATTATTATTAGCTGGTGCAAAGAAGCCTGAGGCTTATGCTGCACCAGCCAAAAAAAAAAAAAAAAAAAAAAAATTCTGAATTACCGAGAGAGAGAGAGAGAGAGAGAGAGAGAGAGAAAAAAAAAAAAAACAAGTCAGAAGTAGCAGGGAATCACCAAGAAAGAGAAGAATGGTGTGATATCCAACTCAGGACCCTGGTGTGCCAAGCCCATACTCACCAGATAGCTCCGAAGCTCTGTTTTAGATTGGCACGTAGTAGTAGAGACATGTGGGGCAAGAAAGCAAGCTTATGTGGCATCAGCCAAAAAAAAAAAAAAAAAAAAAAACATTTCACACATCCGTTTCCTCTAAAAGTTTGCCCAGTTCCTCCTTGAACTTATTTAAGCTATCAACTTCCACAACAACAGATGGAAGTTTGTTCCAGAAATCCCACTGGCTAAAGGCAAATTTCCGCACTTCTATTCTACAACTGTCTTTTCTCAGTTTGAATTTATGCCCCCTCAGGTTCGTAATCTGAGCAAGAGGAAGAATCCCATCAGAATTGAGCCTGCTCAACCCATTCGAGGCTTTATACACCTCAATCAGATCACCTCGCAAGTGCCTAGTCTTCAGGCACCGCAATTTGCAGAACTTACACCTTTCTTGGTAAGACCGCCCTTTGTTCCCCTCACCAATCTTGTTGCCCTTCTCTGTACTCGTTCTGGCAACTTTATACCCTTCCAAAAATGAAGCCTCCAGACCTATACTCAAGGCATGGCCTGACCATTGTCTTATACAAAGGGATAATCAACTCCTTTTCCCTACTAGCAAAATTGCTGTATATCACTGACAATACCCCATGACCTGTTCTGGCAGCCTGTCTGCACTGCTCCGAAAACTTCATATCTGACTGCCCAATTACTCCCAGGTCTTTTTAATTTTCTACCACTCTCAGTGTAATACCACAGTTGATATGTTACTCTGGGGTTACTGCTTCCCATATGCAGTACTTTGCATTTGTCAAAGTACTGGATACATCGCTTTGTTCTGTTGACTTACAAGCAATACCACATTATATAACATCACTTACAAATACAAATCAGTAATAAACACAAAATAAATATTAAATAAAATGCGCATACTATTTTTGTTACTTTGGCTGTGTCATGGCGCAATGTTAGCCGCTACTCCAGTGCTGGATCGCAGGGTCGTGCGTACTAATTATGAAATGGAGAATTAGTATGAGTCCCCCCCCCCCCGGCAAAAATTCTGGAAGATCAAAGTTTATGCGCCTTGGGCGATTTCTTCGCCTCCTGTTTGTGGTGGGCACTTATATCTTTGCTCTATATGGACGATATATGTAATGTAGTTGCCATGTACACAGTATAGTACAATAAAGATTTCTTCCTTTTGAGGCGCCTCCGTAGCCAGGTGGGAAGGAGCAGCAGTGCGTTGCACACGCTTCTTGATTAGATCGGGGTTCGAACCCGTCACCACCAAATACGGAGGATGCGGAAAGGTCAGGGAATGACCACCGCATATCCCGGAGGAATATGGCCTTAGTTGCTAATGCTCCTAAAAACCAAATAACTAACTAATTAACTCTTCCTTTTGATCATGCCTTAGCACGGCTGTACTAGTTTTTGACATTTTCATTCACTTGCAAAGTCTCTCTAAATCCTGAGATTATATGCTTAAAAATATGTCACTGGTAGATAAAATTAAGGGATTTTACAAGCTGAACAAGGCTACTATATGTGTTCCTGGGTTTCCATTGAAAAGATAAGTCCTCTTAACACATACACACTTCTCTCGTATACAGGGTGAATTTTTCTACATTTGTAGAACATAAAATATTGTTTAGAAACAGAAATTAAAACTGAACTATATTTAGCAGTATTTGGAAATTCATGACATAACTGTCATAACATGCTCAAAATGTCATTCACCTTTTTCAGTAATCACTCCAGAGGCTCACATCTGGTGAGTATGGGCTTGGCACACCCAGGATACTGAGCTGGATATCATCATTCTTCTCTTTCTTAGTGATTCCTTTCTACACACACACACACACACACTCTCTCTCTCTCTCTCTCTCTCTCTCTCTCTCTCTCTCTCTCTCTCTCTCTCTCTCTCTCTCTCTCTCTCTCTCTCTCTCTCTCTCTCAGGGGAATTCGGATTTTTTTTTTTGGCTGGTGCAGCATAAGTCTCAGACTTCTTTGCACCCATATGGCTAATAATGTCTTAGTCGAAGTGTGAGTTTTTCAAAGATGATCCTATACAAAAAAATTTATATTCAATCCCCTTCTTCGGTACAGGAATGGATTCGTGAAACCAACTATCTTTGAGATAACTCCAGAGAAAAAAAAAAAAAAAAAAAAAAAAAAATCACGTATTCGAATCATGTGACATTTGGAGGTCATGGCAGTGTTTTGCCATACACCTCAGTGTAGCTGTTAGAAGCTATTCTATTGTCAAAAAAATTCAATTCAATTCCTGGAGTATTCAATCTTGCCAACCAAACCTCCAAACTTTCTCCGCAGAGTAATGCTGTTGGTACGAAAAATTAATTTCAGTGTATATTTTTTGCAGTGGCCGTTCATTTTTTAGTATATATAAATAAATCTGTAATTAAGTGAAAATGTAATTAATTTACAAGTTAATTTAAATATATTAACCCGGGGGCTCACATCTGGTGAGTATGGGCTTGGCACACACACAGGGTTCTGAGCTGGATATCATCATTCTTCTCTTTCTTGGTGATTCCCTTCTACTTCTCTCTCTCTCTCTCTGTAACTTGGGAATTTTTTTTTTCCTGGTGCAGCATAAGCCTCAAGCTTCCTTGCACCATATGGCTATTAATAATAATAGGTATGTCTAATTTCATTACAGGTAATTAATACTTCTAATTAAAGATGCGTGGAACAGGGATATTACTTTGTAATCATTTAGAAAATGAGAATATTCTCATTTAGCAAATATATTATTGTTACTTTGTTACATTTTATCTTATTCTAAGTTCTTGGTTTGTAAACAAATTAGCCATTTCATTTTAGAATATAAAGTTGAAGGCAATATAAAGGAAAAAAGAATATAAAGTTGACTAGCCAGTTTATTAAGTTTACTCCATCTCTAGGGAATCGACCGCTTGTTAGATATATCTGTACCACTCTAATAAAGCACATAATCAAAACCGAGGGATTGTTTATCGCGCGAATTCAGTGAAAGAAATCGCCAACAGCGTTATCTAAGTAACTTTGAGCGCGATATGAGAGTTGACACGAGTATCAGCAAATTCCCAATGGGAAGCATTCAGGGAATTAATCATAGAAGCTACTACACTTTTCATACCAACTACGAAATACCGTTCAAGGCCTAGACCTAAATGGATGTGAGATGAACTAATGAGACTTGTGGCAGAGAAGAAAATGCGTGGGATTCATATAAATTATCAGATTATACAAAAGCCTAAGGTGGATATAAACTCAGCTGTAATCAAGTCAAAAAGGACAATATGCAAGCTAAGGCAGATTACTAGAGGTCTCTGGCAAAGAATGCAAAGAACAGCAGCAAAGACTTATGTTTATATATTGAAAATAGAAGAAAGGGGTTGGGTCACTTGATATCAATAGTTTAACTATTGATGAACCTGCTCAGATTTCTGAGAAACTGAATTAGTATTTTGCATCTACATTCACACATAAGGAATTCTTTAGGGAAGGAGATGCCAATCAAAAGTTTATCAAATTATAACAGGGAGCTAAATGATTTTGTGATAACTGAAAAAAAATTGGAAGAGAAAATTGTTGAAGCTAAACATAAAAATGGCTCCTGGATGAATGGGATCTATACCATTATATTAAAGGAGGCAGCAGAAGAGGTAGGCAGACCTTAGCCATAAATATGAGAGCATCCTTCAGGGAAGCTTCTTACGGACTAGAGATGTGCGAATATATCCTCAATTTACAAAGGGGGTATCAAAAAGTAGCATTAGTAGGCAATCCAATCAATGCCATAAACACCCCAATCAGATCACGCGAGAGCTTAGTTTCTAGAGCTGCAAGTTACAGAACTGAAGTCTTTTTGGTAAGGGCATCCTTTTTGTTCCGTTCACCAACCTCGCTGCACTTCTCCGCACCCATTTCAGCAGATTCTCATATCTTCCTGAAATGAGGCTTACAGACCTGTATACAGCAGTTGTAATAGGGTTTTTAGGAGCATCAGTGACTAAAGCCATATTGCTCCGTATATACTGTTTGTGAATTGCGTTTGTTCTGTAGTTGATTGGTTGCTGAATGAAAAACCCATGTTTCAGAGAGTAAAGGCCATGCTACCCTCGCCTGAAACCGTATACAGTAGTCAAGATACGGCCTAACTATGGCTTCGTACAAAGGGATGATCACCTTAACCATCCCTGCTAACAAAGTTTCAGTATATCATTGACAAAACCCCATGAGCTCTCCTAGTAGCCTATCTGCACTGCTCACAGAACTTCAATATCTGACTGCACAATTACTCCCAAGACTCTTCATTTTCCAATTCCCTGAGTGTAGTACCACACAGTTGGTATGTTGATCTGGGTTTACTGCTAACCATTATGCAGTATTTTGCATTTGAAATGTTAAATTTCAACTGGCATTTCTCAGCTCACCGGCCTAATTTTTCTAGATCTTTGTTGCAGTAGCTTACCTTGATTACTGTCATTAACCACCCTGCAAAACTTTTGTTATCATCTAAAACAGACAATAACCCTGATATACCTTCATCAATATCATTAATAAATAGTGACAATAATGGACCTAGCACCAAATCCTCAGGGCTTCCACTGATAACATTAGTCAAAGAAGAGCAGTGCCCATTGATAACCACTGTCTTCTCCCGCTCAACCATCCCTTTATCCATAGCACTAACTTGCCCACACTGACATATTGCCCGAGTTTGTACAACAGTATAAAAAGTCTTCCTGAAATCCAAGTATATGATTTCAAAATTATTTTTTGCATCACAGTAACCAATCAATTGGTCAGACAAGGCTGACCCTTAAATCCATGCAGTATAATTGCATTCATATCTAGCTGGTCTTGTATTACCTCTTTCAGCAGTGACTCCACTATTTTTCCTGAAACATGTTAAGCTAAGAGGTCTTACTCATGGCACTTTTTTGATACTCACTTTGTGAATTGGGGATATATTTGCACATCTCAGGCTTAACGCCCAAGTTTGCAGACGACACGAAGGTCGGCAGAGTTGTTAATGACGCTAACGACAGTACGCTGCTGTAACAGAATCTAGAAATGTTGAGCAGATGGGTTGAGAGGTGGCAACTGAAGTTTAACAGTGACAAATGTAAAGTACTACTACATATATGGGAAGCAGTAACCCCAGAGTAACGTATCAACTGTGGTACTACACAGAGTGGTAGATAATAAAAAGGACCTTGGGGTAATTGTACAGACAGATATGAAGTTTTCTGAGCAGTGCAGAAGGTCTTCAAGAGTAGCTCATGGTGTCTTGTCAATGATATACAGGAATTTTTCTAGCAGGGATAAGGAGGTGATATCCCCTTGTATAAGGCAATAGTCAGGCCACAGGTTGAATAGTGTAAACAAGTCTGGAAGCCTCAGTTTAAGAAGGATGTAGAGATGCTGGAACGAGTATAAAGCTTTGAATGGTTTGAGCATTCAAAGTAAGCAGAATGTTGTTGGTGGCATTCTTCCTCTTGCTGCTACACACATGAAGCGGTATAAATTAAAATTGAGGAACGATGATTGAAGAATAGATATGCGGAGTTTTGCCTTCAGCCAGCAAATAGTTGATTGTTGGTACTTCTGTCTGTTGTGATGTGGATAGTTTGAATAAATTCAAGGACGTGCTACACAAATTTTTGGAGGGGATCGATGGATGAAGTGGGTAGGTCTTGCCACTACGTAATACCAATCACAGTCACTGCCGATCTGTTGGTGCAGGGAGTTTGCGCATAGCAGTGTCTCTAATGCACCGAGAATGATCTAACAGCTATCCTCTGGCTGGACACAGGTTGTTGTGAGAAGCTGATGGAGGATGAAAAAATTGGTAAAATGTCAACTCTACATCATTGGAATTTAATGATGTATATTGGAAAATATAATGCATCATGAAAGTTACTTTTGCTGACGGTAGGATGAGGTTATGCATTCGGGAATGGTTTCAGGATCGCTAGGGTGATTTTACCATATTTCATCGCCTGCTGACTCCTCAGATCTCAACCCGATTGATCGTCTGTGGAAACTTTTAAAGTTACCGTGGAAACGGTAACTTTTAAATCACCGCCTTATAATCTAAGTAAGGAATCTACCGGAAGCTGTCGAGTTTACATGGTCAACATCCCTGTGGAACGCTTTCGCCACCTCGGGAGTCTGTACCCTGACCACGGGGGGGGGGGGGCTGTGACAAAGGCTACAGGAGGTGCCACTCGTTATTAGATCAGTGAACAAAATAAACTGGCCACCCAGTTTATTTAATAATAAATAAATTTTTTGTTTATACTCCGGGACGACCAAACGGTCAGAGGAGTTCACAAAATAGACAGAATACAAGAAACAGCATCGCATTCACCAGTCACGGGCTTGAACCCCGGTCACTCAAGGCACGTGTACTTATGCACCCGCGCGCCTGACCACTAGGCTACGGCGGCCTCTTACCTACAATAAAGTACTGCCAAGCAGTACTATAAGGAAGTGATAGTCATTAATAAAATAGAATAAACTGTGCAGCTGGAAGGGAAGAGTTCGAAGAAACTATTTTAAAATGACATTCTTTGCAGACATGAAATATTGGAATAAATCTAATGAAAATGAAGTTTTTAAAGTTCGCGATAACCAATAAATTACTTGGTTATGCTCGAAGCCTCTGTTGTCAGGAAGAGTAGGTAGGTAAATTGAATGTCTTTCAGTGCCAGACAGAAATTTCAAGTCATGAAACAGGATTTGCGTTCCATACTTGGAATGTTAAATGCGAATAAGCTGTTCATTCTCATTGTCATACATAATACCGAATTTAGCTAATTATTGTGTACACTTCATTTTGAAAGTTTTTGCATTAAAAACCTCAGTGCATGTTTTATACCGGCATATATAATTTGGAGTATGACATATGTCGAGAAACGTAGATGTAAAGTCAGTGGTAGTTGTGCGAACTCATTTTTATGCTTCACTTATCACACAGCTGCTGCCAACATAAGCACTAAATCATTCTCACGTTTCAGCGAAGTCAGCATTCATTTTTGTCTATCAAATACCTGTCTGAAACTGGACTGAAAAAAGCAACGGTGTTTGTTTACTGTGAGCTAAAAAAATTAAAGGAATCCCGAAGGAAACTATATGTAAAAAGTATATACAAATGAAATTGTATTCGGGTTTTGGGAAGGGATAACTTCTCTGCAATCCATTCTGCACAGAAGACATCAATTCTTCACTCAAATGAAGGCTTGGCTTGTAGAGGTGATGTCTGCTCCTAAATTTTGGAAAGTGGAAGGAGTTATTAGGGCCGCGTGTGAAGAATAATGTGGTAATCAAGGATTTAGAACCGTGCATCTGTAATGGGGTGCAATGGGGGGCCTCAAACTTTAGGCTCGTGTGTTGCCATCTTGATGGCTTTATGCAGTTTCTGTTGATTGTCTTGAATTAAATATTAAAATAGTTATTGGCGATCTTTCACCTCTTCTGCTGTTATTGCTGTTTCTGAATTGACAAATTTTGGTGAGCGGCGCCCATCTTCACACGGTGTAAAATCTCTTCAAGGTGTAAAATCCTGGCTTGTAGCGGTGAAGGGTGTTATGTATGGCGTGTGCCTTCTATACAATAACGAGTTCTAAAATTTGAATGCTACTTGGCAACTGCAGTACAGTACTCTGAAGCAGAGTCCCCACGTCATCAAAACTGATTTTGTGGCAGATCGTAGGTGACAACAAGCCCTTTTTTCTAAAACTAATAGAAATTTCATGATATTAATTATGTATTATTAATTATTGCGTATTATTAATATAATTAATTCATTCCCTGACCTTTCCACATCCTCCGTATTTGGTGGCGACGGGCTCGAACCCCGGTCTAATCAAGAAGCCTGTGCTATGCACCGCTGCTCCTTCCCACCTGGCTACGGAGGCGCCTCACAAAGGGGTTTGCAATACTTTGTAATCAAAACGTATTTCACCCTCTGCGATGGAATTACCTCACATCGTAGTATCCTAATAGTACTTTATTTCTTAAGGCGCTTTATTTCTTTTTTGAATATTAATAACAATTAATGTGAATATTAATATCAAATTAACAAGAGGAATGGCCAGAAGATTTTAAGACTTTTTAAGAAAAGAGAAATTAAATTCATATGAGCATAATTCATGAGAATAGCAGCAGGCAATTTTTAGAAGAATGTCTCAATCTAACTGGATTTACAAAAAGTCGTTTGGAAAAATACGACTTTTTGTAAATCCAGTTCTCCTCTAGTATTGAGACATTCTTCTAAAAATTGCCTGCTGCTATTCTCATGAATTATGCTCATATGAATTTAATATCTCATTTCTCTTTTCCTATGAGGTCAAGCAAAAGTTGACTAACTCCCATCTGTTTATATGATTTCAAACCATATTCTGTAATTTATTTTATCCCTTTCCGCCTCCCCACCTAGTGCATTGCATCAGTCATTTGTATAGCCTGCTAGCGAAGAGTCCTCGACACGATAACCACATTTGTGAATGACCTTCCTGATTTGCCTCCAAGCAAGGTAGGTCATTCACTAATTACGTAATGGAATAACACCCAAGGTGAAGGAGTGGGTGGTCTCACGAAGGCTGTGTAACAGGTTTTTATTTTATAAAAAATAATTCCATTTGGAGATTTCACAGCGTAATAATGTGGAGGGATACGGTCCTCGTTGATTGGCGTTCTTTACTAACTGCTCGCCGACTTTATCATTAAAATATTCCATTGAAAGTTTAGTAGTTAATCTCAATGATAGATTATTCCTGCAGAACACTCACTGATCTGCTACTCGATTAACCTGGTGGTAGGTCTTTTCATTTAGAACTTTCAACTGAATAATCTTTCTTCCCCCCCCCCCCGTTCCATTTGCCGCACTTTTGTTTCAGCGAAACTTCATTATTTTTGCACAAGTATACTTCTTTGGTTTCGTGCAAGAGTGTCCAAACGTTCATGCCGCAGTGAACGCACGTCATGTAGGCTGCGCAACTTCTTTACTCGGCTACAGTTGTGAACTGTTGGTCAGATATTCCTGGTTACTGATTCTTCCTGTAATACAGTATTCGACTTCCGCGTATTAGTAACGCCACCGTAACTGTAATGGCAACGGTTTGGACTTTTGGACAAATTTCGTTTCGTATGCACTTGGAAAGATAGTTCTTCCTTCTAATTAAGGAAGTGAATTTTTGGTAACTTATAGATAAAATAGTGGCAACGTTTATCTTCTAAACTAAGTTGGCAGAACAACACCACTCGTAAAATTAACGATCTTTCTTTGAGCGTTGCACCCACTTATCGTTTGCTAGTTGTTACCCATTTGTTTCTGTCTTATTTACCATTTATAACATTGTTTCTGCTCCAGTAAATGAAATTTTTGTTGCGCGTTTTTCCAACGTCTGGCAAAAATAAAAATTGACCTTCGAAACGCACATTGATTACATTAACAGAATAAGCCTTTACAATTTAATTGGTAAAAATGGGGAAAACTAGTTTTTCTGTGTCTTAATTTAAAAAATGCTGATAAATTTTATTAGTGCAGTATGTCTCTCTTAAGCCATTAACAATTCAGTGGTATTTAGCCGGATGAAATTTTAATTCCCTTTTAAGATAAGATGCACTTAGTAGGCGAACAACACAGTATTAGGTTTCACGAGTAGTGTTGGCAGAGGAAACTTTTATTTTATTTTTGCTTCTGCTTATCCATCGATTAATACATAAATAATTAATACTTTGCTGATAACTCAGTCTTTAAAATTTTAGTAAATATGAGAAAGTACTTACCTCTCCCCCTCCAAAGGTACTGCCTCATAGAAAATCGCATTCTTTGGCACTCTTTTGACATTGCGCATGGACGACTACTGTACAAATTGGAGCAGAATGGTATTAAGGGTAAGTTGCTATAATGGATAAAAGGGTGGTTGAGTGGGAGAAGACAGTGTGGTAATCAATGGATGCTGCTCTTCGTGGACTAATGTTATTAGTGGAGTCCCACAAGGTTCGGTGTTGGGCCCACTTCTGTTTTGTATATTTACCAATGATATTGATGAAGACATATCGGGCTTAGTGTCGAAGTTTGCAGATGATACAAAGAATGACAGTGCTACTGCAACAGGATCTAGAAAATTTGGGCAGATGGGTTGAGAAGTGGCAATTGAAGTTTAACATTGACAAATGCAAAGTACTGCATATGGGCAGAAGTAACCCTAGAGGAACGTACCAACTGTGTAGTACTACACTTAGGGTGTGAAAATGAAAAATACCTGGGAGTAATTGCGCAGTCAAATATGAAGTTTTCTGAGCAATGCAGACAAGCTGCAAGAGCAAGTCATGGGGTTTTGTCAGTGGTATACAGGAATTTTGCTAGTAGAGAAAAGGAGGCGATTATCCCTTTTTACAAGGCAATTCGCGCCACGCCTTGAGTACTGCGTACAGGGTTGAGCGTATACAGAGAAGGGTAACAAGATTGGTGAGGTGAATGAAGGGATCCTTTTACTAAGAGACTTAAGTTCTGCAAATTGCAGCGGCTGGAGACTAGTTTCCTGCGAGGTGATCTGATTGAGAAGTATAAGGCCTTGAATGGATTGAGCACGCTGAATTCTGATGAGATTATTATTATTAGCTACATGGTGCAAGGAAGCCTGAGGCTTATGCTGCACCAACCAAAAAAAAAAAAAAAAAAAATCCCCGAGTTACTCTTGAGAGAGAGGGAGGGAGACACAAAAGTAGAAGGGAATCACCTAAAATTAGAAGAATGATGATATCCAGCTCAGGACCCTGGGTGTGCCAAGCCCATACTCACCAGATGTGAGCCCCTTGCTCAGATTACGAACCTAAGGAGGCATAAATTGAAAGTAAGGAAATACAATTGTAGAATAGATGTGCGGAAATTTGTCTTTAGCCAGCGGGTGATTAATTTCTGGAAATCCATCTGTCGTTGTGGAAGTTGATAGCTTAAATAAATTCAAGGAGGAACTGGACAAACTTTTAGAGGGAATGGTTGTGTGAATTTATTTATTTATTTTTTTTTTTGGCTGATGCTACAATAGCTCATACGCTTGCTTTCTTGCATCACATGCCTCTATTACTATTACTCAGGAAACAAGTTACAACTTGTGTGGGACATAATCGAGCGGTCATAATCGATTATTTCAGTTACAAAAAAAAAAATCATTCGAATATATCGAATTTTCCATAATCGAATGATTATTAATCGAGAGGTTTCAATCATCGATTATGCCCATCACTAGTTACAATCTACACTCTCATCCAAAAGGGCATCCATCTGCCGTTAACGTGAGAATGAAAATGTAGGGGCAGTCCCAAGTAAAGGCTAAATTATTTTGATCATAATCAAAATAATATGGATTTTTTTTTTTTTTTTTTTGTACTGCTATATAATGATGAATAAATTTAGCGTAGATGCTTTAGCAATTCTCTTGAAAATCCTAGACTGCCCCTGTGGAAATGTATAACCAATTTCGAACGAGATTCCAAAAGACAATTTTGGAATCTCGTTCGAAATTGAGCTGTGTTATCTGTTTAATCGACTTGTCTTTTGTCATCCCGTACGAAATTGGTTAAACATTTCCATATTCTCAGGTTAACGGTGGATGGTGCCCTTTCGTTAGTTTGGATGGGATCGCGGATTGTAACTTATTTTCTGGCTAAGCTTCATGAGTGTAAATAATTTCATTTGTGTGTTGTCTTATAAGCAGTATATCTTGAATAAAAAAAAAAAAATAGATAAGTACAGTATACCTTCTTATATTTAAAACCATCTACTTCAAGGTACGTTGGACCTCGTAGTTCTTTTTTATTAAATATTAGCAAATACAGTATAACAAATCCGCTTGGTGCAAAAAGAAGCCGAAATGCCAGGGTTCATAGATTTTATGTTGCCTTAAATTGGAAATATTTTATCTTACTTCTTTCCCGACTTCCTCTCAATAGACGGAGGAGTCATTGGCTGTCTGGCGACCTCATTTTTTTAAATCAATCTGTAACAGACTTTGTTTGCGTCCAAGGTTTTGGACAGAATCTGCAAGTCTTATCTTTCGTTTGATTAAGAAGTTTCAGGATCAGAACTCATTTTTGAAACTTGAAATATGCCTCTGGCGTCTTCACGATTTAGGCTCGGGGAACATTCGCAGTATTACTGAAAGCAGACGAGACGGTGTTCAAAAAAATCTCATTTGTAGCTTTTTTTTCTTCTTCCAACTCTGTTAACATTTTATTCATCTGAAGTAGATTTTCCCTGCTCAAATTCCTTTTAAGTGGACGGACTATAATGTAGGTGTAACTACTTGTTCTTGAAAAGTGTGGGTGTCGTAGTCTAGTTACATGGCCCAAAATGAGGCTTAAAAGTAATTTCTCCTCCCCTCTTCCACTTATACACGAAATCATTAGATAAGGCCATTTTTTCTTTCTTTTTTTTTAACTATTTCGCCGTATCAATAACGATCGATTAGATCAACTGACGTTCAGTGTATTGCTGAGTTATAATGCAGAAGTCGTCTTTTATTCCAATTTTAAAATCTTGTCTGCTTTTACTTTGTTACGAAGTGGTTAGGTCGATATCGGCTAGGTTTCTTTTTGTGCGCAATCTCAGAAACGAACGAACATAAAGACCCCCATAACAGCAGTAGGTTTCCGTCTGCTAACATATAGTACTGTATGTACTATATTTGCATTGCAGACTTATGCGGTGGTTCTTGATATTTTGGAAAATATTGTGAAGTGGCGTCACCTGAATAGCTTATTTATAACCGCGCGTTGTATTTCATTAATGACGTCTAGACGTTCACGGTGTATTAATCTTTAAAATCAACCGGAAGTTCACTGGTTTAAATACGGATCATTATTGCTAGACGGGTTTTGAGCTTTTCGTTCTTCGGAGAAACGTATAATTCCTCGCTGCTTTAAGGAATTTAGATTCCTTCTAGCGAATTTGTAAGCTTGGTGACAGCAGCCCGCTCCCGTACTGCTGCAGACATTGACTTAGTTTGACGTTATCGATCTTCCTGGTCCTTGGGCGGAATATGTGCAGTCTGACCTGTGAAATGGCTGCATTATAAGGATAAATGCGTTTATCCGTATGTTAAAAATATATCGTAGGATTTCTAAATACTGTTTGTTTGAAGAATAAAGGTAATCGCACTCTGTATTAAAAACATGGCATTGGAAGATAACAGTGTATAGAACAGTGGTATTCAACCGGTGGTACGCGAGCTCTTTAGGGGGTGCGGTGGCATACGAAATCTGCTTTATTAGAAAATTACTAATAAATTTTTGTTATATATGAGTATATATTAAATTTGTGTTAATTCGTTAATCATGAGTATTATGTGGAATATGTATTTAGGGCAGATGATTTCGTATAAATATATAACTGATAAAAAAATATTCAAATTATTATTTCAATGTCCCTGGCTTGTTGCCCATATCCACATGTGTACAGTATTTGTCTATGGAAGCGTGTTGCTTCACTGGCCGATTTGCTTGTTGTGTGGGCTAAAAAACCCGTTGTAGCCCATGATATAACTACTTCCTACTCCTGAGATCGGTAACTACAGCCTTGATTGAAGAGGACTTTAGATATTTCTCCGATAATCGACGACAATTGAACCTAGACTTCTCCGAGCGACTATTAGACGGCGATGTTTCCTGCCGACTCAGCTTCCGTGGAAGACATACGAGGATTGGGCAAAAGGTTCTGAGTGTGGAGTATAAAAGACAGGTACAAGATTCTGTGTTGTTTTTATAGAACCGCCGTCTTTCCCACACCGGTGGAAGAGCCCTGAGTTCGAGTCCCATCGATGACGAGAGGAATTTTTATGAACTTTCTTTATAACGTGGCTGAGTTAGTCGGTCTCAGGCGAGGGGGTTGCACGTTTTTTTCCTCCTCTCGGAAACTGGTTTTTCTTCCAGCAAATAGAAAATAGATCACAGAACACACTCAATTTACAGACATACGGAACAATATGACCTTAGTCGCAGATGCTCCTAAGAAACTCCATTACAACAACAATTACAGCCTCGTCTTTTTTACCGGTATCAGAAAATTGAGGCAACACTTTTTCAGTCAAACCTTTTTCTGGGTTGGAGGTCCCTTTTGCTTACACTGTGTCTTCCAATTTAGAATCATAAAAATGTAGTCAAGTTTCATTACAAGTCATCAAAAGGGAAAAAATCTATCTGGATTAGCAAAAATTAATATAAATTCTCTTTTGATGACTCCACCTGATGGGTTTTTGGGAACCCATCTTGTACAAACTTTGGACATTCCCAGATGCTTATATTTTGTTAAAATGCTTCCATGGGAAATGTTAAGTAATTTTTCCAGTTCAGATACTTTAATTCTTCTGTTTTAGTTCCCCCCCCCCCTTTCAACTATGGCAGTTGTTTCAGAATTGATTGCTTCAGATGGCCGATAGACCTAGGATCATCCTGCGCTGATTCCCTTCTCCAAACACTATTCTTTCATGGATTTCTTTTAGCATTTCTGCCATCTTTGGTCAAAATTTTTGTTTACTGGTGCCCCAATTCTAAATACGTATTCATTCTTCATCCACCTACCAACATAAAAAATTAAATTATACAAACTGCATAAGACGCTGGCATAATTTATTCATACATTTTATATATTTTGTTATCAGAAAAATTTTTGACCATCCTTATAAGAAGGGTTAAAAAAAAAAAAAAAAAAAAAAACATATTAGGGTTACCCGAGAGCAACCTCGTTGACCCATGTGTCCATAAATCGCTAATGCTTTCTGGTTGGGTTGCCTGTTTTCTGGATGAAAATCTCGAGTTTCCGGGAACAGAAACATTGCCATTCTTGCCTTTCAGGTGAGAATGGCAATGAGGGAAAGCCAGTATCATTGACTGGTTTCGAATCCAGGCTTTTTCTATCCGGTGTGGTAAGTACGGCGATTATAACAACTCCTCTATACTACTCGCGAGGACCGTAACAGGGCTTCAGTACCCTTCGAAAAATTCGTAAGGGAGTTTTAATTGTAAAGAGGATATGTTACTAAGAAAGATTGAACAGTGCTGGTATAAAATATCCCAGATATGAAAGCAACTAATATACACTCTCCCGTATAAATTGTATATTTTGAACAAAACTGAGTGGAAAATATTTTAATTACAAATACCTACAGACATTTTCAAGTTTATTATAGTCCTTTCTTAAAATGTCCGAAATTTATTTTTGTGCATCATATTCTGTTCCTCCACCGGTATCATTAATATATGCTGTCCAGTGAAAACATTGACCACCTATTTAATAGTTAGCATGCCCTCCTCCTGCCGCTAGTAATGCTGCCACATGGCGAGGTATGGACAATATAAGGCTTATGGACGTTGCAGGAGGTATGCTGTACAGTGTCGCCCGGATTTTGGCCGTAGATCTGCGGTAGGTGAAGGATCCAAACTCCTGATCAGTCGATCCACGTAATTCAAGAGATACTCTTTGGGATTCATATCCTGCGAATTTGGCGGCCAAAGTAGCACCTGGAATTTACTTTCGTATTCCGCGAACGATGCTCGAACATTACGGGCAACGTGGCGGGCGCCTTATCCTGCTAGAATACATCTCTGCCATCCGTCAAGACAGTTACCATGAAGTGGTAATTGTTTCACAGAAAAACATCGCCATAGCCAAGAGATTCACAGAAAAACATCGCCATACCAAAACAATCCCGCCACCTTCCTCTTTCACACAGTATGCGGGAAACGTGATTCATCGAAAAAGGCAACTTTTTTTTTTTTTTTTTTTCTTCAGTTGTCCAATGACGCCATTCATATACAAACTTAGGCGTTGTTGGCGCCTAAAGTTGACAAAGAAAGATGATAAAGAAGGAAGGATTTGCAGGATAAGTGGCCGTAAGCATGGGTACCTTGACGGGGATTTACTCCGAGGACCCATACGAAGGAGAATTCGTTGGACTGTGGTCTTGGAAATACCGCTGGTCGTCCCCTGGTTAAAGTCCATTGTCATGTATGTATTCTATGATAGGGCGGCTCCTGGAACACTAGTTCAACTCTGCCAAGTCATTCTATATAAATACAGGTCACTGTAAACGCTGGATATAGTGTTGGTGTGTGTCTGCGTTAATGTAGTGTAGGATTGGGTTGCTCCTGTTGTCATCTAGCTTCTTTACTACCAGGGAACGGCAACCTTGTCACCTGACCATGCCGCAAGGAGGCGGGCCGGGAATTACATCACTATTGAATTGCCTTAAAGGCAAGATAGATAACACACCGATAGAAGGGTATCGGTAGACGCAATCCCGTGTCACTGACGCCCAAGCCAACGGCACCAGCAAAAGAATCTCGTCCCCAAAAGGAAGGGAGCAAGAGAATTCCTTTCCCCAGGGATAGGGAATCAAAACAAAAGGTTTTGGACAACCAGAAATCGCAGCTCACAACCAACGAATTAAAGTAAAAATCTAATAACTGAACATGTTCCAACTTTACAAGTTAGCTGGAAACACAGTTAACCTAAATTAAAATCAGACCCAGCTAGAACAATAGATAATACAATGCAAATATACAAATTATTATTGGGTAAAGTACCTGCCCGGCAACCCAAAGGTCGCGGGTTCGATTCCCGCCTCGGGCTTGGATCACTGTACTGCAAAAACCTTTGGAGGTGCAATATGGCCACAGAAGCCGATGCGCCAACAACTACCAAATCAAAAAAAAAAAAAAAAAAAACAAATTATTATATTATATTAGGGTTACCCGTAATTGATTACATAAACCCGTATTTGTATCTGTAAATTGCGTGTGTTCTTTGGTCGATTTGCTTGTTTTGCTGGACGAAAAAACATGTTTCTGGGGTAAAAAAAAAAAAAAAAAAAACTTGCTATCTATGCCTGATACCGACTAACTCAGCCAGTGAATGAAAAGAGCCCATTAAAGTTCCTCGCGTCATCGAGGAACTTTAATGGGGAGGATATCCTCAATCAACAGCAAGAACGAATCAAGCTGACGCACTGACAACAGTGGAAGTCGCAAGAAGTCAACTCCTTCTAGGAGTGAATACTCCAGTAGCAAAGTTCTGAAGCGTCTGGAGGTTAAAACGATTGCCTATAAGAGGAGTAACATTATCAGGGCAAACATGTGGGAACAGATGATAATAAAGTATGTTGCAGATCAGCATATACACATTGATAGTGGAGGAGCAAGTGTCCAGTCTACTACTTGTCCACAGGAGCACAAATCAGTATTGTGTAGGTCTAAAGAAAAAAGCTTTGAATTCAACGACGCATAATCTGTTACAAAGTACGGACCATAAAGTGCAAGCCTGAACCTGAAGATTTTTTTTTTTTTTTTTTTTTTGAGGTAAGAGGAGTCACCTCTGAAAAAAGACGCATGACAAAACCAGTGGGAGAGTTTTCCTATCTGGTCTGCCACACACTAACAAGTGGTTGCCAACACTCGAATTTTTAGTTTTTCACGTCATTTGCGGGTATTGATTTGGATGCCGATGGAATCCGCCTCCTGATCCAGGGGGCGGATTCCATCGGATTTTTTATGTGAAGAAGTGAAGTACCTGCCAATACCTGGAGTAGTGCACCAGTAGACACTGTATGGCACACTCGCAAGATTGATAATAACATTCTTTTCTGGATAGCCTGAAGCTTGAACTGAATTTTTCTATTAGATGCCAATGGAGCCAGCAGAGAAGATAACCATCAGAACGAACACAGTCTGGTACTCTAAGAGCAATATTTTTCTAGCCACTAATTTCTTTTTACAGCTACAGTAGCGAGGCAGTGATTCACACTGCTGCAAAAATATTTTACACGAGGGAAAAAAAAAAAAAAAACATCAGGCGATCATCACGCACCTGGGGTGGATGGAATCTATCAAGTTGTATTGAAGGAGGCAGTGAGGGAAGTTAGCAAACCCTTAGCCATAATTATGAGAGCATCCTTAGATTCAGGGGAGGTCCCCATGGACTGGAGATGTGCAAATGTATCCCCAGTTCACAAAGGGGGTTCAAAGGTGACAAATAATTATAGACCTGTTAGTTTAACTTCTGTTCTGGGGAAAATAATGAATTCACTGGTTAAAGAGGTTATACAGGATCACCTACACAAGACTGCAGTAATATACTAGTGTGCGAAACTTAAGGACCAACACTATTTCTAAAGGTTACAATCACAAAATCTTTACTTAAGGTACTCATTTTACTCAGCATCGATTCTGGACGGCAGCTAATCTAGTGAGAGGTTAGCACAGGTATCACCCTGCAAGCATCACTGAAAGGGACCGATATGGCGGTCGAGGTGTTCTTGTCTAGGGAGGCATTATCTTGAATAAACATACACAACTCCAGATACTGGAAGGCGGTACTATAACCGGCGCACGCTACTGTGCTGAAGTAATCTTTCCCCATGTGCATCTGTTCCGAGGTGCCATTGGCCCCGAGTTCATGTTTATGGACGAAAAGGCCACACCCCATCGCACTGCAGCTGTTGATATGCTTTTGGAAAGTGAGGACATTGTTCGTATGGATTGGCCTTCCCGTTCAATCGATTTAATTCCCATCGAACACATTTGTGACGCCCTGGGGAGACGCCTAGTGGCACGTCCACACCCACCAGAAAATGTTCACCAGCTAAAGATGGTGCTAACAGAGGAACGGACAATCTTACTGCAAGAACTTATCAACAACATTGTTCTAAGTATGGACAGGCGGTGCAAAGCCTGCATCGACATTAGGGGGTGGCCATATCTCCTACTGAGGACCACCTCTTCCCTTTGTTCCATCTTTGGCATTGATGCATCTGTATCATGGCAGCCAGTGCTATGTTGCCATTTTTGAATAAAATCCCTTCTGTACCAGTTGTGTCGGTGTTGTTTCCTTCATTTCTGTACTTCACGAGGTTCCTTTGGTATGCTTTTCCCATATCCAGGCCACTCCTATGAAAAGCTACAGGTGAAAACCTGATTGGTCTTTAAATTATGCACACCAGTATAGTTCAGACACAGCATGGGTTTGTTAAGGTGAAATCTTGTCTGACCAATTTGATTGTATACTACGATGTGGTCACAAAGGAACGAGATGCAAAAAAATAATTTTGATATCATACTTGGATTTCAGTAAAGCTTTTGATACTGTTGCACATGGAAGACTACTGTACAAATTGGAGGGGTATGGTATTAAGGGCAAGTTGAGCAATAGAGAAAGGGATGGTTGAGTGGGAGATGGCAGAGAGTGGTAATAAATGGACACTGCTCTACGTGGACTAATGTTATTAGTGGAGGCCCCCATGGTTGGTTGCTGGGACCATTGTTGTTTTGTCTATTTATCAATGATATCGATGAAGGTATATCAGGCTTAATGTCAGTGTTTTCAGGTGATACAAAGGTTTGCAGGGTTGTTAATGTGACACTAAAGACGTGTGCATCTTTAGACGTATGCAACAGGATCTAGAAAAGTTTAGATGGGCTGAGAAGTGGCAACTAAAATTTAACATTGACAAATGCAAAGTACTGCATTTGGGTACCAATAACCCAAGAGAAACGTACCAACAGTTTGGTACTACACTCAGGGAGGTGAAGAATGAAAAAGATCTGGGGGTTATTGTGCAGTCAGATATGAAGTTCTCTGTGCAGTGCAGACGGGCTGCCAGAGCAGGTCATGGAGTTTTGTTAATGATATACAATGTATGGGAATTTTGCTAGCAGAGGCAAGGAGGTGATTATCACTTTGTATAAGGTAATGGTCAGGCCACGCCTTGAGTACTGCGTACAGTTCTGGAGACCTCATTTTAGGAAGGATGTAGCATTGCTAGAATGAGTACAGAGAAGGGCAACGAGGTTGTTGAGAGGAACAAAGGGGTGTGTTTACGAAGAACAGCTTAAGTACTGCAAGTTGCAGCATCTGGAGAGTAGGCACCTGCGACGTGATCTGATTGAGGTGTATAAGGCCTTGAATGGTTTGAGCAGTCTGAATGCTGACGAGATACTTCGCTTCTTAGACTTAGAACCTGATGGGGCATAGATTCAAATTGAGGAAAATAGTTGCAGAATAGATGTACGCGAAGTTTTCCTTTAGCCAGCAGGTAGTTGATTGCTGGAACAGACTTCCATCTGTTGTTGTGGAAGTTGATAGCTTAAATAAATTTAAGGCTGAACTAGACAAACATTTGGAGTGACCGGATGGACGAAATGGGAAGGGTTTTTTTTTTGTTTTTGGCTGATGCTGTATAAGCTTGCTGTCTTGCATAATGTGCCTCAACCAATGCTAATCAGTCACAACTCCTAGACGTTTCGGTTCAGAAACAAAAGATAGTTGCTGCCCATGGATTTTAATCTGTAGTCGTCTTCTATAATGTAACCTGTTTTTGAATAAGAGAATTTGTTTTCGTTGGTCCATGTCAAAAAAAAAAAAACCTAAACTGTTATATTAGGGTCACTTCAACTACCCATGTGTGTTGTCTGTAAATTGCGTGTGTTCTCTGGTCGATATACCATTTTTTTTTGGGGGGGGAACCTTTATATCTACGCCTGAGACTGGCTGACTCGGCCACGGAGTGAAAAAAGGCCCGTAAAAGTTACTTCGCGTCATCGACGGGAACTTTATCACCCTGTGTGGGGAGGACGGTGCGATACCACTGTGCTACAGGCGCAGACTTGGTCTATAGTAAAAAAAAAAAAAAAAAAACCTATTTTATTATGGTCACCCAGAAAGTTACTTTATCTACCCATGTGTATTGTCTGTAAATTGCGTGAGTTCTCTGGTCGATTTCCTGTTTTGCTGGACGAAAAACCCTGGGTTCCTTGGGAAAAAACCTTACTGTCTACACTTGAGACAGACTAACTCAGCCATGGAGTGAAAAATTCCGACAGGAATGGAACCTGGTTCTTTTCCATCCAGTGTGGGGTATCATGATGACGATACCACCGTGCTACGCTCGCAGACTTGGTGCATGGTCAGCTGTTTTCGTCTATCGGCTCTCACAAGGCAGGATAGCATGTGTTTACTACAACCGTCGATGATGGTCGTGGCGAACATAGGCTGCCATTCCCCGTCGAATGCAGTGTCCACTATTCGCCCGCCCTTGGAACACCTTAACTACACCACTCTGCGAGCGGCCCACGAGATTTGCAGTTTCCGTAATACCGCCACCTTTCAACCGACAACCATCCCATTTTAGAAGTCCGTCAGATCACGTCCCTTGCACGTGTCGATCAAGTACTTCGTATGGGCCGCATGCCACGAATCTGCAATATCGCATTTAGTCCGCTTTTATGCATGCGTTTTGTGTCGCGCAACAGCCAATGGCAGATTACCGCGCTTTTTCTAGGTTTATTATCGCATTGGAGAGTGGAAGATGGATCCGTGATCTGTTTTGCTTATCGGCTCATTGCAGTGAAAAGAGAAAAGATGGGCTGTTCATTCCATCAACAGTGCTAGATTTGTAATAGGGATGCCGCTGCACCTTAAGGTGCCGCAACAACATTCCACGGGTGCCACGTAATTTGGGTTTAAATTACTTAAACTTATTATTATTTTTTAATTTATATGTTTATTTCATTATAAAAAGGTGTACAGTATCTTTTTAATTTTGTGGTGATCTATAATTGATGTTTACTTAGTACCGCTATATAAAGAATAAAATTATATACTGTATGTATTATGAAATGTAATTTTTATAATTATATTATTGTAATAAATATCGTATAACATATTTTTTTAAATATTATATATATACAGAGAGAGAGAATCGGATCTAACAGGCAGAAAATTGAGCGGGGTGCCGTTATTAAAAAAAGGTTGAAAACCACTGTCTTAATGTAGTCAGTGATAACAAATTTGTCATATAGTCCAGTCGATCACAAGCATTGAATGGCTGACTACATGCAGGGTGATTGACCTCACTTTTAAAGATGTTAAAAAAAAAAAAAAAAACTAGAAATGAGAATATAAATGTAGATAAGTGAGTTAGCACTATAGCAGAATTTCTCCTGTAGGGCATAAGTTTAACTCAAACAGAATTCCAAACATTCTCAAACGTCTTCCCCACACCATAATAAAACCCAGTACAGCAGAAACAGAAACTTTTCCAAAAAAAAAAAAAAAAAAAAAACCCTGTCACTTTTCTTAAAAGAAAATAAAAACAGTTGGCGGTTGGCCACCGCATATTGCTAAATGGAAGAAAGTTTTTAGCTATCTCGTTTTAAATTGCTTTACAGCGAAAATATTTAACTAAAGATATTTCGACTTATAATAAATTTTGTTACAATAATTTTTATACATAAGTAATTGCCTAAATTCAAGTATCGGCGCTTTACGAGTTTTAGTGGTTATTTAAAGTACGGAGAAATTAAGAGTGTTGGGACACTAAATACGTCAGCTCGTCCCATTTCAGTTTTAGAAGAGAAAATTTATCGTATTTATATAATTGGATTCCCCTCCCCTCTCCCCTTGTAAAAATTTTCATTTAATGATGTATATATTGAATTCCAAATTTGAACCAGTAGTTCTGACACAGCTTTCGAGTTTTCCTTTTCCGAAGAAGCAACTTCAAGATCTGATGAATAAGGAACGGCTCCGTGTTGTTTGTTTGAACATTCTGTTGCTGGCCTTATTCTTATCATTGTAACGTAAGAAGATGCCAACGTTTCATGTGCTCGTCTAAACACTTATCTATACAAAAATTTTATTTTGTGTACACACATCCCTTTCGCTTAAAAATCCCGAAACTTTTTACTCGAAGCCCGCGGCTAATAAATATTGGATGGGTGTTTGAGACCGGAAGGTTGAAACCCACCGGTGTGAGTCACGTGCCGTACAAGACGTAAAGCGTATGCTGCCACGATACAGTTTCTGCTGATCACAGACGTGACCAGGCCGCTAACTACTCCGTGATATGATTCTGTAGCACCTCCAACAGTCAGATATGGCAGCAGGCGACCTGTTCGAAATGCTTAATATACCTGGAAGGTACTTTGAGTTCATTTAGCTACCAAGCTCCCCTAATGGACACTGGCGAGCAAAACTACCTAAAACTGAATTCGATCTTGATTAGTTTATGGGCTGGAAATTCCCACAATGGACAGATTTCAAAAAAGACAGGGTAGATTCTTGCAATCAGCAGCTCTTCGAACTTGCATTGGTATTCAGTAATAGGATTTCGATTAGAATTCCGATAACAGTTCAGCTTTCATTTCGACGTTCAAATGACACAACAGGATATACAATAATTAGTTCTGTTTCCGGCCCGCATAAAGCTAGGCTTGCGTGTACATTTTTCCGAAACGTGAAATTGGCAGTGCCTTAGGGCAGATTTTTATGATCTGCCAATATTTTTACTTCCTTTGGATGTGGTTCAGTGACAAGTCGTTAAAGTGTCAAAACGGGAAGTGCAGGCTATTACTCTACGCTAATTCTTGACGTTTATATTTTGTGTCCCTTCGTAAAAGGATTTACCGCCCTAGAATATTTCCTTCAGGCCTCATCAGGAACTGACACTTTCGAGCTTGTGTAGTCCGGATGATGAAAATGGACACTCAGTACCTGTCTTAACGTCTTAAATTTGTTTGGTATGTGTTATTCATGGACACTATCTTATACTGCTGCTGCTGATGGAGGAATGATAAATTGTGAAATAACGTAGCAACAGTCAAAAGAATGACTTATACTCTCTCCAAAAAGTATCTGGACACACGTCGGTTTCACAGCGACGTCACTGTCACCCACTTTTAATAGCTTGTTGATTGTACTTCTCTTTGACAGCTATGACACAACCCAGCCAGCTCTCGTGGGTAGCACAGTTGATATAATCGCCTTCCTTCCCACAGTGGGCGTTAAAAATCTGAGTTTGAATCCCATCACTGATGCGAATAATTTAATGGGTTTTTTAAACAACATGGCTGAGTTAGTCGGTCTCAGGCGAAGGTAGCATAGTTTTTCTTCCGAAAACTTGTTTTTTCGTCCAGCCAACAGCTAATCCACCATAGAACACGCCAATTTACAGAAATTATATACGGTGCAATAACCTAAGTTGCCGATGCACCTGAAACCTACAACAACCAACCAACATCTCAACCTCCTGAATAGGCTTTACAACAATGAATAATAAACTGTTATTATTCGTTGTTGAATAATATAGCCCTCCGTTCCTCCTGCGGTAAGCTCTCGATGTGGAACTCGTTGATCTAGCCTTACTCGATATTCATGTCCATCCTATTGGCGTTTCATGGTTCAAATCTGAATTCTGCACCGGTCGTTCCAACTTTTGTACATCCATGAACCATTCTCGGGCAGTATGGCATGAGACATTGTCCTTTTGATGCAAACATCGGTCTATATCAAAGAACTATCACATCACATGGGGCATGGAATTTTCCAAAATGTTTAAGTAGGCGTCGGTGTTCACGGTGCCCCACGAAATCACTGCACACCATAAACCCACCTCCTCCAAATTCATTGTTGGCCCAGTGCATCACTGTGGCAAAAGGTTTCCAAGCATCCTCCACACCCGCCCATCTGATCGGAATTCGGTATCCTGTAGCTTTCTTTCACATAAACCACCTTTTGAATTTCTTTATTTTGAGGCCCAAAATAAAAATTGCTTTTTTCAGCTTTGCTATTAAGTTGGGAAACACTTCCCTTAGGTAGCAGAATCCACTTCCTTCATTATCCAGAGCCTTAGCAAAATTCTCGAATCAAAGGTTTATATGCAGAGATGGAGGAGGACTGCTCTCTTTTCCCATTGCTGCACATTATTATTATTTTATTCCTGTTGCACGACTGTCCTACAAATTTTGAAAAAAAAAAAATAAATAAATAAATAAATAAATAAAAACATTTTGTGAAACATCTCTGTACACTAGTGAATAATCCAGTTACCTTAATCAAGCTCACCGCTGACATTCCAACCAAAGGCGTGATACTTCATCGCACTCAAATCTAGGACATACTTTCATATATTTCTTTCAAGCTAACAGCACTGAAGTAGAGGAACCGATGGGAATTCATTTCCATCGTGCAGCAAAACTGATTTAGCTTAATTGAGGCATCAATAAATGTGCACCATTCATTAGAATTGTGTTCAATGCCCAGTTAGTTAAGATCACTATTATCTTTACAGAAGTATATGCTGTCTTCCGTAACGAAATATTTTGCGCCGTTTTCGATATATTGTACTGTAATTATAGTTCCCTCAAGTAATCCGCTGTTATAATCTAGAACCAAGGAGTTCTTCTTACTTCTTTGATAAGTTTAAATCAGGAACTGAATCATCCAAACTCTTCTTTCTTAACTAAATGTTGCGCGTTGTAACTTTTTGGTTGGTAGTCCAAGTCTATTGAAGTGGAAGGTCCAGCAAAGTCTGCAACGCAAGAATCACATGACTAATTCCTTCACATCATGATTTGGAGGGATGGGGATGGAGAGATCTGGTATCGGTAACAGTTTTTCATTGTTGACACTCTTGAATATTGGATTGTTTCTAATCGGCAGATTTTACTGTCTCGTCAACAGTTATGACTGCCTTCACGATAGGAGTTTTCTCCCCACCTCCCAACAAAGACAACCATAAAGAAAACATAAAAGTGTACTAATTATTTTCCCACAGCTATAGGGCACGCCATCGCGGCTAGGCATCGTTTTTTGTTACATCTCATATTGTGAGTGTCTTCACAACAAGTTGCCTGTTATTGCAAAGTGCTTGAAGTTTGTCTTCATAACTGGGTTGTCACTCACTCATTTTATCATTGGGGTACCTACTTCCAACGAGTGACAACCTAGTTATGATTAAACGAAACAGTTCCCTCTGGATTGTGATATCCACCGAGAATAAGTAACATTAGTCTTCTCTACTCGGGAAGCGTTGCTTATTCGAGGTAGTACAATATCACGGCAACTCGTTCAAAATCCCTTCCCCCGCCTGCCATTTTTAGACGCGTTAGCATATATGCATAATGCACCTATTGTCTTCAAGTCCGTCCGCATGTAACAACTCAACTCGACGTGGACGAATTTTTATGAAATTTTATGTTTGGGCCTTTTAGAAAGGTTTGTCTAGTCATCTTAAATTTCATTAAAATAGGACCAATGGAAATCCGATAATTATTTCATTGTCCGTTCGTCCGTATGTAATAACTTGACCCGAGTGGATGGATTTTCATGATATTTTTGTATTTGCTAGCTCCTTTTAGAAAGATTTGTCGAGCTTTCCCACATTTCATTAAAATTAGGTCAATAGAAATCGGACAATGATTTTTTTTTTCTCCTATGCATATTACTTGGGTTATCCATATACAGAATATTGTAGCTGAAGCACTGGACAGTATTCAGGATCCATTCAAGTTTTAAATATTACTCATACCGTTAGTTTCGCTTCCGCTTCATTCATTGGATTTTGCATGCTTGGCCAGTGCCCATAGTCTTTTATAAAATTGACTTTTCCGTCGTTTCCTCATCGTTCTCCTGCCCGTTTTCTCTTGCCATTAATTCATTTTCTTTGGGTCTAAGCCAGATTTCCATTAAAGAGCTGAGGTTTTACATTCCGTCGTATGTTGCTATCTCTTTGATCTTGAAATTGTAGACGCGTGAAATTCTGTTAAGGCTTGCGATGTCTGCTAGGATTAATGCAAAGTACAAATGATTACACTCGCCAGATAACCTTCAGTTTGCGGAACTGTATGTTAAACACGTGAAGGCACTCGCTTTTTGTTTATTATAACTGTTTTTGATATAGTACTTATTGCATTAAGTGCACACTGTGCATTGTTGTTTAGGGAAAAAAATTTTTTTTTTTCTTCCCCCGACAACATATGTTAATTTTCATTCAAATGGACTATGTGGTTCTCATGGTTACCTGCTTCTATTATTCCAGTTAAATTCTGCTACCACTTGTTAATGTTAGCTGTTCTGATGAATGCTGAAAAGCAACTTTCAAAAGTCGAAAGTGCCATCTATTAGGAAAGTCGAAAGTGCCATCTATTAGGAAAGTCGCAAGCAAATGTATAGACCCATAGGATTTAGTTTCTCTATCTCTTGCTCTCAGTGAATTTATTAGGGCCAATTTGAAATCCTTAATATAGGTGAATAATGTAATAGTCTGACCGAAGTATGAAAAATGGATAAGATTCTGCAGATAAGAGCCACTAGGTGGCAGTGATCGCAGTGTATTAATGTGGGGTTTACTTGAAGATAACTATCATCAAGGGTAAAGGAAAGGATTTTTGCTTTCGTAAAGGCAACTACAGTGGTCTTAGAAATTTTTAAATTCTACAAAGTAGGACCAACTGATAATACCTAATGAGATTCGTTGCAAAGAAGAAAAATGCAAGTGACGCGCATAAATTATCAGGTGACACAAAGCCTGTGTTAGATATAAACTAGTCTGCAATCTAATCACAAAGGCAAGCAAAACAGATTATGAGAAATCTGTGGCAAAGGATGGATTCAAAGAATAATAGCAGAGACCTCTTTCTTATGTAAACACTAGAAGGAACGAGATGAATCACCTTCCTTCTGGTCCCTAAAGTACATAATGTACAAAAGCAGCTAATTTTAAATAAAATTATTTTATAATGTAATTTACATTTCAATGTAGCCTCCTTCATGTCTTATGACAGTTAACCTGTCTGATGCGTTAATCCATGGCTTCTAAAGACAGAAATCTTTGCCCACGCAACGGTTCCTTGAACTTTGAATTCGTAATTATAAAGGAGGTACGGTAGTGTTCCCACTTATAATTGGCGAAAATAAACTGTGTAGACTATAATCGTAGTCTCAAAGGTCTGGTTTTTCCATGCAGTCTATCAAAAATTATAAATTGAAAATAACAAAAAAAGAAAAAAATGAGCAATGCAGTCGTTTATTTTACAAGTGGATTACAATATAATGAGAAATCATATCTCGAGTGATGTAAATTCTTTGGGCTTGAAACGTGGAATAAAAAAGAGATAAACCGGTTTACTCCTATTTAACAAGCTGTTAAATGGTACCAGAAATAGTCCCAACTTAGTCTCAAAAAGAAACTTCAGTGCACCTACCAGAGCTTTAAGAAACTATCCACTACTGAAACCTTCCTTATGTAAGGGACAAATTATGGGTATTATAACAGAATAGCAAGGTTAATGAACAAAGCAAATTTGGAGATGTACCCTTGAGCCCTTGGACACTTCAAGAAGCAATTTAAATCTCCAAACTCATCTGTTATCTGAGTTGATTTTAATTTTATACCGCTGTTTCCCTCGTGGGTAGCACGGGCGGTCGAATCGCGATCCTCCTCACACTGGGTTGAAAAGACGTGTGTTCGAGTCCCGTCCATGACGTGAGGAATTTTTATGGGATTTTTTCACAACTTTGCAGAGTTGGTCGTTCACAGGCGAGGTTAGCATGTTTTTTTCTCTCGGAACTCGGGTTTTTCGTTCAGAAAACCGACCACAGAACGCGCAATATACAGCCAGTATACACGAAGCAATATGGCCTTAGTCGCTAATGCTTCTAAACCGTACAGCAACCTCTTTGTTCATATCAGCCAGAGTGATCTAATTAATATTCCAAGTCCACAGTTACAAAGCAGGTCTGTTTGGACCTGCTTTGTAACTGTATAATCATATTTTTGTAGCTGCGTCTTAAGGCATGTACGATTGTTGTTTTGCAGCTGTAATAATAGATAAATAAATAAATAAACTGTATATGGAGCGCTTGCGTTTTCATGGAGTACGAGCACACCAGTTTCCAACATATGTGGCCGCTTCTGACGGAGAAATGTTGCATAGTAGTCTCCAGTTGCTGATCTTCTAAGTGGCCCATAATTAGCAGCAGTAATATCTTCATAATAGTAGGCCATGACCATTTGTTTCAACTTTGATTGTTGCCGGCAGCACTTAGTGACGTGGCGAAGTGGATGCTTCCACTGAGCTTGATTGAGACTTCAGTTCAGGCCGCAAATCGCCTGTCTGTCTCATCAATGGCAACGATGAGATTTAAAAACTGTTTGTCTTCTTGTCAGTAGTGGAGGAGAAATTGTTGAAGTTAAACATAAGAAAAGCACCTGGGGTGGATGGGATCTATCCAGTTATATTAAAGGAGGCGGCAAAGCAACTAAGCAAACCCTTAGCCATAATTATGAGAGCGTCTTTGGACTCAGGGGAGATTCCCACTGACTGGAGATGTGCAAATGTATCCCCAATTCACAAAGGGGGATCGAAGGGTGACACGAGTAATTACAGACCAGTTAGTTTAACTTCTGTTCCTGGTAAAATAATGGAGTCACTGGTTAAAGATGCCTTGCAGGATCATCTAGACAAGACTGCAGCAATAATTCAGACACAGCATGGGTTTGTTAAGGGAAAGTCTTGTCTGACAAATTTGATAGGATATTATGATGTGGTTACAAAGGAACTGGATGCAAAAAATAATTTTGATATCATATAATTGGATTTCAGGAAAGCTTTTGACACTGTTGCGCATGGAAGACTATTGTACGAATTGGAGCAGAATGGTATTAAGGGTAAGTTGCTACAATGGATAAAAGGATGGTTAAGTGGGAGAAGACAGAGGGTGGTAATCAACTGGTGCTGCTCTTCTTGGACTAATGTTATGTGATTCCGATTCGTCTTTGCGCCCCCTACACTCCCTGCAGGTTTGTCGCACTGGTAGTGAATCACCCTGTATAAGTACTGTCCAGTTATTAAATCAGCAAAAGCAATGCTTACCGATTAAAACACTTTTAAGTTGCGCGAACCGGAAAAATATTCTGTCTGAACAGCTAACGTAGGATAATTGATGAAGAGGATTCCCGAATGAGGAAGTTGTTTACAAAATAACCGGACAAACACACCACCGTTTATTGCTCTGTTTGATTATATCCTTATAAGAATTAGTTTTGAATGCCGTTGTGATATTTTTCCAAAGCTATTTCTGGAGGTCACGACCATAAAACAATAAAAACAATTTGCACTTTTCTGTTAGTGCAATCTGATTATAAACGGGTAATAAACTGAATCTTATTGCATTTTCAATAATACCGACAGCTGGAAACGTGGTATTTTACGTTATTATGGTGAAATGTGTTTCTCCTTCAATGAAATCTTCAATCATGCAAAAAAAACCCCAAAATAAATTTTCAAAATCTGCTCTTCATTCCTATTTTTGAAGCTTCGTAAAAAAATTAATAAAATAACGCGCAGGTAGCGAAACCCTCTGCGCAATATAAAATTTTGGTAGTATACCTGACCGCGCAAATCGAGGGATGACTGCATATGGGAAACAGTAACCCCAGAGCAACGTATCAACGCTGTGGTACTACACTGACAGTTTTAGAGAATGAAAGGGACCTGGGGGTGGTTGTGCAGGCAGATATGAAGTTTTCTGAGCAGTGCAGATGGGCTGCAAGAGTGGCTCATGGTGTATTGTCGATGATATATAGGAATTTTTCTAGCAGGGATAAGGAGATGATTATTCCCTTGTATAAGGCAATGGTCAGGCCACACCTAGAGTACTGTATACAGGTCTGGAGGCCTCATTTCAAGAAGGATGTAGAGATGCTGGAACAAGTACAGAGAAGGGCAACAAGATTAGTGAATGGAACAAAGGGGTGCTCTTACGAAGAAAGGCTAAGTTTTGCAAATTACAATGTCTGGGGACTAGGCACCAGCGAGGTGATCTGATAGAGGTGTATAAAGCCTTGAATGGGTTGAGCATGCTCAATGCTGAGGAAAGACAGATGTAGGATAGACGTGAGGAAATTTGCCTTTAGCCAGCGGGTGGTTGGTTGGTGGAACAGACTTCCATCCCTTGTCGTGGAAGTTGATAGCCTAAATAAGTTTAAGGCTCAGCTGGACAGGTATTTCGAACGAACAGAGGGGTGAAGTGGAAGTGGTTATTTTTTATTTATTTATTATTATTATTATTTTTTTTTTTTTTGGCTGATGCTGCATAAGCTTGCTTTCTTGCATCAAATGCCTCTACTAATGCTAATGCTAATGCTAATGCTAATGTTATTACTGGAGTCCCATAGGGTTCGGTGTTAGGTCCACTGTTGTTTTGTATATTTATCAATGATATTGATGAAGGTATATCAGGCTTAACGTTGAAGTTTGCAGATGATACAAAGTTGGCAGGGTTGTTAATGACAGTAATGGCAGTGTGCTACTGCAACAGGATCTAGATAATTTGGGCAGATGGGCTAAGAAGTGGCAACTGAAGTTTAACCTTGACAAATGCAAAGTACTGCATATGGGTAGAAGTAACCCCAGAGAAACGTACCAACTGTGTGGTACTACACTTAAGGTGGTAGAAAATGAAAAAAAGCTGGGAGTAATTGTGCAGTCAGATATGAAGTTTTCTGAGCAATGCAGACAGGCTGCCAGGGCAGGTCATGGGGTTTTGTCAATGATATATAGTAATTTTGCTAGCAGGGAAAAGGTGATTATCCCTCTGTATAAGGCAATGGTCAGGCCACGGCTTGAGTACTGCGTACAGGTCTGGAGGCCTCATTTTAGGAAGGATGTAGATTTACTTGAGCGTGTACAGAGAAGGGCAACAAGATTGGTGAGGGGAATGAAAGGATCCTCTTACCAAGAGAGGCTTAAGTTCTGCAAATTGCAGTGGCTGGAGACTAGGCGCCTGCGCGGTGATCTGATTGAAGTATATAAAGCCTTGAATGGGTTGAGCACGCTGAATTCTGATGGGATCCTTCCACTTGTTCAGATTAGACAAGATTCCACTTGTTCAGATTAGAAAAGACAGATGTAGATTAGATGTGCGGAAATTTGCCTTTAGCCAGCAGGTGGTTAATTGCTGGAACAAACTTCCATCTGTCGTTGTGGAAGTTGATAGGTTGAATGAATTTAAGGAGGAACTGGACAGGCATTTGGAGGAAATGGTGTGATTTTTTTTTTTTTGGCTGATGCTGCATAAGCTCATACACTTGCTTTCTTGCATCAAATGCCACTACTACTACTACTAGTGTTGCGAATAGTGGCGTCGCAATTTCTTTACTCTTTGTTGTTGTTTATCTGACAGCAAATGTGTGGGACCCATCAGGAGGCAACTTTTCGATTTATAACTCTTCAGTTAAAATGCGGTGAACAGATAAATTCTGTATTCCAGATTTGTTGGCTGTTTATTCACAGGTGGTATTAATGACTTCCAAAAGTCATTAATACCACACCTCCAAAATGGTGGTATTAATGACTGCCAATGTGTTCCTGTAGAAATGTAGATATTCTTGGTCTACCTTAGCGTTGCTTGTCTTCAACATTTGTCTGACCCTGACGAAACCTTTTGAGATCAATGTGAAATCGTGTTACAACCTATTGTTGACTCCCCACACAATTCCCACAACTATATACAAATTTGTATGGGCTTTCAGACTTTTAAAGTTTCAGTTTTGATGTAAAACTGTAATCCGACCTGCAGTAATATCACCATCTATTTTTAAAAGCCTTTACACAAACATTTAATGCAGAAACTCCCAGGCAAACTAACAACTTCAAATTATGTTCTTGATAATGGAGTGAGGAACACGTCGCAGTGTGCATTACTTTTAGGATATATACTTGTTCCTTCTATATGAGGTACATACCTGCAGAATTGCCATCCTCATGTGACATATAATTTTGTCGGGAAGCCAGGAATGACTTTAGGGCAACTGCAAAAAAAGGTTTTGGATAGACGACACCACCTTTGGGAACACTGTATACGACATTCACGGGGAAAGTTATTGAGGTTTAATGCTTCCACCATTATGGAAGACTGGTACCTTGGTCTCAGTAGTGCTTCAGATATTTGTATTATCCTTCCTTCCTTCTGTGGAGAAGTGTCCCAAGAATGCATGTATGTATATCAGTCATGGGCTTGGAGGCACCAGGAAAGTTTGTTCAGCTACGCCGTTTAAATCTGTAGCTTTCATGCAGGACACTGAATTTATAATTTAGAATAGGCAAAACCAAAAAAGCCTCCACTGCAACTCATCCTGTTCGCACGAAGGGAGGCCTCAACAACCAGCCCTGTTAATACTCAGATGAAGACAGATAATCCACTCACGGGGCGGAAACCAAAACCTAGGGACAGTGGCGATCCTGTACTCAGTAGGATAAGAGGGGAGGAGGAACTCACCCTTGAGCACCAGGGAAAAAAAAAGGTCACAAAATCCTCAAGTTTATATGACCCAAACAGAGCAAAGGAATGTGGACAGACGAACCGAATCATGCAATAACAGTTAAGATGGTAAACTAATATGGTTATATCAGTAAACAACATATTTACACTCAGCATAAAACATAATACTAGAAACTAAGCTGATGTGGTTACATCAGTATATAGTACATATTTACACTCAGCATATAATACAAACACTGCAGAGGTGAGAAAAAAAAATCAGATGGAAGCATCTCAAAAATGTGTAACACTTTTCGTGGATGACCAATTGTTGCCTAATTTGAATAGTTTATCGCCTCAGTCAAGTTTTTGTGTGATACTGGTGATTCTTATGTTTTATAAAAATTGTCATGGCAATTCTGTAAAGGATAGTTCTGCGCCACTTGATATTTTAATCTGTTCAGAAAACATTTTCGTTCATATAAACTTATCTAGTATTGCTAGATCATTATTTGCTTAGAATGATTTCCCTATCACCATGTTATCGTGTGCCATCATTTTCTTTAAGAACCAGGCTCTCACTCACTCACACACACACGTCTTTCGCAATCGGAGATATCCCCTTTGTTTTCTGTTTCACTATAAAGTATTTAAGGGCAAAGGCCTCATGCTAAGAGGTAGAATGACTAACATGTAGGTTAGTGCAAATGCATCATTTTAACATAGCTATCTACCAAAGTAGTTTAATTAATTAAATTGGCATCGTTTTGGTTATATCTCATATTATGATTGCCATCCCAATGAGTTGCCATGGTATTGTTTTATGTAATACTCTATTTAAGAGGGTAAAATACTATAGCATAGAACTGGTTAGAACTGGTTCTTCACCAGTGGAGAAGACTATTGTTATTTATTCTCAGCGGATACCACCACCCAGACGGCACCGTTTCAAAGCCGCCTCTTTGGTGGATGGGCAGGTACCCTGGTGTTGCAATAGTGACAAGCCAGTCACTATTTATTCGAGGTAGTACAGTACTATGGCAACTCGTTGTGAAGATAGTCACAATATGAGATATTTTATTAATATATTAATATCAAAGTATTAAATTGGCATCAAAACGATGCCAATTTAATACTTTGGTGGATAGCTATGTTAAAATGATGCAATTGCACTAACCTACATGTTAGTTGTTTTATTCATTAAACCGCAAGGCCATCCACTGAAAAATACAGATTTTACTTACGGTTCCCTCATGCAATAGTGTATAAGGCATCTTCTATCGATTTTAAATGCTAGTTCTTCCTATTTATGTGTTGAGGATTTTCTCTTGTTTCAAGAACTTAATCGAGAAAGCTATTTTAGCGATGTTGGCTTATTCTATAGTTTGTTGTACCCATTCCTTGATTGATTGGTAGCTTCGAAAGTAATAGGGTTGTGATCCGAGAGTTTTGTATTAGGAAGATGTCCTTAATTAAAAGTTGTGGTAGGAGGTCTAGATGATTGGCTTTTGTCAATGGACTGATTATGTGCGACGAATGAAACTCCTTTCGGCCTTCAGGTCATCATTGCCTGGCTTGATATTGAAAAAAAAAAAAAAAAAAGGCTCCTTGAATAGCATCAGTGGGGCCTCTTTCTGTAGTGATGCAGCGGCGAAGTGGGCTGTAATATTACTGGTACCTTTTCGTGTTCTTGTTTGCATTCGGGTACTGATCATAGTTTGTAAAAGCGGAAGTTGTTTCCCTGTATCATGTGTAACAAACAAGTCTGTAAATGCTTTTATGTAATGCCGTAGACGCAGTGCATATGATTTATACGTTCATGTATTTGTTCCACGACAAACCACCTCAGGACACTGAGGTGGTTTACTTTCAGACATTCGTGACATGCCTCTGGACGGCAGCATCATATTGCAGCCTAATAAATCTGGTTAAATCACGTATTGAATAATGAAACAATAAAATTCAAGGTCGCGAATGGCTGGGGAACTACCTTAATTTAAATCTCATAGAGAACTGTTGGATTCATCGAAAGCGACGACTACCTTAAATTTACTTAAACTTTCTGAAGTGTTGATTCATGAGTCGTATCGAGAATTTTTAGGCGCCTGGATGTAATCATGAACATACTGCTAAGTCCTGTTCCGAAACATCAAAAGGGCTGTGTTTATTTCACTTCCCCCAGGAGTCCTCAGTGTGACTGCTTCCAGGGTTGCTGCTGTTATTATAAAACATCGTGCACAACTGTACATGCAATTATAAATACAGTATAAACATTTTATATAAAAAGGGGGAAACTGGACAATTATAATATCTTGCAGGGTATTAATTTTCTTATTAACACACAGTTCCATTAACGTGGTGTTGACAAGGCTGTGGATATGATATGGTGTATTAGGGCTATGGAATTAGCCGAAAGTGGTGTGCGCTGGACCCGACATAGCAGAGGGTTGTCCAAAATGTTTTTTTTTTTTTTTTTTTTTTTTTAAATAGTTATAACTATAACAAAAGAAAGGGAACCCAAAACCAACCATGCACCCGCCGCCTCCTAAAATCCCCCAACCGATACTTAACGTTATTATTATTATTAGCCATATGGTGCAAGGAAGCCTGAGGCTTATGCTGCACCAGGCAAAAAAAAAAAAAAAAATTACCCAGAGAGAGAAGTAGAAGGAAATCACCAAGAAGGAGAAGAATGGTGATATCCAGCTCAGGACCCTGGGTGTGCCAAGCCCATACTCACCAGATGTGAGCCCCCGGGGTTACGTTTAGATACTTCTGTGTTTTACTCTATTTAAGAGGGTAAAATACTATAGCATAGAACTGGTTAGAAAGAGTTAGGCATTATGTTTAATTTTAATAGAATTCTAATTTGGTACAAGTGACGAAATTATACATAGAGAACGGCAATGAGATTGGTGAGTGGAACAAAGGGTTGCTGTTACCAAGAAAGGCTTTTGCAGAACTTATTGCAGTGTCTGGAGAATAGGTACCTTATTGCAGGGCCGTGCCGAGCCATTTTAGTATCTGAGACAAGAATAAAAAATTGCGCCCTCCCCTAAAATATTAAAAAAAAAAATTAAAATGACTTATTTCAAATACATTTTTAGTACACGTTTTAATAAAAAATTAAAATTGAGGTGCGACAACCATGGTGGCGCGCAGAGCTCGGTATCTGTAGTGTCGCGACAAAGATTTTACTCTATTTTACTCTAATCTGAGGGGACATAAATTCAAATTGAGAAAAGGCAATTGTAGAATAATGTTGAAAATTTTGCCTTTAGTCAGCGGGTGGTTGTAGTGGAGTAAACAACTTAAATAAGTTCAAGCAAGGCAGAACTAGACAAACATTTGGAGTGAATGGATGTGTGAAATTTTTTTTTTTTTTTTTTTTTTTGTTGAGCTTGCTTCCTTGCATCATATATCCCTCCCACGGCAGGGGAGGGACCGAGGAGTAAGGGTGCCCAATCACGTGGGACCTTTCGACAATCGGGTGGGGGGGGATGCAGAATTTATGAACTAGGAAAGGTCGGAAACGGAATGAGACTATTTTTATGCCGGGCCGTTGCCGATTAACATTATAGTTTTCAAAATTTTATTTATTTTTTTTATAGTTTATTCGGTTAATAAATACTTATATAATTCGCAGTTAATGAAAACAATTGAGACCGAACACACACGCAAACATAATACATTAAAATGATCACGTGTTAAGCATTATGAACTAGCGCGTTGTGACTAAACAATCGATGCACCAGAAATACCCAGTTACTCATCACCTTATTATAATGGTATAGAGATTTGCAAATGTATGCACAAAAAAAAAAAGCAGTGTAAAATGCACGATATTTTCTGGGACATTTTGTGATGATAAATCGAAGCAGAAATTCGGGATTGTCATTCATAATACAGATGTCACTATAAATATATTTTTTTTAAAATAGGATAGGTAGCAGTCAGAATGCAGTATTATAAATGAAGGGCAACTGCTGTAGTCATGGGGTTGCAAATTCTTTACAGAGTATAAAAGGTTCACACCTCTGAATGTATCGGTTTATCGATCTCATTCGTTTCCTGTTGCTTTCCTGTAATACTCAACGGTGTTCGCCTTAGAGCAGCCGTTTTTCTGCACAGCTGCACCTATATATTTTAATATAAATGAATGAATAGCTAAGCTTAAGGTTGTAAGAGAGAGAGAGAGAGAGAGAGGTAATAAAATGAATATAAGAAGCGTAGTGAAAGAGATACTGCCGTTGTCCGGCATGAACTTGTAAATAGGGTTTTTTTGGGGGGGGGGAGGATACAGTTATTTCGTTATCTTATCAGGGACAAGGAGAGTTTATATATAAATTAATATAGTACAATCAATATAAATTAGGTAATGTATACATTGATGTACTTTTTTACACTCGTTCGTTTTTTCCCATTCTTATATTCCCATGATTACATTTTTTGTTATCATTTTTATGTATCAGTAATGAAAATCGTTGAGTACAACTCAATATATACAAAAATAAATAAATAAAACCTGCATGTATGCGAAAATTCTTATACTTATATAGAAAAAATATTAGAATTCTGTTTGTCTGGTTTTATTAAATTTCGAATGGCTCGACATATTTCTAAAATAAGGAATATAAAATTCCCCGAAAATCTTGATTGGCAGTCGTTACATTGGACTGACCCACATGCCATATGCACTTGTCTATACCATTGCGCGTAATGAAAACGAGTTAAGCAATCCCCTGAATTGAAACACCCACCCACACGGGTGTTTCAGTTAAAAGGCATTTAACTGAATCCATCTAGGTTATTTTTAGTTTAGGACAGAGGTTCTCCAAACGTAGGATGCCACCCCCCCAGCTGGAGGGAAGGGGGTGTTGTTTATAGCACTTTTTTTTTTTTTAGCGATATATGAATTATATGTATGTATATATTAATTTATAAATATATATTCAGTAGCAAAATTTTACATCTGTTTATTTGCATTTGTTTTGAAAAGGGGCATGAAATTTATAAAATATTTTAAGGGAGGATAAGGTATAAAAGTTTTGGAACTTCTGGTTTAAACTGTTAATTGACTGAACCTTTTGTGTTATTTAGGCTGAAATTTTTGAATTTGTTGTTAAAAATTGGATTGAGTATTTATTACTGTTTAGGTTTTAACCCAGGGGCCTCCACTGTGGTGATATCATTTAAAACTTGTAATTATTATGCCTTACTCTAGTGGCCAAATCCTTCCATTAGTATTCAATAAAAAAAAAGAAAAAAGAAGACTAATTTTGATGCAATACGCAGTAGTGAAATGTCTGCAAAACATTTTTCATTGTGCAATCAATTTGTACAAGTCAGTCACTGAATATGTATTATGCCAAAAATGCTTGTTATTGTTATATGTAATGTGATTACTTAATTCTAGTCAAATCTGTTGTAACAATGCTTTGAAGATTTACCAAGTAGGTTCAGTTCAAGATATTTTCATATATTTTTCTGCTTTTATTGTCTGGGAACCATGTTCTCTATCACACTCCCACACAACTTGGGTAGCGCCTCCGTAGCCAGGTGGGAAGGAGCAGCAGCGCGTAGCACACGCTTCTTGATTAGACCGGGGTTCAAGCCCGTCACCACCAAATACGGAGGATGCGGAAAGGTTGGGGAATGACCACCGCATATCCCGGAGCAATATGGCCTTAGTTGCAAATGCTCCTAAAAACCAAATAACTAACTAACTAACAACTTGGGTTATGAATTATCAAACAATAGCGCTTTAGGTTACATTTACCAGGAGTCAGCCTAAACTTCTACCACCCATAACTTTTAATTTATGCCCCCTATTTCTAGAATCATAAATTCAAGTTACAGGGGAAGAAGCGAATAATGTGTGAATTGAATAATTTCAAAGAAGTGACTCCATTATTCAGTAAAAGACTTAGATGCTATTGTAACCGGTTTTGGGAATGGTTCCTTTGTTTGCATCAACAGATGATAGGTACCCTCAGTTCATTGTAATGGTGTAGTTTAGCAACCTTGTGTCGAGAGGTGAATAAATGTATCAAATCCAAACTGTGTGGAAGAAAAACTTTTGATTGAAAACATAACTTTTATTGCATGTACAATGTTATCCCCATTACTGAACTACATTGTTTCTACAGACCCTAAGCCCAAATTCTGTCATATCAATGTTAGTAAATTCCCTAGTGAATAAAAACAGAAAAAAAATAATGCAGAGTAGCGTTATTTTCTCACTATTTCTATACATGCATTGAAATAGTAACCTGCTTCTTTAATGGAAGGACTAGTTTCCTCTTGTTGTTTCTATCCATATTAATTCAAAAAAATCCATAACGTATTGTTTGCATGCTTTACCCTTCACGCCCATTTTCTGAGAAATGCAAAGTCAAGAAAGGCAACAACTGATAAAATAGTCCTGTTTGTTCAGCTTTATTAAGATGCTAATTATGATGTCGCATTTTGAAATCCAGTCAGTAGTAGTGGCTGCATTAGTTCCTTATTCGTCAAGTCATAACTTTGCAGTGTATGTTGAGTTGATATTTGAATTTTTGCAACTAATTTCCTGGTTCAAAGTTTCTGTGTCCTAGGGGCTAACCAGATTTCATGGGCTTTTGCTTGTAGCATTAGCTGACTTACTAGTGGGTGGTCTTTCTTTTTGACTTCCAGCTGTTGAAACCATTGCAGGAGCAGCCTTTTCATAAATTTTCTGCCATAATTGAAAAAAAAAATTGCATTTTGACGTTTGGAATATTTTTGAGAGCTGCATTACACAGATTAATACAGAAAATTGACTGTTTTCGAGTGTTGTTTACATAATTCAACTAACTTTTTTCTTTCTTTTTTTTTTTTAAGTTAAAATCCATGTTCCTGATTTTGGTATACAGTACTATACCAAATACGGAGAATGCGGAAAGGTCAGGGAATGACCACCGCATATCCCAGAGCAATATGGCCTTAGTTTCTAATGCTCCTAAAAACCAAATAACAAACAGTACTATAATTTTTTTTTACCATTGCTGAGGCTTCTCTGTACAGCTCTGTATATTGTCATACTGTATGTTACAAGTGGCATTGGAATTTTTTAATACTGTATATTACCGTTTTGTTTTAAAAATATATTAATCTCTTGATTTTATGAATAGGAAAGAATTAGCATACAAAGTGTCTCAATTTCTTCACTAAAGCTGTAGGTACCACTTCTAGTAGTTTATTAGTGGTGATATCTTTAATGTGGATGATACCATTTAAGTTCTGTTTAAAGTAGAATCGAAATACTATATTTTAATTATACCTATAAATTTGCTGTAACCAACTTCATTATAAAAATGTTCAGCATTAGCCACTCTGAAGTAGTAAACATTATCCTGCTGAATTTAAGTTTTATTAATGTTTTTAAATATAATTTTTAGATTTTGGACATTTTTAAAAGTTATCAAATGTTTTCATAATTGTGATAGTTTAAATTTTTGTATTTACAGTTGGAAAAACATCGCTTATTACAAGGTTTATGTATGACAGCTTTGACAATACTTATCAGGTTAGTGAAATGTTTTGTATTATTTTGATATCAGTTCATAGATTCTACTTTTTTTTTTTTTTTTAATAATATATAATGGGTTTAACCTGTAATTGAAATGCTCTGAATAATGTTGATTTTTATAAGTGATAATAATTTTAGTAATATCATAACTAGGCACAGAGTGCATGAAGTAAGTGCTTAGACTTGTTTTCTACAGATTGAATGAAATATAATTATTATGTTAAAGTTTATACTTCATGTGGTTATGCCTTTAAGAACTTTTAAAATAAACTCATGTGTTAATTTCATATTCAGATTATAAATATTCATCCGCTTACCAAAATCTTATTAGTAGTGCTTGGTATTCACTGTTATCTCATTGTTGGTAATTAGTAATTTTCTTCTTTGCCCTTGCCTTGCCTTTTAATAAATCTCATGTTCAAAATTTAGAAGTTTTCCAATCAAATTGGAAACAGTATTACTTTGCTGGTTGGTTGTTAATTTCTTGCTTTGACCGATTTATTAGTTTTGCATAAAGACAACTGAGACAAGATGCATTTCACACAAATGGGATGTAGATTGTCACAGATTTTGTTTTTTGGATGAAAGACTAGAGTTTCTCATTAGGGAAGACATTATTATAAATCACGATACAGTATTTCAAGTACTTCAATAGTATGACCTAAAAGCTATGTAGCCAACAAGCTCCTGACCTGGCTGCAAAGTCTGCAGTCAATAAACACGGCACAATTTGGTGTTGTTAAATTGTAAATTCACCCTGCACATGTGTGTGCATGCACGCGCGCGCGCGCGCACACACACACACACACACACACACACACACACACACACACACACACACATTGTTTTTAATCATTCAGCACACATTTTGTTGCTGTGTACATTTGAAATGTGCTTATTTTATCATAATTTCTGAGTGTGAAAAATATTAAAATTGGGACATTGTTGAGACATTAATTTTTGCAGCAATTTTATGGAGAGGGTTCTCTGTTTTATACTACCCTGTTTTGAATATCATGATAGATTCAAAAAGGGAAGAGAAAGTTTAGCAGACAGTGACCATGCTGGAAGACCATCAAACTGCCTATATGTATGAAAGAACAGAAAGCTATCATGAAATTTTAAGCAATGATATGAGCACGTAGGGCTGCCTCAAATTATTACTAATGAACAAAGGTAGTAAAGATACAATTTGCAGTCATCTTATAACAATATCTGGTGGTAATCTATTGTTTATGGAGATCTCTATGATCTTCAAACAAAACATGAATCATTAACTTTTTTTTTGGTTTTTTTCATTTTATAATATCTTGGTATTGTGTAGTATGATTTCATTCCTCACGATGCCACTCTGAATAAAGCAAAATATATAGGAGTGTTATGCCAGCTGTCTTGCACTATACTTATACTATGTATAAGTATAGTGCAAAAGCATCAATAATACATAGCCAAATCTGAATTAACAGAATGTTAGCAAACCGGTATCGTTTTAAGTTATATCTCATATTGTGAATACCTTCGCAACGAGCTGCCATGATATTGCACTACTTCGAATAAGTAACGCTTCACCTGAGGAGAAGACTAATGTTACTTATTCTCAGATGGATCCCACCACCCAGACGGCACCGTTTCAGGGCTATTTCGTATATGTGTGTGATAATAACTCGACTATCCACTTGTCCCTGTTAGACTTAGAAAAGCAAAAAAGTAGAGGGAAAGTAATAGTAGGAGTGGAAGAGGAAAAGAAACAGTGTAGAAGAATGAAAGGGACAGTAACTCCAACTCACACCACTCAAAAACTCCTCAAATAGGCAACGCTTCCCCAGTGGGGAAGACTGTTGTTACCTATTCTTGAAAACTCCGGACATCATCAGGTTCTCCTTGGTGCTGTTTCAGGGCAATTTGGCCCCTTCTTCGGTGGGTGGGTAGGTACCCGAGTGATGCAATGATGGCAAAACAGTTATGAAGTATAACTCCACAATATGAGAGATGGTGTATGATGTGTTTAGACTATAAAGTGTTTAGGGCTGAAGCCTCAAGATAATTTTGTTAATTCAGATTTGGCTATGTATTATTGATGCTTTTGCACTATACTTATATATAGTCTAGAAGTCTAAACTCTAGACTTTTCCATAGCTTCTGTTAATCATCTGGGTGGTGGTATCCATCTGAGAATAAGTAACATTAGTCTTCTCCTCAGGTGAAGCATTACTTATTCGAAGTAGTGCAATATCATGGCAACTCGTTGTGAAGGTATTCACAATACTGTATGAGATATAACTTAAAACGATGCCGTGTTGCTAACATTCTGTTAATTCAGATTTGGCTATGTATTATTGATGCTTCTGCACTATACTTATACATAGTCTAGACTTTTCCATAGCTTGAGGTTTCAGCCCTAAAAGCCCTATAGTGCTTTTCTTTACTCATTAGCCAAGGACTTTTTCATAACCTGCATTAGCCTGCTTAGTCCCCCTCCAAGTAACTTGTTTACATATTTGTTTTATTGTAGGACTTTTTGTCCCTTGACAATTTTTAATCATGGCATGCATTTTTTCCGTTGCTATTAAGTTCATCAGTTGGTTCGACATCCACATTGGTGTGAATCTTGAGCAACGTCTTTTAACAGTCCACTGCTTCCTTATCCAAATATGCAGAGGTGAGTTTTTAATCCACTGGGAGGATGGAATCACTCTACTTTTAGAACTCTTTCTTCTTATTTGGCAGAAGAAAAACAATATTTTTGGCAAGCAACCATCACTGGAGGTTGATCAATTCAGCCATGTGAGAACATATCCCAAAAATGTCTCTGCCCTTTCCAAAACAGATTAACTCTAAGGTATTAGCATTAGTAGAGGCATATGATGCAAGAAAGCAAGCTTGTGTAGTATCAGCTAAAAAAAAAAAAAAAAAAAGCTCCGATTTCACCCCTTTGTTCGTTCCAAATATCTGTCCAACTCAGCCTTAAATTTATTTCGGCTATCAACTTCCACAACAATAGATGGAAGTCTGTTCCACCAATCAACTACCCGCTGGCTAAAGGCAAACTACCACACATCTATCCTACAGCTGTCTTTCCTAAATTTGAACTTATGCCCTCTCAGGCGATTATTCTGAGCAAGAGGAAGAATCCCATCAGCATTGAGCATGCTCAAACCATTCAAGGCTTTATATACCTCAATCAGATCAACTCACAGGTGCCTAGTCTCCAGGCACTGTAATTTGCAAAACTTAAGCCTTTCTTCATAAGTGCAACCCTTTGTTCCATTCACTAGTCTTGTTGCCCTTCTCTGTACTCGTTCCAACAGTTCTACATCCTTAAAATGAGGCCTCCAGACCTGTATACAGTATTCAAGGTGTGGATTGACCATTGCCTTATACAAGGGAATAATCACCTCCTTATCCCTACTAAAAAATTCCTGTATATCATTGACAAGACACCATAAGCTACTCTTGCAGACAGTCTGCACTGCTCAGAAAACTTTATATCTGCCTGCAAAATTACCCTCAGGTTCTTTTCATTCTCTGCCACTGTCAATGTAGTACCACAGAGTTGATACGTTACTCTGGGGGTACTGCTTCCCATATGTAGTACTTTACATTTGTCAATGTTAAACTTCATTTGCCACCTCTCAGCCCATCTGCTCAACTTTTCTAGATCTTGTTACAGCAGCGTACTATCATTAGTGTCATTAACCACCCTGCCAACCTTCGTGTCGTCTGCAAACTTGTACATTAAGCCTGGTTACCATTATCAGTATCATTTATAAATACAGAAAACAACAATGGACCCAACACTGAACCCTGAGGGACTCCACTAATAACATTAATCCACGAAGAGCAGTGTCCATTGATTACCACTCTGTCTTCTCCCCCTCAACCATCCCTTTATCCATAGCAGCAATTTGCCTCCAATGCCACACCGTTCCAGTTTGTGCAGCAGTCTTCCATGTGCAACAGTATCAAAAGCTTTTGTAAGATCCAAATATATGATATCAAAGTTATTCCCTGCATCCAGTTGCTTTGTGACCATATCGTAGTATGCAATCAAATTGGTCAGACAAGACTTCCCCTTAACAAACCCCATGCTGTGTTCGAGCTATAACTGAAGTCTTGTCTAGATGATCGTGCAGTGCTTCTTTAACCAGTGCCTCCATTAATTTCCCTAGAATAGAAGTTGAACTAACATGTCTATAATTACTTTTGTCACTCTTTGATCCTACTTTGTGAATTGGGGTCACATTTGCACATATGAAGTTTTCTGAGCAGTGCAGACAGTCTATAAGAGTAGCTCATGGTGTCTTGTCAATGATATATGAGAATTTTCTAGCGAGAATAAGGTGGTGATTATCTCCTTGTATAAGGCAATGGTCATGCCACACCTTGATTACTTTATACAGTCTGGAGACCTAATTTTAGGAAGTATGTTAGGCTGGAATGAGTACAACAAGGTTAGTGAATGGAACAAAGGGTTGCTCTTATGAAGAAAGGCTTAAGTTTTGCAAATTACAGTGTCTGGAGACTAGGCACCAGCGAGGTGATCTGATTGAAGTGTATAAGGCCGTGAATGGTTCGAGCAAGCTCAATGCTGATGGGATTCTTCCTCTAGCCCAGGTTAATTGCCCAAACAGATATGTGTCCCCTCAGGGGATGCTATCGAGGCAGTGTTAGGTGGGTCGTAAAACTGTTAGCATGGGGGATATGCAGACTAAAATGTTAAGAGTGAGCAGAGACAAAAGTAATTCTTGCACTGCTTCTGTTAGAATGATCAGCAGACTGGAAAGCAAGATAATGGAGATTTCCAGGACTGCTGGGAGTCGTAGTGGAACAAGTAAATACATGGGTTGTGTTAGGGTGGCTAGGAGCAGGAACAGGTGCATGTACACCAAGGCTAGGAGTATAGTTAATAAATTTGATGAGCTTGAAGTGCTAGTGAAGACATCAAAGGCAGATGTTGTTGGGATAACAGAGACATGGTGTCACACAGATATAGAAATTTGGGAGTACAGTGCAGAGTTGGAATTTGGGGAGTACAATGTGTATAGGAAGGATAGGATGGGAGGAGGGGTTATGCTGTTATTTAAGAAACACACAAAATCTAAGGAAGTGCATCCCTTTGATGCTGCTGGACAATGCAGCATTGAGTCTGTTTGGTGTCAAATAATCACTGGGAAAGGAAAAATGAGAGTAGTTGTGTGTGTTATAGGCGTAATGAATCTGATGAGTATAATGAGCAATTGTCCAGAGAAATAGTGGGCCAGTAAATCAGAATGTCTCATAATAGGAGATTTTAGCTCTCCAGATATTACTGGAACGTGTGGGTTGGTCACTCGCACAATAGCAAGACTTTTGTGGATTTATTGGATGCTGTTTTCTACAGCAACATGTTTGAGAGGCAACCAGAGGGAGTAATACTCTTGATCTGATTATCAGTAGTGATTCTTCATGTTTTAAGAATCTGCAGATGAAGGAACCACTGGCGACAGTGATCACAATGTATTGATGTGGGAATTATTTAAGGATGTAATTACCATCAAGACTAAAGGGAAGGGCTTTTGCTTTCGTCAAGTTGAATACAGAGTTCTCAGACAGTTTTAAAATTCTGTACAGTGGGATGAACTGATGTACCAACAGTGAATTCTAAATGGGAAGCCTTCAGGGACTTGATTTTGGAGGCTACTAGGCTTTTCATTCCAACTAAGAAATACTGTTCAAGATTTAGGCCTAAATGGATGTCAGATGAATTAGTGAGGCTAGTGGCAGAGAAAAAGAATGTATGAAATGCATATAAAGTATCAGGCGACACAGAAGCCTATGGCAGGTATAAACTAGTCTGTAATCAAGTCACAAAGGAGGTTAGGCAGGTAAAGGCAGATTATGAGAAATCTTTGGGAAAGGATGCAAACAAAAACAGCAAGGAGTTCTTTACTTCTGTAAACTCTAGAAGGAAAGGGATGAATCAGATTGGACCACTTAACATAGATGGGTTGACTATTGATGATCATGCTCAGGTAGCTGATAAACTGAATGAGTATTTTCTATCTACATTCATACATGAGAAGTTATTCAATGATGTGCCAGCAGTTTTTGTAATGCTAACAGTGAGCTAAGTGATTTTGTAAATAACTGAGAGCAAAGTGGAAGAGAAATTGTTGAAGATAAATGCAAGAAAGGCACCTGGGGTGGATGGGATCTATCCAGTTATATTAAAGGAGGCAGCAAAGGAAGTAAGCAAACCTTTAGCCATAATTATGAGAGCTTCCTTGGACTCAGGGGAGGTTCCCATAGACTGGAGATATGCAAATGTGACCCCAATTCACAACGGAGGATCAAAGGCTGACACAAGTAATTATAGACCTATGAGTTTAACTTCTGTTCCAGGAAAATTAATGGAGGCACTGGTTAAAGAAGCACTGCAGGATCATCTAGAAAAGACTTCAGTTATAGCTCGGACACAGCATGGTTTTGTTAAGGGGAAGTCTTGCCTGACTAATTTGATTGGATACTATGCAGTCAGAAAAGAGCTGGATGCAGGGAATAACTTTGATATTATATACTTGGATCTTAGAAAGGCCTTTGATACTGTTGCACATGGAAGACTGCTGTACAAATTGGAGCAGTGTGGCATTGGAGGAAAATTGCTGCTATTGATAAAGGGGTGGTTGAGGGGAGAAGACAGAGTGGTAATCAATGGACACTGCTCATCATGGACTAACGTTATTAGTGGAGTCAGGGTTCAGTGTTGGGTCCATTGTTGTTTTCTGTATTTATAAATAATATTGATGATGGTATATCAAGCTTAATGTCCAAGTTTGCAGATGATACAAAGATGCTATGCTGCTGCAACAGGATCTGGAAAGGTTGAGCAGATGGGCTTAGAGGTGGCAAATGAAGTTTTAACATTGACAAATGTAAAGTACTACATATTGGAAACAGCAACCCCAGAGCAACGTATCAACTCTATGGTACTACACTGACAGTTGTAGAGAATGAAAAGGACCTGGTGGTAATTGTGCAGGCAGATATGAAGTTCTCTGAGCAGTGCAGATGGGCTGCAAGAGTAGCTCATGGTGTCTTGTCAATGATATACAGGAATTTTTCTAGCAGGGATAAGGAGGTGATTATTCCCTTGTATAAGGCAATGGTCAGGCCACACCTTGAGTACTGTATACAGGTCTGGAGGCCTCATTTCAAGAAAGATGTAGAGCTGCTGGAACGAGTACAGAGAAGGGCAACAAGATTAGTGAATGGAACAAATGGTTGCTCTTACGAAGAAAGGCTTAAGTTTTGCAAATTACAGTGTCTTGAGACTAGGCACTGGCGAGGTGATCTGATAGAGGTGTATAAAGCCTTGAGTGGTTTGAGCATGCTCAATGCTGATGGGATTCTTCCTCTTGCTCAGAATAATCACCTGAGAGGGCATAAATTCAAATTGAGGAAAGACGGATGTAGGAGATAGATATGTGGAAATTTGTCTTTAGCCAGCGGGTAGTTGGTTGGTGGAACAGACTTCCATCCCTTGTTGTGGAAGTTGATAGCCTAAATAAATTTAAGGCTCAGCTGGGCATGTATTTCGAACGAATGGAGGGGTGAAATGGAAGTGGGATTTTTTTTTTTTTTTTTTGGGTGAAGCTGCATAAGCTTGCTTTCTTGCATCCTATGCTAATGCGAACTTTAAAATCTCCTATGATAACCTCAGGGGCTCACATCTGGTGAGTGTGGGTGTGCCAAACCCAGGATCCTGAGCTGGATATCATCATTTTTCTCTTTATTGATGATTTCCTTCTACTTCTCTCTCTCTATCTCAGGGTAACTCAAATTTTTTTTTTTGGCTGGTGCAGCATAAGCCTCAGGCTTCCTTGCACCATATGGCTAATAATAATAAGATATTCTGATTTTTTTCGGATATTTTCTTTCTCTATGTCTGTATAGTTGTATCTATATTCATCACAATAATTTGGCCCGCAACACATTCTAATATCTCTTTTTTTTCCAATGTTTTTTTGTACCAGACTGACTCATTATTACTCTGGCAACCAGTGTCTACGGGTTGTACTGTTTTAAAGTCTATGTTTCCTAACTAAAAGCATATAGTTGGCTTGAATTTATATTTTAGATGTTTGGTGTTGTATGGCTATCCAATTAAGATACACGTGAGTAGAAACCCAAGATTGGTCGTCATGCATTTGTAACTTGGGATTGGTTCTGAAGTTAGTATGGCTGGAGACCACACACTGGAGGCACCGGTGAGAGTGGGCTGGATGATGATATGGATCTGCTTCAATGGGGAGAGTATTCACCTGAATGTTCTGCGATTAATTTTAAGACTAATCTGAGTGATTTTGCAGCAGTGTTGAACATCTTGATGAGATTCAATGATAATGAGTGTGATGAGAAATGTGATAAAAATGTAAGGAAAGTTGTAAATCAATTTGCTGAATAAAAGAGAAACAGAAGGCTGTATAAATACTATACAGAATTCTTAAGATTGAAAAAATGACTGAGAGGCATTTTGGCTATATGATTTTTAAAAGCCTGTAGTGTTGTGTAAAAGATGTTCATGCCATGATCATTGCTGAATCGTAAGTTGGGATGGCTGGCAGAAATGTTTTTCCATTGGGAAGTTTGCTCCAGAAAAGTAGGACTAAATAAGAAGCAACACCTGCATTTGAATTTCTTTTTACAGTCAGTAGTGTTTAAAAAAATATTTTATTCATTCTTGTTTCAATTTTTTTACTATTGGATTTTTTCTGCTTGCTTTGGTTTCTTTCTAACAAAAAATTAATTGTTAAAAACTGTAGTTGCACACGTACCCTGATAATATTCAGCTGGTAGTCAAGTGTATCATGTTTATCTATTACACATGATGAAATCTATTTCTATAAAATTTTGGGTGCCTTGTATGATTTCATACGTGTCCAGTCAATAATCAGGTCCCATTAATATGATATGAAGTTAATTGCTCTCTAAAATTTGCTGCTGCTGTAATCTGATCTTTGGTATAACTCTTCCAAACATTTAATATTATACTGGGACACCTTATACTATACAGGGTAAAGATCCACGGGCATTTGCTTCACCAGATTGTGCTCTACCCTCTGTTTTCCCTCTTCTTCCCTTAGGTACTGATCCAGCAAGCAATTCAATCATACTGTTAGCCTCAACAACTACACATAGAGGTGACTTGTTCCAGTGATTAATAACTTACTGTCTATCTTCATATAATTATTTTCCTTAGTTTGAATTTGATCCCTGGTTCTAGTATCATTTAATATTGTGAAAAGTTGCCCTCCATCCATTAGTCTTAAGCCTTATAATCCATTTTAGTATTAGGCCTTATAAACCTCAGATCACTGCTAATTTACCTAGTGTACCTGTGATACCTCTAAGGTATTTATGGTACCATGTGGACTGTGGGTAACGATCAGGTCCAGATTATTCTGCCCCACGCTCTAACATGCTAATATAGATAGTCATCTAGCTGCTTTAAGAATTTACCTCTTATTGAAATCTCTTATAACGAGGCACTCCATTCTGACTGCACATAGAGGCTCTCATCACGTTTTTCACTGAGCTCTGTAACCCATATATTCAAAATCTGTCCCTGTGTTGATACCTTTCAGCTTATCCTGCCAGATGTTGTTACCCATTCTTGGCCTTTTTCAAAAACATCAACCTTCTTAAGGTTTGCCCTCCGCACTTGGCCATGATATTCAAGTGTACAAGATAATTGCAGTCTTGCAATTATCTTATACACCTCCCCCCCCAAATTAGCAATTTCTCTGAACTCTAAAGTTTCAGATGGTGCAAGTGTTTTGACAAAAATGCTTGCACCATTTTTGTTCAAGTGTATTCTATCTCTACAAAATATATTCCTTTACCTACTAGGGCAGGCTACACTGATTTAAAAAAAAAAAAAAAAACATCCCTTAAATCCTTGCATATCCCTTCAACATGCATCCCGCATGTTGTATCTTGGCAGAATTGCAGACACCAAAAACAAATTTGGAAATCTAAATGTTGCTTACACTTCCTGCAGTGGAAATAGCAACAGTCATGTATGTTACCTTTAATGAAGGCACCTCTGTAGCCAGGTGGACAGGAGCAGCAGTGAGTAGCGCACGCTTCTTGATTAGACCGGAGTTCAAGCTCGTGACCACCAAATATGGAGGATGAAGAAAGGTCAGGGAATGACCACCACATATCCCCGGAGTAATATGGCTTTAGTTGTTAATGCTCCTAAAAGCCAAATAACATAACATAACCTTTAATGAAACTCCCCATAGAGAAAAATTAGACGGAGCAAAATCTGGGGATTTTAAAATGGATTACTATGTCCATTTCAAGTGCAGGAATGGTATTTATTCATTCAGACAGAGATGCACTTCAGATAACCAGTCAACGGATACTCGTTTTACAGAAATTAAAACTTTTGCAAAAAGTCATCCTGCAGCTGTGGAACTATGGAGAGCTCCCAGTTTATGAATATTTGGTTTATGAACTTTTAAAATAAGTAAGAATGAGGTATTTTCGGCTTTTGCATACTATATTTAAACGGCGCCTCCATAGCCAGGTGGGAAGAAGCCACAGTGCATAGCACACGCTTCTTGATTAGACTGGGGTTCGAGCCCGTCACCACCAAATACGGACGATGCGGAAATGTCAGGAAATGACCACCGCATATCCCGGAGCAATATGGCCTTAGTTGCTAATGCTCCCAAACAACAAGCGAACTATATTTAACATATATTGTACATGCAGTTAAATACAGCACATTATTTAAAGTATATCACTCATAATAACTGCAGTAGATACACCAACCTGTATATATGACAAAGAATAAAATAAAATATAAATTAAAACACACACACACACACACACACACACACACACACACACACACACTATAAAATGATAAAACTCCACAGTTTTAACAGTGTATATAGAATACACTGATAAAACTGTGGAGTTAAAAGCGATAAAAACAATATTGAAGCTTTCAAAGTTGACCACCTACTTTGTCAAGAGGGGAAACTTTAAAGCCACAGTATAAACTTAGATAATACCATCAGGATCACAGCTCTTAGTATGTTTACTGGAAGAGCATGGGAATTATCCTCCACATGTGAAATGGTCCATGAGCATGCCAGGTGGAACCATTCAAGGATCGTTGTCTCAGAGGGGATAAATGTAAACTCCCCTACACTGTTAATGGTCTTATATTCCAAAGAACAAATTCCTAAGCTCTCGAGCCATTTTTGGTGCCAATACCTATGCGAACGATCGACAGCTTGTCTGGAGAAATTTGATGATCACCTTTCGAGAGGTGCTCAGCCACAGCAGCCTCCACCCCGGCATCTGCATGTAATGTCTGACAAGTTCGTAATATCCTTGTTCTCTTAAGCCTGGATGGTAAGGTGTGTGTGTGTGTGTGTGTGTGCGCGTGCGTGCGTGCGTGTGTGTGTGTGCGTGTGTGCGTGCGTGTTCTTCTTCAATATACCTATCCAAAATCTTCTGGAAGTAGCTGCACTTTCAGAGATCTACTGTGACACACCTAATTTCCTCCAGTCTATCATTGCAGGTACTGCAGTGGGATCAAGTCCTATCCTATAGGGCTCTGATTGTGCTATTTTTGAGTGTTGCCTTGTGCTATACTGTAATGCACGTATTGTCCCAGACATGTTGGTTTCCTATAAACTTTCATCTTTCGTTTATAGACCACCATGGGGGAGTTGGAACCAACTCATTAAAAATCCTAAACTCCAGTTTTTCCATGGCTAACCCCCACCTCCCATCCTCAATGACCTCACTTCAGAAACCATGCACACACTTTGTCTTCTCTATCATTTTATGATGATTTTGATTTTATGATGAAATGAGGGCTATGCATCTGATTAGTCATTTTTATCTATTTTTTTTTGGAATGCACATATTTTATCTTTTGAATTAAATGTTTGGTTATATTGCACTATTATTTTCATCATCATTATGAAATTAAGGACAATATATTTTCTTAAGTTGAATGACATGATACTTTTATTTTCTTTTATTATGGTATTTTATTTATGTTGATTTCATTCCTAGAATACTTCAGTTTTCATTTTAGTTTGGAGAAACATGGGAAGTGTGATTCTCCAAACTGAACAAATTTAATTGTGTAATTTTAAATTCAGTTATTATTGGATGAATTAGTTAAACCTTACAATTATCATGTTTCAGGCCACAATAGGAATAGACTTTCTTTCGAAGACAATGTATCTGGAAGATCGTACTGTAAGTAGAATTTTCTAGATTTTATTTTTAGTATTTTCTGATTAGAAGAAAAAGTGATTTAAGAAATTAATTTGATATTAATAAAAGCATATCAGTGCAAGAAACCTTAGTTTATTTTGCGTCATGCTTCAAAAAAAAATTTGGTGTGTGTGTTACTTGGTTCCATCCAGGTATCTCTCTTCTCCCTTCCATCCTTCATATACATACACTCTAATGCGTGTATGTAGTAATGCTTCTTTGTATCAGTAACTCATCTTGTTGCTCTTCTCCTGCACTTTTTATAGCACATCCATGATCTAATCTGCTGAAAAAGTTCAGTGCTGTTCCGTGGCAAGCAATATGTGGCCTTAAATTGAATAACACCACTTTGTATAGTTCCCAATGTTTGTAAACTAATGAGTGTGCAGTACTACACTCAGGGTAGTAGAGAATGAAAAATACCTGGGGTAATTGTGCAGACAGATATAAAGTTTTCTGAGCAGTGCAGACAGGCTGCAAGAGTAGCTCAAGGGGTCTTGTCAATGATATACTGGATTTTGTTAGCAGGGATAAGGAGAAGATTATTCCTTTGTATAAGGCAATGGTCAGGCCAAACCTTGAGTACTGCATACAAGTCTGGAGACCTCATTTTAAGAAGGATATAGGAGCTGCTGGAACAAGTACAGAGAAGGACAATGAGATTGGTGAGTCGAACAAAATGTTGTTCTTACAAAGAAAGGCTTAAATTCTGCAAATTGCAGCATCTGGAGAGTAGGCACCTGCGAGGTGATCTGATTGAGCTGTGTTAAGGCCTTGAATGATTTTAGCAAGCTTAATGCTGATGAGATTCTTCCTCTTGCTTAGATTACGCACCTGAGGGAACATAAATTCAAATTGAGGAAAGACAGTTGTAGAATAAATGTGCAGAAATTGGCCTTTAACCAGCTGGTGGTTGATTGCTGGAACAAACTTCCATCTGTCGTTGTGAAAGTAGACAGCTTAAATCAATTCAAGGAAGAACCAGACAAACTGTTGGAGTTTATGGATGGAGGTGAAATGGGATAGTGTTTTTTTTTTTTTTTTTTTTTTTGATGATGCTGTATAATCTTACTTTCTTGCCTCTACTTGCTAACAACATTGAATTTTTTTCAAAATGCAGAGCAGTGTAATTGCCTCTTTGTACCTACTATAAAAATTTCTATATATCTTAGGTAAAACATTACTTGCTCTTAATTTTTGGTTATAACGTCAAAAATTGGGATTGTATTTTTGATTATAATATCATAATGATCCACTATGAGTTGTCAATAGTTGTCATTGATTTCTCCATTACTTTAGAAAGAGTAGAAGTAAGTGCAATGGGACGATAATTGGATGGGAGGGATTTGTTACTCTTTTTTAGGAACTGGCTGAATATGAGCAAATTTCCAAGCAGAAGGGAAAACACCTTCGGAATAAGAAAGGGGAAAAAGGCGACACAGAACAGGAGTAAGTTCTGGAGCACAGGTTTTGAGAACAAGTGGAGAAATATCATCTGGACCTGGAGTTTTAATAGCATCAAGATTGTTCAAAATCCTTCTAACATCCTTTTGACAGAAAACTGCAAGAGGCATTAAATGCAGTGTACTGGGAATGGTGGGAAGTAATTTATCAAGAACATCAATACATGAGTTGGAAGAAAAATAGGATGATAGTTGGTCAGCTTTATCTTTGGCTGAAGTGGCAATAGAACCTTCTGGTTTTGACAGAGGTGGGAACAGAGATGTACAAAAGTTGCGGCCAATAGCTTTGGAAAGAGGCACTATCATTTGGATAAGAAGCGAGTCTTCTACTCGTAACCTGTTTGAAATATAGTTTGGACTGATAAATAACTGCCTTACAATGGTTGCTAGCTGGTGATATTGAAACAAGTGATATTGAAACAAGCCAATTATGATATGCAACATTCTTCCCTTGAACAGCCTTAGCACATTTATTGGAAAACCAATGTTTAGATAAAGGATGAGAAGTTAAGGTGGAGTGTGGAATAAAGGATTTCCTCCCTATAAGAATAATTATACCGAAATGATCTGAGCAAATATTGACGTCAGAAGATTTGAAACAGTAATCTGATCAAGGAAAAGGAAAAAAAAAAAAAGAAATCTCGCAGATCATCCCATTTTGCATTCTTGTAATGTCAAACAACACAAGCTTTGAGATTGGCCACAAAAGAAAGGCTCCATTGGAGAAGAGACCATTGTCATGTTATTTGAGGTGCCTAGAGGACCACTCACCTTGACCATTTACTTAGAAGGATTGTTTGTGAGAAAAAGATTGTGTTGTTGGCTGCATGGTTAGAATTGTTTGGCATTCTGGTTGGTAAGTGAACAATCTGTGTGAGGTCATTAGTAATTGCAAAAGCCTCAGCATCTTGACCAGCTGGGTCCATGTGACTAGTAACAGAAGCCAGCTGGAGTTGGGAACATTGATATCATCAAGGTAAATTATCTCGCTGTTAGGAAAGTTGGACTGGAGAAAGTCAAGTTTCAAAGAAAAGAAGTCAAAGGAGGAGTTCCAAGCGATTAGTGGAGTTATGAAAATGATAGAGGCAACAGATGAATTTGACAGAATGTAATATATTTTAAGCCAGAGAAGATCAAAAAGAGGAGATTCCAAATTACTAACCGTCTAACCTGACAGAAATATCAAAATGGACATGTGCACAAGTACAACCTTTGAAGCAAAAGGAATCGTACAGTGAATAATTTGGACAACTGAGATGAGCAGCAGTTGAATCAACGAATAACTGGGATTTTGTCAGAAAAAGTAAATGGTGTGGCAGACTGTAAGTGGAAATAAACATCATTGAGATTAGAACTGAGGCATGTATATTTGTGAAACAAATGAGGAAGTTTTTAGGAGGTTTAGATCTTTTTGCAGATAAGTTTGTCCTATTAGTTTGACAGTTCATGGTGTATTCAGAAGTAAGAAAAGATGGCGTGGACATACTGTATGAAGTAAAGAAATTTTTGGATATGGTGTACACATGGCATCCACTGTCATGAAGGTGCAAGCAGAGGATTTGGCTGTCACAGACCAACCAGACTTCACCGAAATTAGGTCCACTTGCCTTGATTGTCACCCAAATATCAGTTTTAGACTCCTTGGCAGCACCAAATATGGAGAATGCAGAAAGGTCAGGGAATAACCACTACATATCCCCGGCAATATATCCTTAGTTGCTAATGCTCTTATAAAACCAAATAACAACTCCTTGGCAGCAAGCACAGTTTGACATACCTGAGAAAATGTCTGTGACAGCCTCAAGGATCTACCTCCCTCAACTCAGACCTTGTTAGTTGTCAATTTCAATCTTCTATTGATAAGTAACCATCATTCTCATCAAGACAAAGTCACCAGAATATTTACTGATCTCATACAATATGTTGAATTTCCTACATGAGAAAATCACTATGGTATGAAAAATTATTGATCCTATAACACTTCGAACCATTGGTCTTTGCTAGTGAAACTTATATATATATTTAAATAATGGCCTAAAAGTTAAGATGTAATAACATAAAATAAGAAAAAAAAATAAATAAAATATTAAGCTGTCATTAGAGGCAGCAAAAAGCACATCCTCCACATGATGCCCAGATATATTGGATAATTCAAAATAAAATAAAATAAAACATAAGCCAGCAGTATGGCAAATACTGTAGAGTGAAAATTAACATAAAAATAACGTAAAATAAAATAAACCAAAAGGGAGGGGGAAGTAAAGGTAATAAGACAAGAACAGTAGCCGAAAATCCCCTATATAATTTAGCCATTTAAATCCAATTAATAAAACCGATATAAAATTTAAAATAATGCCAATTATATGATAATTTAGCGGTACCTCCCTCGTAAAGTACCAGTTCCAAAAAATGTGAAATATCACCAAAAAGGGGTTAAATGAACTACTAAGAGAAAACAAAATATCAAAATAATAGACTGATCATTATGCCCCATATCGACAGGACCACGAGGCCAAACCTTTACTTCCACCTTTACCAACCTTTACTTTCCCCTCCCTTTTGGTTTATTTTATTTTACGTTATTTTTATGTTAATTTTCAGTCTACAGTATTTGCCATACTGCTGGCTTATGTTTTATTTTATTTTGAATGATCGGATATATATATATATAATGAGTTTTTAATGTAACTCTTTAAAAGAAAAGTTTAAAGAGTAACATAGAACAGAGGTAAATAGTAGATGAAATGGTTTCGGTGAAAGCAAGATTAATAAATTAGGTATGACAAATGCACCTAAAAGCGCAAAGCAGCATTAAAGGATACAAGAGTATATGTAAATTTTATTAATATACATTAAATTGAGTAAGTATATATAAGGGTGAGGAAAGTAGAAAAAGTAGAGTAGTAGATTAGTGAAAGATGAAAGAATGTTAATATCCTTGAGGTTATGATGAATTAAGTAAATTATGGCCTGAATTGCCAAGCCAATATAAAGTGGGGAAACTGTAAAGTAAAATTAGTATAACAAAATATTAATAAAATGCAAATAAAATAAAATGAAAATGGCAGCTGTCATCAGATATGGGTGGGGGAAACTATTTTAGTAAAGGGTCTAACATAGATAATGCAAAAGTAGCTTGATCTGATGTCAGCAGAAATAAATATTGATACATGATCAGGTATTTCGGTTCGAGCCCGTCACCACCAAATGCGGAGGATGCGGAAAGGTCAGGGAATGACCACCGCATATCCCGGAGCAATATGGCCTTAGTTGCTAATGCTCCTAAAAACCAAATAACAAACAAACATCAGGTATTTCATATACTGTGTGTGTGTATATATATATATACACAGATGGAAAGAAAGTTAATAAATTGTATCAAGCTGTAACTAATACTTATGGGCCAATGCAGTTGCTAGAGCAATTATGCATTACGACCATAATGTGTATAAAATATTTTGTATAATATTAAAGATAATAATATAGAAGTTAATTCAAGCAGAAGATACCAAGCTGGATTTAAAGAAATGCAAGGGATATAAAAAAAAAAAAAATAATAATAATATATATATATATATATATATATATATATATATATATATAAATAAACAATAGGGATAATCCTGGGTATAACCTCCATGCACAAGTACATGGTGGGTGGTCACGTAAACAGGGGTCGAGGTGTGGCGCCCACACCACATGGAGGAATGCCGCCCCTCTATGTTACCAGGCAGTACTAGGTGGTAGATGACTCTCATCAACCAGTGAAATACCACCACTTTGCTTATTGGAGGCTTGAAGTGGTGGAACCCATGTTTAGTCTCTAGAGCTAAGTTCCGGTCAACCCTTCTCTATCTCTTCCATCATGCAGTATGATTGATGAACTTTGAGGTTATGATAAACGTCGTGGCGAGATCCAATATTCCTTACATTTCGAGGGTACAGCTCTAAAACGGTGTTCGCAGGCCGGCTGCTAGTTAGTACACCGGACTGAACCTATTGGTAACTCTCTAGGAAGCTTCCGGATCAGCTAGTGTATAATCTTGCTACCTCTACTCTGCCAGATAGTGACTGGAGGGAGTCCGAGTAGTGTGTATGCGGGGAGCATTGCCGAGGCCACGTTATGTCAAGGATCTGAGTATATTCTTACCATGTGTACGCCATATCCAAAAATTTCATTACTTCATACAGCATGTCCCACCTACTTTTTCTTACTATTGAATACACCATGAATTGTCAAACTAATAGAGCAAGCTTACCTGCGAAAAGATCTAAACCTCCCAAGGACTTCCTAATTCATTTCACAAATATACGTGGTCTCAATTCTAATCTCAACGATGTCCATTTCCACTTGCAGTCTGCCAAACCCCATGTACTTTTTCTGACAGAATCTCAGTTATCGGTTGATCCATCTACTGCTCATCTCAGATACCCAAATTATTCGCTGTATGATTCCTTTCGCCTCAAAGGTGTGCATATATCCGTTCTGATATTCCCTGTCAGAGACTTGGCAATTTGGAATCTCCTCTCTTTGATCTTCTCTGGCTTAAAATCTCTCTACCTCATTGTGTCAAATTCATCTGTTGTCTCTCCCAACTCCACTAATCACTTGAAGCTCTTTGACTTCCTCTCTTTGCAACTTGACTTTCTCCAGTCCAACTTTCCTAACAGTGAAGTAATTTGCCTTGGTGATTTTAATGTTCACAACTCCAGCTGGCTTCCATTTTCTAGTCACACCGACCCAGCAGGTCGAGATGCTGAGGCTTTTGCAATTACTAATGACCTAGCACAGATTGTTCATTTACCTACAATAATACCAGACAATCCTAATCATACAGCCAATACGCTTGATCTTTTTCTCACAAACAACCCTTCTAAGTACACGGTCGAAGTGAGAGGTCCTTTAGGCACTTCAGATCACAACTTGGTGATTGTCTCTTCTCTAATGGAACCTTTATCTCATGGCTATTCCCAACCACGTGTTGTTTGGCATTACAAGAATGCGAAATGGGATGACCTGCGAGACTTCTTTTCTTCTTTTCCTTGGTCGGATTACTGTTTCAAAACTTCTGATGTCAACGTTTGCTCAGATCGTGTCACTGAAATTATTCTTGCAGGAATGGAATCCTCTTTATCCCACACTCCACCTTAAAATCTCATCCTTTATCTAAACCTTGGTTTTCCAATAAATGTGCTAAGGCTGTTCAAGAGAAGAATGTTGCATATCGTAATTGGCTTGTTTCTAATTCTTCAGTTTCATTTTCTGCCTACACCAAAGCTTGCAACGGTTGTAAAGCAGTTATTAATCAGTCCGAACTAGAGTTTGAACAGGCTAAGAGTAGAAAACTTGCTTCTTGCCCTAATGGTAGCCGAGCATTCTGATCTCTTGCCAAAGCTATTGGCTGCAACTTTTGTCCATCTTTGCTCCCACCTCTGTCCAAACCAGATGGTTCTGTTGCCACTTCAGCCAAGGATAAAGCTGACCTGCTAGCATCCCATTTTTCTTCCAGCTCATGTATTAATGATCTTGGTAAAACACCTCCCACCATTCCCAACATGCTCCATTCAATGCCTCCTGTGGTCTTCTGTCAAAAGGATATCAGAAGGATTTTGATGAATCTTGATGCTAAGAAAGCTCGAGGTCCTGATGGTATTTCTCCACTTGTTCTCAAAACCCGTGCTCCTGAACTTACTCCTATTCTTTGCCGCCTTTTTTCACTTTCTTATTCTAAAGGTATTTTTCCTTCTGCTTGGAAATTTGCTCATATCCAGCCAGTTCCTAAAAAGGGTGAGAAATCCCTCCCATCCAATTATCGTCCCATTGCAATTACTTCTACTCTTTCTAAAGTAATGGAGAAATCAATTAACCACCAACTCTTAAACTGCCTAGAAACCTTCCGTCTGATCAACGATCACCAGTATGGATTCCGTCAGTGTCGCTCCACTGGAGGTATTCTGGCTTATGTTACCCATTTATGGACTAATTCAATGGAAAGGTTCAGTGAAACACAAGTAGTTGCTCTTGACATCTCAAAGGCTTTCGATCGTGTTTGTCATAAAGGTCTTCTAAACAAGCTTCCATCTTATGGTTTGCCAATTGTTTTTAGTAATTGGTTATCCAGTTTTCTCTCTGATCGCTCACTGAGGGTGATGGTAGATGGCTCTCTGTCTTCTAACTTCTCCACTAATGCCGGTGACCCCCAAGGTTCAGTACTTTCCCGCACTCTTTTCCTCTTGTATATCAATGACCTTCTTCCATTGACTGGAAATCCTATCCATAGTTTTGCCGATGATAGCACATTGCATTCAACTTTCCATTTTGAGAAACCTTGTCCTGCTCAATCAGCTTCAACTTCTCGAAAATCTGCTACCAATTCCTTAAATGCCGATCTTCAGGTAATTCTCCAGTGAGGCAAAAACAACTTAGTTGATTTCAACCCTTCTAAAACTCAGTCTTGTCTTATATCTCGCAAAAAGGATTCTTCTGCTCCTATGCTTATCTTTAGTGACACTCCAATTTCTAGGCAAAATGATATATTCTCTTTTGGGGATTACCCTGACTTCTAACCTCTCTTGGCACAAGCACATTACAAATATTGCTCCCTCTGCATCTAAAAAACTTGGTTTTCTATTTCGCTCTCGGCGTTACTTTTCTTCCAAACAGCTGCTCACTCTGTATAAATCGCAAATCCGCCCTGCCATGGAAAATTGTTCCCACATCTGGGGTGGTGCCCCCAAAACCTTTCTCAGGCTTCTTTATTCCATTCAGAAGAGGGCAGTTAGGTTAATTAATGATTCATCTCTAACAGAGTCTCTCCACTCGCTTTCTCATAGATGCACTGTTTCTGCTGCATGCCTCTTCTACAGATACTTCCATGGGCACTGTTCTTCTGAATTGGCTTCTATAATTCCCGCTCTCTCTTTCAAAACAGTCCGAACACGTGCCGCCACTAGCCAACATCCATTTACTGTCCAACTTCAAACCCACAGAACCAACTTTTCATCTTCCTCATTTATTCATTCAACTGCCGTTTTCTGGAACAACCTTCCTTCATACGTATTTCCTGAAAATTACAATCTACAGAAGTTCAAGTCCAATGTCAACAAATATCTTCTTTCGTCTTCTTAACCTCAAACCCAAGCACGGTACTAAGTACTATAGTTTCCAATATCTCTCATGTTTGGGGTTCACAAAAAAAAAAAAAAAAAAAAAAAAAAATGAATATAAAGGTTATTAGCCAGATCAGATTAATGCCATCAATAGCAAATTGTATATTAACTCTGTCTGTAATCTAGTTATTATAGTAAAAGCACAATAAGTACTATACAGATGCTGAACATGTATATGAACACAACAGTATACAGCTTACAGTTGGCCATAAGGCCAAAATAACTTATAAAGACAAAAATAGACCATGTAGGCCTACAAGGCCAAACCTTGGAAATAAATATATAATCAGTAACAAAATATAAATATATAATACAATAATGATTATGAAGTTAATTATTGGTGTAGAGATACATTGAAAGGAACTTTTTCAAGGGCTAACACTCAATATATCCTACCAATAATTAACAGAGCTATCTGTTTCTGATTGCCATCTGCCTATTTATCAGTGTCCAAATCTTAAACTTAATTTTGTTATAATTTAGTAGCAAACAGGCAAGATAACATTTAACTCGACAGATACCTTCGAAACGAATGTATAGAAAAAGGAAATAAGAAAAAGCAGGCCAACTATAATTTTCAATTTCTGTTGTGGTATTATTTTTTATTTATACAAAAGCAGGCTATAGCTAACATAAGGAGAATGGAAGTAGGGATAAGTATAGTAATATTACCTCAATTTCCCTCGAAGTACTCTAATAGATCTTGAGGTATGAAAAATTAGGGTTAAATAGTAAAAAGTGAAAAGTAAAGAAAAAAGCATTTATATAATTGTACATAGGATTTAACTGGGAGCGTAACTGCCCGACCCTTTAGTAAGGGATCCTGGTATGTCTATAAGAGGACACCTTATGGTGTTAAATAGATAAAGATAATGATGAAATATAGAATGATATAGAAAATTAGAGGAATGGCTAATACCCAATTAATAGCTGATTTATCATAAATTATCCTATTACACAAAATGGTATATGTTCTGTACTGGAACAAGTAATAAAATAAAATAAAGAATAGATAATTTAGAATGACCAATAAATAAGTCAAGTTAACATCTGCTTACCATATTGAACTGTTCTACATGAAAGAATGAAAAAGTTGAGCACATGTTACTATATACCAAACAATTGGTATATAGTTGTTTGGTATATAGTAACATGTGCTCAACTTTTTCATTCTTTCATGTAGAACAGTTCAATGTGGTAAGCAGTTGTTAACTACTGACTTATTTATTGGTCATTCTAAATTATCTATTCTTTATTTTATTTTATTATTTGTTCAGTATAGAACATATACCATTTTGTGTAATGGGATAATTTATGATAAATCAGCTATTAATTGGGTATTAGGAATATACTTCCTCCTATCGTGTATGGGCAGAATTGCAGACACTTTCAAATTTAACCCTAACTCGCGACTTTTTTTCAGCATTGACCTGTACTTGTTAAGTAAATCTGCAGATCTCTTACTCTTAAGGTCATTAGGGCCAAAGTGTACAACGATATCACCTTTTGTGCCCTTAAAAGATGATATCTGCTTTACAGCTTCATCAAATTTCACCTCTGGCAGGCATACCCTGGTCCTGTTTCACCTATCCTTTTGCATAATATATTCCCCATTTCCCTGACAATAGAGTCACCAACAATAACTAGTTCCTGTGGGATTAGTGCATTCTGCCTTGGAGATTGCCGCTGTTTTGCCTGATGCACAGGTGTGAGCTCTGCCATTGGGCAGCTGAGAGCGTGATGGGCCCCTCATATTAATTTATTCGAGGGCATCTACCCTACACCTCAAACTCTCATAGGCATCCATCAGAATGCTGAGTTGGCTTCTAATTTCTTCACAACATCATCAAAGTGGTCTCCTTATCAAAAAACATACATAGAACAAATAGAAAGAGTTCAAAGAAAACTAATAAAGAACTTGATCACCTTAAAAGATAACTTCTTAGAATATCATAGTCTAAATTATCACAGTTACTTACGTGACCTAAATCTGAACACAGTAGAATATTGAAGAACTATAATTGGATTAAAATTTATATATACAAAGTTTTAAACAATATTATTTTAAATAATGAATTGCACCCTTAAATTTATTATAAAGTTCCTTACATAATTTTAAGATCTCACAAATTATTCTATTTTAGCTTTTGAATTGACTATGGGTGTAACGGCTTTATCTACAGATTTAATAACATTGATATAACATAAAATTAATAACATTGATCCATTAATACCATATAATGACTTTTAAAATCAGTGTAATTACTGTTTAATATAAATAGTTTTACAGATTGTTTTATTTTACTTTGATTTTATTGAAATCATTACTTGATTTCTTTATGTGCAATGTATGATTGTGTACTGTAACACATGCATTTTTTTAAAGTGAAGCAGAAGTTTCAATAAACAAATGCACCTAAGGTACTTTTTGAAAGAGGACTTCTGAGAAGACTTTTCATCGTTACATATAGCTGATGGAAAAAAATATGCAAAAAAATATTTTGGTTATACGAATTCATTTCTGAAACCTTTTTGGTTATATTTTGTATAACAGTTATTGCCTGCTACCTTACAGGATAGAATACAAGAAACAGCACCGTATTCAGTAGTCACGGGCTTGAACCCCGGTCACTCAAGGCACGTGTACTTATGCACCCGCACGCTGACCACTAGGCTATGGAGGAAAGGTTTTCCGTAGCCAAGTGGTCAGGAGCAGGAGTGCAGTAGCACATGCTCTTTGAGTAGACTGGGGTTCAAGCCCCTGACTGCTGAATACGATCGATCTGCCAACCCGCACTGGACCAGCGTGGCAGATTATGGTCCATTTCCCTCAGCATGAATTGTTGAGGAGGCTTCCATCCTGCAGTGGGTTGATAATGGCTGCACTTTACTTTTTTTTACCTTACAGGATAGAAGATGGCAGGTGTTCGGAACTTTGGTGGAGCACACTATAAAATCATTTCCCACCAAAATGAAATTGCCATTCAGGATGAGGCCTTCAGTATCTTTCAATGAAAGAAGAAACTTTCATTTGATCCTACCTCTTGGTGAAGTTTTATTAAAATAACCATTAAAAAGTGACCCCAGCTTCAGTTCTGGAACTTTTTAATCCTACCTTATATTACAGTTATTGTATGTTATTTCAGCAAGTGGTTAGGTTTTACTGGAAAAAAATAGATACCAATTCTACCACCTAAAAGTGGAATAAACAAGATTTCATTATATTGCATAATTTTTTCCATACAAACAACCAATTCAGCTGTATAGAGCAAAGTAAATATTTTTGCTGGCTACTTTTAGGCTTATAAAATCTCACGTAGTGTGAAACTGTGTTATACTAGACTAAGAACCAGTACAGAAATGAGGGTTATGTTCCAAAAGTTAACAAAAATACACTATTTTTTTTTATAACTATCGGAAACTTAATTTTTATTAAAAATAGTAATAATTGAACAAATGCCTTACAAATTGTGATACATATGTCAGATAATGTATGTTCATATAATTTTCTTCCGCTTCATCACTGCTAAGCATAACCAAATGAGAACATTTCTACTGTTGCAGAATATCTTCACCTTCTGAACTTTCTTCTGCAGGTTCTAGATTTCGTATATCTTCTTCTCTCTCTAAAAAATCAGCAATCTGAGTTTGTTTGCTTTTGCTTGATAGATCTTTGTAAATTTCATAGTATGGAGCTAAGCATTTTTGAAGCTTCCTTTTGAACTCTATGATCCTTTCAGTCAAAGGATCTACATTCAAAAAATAAGATTCTAATTGCTTGGCTCGGTTTATTCCATTCCTTATACTTTTTAGTGTAAAATTTGGAACTACAGAATTTTCATCTGTGCTATCATCCTCTGAACTGATTGCTTCATTCAAATTTGAACTTTTTTCAATGTATGATACCTTCTCCCCTTTTTTAAGACAATCCAAAATCTGTATCTTTGATTCTAGAGAAATAGTTTCTTTTGAGCGGCGAGAAATTTTTTTGAGAAATTATTCCAATACAGTTCTTAAAAACAAAGTTTAGTAATACACACCCAGAAAAATTTATAAATGATCAAATAATAACCAAAATAACCTTACAAAAACCTTAAAAGTAATGAACTGCACACTTCGAAGTTGCAATTTTTTTATGGTCTCAACCAAGCACAAGTTCAGTAGCAGAGAATGTTAAATGGGATTTCTCAATATTTTTAAAATTATTTTATTTTATTTTTTTTTTGCATAACGACTTGCGAGTCAATAGCAGGAATTCACAAAAAAGAATGGATATGTTGAAAAATTATATCCAACATAATAGCAGGGTTCCCCCCCCCCAAAAGCTCAAAATACCATGTTATGCAAGGTTTGCCATAATTCTATAACTGTGTTATATGTTGTAGAAGTGTCATGTTATACGGGGGTTGCTATATGGATAACACAGCATTTCTACAACCCTGTTGTTAGAAGTGCCGTGTTATCTGTGTTTTAGGTTCTCCAAACTTTTATATCTTCTCCCCCCCCCTCAATTTCATGCTCTATGCTTGCAGAACAAAAGCAAATAAACAGATTTGACATAGTTATAAGCAGTGCTTTTTTTTTTTTTTGTAAAAAAAATAGGTGCTGGTACTCATTCTTTGCTATTGGAAAAATTGAAAATTAAAAGGATATGAAAAGTACTCTAATTCCCACCCCCTGATATTTTTACTTTATTAGTAATTTTTTTTTTTTTTTAGAATAAGAACAAGAAATTAAGTATATTAACACAGTTTGTTAAGCATAAATTTATTATTCAAGTACAGTAATACCCCGACTTACGCTACCCCGACTTATGAGGACTCGGAGTTACGCGGTTCTTGATTTTTTCGATTGGCAACACTGCCGCCCACTATCTTCAAGGTCGTTTTTCATATGCTATCGATATACAGTGCGACGGCGGAGAGTGAGAGCGAAAGATGAACAAAATTCAACTTTGCTGCCGCATGAGCTGCACACATATACAAGAATTTGCATTCCAATTGTCATATTTATATGTGTGCGTTCGAATTCGTGCTCAACTTTTGTCGGAAATTACATCGTTTACACGAATAAAAAAACTTTCCAGGCTTTAAGATTTCCAAAGACCGATTGACAATGATGGTTGGCGGGAATGCAGCTGGTGACTGCAAGTTAAAACCTCTCTTAATTTATCGCTCCGAAAACCCAAGAGTTTTAAAAAATATATCTAAAATTAGCTTACCAGTGATTTGGAAGTCAAATCATAAAGCTTGGGTGACAGCTTCTGTTTTTGAGGACTGGTTTGGTCACCACTTCATACCCAAAGCCGAACGTTATTGCAAGCCTAAACAGATTCCATTTAAATTGATCCTTCTTATTAACAATGCACCCGGTCACCCTCCTGCCACCCTAATTAATTTCGACCGACGTGTGAAAGTTGTGTTTTTGCCTCCAAACGCAACCAGCTTGCTTCAACCGATGGACCAGGGAGTCATCAAAACATTCAAGGCCTACTACACGAGGCATTCGTTTGCATGTCTGAATGAAGCTATGAAACAAAATAGTGAGATATCTGTTAAAGACTTTTGGAAACAATTCAATGTTTTAGATGCCATAAGAATCATTAAAGAATCTTGGGATGAAATTCACAAAAAAACATTGAATGGTGTCTGGAAGAAACTTTGTCCATTTTTATTTTCAAAAACGAGACAAAAACAACACCAGAAAGTGATCATGTCACTCATATGATAGAAGAAGTTGTTAACCTTGCCAGGCAATTAGATTTGGAAGTCAGTGGTGATGATGTCAATGAGCTGTTGGATTCACATAGTGAGGAGCTGACAATGAATGAGCTCATAGAGATGCGTGAGTAAAACGTCACTGAATTATCCGACACTTCAGACCCAGTTCCACCAGAAAAGCACATGACAATTGCAAGCTTGACAGGTCTCAGCTCAATTGAAAAGGTCTTAAAAATTTTAGAAAACATAGACTCCAACGAAAGACACGTTATAGCTACAAAGCAAGGAAAAAAAAATTATTAGCTTGCTACGAAGAAATTCTGCGTGAAAAAAGGGCACTTTGTCGTCAGACGAATTTGTTAGATTTTATGAAGCCATCGACGTCGAAATAAGTTTTTTACGTAACTCATTTATTTTTTTAATACATAATTTGTATTAATATGTATAAATAACTGCAATTTTATTAAATATTTTTCTTTTAAACTAGTTTTTTTGTTAGTCCTTGGTCCCAATTAAACAAAATTTATATGTATTTATATGCAAGGTTGTACCCCGACTTAAGCGAATTCGACTTAAGTGATTTTTGTTGGACCCACCTATTGCGTAACTTCGGGGTATTACTGTATATAAAAAAAATAAGTAAAATAAGTAAAATTAATTTCATAATAAAGTTTTTGTAGAATATTCCAAATTTTTATTAAGTTCTCATCTGACACCCTATGCTGACTTCTCTTCCTGCTTTTTGTATTGGTTGCTGAATGACATTTCCGGAGCAGCCATGAATCTAAATATTTCGCTGGATCGCAGCAGGTCAGCGGGCGGCCCACAGTTTTAAGAAACAGTAGTGAAGAAACTGTTTTTGTCATCAACGAAGCGTTTCGCTGGTTGGCGATCAGATTTATTTCTGAATTCTTTGGAAACTTTCTTATCAATTAGGTGTCGACGAATTGCATTTAACTCTTAATTAACTTTAATTTTCATTTAACTTCATTTAACTTTAATTTTCTAACTTCATTTTCACCAAATGCCAGCAATTCATGTTTAGAAGGTTTAATACTTTCGTTGTCCTCGTTTTCCTTCTATAGTCATCGGTATTGTCACTAGTTCTTAAATCTAAATTTTTTGAAACTGTCCAAAATATTGGTATCATATGGATATTCAGGTAAAGTGTAAACAGAGATAGGGAAAATTTTCGGAAAAATGTGGATAATGCACTTCCGCGAAATAACAGATGATTATTTATGGGGTAAAAGAAAATCACTTTTCTAATTCTCGAATGGGGCACTTGCAGTTGATTCACAGAGGTGTCTAACCTACAACCAGTGAGGAAAGTGAACTAAAACAGCATTTTAAATTTTATTATCAAAAAATTTTTCTCATTAAATGTTTTGTTCAGTAAATGTAATTGTGTATTGTACTTAATAAAATTTTTGAATATTTTCAATTTTACTTTTACACGCAATAAGATATCAAAAATGTAACACACTAAAGAAACTTTGAATTTTTTTGAATATGGCCTCGGTACTGGAAAAAGTTGGACACCACTGCAGTAGAAGGTGGGCCAGAGCCCATTGGGAATACACCTTTATCTGCTCACTGCAGATCAGTCGACTTCTCCGTGTGTGGGACGGGTGGTCGGATAGGTTTTACCAGGTACAGCTAAGTTATACAGTACTAATCACTTTAGCTCTCTTAATTCGCGCAGCAACACTAATTGCATGAAGGCCAGAAATACGAACAGGCCGTACCAAGTTAATTCTCTCCTAATCCGTTCGCTATATGAAAATTTTCTTCCCTCAACCGAAACTATTTTAAATGTAACTTCCAAGGGGAATTCAAAATAATTAAAGAGGTCCGACTGAGTAATTTAGAATTATAAAAGTGGTTATACAGTTTTATATAGAAAATATCTTAACAATAGACAGTAAAAAATGCAAATTTAGTTAAATCATTTTAAGCTTATTTGAATAGTAGGTAAACATGTGAAAAAATTTATGGAATATTATAAATTTCAAAGTGCATTGTATCCAAATGTCACATGTCACTGTTAATAAAGGTGCCGGTATGTTGTACCGTTGCGTACCGTCACAAAAAAGCACTGGTTATAAGTATACATACTTCTATAAATTAATGTATACCTCAATACATTTAGTCTCAAATATTGGAATAAAATAAGCTTCGTACCTATATTAGTAAGATGGTCCATATTTCATACAAAAAAAGCTTCATAAAAACATGCGACCTGCCTGGAAAAAAAAACAACCAAGTGACCCCAATGGAAGCATGCTATGCACTTAAGGAACTTCGGGGGACAAAAGCTATATGCAACTACTCAAACCTTGGATTAAACTATGATTGGAGTCTCATCATGGGCAGATAGCCATTGTGAACACCTTAGCAGCCAAGTTACAAAATATATCCACAGTATGGAAGATGGTACAGTGGTACAGTAAGTAAAGTAGAAATAGTAAAGTCTGGGGCAAAAGCCTTGAGATATGAAAGCTGTAAAATGTCATTGTATATGCGTTTAGCCTCTTTCCCTACATGATTATAAACAAACTGGGTTTGTTAGTGTGTCAGTCTCATTATGGAGGCACATTATGGAGTGCAATACCAAGCCACAAGCTGCCTTGGTATTGCACTACTGTAAATAAAAGGCACTACTCCATTGGAGAAATATATTGCTTTTAATTTAAAGTGTATGTCACTACCTATACTCTGGTTTTAACTCTTTTTGGAATCACGGGTTGTTCAAGTCCTCACAATGCCTACCTACCCTCTGATAAGATTCTACTGAGTGTTGAAACTGGATCTGGATAGTGGCACACACTTCAGATAAAAAGCAATATACTTCTCCATTGGAGCAGGTCCTTTATTTAGAGTAATGCAATATCAAGGAATGTGTGATGAAGTACTTCACAATATTGAGATCAATGCACTAATTAAAAGTAGGACTACCAGTATTTTATCATCATTTGAGTGACCAAATCAAATGTAGTTGCTGTTGGATTAATTATGCCAATCTTCGGTAGGAATGGAAATTTTCAGTACTCTATATCTTTGCCTGCAGCTCATGGTTTTATGTGTTTCTGACTCAGACAGTTTGGGACCTTGGCATATTGACTAGCCAGAACAGTGAGGTTTGTCAAGTTGTAATACTAAATTCATTATTGCTTATGGACAATTGTTGATACTGAAAGAAATATGTATATTTTAGATAAGGTATCAGGCTTTGTTGTATACCACTAATGTTCAAATAATGATTTTTTTATTTTTATTTTATTTTAGGTGAGACTTCAACTTTGGGACACAGCTGGACAAGAAAGATTTCGTAGTCTTATTCCTAGCTATATTCGTGATTCTACTGTAGCAGTTGTGGTTTATGATATCACTAGTAAGTGAAAGTTGGCTTCTTGTGCATGTAATTTTCCTTATTTTTCTAAACTGATTTAGTCCTTAAGGTTGTCCCAGACATTCTCTTAAATATGCCAGATAAGCTGTACTTGCTAACTGGGAGTTTAAAATGCTGATGGAACTGATATTCGGATGACATTCAAGTCAAGTAGACCCAATTTCGGCGAAGTCCGGACGGTCTGTGACAGCCAAATCCTCTGCTTGCACCTTCACGATGGAGGGACCATTAGTAATCCTGGGTATAACCTCCAGGCACGAGCACACTGGGTGACCACCCAGTTATGAACTAACATAACCAGGGGTCGAGGTGTGGCGCCCACACCACATGGAGAAATGCCGCCCCTCTGTGTTACCGGGAAATACTAGGTGGTAGATGATTCTCATCAACTGGTGCAATACCACCACTTTGCTTATTGGAGGCTTGAAGTGGTGGAACCCATGTTTAGTCTCCAGATCTAAGTTCCGGTCAACCCTTTCCCCATCTCTTCCATCATTCAGTATGATTGATGACTTTTGAGGTTATGATGAACATCATGATGAGATCCAATCTTCCTTACATTTTGAGGGTACGGCTCTAAAACGGTGTTTGCAGGCCGGCCGCTAGTTAGTACATCTGACTGAACCTATTGGTAACTCTTTAGGAGGCTTCCGGATCAGCCAGTGTATAATCTTGCCACATCTACTCTGCCAGATAGTGACTGGAGGGAGTCCAAGTAGTGTGTATGCAGGGGGCATTGTCGAGGCCACTTTGTCAAGGATCTGGGTATATTCTTACCATGTGTACACCTATCCAAAAATTTCATTACTTCATACAGCATGTCCCCCTCCCCCGCACTTTTCCTTACAATTGAATACACCATGAATTGTCCAACTACTAGAGTAGTTTACCTGCGAAAAGATCTAAACCTCCCAAGCACTTCCTAATTCATTTCACAAATATAAGTGGTCTCAATTCTAATCTCAACTATGTCCATTTCCACTTGCGGTCTGCCAAACCCCATATACTTTTTCTGACAGAATCTCAGTTATCAGTTGATTCAATTACTGCTCATCTCAGTTGCCCAAATTATATGCCGTATGATTCCTTTCGCCTCAAAGGTGGTACTTGTGCATATGTCCATTCCGATCTTCCCTGGCTTAAAATCTCTCTACCTTGTGTCAAATTCATCTTATCTCTACGGTTTTCTCAACTCCACTAATCGCTTGGAGCTCTTTGACTTTCTCTCTTTGCAACTTGATTTTCTCCAGTCCAACTTTCCTAACAGTGAGGTAATTTTCCTTGGTGATTTTAATGTTCACAACTCCAGCTGGCTTCCGTTTTCTAGTCACATCGACCCAGCTGGTCGAGATGCTGAAGCTTTTGCATTTTCTAATGACCTTACACAGATTGTTCATTTACCTACTAGAATACCGGACAATCCCAACCATACAGCCAATATGCTTGATCTCTTTCTCACAAACAATGCTTCTAAGTACTCAGTCGAAGTGTGTGGTCCTTTAGGTACTTCAGATCACAACTTAGTGATTGTCTCTTCTCCAATGGAGCCTTTATCTCATGGCTATTCCCACCCTCGTATTGTTTGGCATTACAAGAATGCAAAATGGGATGATCTACGAGATTTCTTTTCCTTGGTCGGATTACTGTTCCAAAACTTCTGACGTCAACATTTGCTCAGATTGTGTTAGTGAAATTATTATTGTACGAATGGAATTCTTTATTCCACACTCTACTTCAAAATCTCGTCCTTTATCTAAACCTTGATTTTCCAATAAATGTGCTAAGGCTGTTCAAGAGAAGAAGATTGCATATCGTAATTGCCTTGTTTCCAATTCTTCAGTTTCATTTTCTGCCTACACCAAAGCTCGCAACAATTGTAAAGTGGTCATTAATCAGTCCAAACTAGATTTTGAACAAACTAAGAGTAGAAAACTTGCTTCTTGTCCTAATTGGAAGCGAGCATTTTGGTGTCTTGCCAAAGCTATTGGCCGGAACTTTTGTCCATCTCTGCTCCAACCTTTGTCAAAACCAGATGGTTCTGTTGTCACTTCAGCCAAAGATAAAGCTGACCTGCTAGAATCCCATTATTCTTCCAACTTATGTATTAATGATCTTGGTAAAACACCTCCCATCATTCCCAACATGCTCCATTCAATGCCGCGTGTGGTCTTCCGTCAAAAGGATGTCAGAAGGATTTTGATGAATCTTGATGCTAAGAAAGCTCCAGGTCCCGATGGTATTTCTCCACTTGTTCTCAAAACCTGTGCTCTTGAACTTACACCTGCTCTTTGACACCTTTTTTCACTTTCTTATTCCAAAGGTGTTTTTCCTTCTGCTTGGAAATTTGCTCATATCAGCCAGTTCCTAAAAACGGTGAAAAGTCCCTCCCATCCAATTATTGTCCCATTGCAATTACTTCTACTCTTTCTAAAGTAATGGAGAAATCAATTAACCACCATCTCTTAAACAACCTAGAAACCTTCCGTGTGATCAGCGATCGCCAGTATGGATTCCATCAGTGTTGATCCACTGGTGATATTCTGGCTTATGTTACTCCTATATGGACAATTTCAGTGGAAAAATTTTTGGGGAAACACAAGCAGTTGCTCTTGACATCTCAAAGGCTTTTGATCATGTTTGGCATAAAGGTCTTCTAAACAAGCTTTCATCTTATGGTTTACCAACTGTTTTTTGTAATTGGTTACCCAGTTTTCTTTCTGATAGCTCACTGAGGGTGATGGTAGATGGCTCTCTCTCTCCTAACTTCTCCACTAATGCTGGTGTCCTCCAAGGTTCAGTTGTTTTCCTCTTGTACAAAGGGTACTAGGAAAGTTTTGCAATACAGCTTTGTTTATTTAATTTTTTAAAAGTAATTTCCTCTACATTCAATACACCTCTCCATCCTCCGAAACCAATCTTTAAACCAGTTCTGCCAAGTTTCACTAGGGAGTAAAGCACACTCGTTGTCCCAAGCCCGTAGAAGGTCCCTCATCACTGGAAAACCGCCTCCCTTTAGGCTTCATTTTCACATGCGGGAACAGTGCAAAGTCGCAGGGAGCAAGGTCTGGTCTGTAGGGAGGGTGCTCGAGAAGTTTCAGTCCTGTCGTGGTCAAATATTCGGTGCAGGCTTTGGCGCGGTGAGCTATAGCATTATCGTGATGGAGGTACCAGGTGTCCATTCTTGACTTTGGCCGCAGGTTCTTCATAGATCCAATGACTTTATGCAGGCATTGTTCAGTATACCACTTAGCTGTGACTGTCTTCTGCGTGTCCAAAACGACACGTTCCACAATTCCACTCGATTTGAAAAATACAGCTATCATTTTCTTCTTTACAGATCGGGATTTTCTGACAATTAAGGGTGTGTCGTCATCATCAAAGACCCAAACTTTGTTTTGAGCCTTGGTCGGCAGATCGTAATAGTACAGCCAAGTCTCGTCACCTGTCACGATGTTGTTCACATACCGAGATTGTCCCTTATTAAACTTTTTTAACATCTCCCGGCACCAAGTCACACGTCGTGTCATCTGCTCTTCAGTCAGTTGATGCGGCACCCAGAGAGAACAAAGTTTCTTCACGTGCAAATAATTTTGCAGAATCGAACGAATTGCTGGTGCATTTAGGCCCAAAGTATCCTCTATCTGTTGGTAGGTCACTCGCCTGTTTTCGTCAAGCATTTTTCTCACAGCAGTAACGTTTTCCTCCGTAACTGACGTTCGTGGTCTTCCCGGCCTCTCAGAATCCTCCAGAGTGAAATTTCCCCTTTGGAATTCTCTATACCACCTGAATATCGTTGTACGATGTGGACAATCATCATCTAGTGCAAGAGTCATTTCTTCTAAGCACTGGTCTATGGTTAAACCACGCACGAAATTATACCGCAAAACTGTCCTTATCTCATTTCGTGACCACGATGCTATCGCAAGCACTTTACACTCTCACTACTAATGAATAACTGAGCCCATCGACTTGGCACGGCGGCTACTATGCACGTATGAACATGTCTCAACATGCAGCAACAAGCAGCTTCCTGTGATTCATTGTTGCGTCATATTGCAAAACTTTCCTAGTACCCTTTGTATATTAATGACCTTCTTCCATTGGCTGGAAATCGTGCCCGTAGTTTAGCTGATGACAGCACATTGCATTCAACTTTCCATTTTGAGAAACCTTGACCTGCTCAATCAGCTTCAACTTCTTGAAATCTGCTCCAATTCCTTAAATGCTGATCTCCAGGTAATTCTCCATGGGTCAAAGACAATTTAGTTTATTTCAATCCTTCTAAAACTCAGTCTTGTCTTATATCTCGCAAAAAGGATTCTTCTGCTCCTATGCTTATCTTTGGTGACATTCCGATTTCTAGATCTCTTTTGGGGATTACCCTGACTTCTAATCTCTTTTGGTAAAAGCTCATTACAAATATTGCTTCCTCTGCATCTAAAAAACTTGGTTTTCTCTTTCTTTCTCGGCGTTACTTTTCTTCCAAACAGCTGTTCATTCTGTTGTAGTAGTAGTAGTGGCATGTGATGCAAGAAAGCAAAGCGTATGAGCTTATGCAGCATCAGCCAAAAAAAAAAAAAAAAAAAAATTTACAAAACAATCCACTCTAAATATTTGTCCAGTTCCTCCTTAAATTTATTTAACCTATCAACTTCCACAACGACAGATGGAAGTTTGTTCCAACAATTAACCACCTGCTGGCTAAAGGCAAATTTCTGCACATCTATTCTACATCTATCCTTCCTCAATTTCAATTTATGCCCCCTTAGGTTCGTAATCTGAACAAGTGAAAGAATTCATCAGAATTCAGCGTGCTAAACCCATTCTAGGCCTTATACACCTCAATCAGATCACCTCGCAGGTGCCTAGCCTCCAGCTGCTGCAATTTGCAGAACTTAAGCCTCTCCTGGTAAGAGGATCCCTTCATTCCCCTCACCAATCTTGTTGCCCTTCTCTGTACACGCTGAAGCAAATCTATTTCCTTCCTAAAATGAGGCCTCGAGACCTGCATGCAGTAGTCAAGGTGTGGCCTGACATTGCCTTATACAGAGGGACAATCACCTCCTTTTCCTTGCTAACAAAATTCCTGTATATCAGTGACAACACCCCATGACCTACCCTGGCAGACTGTTTGCATTGCTCAGAAAACTTCATATCTAACTGCACAATTACTCCCAGGTCTGTTTCATTTTCTACCTCCTTAAGTGTAGTACTACACAGTTGGTATGTTTCTCTGGGGTTACTTCTACCCATATGCAGTACTTTGCATTTTTCAAAGTTAAACTTCAGTTGCCACTTCTCAGCTCATCTGCCCAAATTTTCTAGATCCTGTTGCAGTAACACACTGCCATTACTGTGATTAACAACCCTGCCAACCTTTGTATCATCTGCAAACTTCGATATTAAGCCTGATATACCTCATCAATATCATTGATAAATATACAAAACAACAGTGGACCCAACACCGAACCCTGTGGGACTCCACTAATAACATTAGTCCACGAAGGGCAGCACCCATTGATTACCACCCTCTGTCTTCTCCCACTCAACCATCCTTTTATCCATTGTAGTAACTTACCCTTAATATCATTCTGCTCCAATTTGTACAGTAGTCTTCCCATGCGCAACAGTGTGAAAAGCTTTCCTGAAATCCAAGTACATGATATCAAAATTATTTTTTGCATCCAGTTCCTTTGTAACCACATCATAATATCCTGTTAAATTTGTCAGACAAGACTTTTCCTTAACAAACGTTCTTATACTGTCTTTAAAAAATCAGTAATCTTGGTTTGCTTGATAAATCTTGGTGAATTTCATAGTATGGAACTAAGCATTTTTAAAGCTCCCTTTTGAACTTTGTGCTCCTTTCATTCAAGAATTTGCATTCAAAAAATGATTCTAATTTCTCGGCTAACTTTATGCCTTCCTGTATGCTTTTTACTGTAAAATTTGGATGTTTAGAATTTTCATCAATGCTATCATACTCTGAATTGATTTGGTTTTACCTCCAATGCCATTTCTACCAAATCAATTTGTCAAGCCTCTTTTTCTACCTGGAATTCTTGAATGTCTTCAGTAATCATATCTTTTTTTATTTTTTGAGGAGCATCAGTGACTAAGGCCATGTTACTCTGTGTATATTGTCTATAAATTGCATCTGTCCTGAGGTCGATTTTCTGTTTTACTGGAAGAAAAACCATGCTACCCTCAACCGACTAACTCAGCCATGTTGTGAAAAATAAAATACCCATAAAAATTCCTCCTGTCATCAACGGGATTCGAACCCAGGTCTTTTCCACCCAGTGTGGAGTTGAGGGCGATTCTATCAACTGTTTTACCCATGAGGGCTTCAGTAATCATATCAAAACTGTCCCCTCCTACCGACATAGCAGCTTCTACTATCGCACCGATTCTGTTTCTGCCTGTTCGACCATATTTCCTGAATGAACCCACTTTGGCCATACATTTTACCACATGCATTTAATGTTGATGGTTTTACTTCTTTCAGCGATAAAGCTATGATTCTGATACAGTTCACAATTGAGAAATGTTTCCATGCCTCCATTACTTCAATAGATTCGGAATCAATTTTTTTCAAAATCCATTGTAACGATTTTCTGATGTAATGAATTTTAAAGGTGGATTAATGCCTTGATCTAATAGCCAAATGAAAGAAGTTGTATTAACCTAGCACAACTGTGGTAATAGGAACATAACTTCAACGTTTGAATGACAAATATTTTGGGTGGCCTGGAGTGGAAATGTTGAAAAATTACATCCAACATACTAGCAGGGTTTCCCTGCACAATAGCTCAAAAATACTATGTTATGCGAGGTTTACTGGAATTCCCTAACCATGTTAGAGCAAAACCATATTATATAAGTACAGTGTTCTGTGAGGATTGCCTCAATTTATCAATCGTGTTAGAGTAAAACCGTGTTGTTGAAGTACTGTGTTATACGGGGATTGCCTGTACTCACTTTCTCAGAGGTTGAATTTCATTCATTAGTATGCCAAACTTTATCTTAAGTTTTCTGCATTCCTTACATGTCATAAAAATGCATTATCACCACCACCGTTTATAGTTATAGGACTGTAAAAAGGAGAGTTGAGATCAACCAACAGACCATAGTCATGTTGAAGTTAGTGGAGCCATCATTGACTGTTATATTTCTGTAACTATATTTTTCCATAACTATATTTCAAAAAAAGATTTATAATTTATCTAGAAAATCTGTTAGTCCTGCCAAAATTGCTAGTAGTATGTATGATTCAGATATTTAGCTTAAAATAAAATAATTTAGCATATATTATTAGGTTTCTTAAACTGTTCCCATATTATAATTTATTAGTTAAGGAAACAAACACAATAAAACCTCAGAATCTTTATGAATTTCTTAAAAAAATATATTCATTGTCAGGTTCAGGCATTACTTTTAAGAAAAATATTTTTCATATTATTCCAGGACCAGAGTGTGTTTGCCAGGAGCTATAATTGATGATGTTACCAACAGATTGTCATATTTTAAAGGAGGTAAACAGAGAATTATTATTCATGTGGGAACTAACAATATTAAGCGCACACAATCCGACCATCCTTTGGAGAAATATAGGGCTGTGCCGAAAATATGCTGCAAGTTAGGTCACAATGTGTATGTGTCTGCCATTTTGCCCAGACACGATAGGAAGGACTATATGCGGTGAAAGCCTTGTGGTTTAACTCGAGACTTGAGGGAATTTGCAAGACTCTAGAGGGGAAATTTTTTTTACCAGTGTGGCCCACATTTGTAGGTAGTAGGAATCTATTTTGTAGAGATGGTATTCATTTGAACTAAGGTGGTGCAAGGATTTTTGCCAGTATCATTGAGTATACCCTAAGAGTTTAGGGAAACTGCTAGTTGGGGGTGGGGAGAAGGATAATTTAGATCTGCGTTTATCTGATGATATGGGTCAAACTAATGCTTGCATTCACCTCATGAATTCTTATTTGTTGCCACAACAGCTGACATTGATAAGATGTTCTGAGGGTAGCAATGTTTCAAATAAGAGGGAAGATATAGCTTGGGATACAAACCTAAATAACTTCAAGGGGTGTGTCAGGGTAGTAAACTGTAGAAGATTACTTAGTGTCCACTCTGTCTACAGTAATGTCAGGAGTGTTGTCAATAAAATGGCTGAATTTCAACTCCTGGTTAGGACAAGTGATATAATAGGGCTAACAGAAATATTGTGCCACCCAGAAATTGGGAATGACCAGTTCTACTACAGTATGTATAATGTATTTAGGGAAGATAGAAGGGGGGAGGTAGAGGGGTCATTCTTCAATCAAAAGCAGCCTGAGCACAATTCCTTAGATTTTCTTGTTTATTAAACAGATGTTTTTGCTTACTAGCTTTTATCTTTTAAAAAAAACCTAAGAACTTCATTTATGTTTCAAAGTAAATATTGATTACTTTGAAACATAAGTATTTTAAATACTTATGTTTCAAAACTTAATACTTAAGTATTAAGTATTTCAAAGTAAATATTGATTACTTTGAAACATAAGTATTTTAAATATAATATGCATGCTCTGGTCTTCTAATATTATAGTGATTTCATGGCATGTTTGGAGAGGTCTCACTTTGAAATCCCATTGGAGAAATCCTTAAAGGCCTCTTCATTTCGGCTGTAGTTAGTCAATCTCAAGCATAGGGCATGGATTTTCCTCCATGAGTTCACAGCATGCAGACTTACTCATGAACACATACTTGTATATGAACATAATACACAATGAACCATATGAGCTAGAGTACTATAAGAATTGAAGCACTATGGCCTGGGTAGTTGATATGACAAAAATTCCCAAGGGCAAGATAAGCATGCTAAAAGCCATGACCATATAAGTTACAGATGATTCTTAAGCTGTTTTTGTTTATAAGGTTATTCCATAATATTCTTAGATTTGTTTATGATATATATATATATATATATAGAATGTGTATTTTAAATGTAACTCTTGTTTACTATCAGATGCCAATTCATTTCATCAAACATCAAAATGGATAGATGATGTGAGAACTGAAAGGGGTAATGATGTAATAATTATGTTGGTGGGGAACAAAACTGATCTTGCAGACAAGAGGTTAGTTGCTTTTCTTATTATATAGTATTAATATCAAACCATGTTTAAATGAATAGTTAGAATTTACTTTTGATTTATAAAGGAAATGTCTCAAAAGAAATGGAATTTCAGCTTAATTAAAAAATAATAAAAAAATAAACTACCTGTGTGTTCCCCTCCCACGTAGGTATGTCATATGAGTAACCATAAAGATGTCCCACAATTTAATTTACTCAACTCTAATCATGCAACCCTGCAAATGTCTGTTTTTTAGACACTAACTCATGCCCTTCTTGATAAGAATACCACCTTTGTAGTAGTAGTGGCATGTGATGCAAGAAAGCAAGTGTGAGCTTATGCAGGATCAGCCAAAAAAAAAAAAATCACACCATTCCTTCCAAATGCCTGTCCAGTTCCTCCTTAAATTTATTTAACCTGTCAACTTCCACAACGACAGATGGAAGTTTGTTCCAGCAATTAACCACCCGCTGGCTAAAGGCAAATTTCCGCACATCTATTCTACATCTGTCTTTTCTTAATTTGAATTTATGCCCCCTTAGGTTCGTAATCTGAACAAGTCGAAGGATCCCATCAGAATTCAGCGTGCTCAACCCATTCAAGGCCTTATACACCTCAATCAGATTACCGCGCAGGTGCCTAGTCTCCAGCCACTGCAATTTGCAGAACATAAGCCTCTCTTGGTAAGAGGATCCCTTCATTCCCCTCACCAATCTTGTTGCCCTTCTCTGTACAATCTCAAGCAAATCGACATCCTTCCTAAAATGAGGCCTCCAGATCTGTACGCAATACTCAAGGTGTGGCCTGACCATTGCCTTATACAGAGGGACAATCACCTTTTCCCTGCTAACAAAATTCCTGTATATCATTGACAACACCCCATGACCTACCCTGGCAGACTGTCTGCATTGCTCAGAAAACTTCATATCTGACTGCACAATTACTCCGAGGTCTTTTTCATTTTCTACCACCTTAAGTGTAGTACCACACAGTTGGTACGTTTCTCTGGGGTTACTTCTACCCATATGCAGTACTTTGCATTTGTCAAGGTTAAACTTCAGTTACCACTTCTTAGCCCATCTGCCCAAATTATCTAGATCCTGTTGTGGTAGCACACTGCCATTACCAACCCTGATATACCTTCATCAATATCATTGATAAATATACAAAACAACAGAGGACCCAACTCTGCTAATAACATTAGTCCACGAAGAGCAGTACCCATTAATTACCACCTTCTGTCTTCTTCCACTAAACCATCCTTTTATCCATTGCAGCAACTTACCCTTAATACCATTCTGTTCCAATTTGTACAATAGTCTCCATGTGCAACAGTGTCAAAAGCTTTCCTGAAATCCAAATATATGATATCAAAATTATTTTTTGCATCCAGTTCCTTTGTAACCACATCATAATATCCTATCAAATTTGCCAGACAAGACTTTCCCTTAACAAACCCATGCTGTGTCTGATTTATTGTTGCAGTCTTGTCTAGATGATCCTGCAATGCATCTTTAACCAGTGACTCCATTATTTTACTTGGAACGGAAGTTAAACTAACTGGTCTGTAATTACTCATGTCACCCTTCGATTCCCCTTTGTGAATTGGGGATACATTTGCACATATCCAGTCCGTGGGGACCTCCCCTGAGTCCAAGGATGCTCTCATAATTATGAACAAGGGGTTTGCTTAGTTGCTTCTCCGCCTCCTTTAATATAAGTGGATAGATCCCATCCACCCCCACGTGCCTTTCTTATGTTTAATTTCATCAATATCTCCTCCACTTTGCTCTCAGTTATTACAAAATCATTAAGCACCCTGCTACAATTTGATAACCTTGTGGCATTTTCAAACCTTACTCCTCATGTGTGAATGTAGATGCAGAATACTCATTCAGTTTGTTTGCTATCTGAGCAGGATCATCAACAGTCGAACCATCGATATCAACTGGACCAATCAGATTCATCCCCTTCCTTTTAGAGTTTATATAAGAAAAGAAATCCTTGCTGATTTTCTTAGCATCTTTTGCCAAAGATTTCTCGTAATCTGCCTTCGCCTGCCTAACCTCCTTTGTGACTTGATTACTGAGTCGCTTGATAATTTATATGCATCCCATGCATTTTCTTCTCTGTCACGAGTCTCATTAGTTCATTTGATAACCATTTAGGCCTGAACCTTGAACAGTATTTCTTAATAGGTATGAAACTTTTAGTAGCATCCACGATTAATTCCTTGAATGCTTCCCACTTAGAATTTACTGTTGGTAACATCATCAGTTGAGCCCACTGTACTCACCTTTACGGAAGCAAAAACCCTTTTCTTTACCCCTGATGGTAATTATATCTTTACGTAAATCCCACATCAGTACACTGTGATCACCTCCACCTAGTGGTTCTTTATCTGTGAATTCTTAATACACGAATGATCACTGCTGATAACCAGATCAAGAGTATTACCCTCTCTAGTTGCCTCTCGTACATGCTGCTGCATAAAATAATCATCCAATAAATCCACAAAAGTCTTACTAAGTAAATAAATTTTCTCTTTATACTCTGGCACGACAACCAAGTCAGTAGAGTTTACAATAAATCATCAATACAAACATTTATCGTACTGGTGTGCGAGTGACCAACCCACAAGTTCCAGTCAATATCTGGAAGTTAAAATCCCCCATTATAAGACATTCTGATTTACTAGCCCACTCTGTTTCTCTGTACAATTGTTCGTTGTACTCATTCGAGTCATTAGGTCTATAACACACTCCTACTCTTATTTTTGCTTTCACAGTGCTTATGTCACACCAAACTGACTCAACAGTGCACTGCTCATCTATATCAACTGGATGCACTTCTTTTGATTTTATGTTTTTCTTAATTAACATCATAACACCTTCTTATCCTTTCTGTACACAGTGTACTCCCCAAATTCCAGTTCTGCATTCCTTATATCTGTGTGACACTACGTCTCTGCTATCCCAACAATATCTGCCTTTGATGTCTTGACCAACACTTCAAATTCATCAAATTTATTTACTATACTTCTAGCATTGGTATACATGCAAGTATACATGTACCTATCTTTATTATTAGTTACCCTAACACATCAACACATCCCATATACCCACCTGTTTCACGATGACTGCCATCAGTCCCTGAAACCCCCAGCACCTCTCGCTCCAGGTCGCTACTTATTCTAATAGAAGTTATGCAAGAATCACCTTCACCTCTGCCTGCGGCTACTTTTAACCTTTTAGTCTGTGAATCCCCCCAAGCTAGCAGTTTTCTGACCCGCCTAACATTGCCTCGATAGCATCAGCAAATATTCTTGCACCCTTTCTATTTAAGTGTATCCCCTCCCTGTAGAAGCAGTCTGTCCTGTTAACAAGTGCTGAAAAAAAATTCTACCCCTTGAGCCTTGCACATTCCCTCCTATCGTGTCTGGGCAGAATTGCAGACACTTTCAAATTTAACTCTGACTCGCGACCTTTTTTGCAACATTGTATCCTTGGCCAACCCTTGTCTGTACCTTTTCAACAGGTCCACATCTTTCCTAAAATGGCATCTCCGGGCCTGTTATCAAATATTCACGATGTGGTCCAACCATTTCTTTATACAATGGAATAAACATCTCCTTGTCTCTGCTGATGAAGTTCCTATATATCATTGACCAAACACTTTGAGCTGTTGTAACATTCTTTCTGTATTGTTCAGAAAACTTCATATCAAATTGTATAGTTACTCCCAAGTCCCTTTCATTATAATTATCTTGAATATTGTGCCCTCAAGTTGGTATGTTGCTTTAGGCTTGCAGCTAAACCTAACGAAACTTGAATTTTTCATCATTTTCTCACTTTCAATTTCTCTTCCTATTCAAATAATATTTCTAGGTCAGTTGAAGTAGCACTGATTACTGTATCATTAGTGACACTGTCCACCTTTGTGTCATCATAACACCTAGACATTAAACTTGCAATAGCTATGTTAATATAATTAATAAATATTGAAAATAGCACAGCAAGTACAGCAAACAGCCCAGTACTGAACACTGTGAGACTCAATTCATAACATCAGTCCATGAGCAGCAGTCCCTGTTTATAAGTGTCTCCTATCACTTAACCATCCCTTTAGCCATAATCGCAATTTGTCCCTAATGCCACAATGTTCTAATTTATACAACAATTATTCATTTCATTTTGGACTGTATCAAAAGCTTTACTGAAATCTAATTAAATCATGTTAAAATTATTCTTCACATTTGGTAAATTTTAGTTACAACCTCATAATAGCTGATAAGATTAGTCAGATATGATTTGCCTTTAACAAGACTATGCACTGATTCTCTTAATTCCATTCCTATCCATATGATCTTGTGTTTCATTTTAACTTATCAGTAGTTGTGCAGTACCTAACAGATGCTGCTCCAAAATAATGATCTGTCATTACCCTTTAATTATTAAAAATCTAAAATTTTCCTAGCTTTCTAAATATAATCAAACTTTTTTTTTTTTATTATGGTTTTTACAGAGTAATTAAAGGCAAGCACCTGTCAGGTGTCACTCAATGTTTGCAGCTATTTGTCTTTGCACAAATAGTTGCAAAGATGTCGTGTACATGGTAACTGATACATGTCAACATTGCTACAAAGTTTCAAATTACATGTTCGTTTATAGGTCAAGGTTTACAGTCTGAAACACTGTTTGGGAAACATTTGTTATTGCTTTCACATAAATAAAGATGGCAAACAGAATACAATATTAACAACATGAACACAATAAGTTTTTACCACATACACATGTTTCAAATTTCATGCACTGTTAAGCTTTGAAATAAATTTTGAAGGGGAAGTGAATAATAGCATCACGCACACACGCACGCACTTATGCATGCATGCTTTAAATTGTTTAGTGTGTGTGTGTGTATATATATATATATATATATATATATATATATATATGAAACACTAAAAAATTGATAAGTCTTGAAACAGTGTTGGCTTACGTAGACCAAAACTGAAGTACTGGAAATTGGATTGTAACTTGGCTTTGATTTGTAACTAAATCAAATAATCAAATCTAAATCAAATTAAAGAAAAAAATTAAGTAATGATGAATTTTTATTATTTTTTGACAATAATCCCACTCTAAAGTCAGCTGTAAAGTAAAAAATAGGAAATATTTAAAATCATTTATTTATATAGTTTTCAATTTTTTTTCTTTACAAACTCACTTTGGAAAGGGTAAATTAATTAAACTTTGGTATTAACATACAGCCAGATAACTATAAAAATAAGAGTGTATTTTGTGTACTTTAATAAATGTATTAAGTAGAATCTTTATAGCACAGTATTAGCCCACAGTGTTAGTCCCTGGTTTTTTCAAGGAAATGTTCCAAAAAAATTTTTTTTTAGTCCACTTTTCAAATATTGGTTGCCTTATGAGATTATCATGTGTGTTCATGTACCCCTCAATAATAACATTTTTGTTTACAGTCTGATCAAAGCCAAATTTACAATATTTGTGAAGAAATGGTAGTTTTTTTATTTTTTTATTATTATTTTTCATTATTTGTTATATATAATGGGAAGAGTAATCGTTGGGAAGAGTAAAATAGTGGATTTTGTCCTATGATGAGAATTCCTTTCGATTTAAGTTGAAATACCTGTTGAATCTGTTTATAAGCCATAACAAAAGAGAAATTTATCAAAGATTCTGTTCTTACTGATTTAAATTAAAAGCATTGTTCAAATATAACCATATTCGGGTTTAAAAACAAAAAAGACAGACAAGGAATGTAATTGACAAGTTTTTCTAAATGAAAGAAATTTGTTTTTGACTAAAGGGAAGGTGTAGATGATATATGAAAATTTTAATAAATATGTATCTTTTTTTTTTTTTTTTTTTTAATGTTTGGTTTATTGATTAAAAGTGACACTTCAGAACGTGAAACACGGTTTTAGTTTGGTGGTGATTAACCAAGAACTTGGCTTTATATAGGAGGGAAGTGGCAATGAATGGATTTTAATCAGTCACATTAATGTACACTGCCACTTGAAACGTGTAAACTCTGCTGTTTACAGTCTGAAACAAAATTTATATTTGATTTACAATACAAAATGTAGTTGCACCAAAATCATCTTCATTTTCCAAACTATTATACAATAAATGGGAAATATCTTGTGATCAAGAACCTTATATGCTAAGAGAAATTTCAATTTTTGAACTGCTGTTATCGTTATGAAAATCATATGTGATATAAAACTAACTAATACCAACTGAGGAGTGCAGGGAGAAGCTGAAATAAGTATTTTTTGTTATGCTTGGAAATTAGAAAATATAACTGTAAAATTATTATATTTGAGAATAATATGATAAAAGCAAATGTCCCAGTGCTAATCAAAGAAATCTTCACCCATACATTCACATGAAAAGTAGAGCCATCTAGTCTACAGTAGCCAAATTATAATCGTGAAAAGAAACTACATAATTTTTTTTTTGGGAAAATCACATAATGCTACAAAAAAAAAAAAAAAAAATTACTTTCAAAACAAAACCGCAATATCAAAACATATGGTGCACATACCATATACAGACAAATCAATTTCAGTTGTTATGTTTTCCAATACCTTACACAGGCAGGTCAGATAAGTGGTCAAATTTTATGATAAACAACAAGAAATAAGTTATTGCAATGCACACACACAAAAAAAAAAAAAAAAAAACAAACAGCTAACCTTGAAATGATAACCACAAACATTAATCACTTAGGGAAAAAAATATTGACAGTTTTAATACTGCTCTTCACATGATATTAAATAATGTAAACATGAAAGAACCAAGTTATGATAGCCATATTTTGTGGGAGAGACAAAATTCAGCTATGAATTATTTCTATTCTATATTTCTATTATAGTTTATTCTCATTTTAAGAAAGAGAGGGTAGGGTACAGTATAATGGTTTTGTGCATGCATGAACAATTTATTCTATTTGATAATGCAAAAAGGAGTGCCATGTGTAAACTAGTCAAGATGGGCACTGATAACTGAGTATTTTGTGTGTTCCTCTTCTCCTCCTAATTCTTCTATGTTTCTGTCAGTCTTTGTGAGAGTGTAGCTGATTTTCACATGTTACTCAATCCTTGCAGACTGCAGAAATTGTTAAAAGCCTTTTCAGGAAAATATAGTCTGCCTTTTGGCAGAGGGAATAGGTATTCTGTCATGAATTATTCCAGATTTTTCAGCCTACAGAACAATCAAATCTACCCCTGATCACAACACACCATTTGTGTAGACATAATATTGGGTGAGCATATGTCATTTTACCAAGAATAATTTGCACAGTTTAAATCTTGAAATCAATTTCATGCCCATATTACTTTATTAATATTAATAATATATATTTACATTTTTATTTATGAAATTTGAATGAATTGTTCAGGTTGTTTTTGGCAATTTACTTCTTAGTAATAAATAAATTGAATAGCAATAAATTGAATCCCCTCTCTGTGAACTAACATATGGCCCATCTTGTATATGATTTAATTCAAATGTTATATAACATTTGAACATATATCATACTAGCTGGCACACTGTGACTGGTTATTATGATATGATATTTAGACTGTATATATAGTGGGTTTGCCACTTCTCAATTTGCAGAGGTCTGGGCTCAAATCTTGTTGGAGACTAGAGGGATTCTTCCAAGTCTATAGTTAGCCAATCCCAGGTAGAAAGAGCATCTCCCCCTCCTCCTCCATAAGCTATTTTATTTTCTTCTTTTTTCTCTCCCCAGACTGCATAACATGCATATCAATTCTTTGAATGCATACTTCCACAGACCTAATACACACAATGCATGTGATTTTAGATACTAATGTGCTACATAAAAAAACAGTGGTAACACTATGACTAAGATGCACAAGAAACTCCCAAAACAATGTCTTCATTTAGAAATATTTTCTTTAACATTTATTTTTTAAGAATGAATGGAAACTGCCTAATGCCACAGAATACCAGATGTAAACTGGGCTGCATGAAATTAACTACAGGACTCATGCGAGTAGAGTACATTTCCTCACTCTGCATCTAAAAAGACAAACTTCAATAGAGGGATAAACTTTCTCAGTGGATTATGCATTATTTAAATCACTGGCTAGTAATAACATTGCCTTGGCAATAGCGTGATATATTTTATTTTCTTCGTTATCTCTCTGTATAGGAATGAACTGTTGGAATGTGAACATAAACTAGACTGCAAAAACTGTGATTTTACATATCTGAAGTTTCTCATGAGCATAAAATTGTTTAGTTTGCAGTAGAAGTTTCTGTATCATTTCTTGCAAGTCAGTCACCCATTTGGAAAGATTAGACTTTGAATCACTTCAGCAAAGGAGCTTATTGAACCACTTTTCAAATAGGGATGCATTGTGGCCTCATTTGGGGATGTTATCCCCCACCACAAGTTTTGTCCTTCAACAAACTGAGAACATATGCAGTTCATATGGAATGCATGATACCTCATGGTATTGAGTTTTCTTGGAACTAATCATAAACAAGTCAGCACTATAATTCTGGAATGGATCCTTAGAGCAAATATTGATTCCTTATCAAATCCTCGTGGATGACTTTTCCAAGGTTCCCATGAAGCAAGTTTTGAAATGCACACTGCATACATCATCATTTTATGGTTTATTTGCATATTATCTAAATTTTTATTTTGTTTAGACATTTACTATACTTCATTTAATTTGTTTTTAGTTTATTATTATAGTTTATACTAGTTTCTTTGTTATTTATATGGGTTCATTAAAGCAGTGGCTCTCAACTGGTGCCATGGAATACTGGCCATAAACAGAGCTCAGATGAGCAGCAGGATTCAAGTTCTCAGAGAGATAAAATAATGCAATGGTTTCAGCCAGTGGTTCATTCACCTTCATTAATAAAGAACAATAGTGAACAGCTGTAGAAGAAAGAAAATGATTAAAAGGGAACAGGGAGTTATTCTATCACCATTGAATCCCAGATCAAGTAGCTCTGCTTAACAAAGCAGATTTGAGGTCACACTGATGGTAAGTAGGCACTTTTAAATTTAGAAAGGTGTGCCATAATATTTTTAAGTAATTGAGAGTTTGCTGGTGATTGAAAACCAAACAGAAAAGTGATTTGTGGAAATTTCATCTACGAACATTTTTTGATGAAATGATAAGTGCTTTGGATAGAGGAGAGGCACACAATGGAATTTTCCTTGATTATTACAATATCACACCTAATAATGTGTGATACTATTGAAATAATTGAGGATGTATGTGACTTGTGAATTGCGAGAGTTATATCAGAAGGTTGTCCTGGTATCCTATTTGTTAAATAACTTATTGAAATGATGGTTGGATAGATTTTTTTTCCTTTTTTTTTTTTTATGAAACTCCAAACAGAAAGATATTAAAACCCGTAGTACTTTAGTATGTGTATGAGTTTGAAAGATGACAAGACAAAAATTACTTGCTGACATTTGACTTGAATATCTGTAGATTGTGATTTTAAGGAAATACATGCAAAAGAAAGTTCTTCCAAAGAATAGAAGTAGAAGATATAAATGGGTAAGAGGAAAAGTTAGTTCTGTGAGTTTGGAGTTGGTGTTATAGTGAATTCTATTTGATAAGTTGTAGGGCTATTGCATGGAATAAGTTGTAGGGCAATTTCATGGAATAAGTTGTAGGGCTATTGCAGAAATCCTTTCAAGGTGGGGTGAACTTGAAAACACAGTAATTGAATTAGGAGTGCATAATGAGAGTCTAAAGGAAAAAAGTGTCGCATTTGGAGTGAATAGTTGGGGAATATCAAACTCAAATAAGAAGAATTACAGAGTGTGATCAGTGGAACAGGGTGAAACTGTGGGCCTACGAAGGAATAACATCAGTGATGCAGTCAAGGACCTTGGCTTTGGGGGCAGTACTATTAAAAAGAACCCTGGGATAAGTTCAGGGGGCAATACTGTGGATAATAATGATCTGTTGAGGGAACAAAGGGATAAATTGTCATGCTCTTGTTATTGAGGCTAAGGATGAGTCTCACCTTAAAACAAGTAATGACATTCAGAAAGCTGTCGGCAGAGCTTTGACATATGCTAAAGTCCTTAAGAATATGTAAGGTGAGGAAAATGGCAGAGGAAGGCATTGTTTTGGAGTTAGAAAATGAAGGCCACATTGATTATATAAAACAGAAATTAAGCAGCTTGGGGTTCTCTTTTCAAAATCAAGGAGACCAACCCAAATTTAATAGTCAATTATGTGGAAGAGGACATAAGCACGGACAACTTCATGAATGACGCTTAATCTATGAATGCAGATTAAGTTACACGAAGATGACAAAGATGGAAATGGAAAGCAAAATTTTAATCTGCTTCAACAGCATTTATTACATCAAGGATGGATATATGTGGGAATTGTCATACAGAGTAAAGAAATTTCATCTCTTACCCATCTGTAACAATTGTCAATCATTCAGGCACACTTTGAAAACATGTAGATGTAAACCAGTTTGCAGTCATTGGACACTCTTACCGTAACTGTTCTAATATCTCCAAACTGCCTCTCATTTATCTCAGTTAGAGATAAAAAGTGTCCAGAATATGAAAAGGCTTAGAAACTTATAATTGAATGGATGGATTACTCCTTACATAATGCTGTATCAGTGGAATAAAAGTAAGAGTGAACTTAGGAACATGCAGCATATTGGTATGCAGCAATCTATAATGCAAAATGGAGTGACAAACAGTTATGGGACTGTTAATATAATACAGCTTGATGGAAAAAGGTCCATAAACTTTGTGGTGAATTGCAAATAGCCTGCAGCCCTGAAAGAATTGATCTTGCCTCTATTCAGGAGCCGTACGAATGCAATGGCAGAGTCATGAGCTATTCACTGAGCACCAGAATTGTCTCATGCAATCAGAGCAATTTACATGCAGCGATTCTCTGTTTTTAATTGCAAATTGTACATCATCCTGCTCCATCAATAACATACCCTTGATGCTGTTTGCATTTGTGTTGAAACTGGGGAAATTAAATTTTATTTGATGAGCATCTATGTTCATCATGATATTGCATCACACTTGAACTACATTGAAAGTTTGCCGGACCACTTGCAAAGTGAGAGGGTTATTATCTGCCTGGACTTTAACTTGAAAAACACGTTATGGTTCAGTAGAGCTACTGATGAATGGGACAGTTGTTGGCGGAGTTAATTATTCGTCAGGGCTTGTTCATTCACAACCAGCGATCTGAGCACAGCATATTTTAGACAGTAAACAAAGAATCCAATATTGAAGTGATGCTGTCAATTATTCAGACAACTGATTTAATCACTAATTGGGCTGTCAAACCAGATTGGGTATCCGGTGATCACAGAGTAATCAAGTTCCAGTTGAGACCGACATCCTGTTGTGAACCTAGAAATACACAGGGTGTGCTCATAGATTTTCATTAACATCAGCAAACTGGGATACTTTTTATGAGCAGTTGCATTCTAAAACTGGAGTGGTAACACTGGATGAGATTAGTGTGCTATGTGGAACTACAGCTGCCCATTTATTACAAGATTGGTTACAGGAGGTGTCTGCAGAGGCCATGAGACACACCCAGATAAGACATGCTCTGGTCAAATGGTGGACACCAGAACTAATATTTCTCTGTAATGAACCCATTAAAGGAAGAAAACCATCAGAGGTGTAAGTGTAGGGGGTGGCAATGAAACAAAAGCCATCAAAAATGAATACAGGTGAGCAAGTTGGAAATACACACAAATGATTGTTAGAGGAAAACTATAATGCATGGAAGAGCCTGGTACAAACATGTGGAAATAGCAATCCCTGGGGATTGGTATATAAATTATGTAGTAACAAATGTGCAATGTCCTCAGCAGGGTACTGCAGGAAGGACGACTCATACTTGGGAGGATATCACCAATACTGGACCATTTGGTGGGAGATTTAAACCATCACAATGAGAATGAAACTAATATTTCAGCATGTGAAGATATTGATATTGCTTAATGAGAACTACTCAGATGTGGGAAATGAGTCCTAATTTCAAAGAGAGGCATTGGAGCTGGCAATTCATAAAATAAAAAATAACAGATGTCCCAGTATCTATTGATCTAGTTAAGGGTGATATAATTAAAAGAAGTTTTTGTGTGATGAAAGCATGTGTGCTTACTATATGTAATACTTTTTTTTTTTTTATGAAAATCCCAAACATGTGAGGTATTAGAACCTATAGTACTTGGGACTGTGCATGGGTCACAGTTTGAGAAAATGAAAGAAGATATTTGTTGGTGTTAGACTTGAACTTCTGTAGATTGTAATTTTCAGGAAATACACACGAGCAAAGGTTGTTCCAGAAAACGAAAGTTGAATGAATAAATGAGAAAGAAGAAAAGTTCGTTCTGTGAGTTTGAAGTTGGACAGTAAAAGAATGTTGTTTGGTTGCGGCACGCGTTTGGACTGCTTTGGAAGTGAGAACAGGAATTATAACGCGAATTCAGAAGAGCAGTGCCCATGGAAGTAGCTATAGAAAAGGCATGCAACAGAAACGGTCTGAGACAGAAAGTAGAGAGACTATTAGAGATGAGTCATTAATTAACCTAAATTCCCTCTTTTGAATGGAATCTAGAGATCTGAGAGAGGTTTTGGGGGCACTGCCCCAGATGTGGAAACAGTATTCCATGGGAGGGTGGATTTGTGATTTGTGCAGAGTTAACAGTTGCTTTGAAGGAAACTAGCTGACAGCAAAAGAGAAAACCCAGTTTTTTGGATGCAGAGGAAGCAATATTTGTAATGTGCGTATTACCCTGACTCCTAACCTCTCTTGGTTAGGAGTCAGGGTAATCCCCAAAAGAAATATATCATCTTGCCTAGCAATTGGAGTGTCCTTAAAGATAAGAATAGGAGCAGAAGAATCTATTTCACGATATATAAGACAGGACTGAGTTTTAGAAGGATCGAAATCAACTTATCTTTGCCTCACTGGAGAAATATCCTGCTGGTCTGCATTTAAGGAATTGGTAGTGGATATTCGAGAAGTTGAAGCTGTTTGTGCAAGGCAAGGTTTCTCAAACTTGAAGACAGAATGAAATGTACTATCATCAGCAAAACTATGGCTAGAATTTCCAGTTAATGGGAGAAGGTCATTAATATACATGAGGAAAAGGTGGGGAGAAGAACTGAAGAAGTGGAAGTTAGAAGACAGATAGCCATCTACCAAAACCTGCAGTGAGTGGTCAAAGAGAAAACTGAATACTCAATTATAAAGAATAGTTGGCAAACTGTAAGATGGAAGCTTGTTTAGAAGACCTTTATGCCAAACAAGGTCAAAAGCCTTTGAAATGTCAAGAGCAACTGAATGAGTTTCACAAAACTTTTCCATTGAATTTGTCCTTTGAATAGATGGGTAACATAAGCCAGAATATTACCAGTGGGTCAACATTGAGGGAATTCATACCAACGATCATTCATCCGATATGAGGTTTTTGAATAGTTTGAGTTGGCAGTTCATTGATTTCTACATTACTTTAGAAAGAATAGAAGTAAGTGCAATGGAACAATAATTGGATAAGAGGGATTTGTCACCCTTTGAAGGAACTGGCTGTATATAAGCAAATTTTGAAGCTGAATGAAAAACACCTTTAGCATTAGTAGAGGCATTTGATGCAAGAAAGCAAGCTTATGCAGCATCAGCCAGAAAAAAAAGAAAAAAAAAACACTTCCATTTCACCCTTTTTGTTCGTTCAAAATACCTGTCCAGCTGAGCCGTAAACTTGTTTAGGCTATCAACCTCCACGACAAGGGATGGAAGTCTGTTCCACCAACCAACCACCCGCTGTCCAAAGGCAAATTTCTGCACATCTGTCTTTCCTCAATTTGAATTTATGCCCTCTCAGGTGATTATTCTGAGCTAGAGGAAGAATCCCATCATCATTGAGCATGCTCAAACCATTCAAGGCCTTATACACCTCTATCAGATCACCTCGCTGGTGCCTACTCTCCAGACACTGTAATTTGCAAAACTTAAGCCTTTCTTCGTAAGAGCACCCCTTTGTTCCGTTCACTAATCTTGTTGCCCTTCTCTGTACTCGTTCCAGCAGCTCTACATCCTTCTTGAAATGAGGCCTCCAGACCTGTATACAGTACTCTAGGTGTGGCCTGACCATTGCCTTATACAAGAGAATAATCACCTCCCTATCCCTGCTGGAAAAATTCCTGTATATCATTGACAATACTCCATGAGCTACTCTTGCAGCCCGTCTGCACTGCTCAGAGAACTTCATATCTGCCTGCACAACCACCCCCAAGTTCCTTTCATTCTCTACCACTGTCAGTGTAGTACCACAGAGTTGATACGTTGCTCTGGGGTTGCTGTTTCCCATATGTAGTACTTTACATTTGTCAATGTTAAACTTCATTTGCCACCTCTCAGCCCATCTGCTCAACCTTTCCAGATCCTGTTCAGCAGCATAGTGTCAGTAGTGTCCTTGACAACCCTGCCAACCTTTGCATCGTCTGCAAACTTGGACATTAAGCTTGATATACCATCATCAATATCATTTATAAATAAAGAAAACAATAATGTACCCAACACTGAGGGACTCCACTAATAACATTAGTCCACGATGAGCAGTGTCCATTGATTACCTTTGGAATAGTAAAGAGTAAAAAGGCGACACAGAACAGGAGGACTTCAGGAGTACAGGTTTTAAAAACTAGTGGAGAAATACCCTCGGGACCTGAAGCTTTCTTAGCATCAAGATTGATCAAAAATCCTTTTGACATTCTTCTGATGGAAGACCACAGCAGGCATTGAATGGAATACTGGGAATAGGGGAGGTAGTTTACCAAAATCATCAGTACATGAGTTGGAAGAAAAATAGGGTGCTAACAGGTCTGCTTTATGTTTGGTTGAAGTGGCAATAGAAACATCTGGTTTTGACAGAGATGGCAAAAGTTTTGGCCAATAGCTTTGGAACAAGACACTACCATTTGGAAAACAGCGAGGTTTCTACTCTTAGCCTGTTTCAAATCTAGTTAGTTTGGACTGATAAATAATTGCCATACAATTGTTGTGAGCTTTGGTGTAGGCAGAAAACGAACCTGGCAGATAGCAAAAGGTGGTAGATGATGGTAGATGACTCATCAATCGGTGCAATACCACCATTTTTCTTATTGGAGGCTTGAAGTGGTGGAACCCATGTTTAGTCTCTAGAGCTAAGTTTCAGTCAACCCTTCCCTATCTCTTCCATCATGCAGTATGATCGATGACTTTTGAGGTTATGATGAACATCATGGCGAGATCCAATATTCATTACACTTCGAGGGTACAGCTCTAAAACGGTGTTCGCAGGCTGGCCGCTAGTTGGTACACTGGACCGAACCTATTGGTAACTCTCTAGGAGGCTTCTGGATCAGCTAGTGTATAATCTTGCTACCTCTACTCTTCCAGATAGTGACTGGAGGGAGTCCGAGTAGTGTGTATGCGGGTGAGCATTGTCGAGCCCACGTTATATCAAGGATTTGGGTATATTCTTACCATGTGTATGCCATATCCAAAAATTTCATTACTTCATACAGCATGTCCCACCCACTTTTTCTTACTATTGAATACACCATGAATTGTCAAACTAATAGAGCAAGCTTACCTGTGAAAAGATCTAAACCTGCCAGGCACTTCCTAATTCATTTCACAAATATACGTGGTCTCAATTTTAATCTCAATGATTCCCATTTCCACTTGCAGTCTGCCAAACCCCGTGTACTTTTTCTGACAGAATCTCAGTTATTGGTTGATTGAACTACTGCTCATCTCAGATGCCCAAATTATTCACTGTATGATTCCTTTCGCCTCAAAGGTGGTACTTGTACATATGTCCATTCTGATATTCCCTGTCAGAGACTTTGAAATTTGGAATCACCTCTCTTTAATCTTCTCTGGCTTAAAATCTCTCTACCTCATTGTGTCAAATTCAACTGTTGTCTCTACCGTTCTCCCAACTCCACTAATCACTTGGAGCTCTTTGACTTCCTCTCTTTACAACTTGACTTTCTCCAGTCCAACTTTCCTAATAGTGAGGTAATTTTCCTTGGTGATTTTAATGTTCAACTCCAGCTGGCTTCTGTTTTCTAGTCACACCGACCCTGCTGGTCGAGATGCTAAGGCTTTTTGCAACTACTAATGACCTTGCACAGATTGTTCATTTACCTACAAGAATACTGGACAATCCTAATCATATAGCCAATATGCTTGACCTTTTTCTCACAAACAACCCTTTTAAGTACACGGTCGATGTGAGTGGTCCTTTAGGCACTTCAGATCACAACTTGGTGATTGTCTCTTCTCCAATGGAACCTTTATCTCATGGTTATTCCCAACCTCATATTGTTTGGCATTACAAGAATGCAAAATGGGATGACCTGCGAGACTTCTTTTCTTCTTTTCCTTGGTCTGATTACTGTTTCAAAACTGCTGATGTCAACGTTTGCTCAGATCGTGTCAGCGAAATTATTCTTGCAGGAATGGAATCCTTTATCCCACACTCCACTTCAAAATCTTGTCCTTTATCTAAACCTCAATTTTTCAATAAATGTTCTAAGGCCGTTCAAGAGAAGAATGTTGCATATCGTAATTGGTTTGTTTCTAATTCTTTAGTTTCATTTTCTGCCTACACCAAAGCTCGCAACAGTAAAGCAGTTATTAATCAGTCCAAACTAGAGTTTGAACAGGCTAAGAGCAGAAAACTTGCTTCTTGCTTCTTGCCCTAATGGTAGCCGAGCATTTTGGTCTCTTGCCAAAGCTATTGGCCTCAACTTTTGCCCATCTCTGCTCCCACCTCTGTCTAAACCAGATGGTTCTGTTGTCACTTCAGCCAAGGATAAAGCTGACCTTCTAGCATACCATTTTTCTTCCAGCTCATGTATTAATGATCTTGGTCAAACACCTCCCACCATTCCCAACACGCTCCATTCAATGCCTCCTGTGATCTTCCATCAAAAGGGTGTCAGAAGGATTTTGACGAATCTTGATGCTAAGAAAGCTCCAGGTCCCGATGGTATTTCTCCACTTGTTCTCAAAACCTGTGCTCCTGAACTTACTCTTATTCTTTGCCGTCTTTTTTCACTTTCTTATTCCAAAGGTATTTTGCCTTCTGCTTGGAAATTTGCTCATATCCAGCTAGTTCCTAATAAGGGTGACAAATCCCTCCCATCAAATTATCATCCCATTGCAATTACTTCTACTCTTTCTAAAGTAATGGAGAAATCAATTAACCGCCAACTCTTAAACTACCTAGAAACATTCCGTCTGATCAACGATCACCAGTATGGATTCCTTCAGTGTCAATCCACTGGTGATATTCTGGCTTATGTTACCCATTTATGGACTAATTCAATGGAAAGGTTCGGTGAAACACAAGTAGTTGCTCTTCACAGCTCAAAGGCTTTCGATTGTGTTTGGCATAAGATTCTTCTAAACAAGCTTCCATCTTATGGTTTGCCAACTGTTTTTAGTAATTGGTTATCCAGTTTTCTCTCTGATCACTCACTGAGGGTGATGGTAGATGGCTCACTGTCTTCCCACTTCTCCACTAATGCCGGTGTCCCTCAAGGTTCAGTTCTTTTCCCCACTCTTTTCCTTTTGTATATCAATGACCTTCTTCCATTGACTGGAAATCCTATCCATAGTTTTGCCAATGATAGCACATTGCATTCCACTTTCCATTTTGAGAAACCTTGTCCTGCTCAATCAACTTCAACTTCTCGAAAATCTTCTATCAATTCCTTAAATGCTAATCTTCAGGTAATTCTCCAGTGGGGCAAAGACAACTTAGTTGATTTCAACCCTTCTAAAACTCAGTCTAGTGTTATATCTCGCAAAAAGGATTCTTCTGCTCCTATGCTTATCTTTAGGGACACTCCGATTTCTAGGCAAAATGATATATCTCTTTTGGGGATTACCCTGACTTCTAATCTCTCTTGGCACAAGCACATTACAAATATTGCTTCCTCTGCATCTAAAAAACTTGGTTTTCTCTTTCGCTCTCGTCGTTACTTTTCTTTCAAACAGCTGCTCTCTGTATAAATCGCAAATCTGCCCTGCCATGGAATATTGTTCCCACATCTGGGGCGGTGCCCCCAAAACCTCTCTCAGGCTTTATCCTGAAAGAGGCCTCTGAGGTCGGGAAAACTCATATCTAGGAAATAAACTCATACACCGACCATGAATCAAATTTTACTGTAACTAAAATTTTACAAATAATATAAAAATAATAATATAAAGTCAAAAACAAATTATTTACAATGATTGTATATTGCGGAATACTAAAAACTGTAATAAAAGATCATTTACAATAAAATAAGCTAAAATATAAAATTAAAAGTGCTAAAAAACCTGGAGCTTTCGAGAGCGTCAGCTCTCTTCTTCAACAGTAATATGACTTCCTCTCAGGCTTCTTGATTCCATTCAGAAAAGGGGCAGTTAGGTTAATTAATGATTCATCTCTAACAGAGTCTCTCCACTCACTGTCTCATAGACATACGTTTCTGCTGCATGCCTCTGCTACAGATACTTCCATGGGCACTGTTCTTCTGAATTGGCTTCTATAATTCCTGCTCTCTCTTTCAAAACAGTCCGAACATGTGCTGCCACCAGCCAACATCCATTTACTGTCAAACTTCAAACTCACAGAACCAACTTTTCATCTTCCTTGTTTATTCATTCAACTGCTGTTTTCTGGAACAACCTTCCTTCATATGTATTTCCTGAAAATTACAGTCTACAGAAGTTCAAGTCCAATGTCAACAAATATCTTTTTTCGTCTTCTCAACCTCCAACCCAAGCACGGTACTCAGTGCTATAGGTTCTAATACCTCTCGTGTTTGGGGTCTACATAAAAAAAAAAACAAAAAAAAAACATATATTGGAAAAATGAAGTTTAGATAAAGGACGAGATTTTAAGGTGGATTGTGGAATAAAGGATTCCATCCAGTCAACTGACATGATCTGAGTAAATGTTGATATCAGAAGATTTGAAACAGTAGTCACACTAGAAGAAAAGAAATCTTTCATATTACCCCATTTTGCATTCTTCTAATGCCAAACAACACGAGATTGAAAATAGCCCAGGAGAAAGGCTGTATTGGAGAAGAGACCATTGCCAAGTCCAGTGTCAACAAATATCTTCTTTCGTCTTCTCAACCTCCAACCCAAGCACGGTACTCAGTGCTATAGGTTCTAATACCTCTTGTGTTTGGGGTCTACATAAAAAAAAAAAAAAAAAAACATATATTGGAAAAATGAAGTTTAGATAAAGGACGAGATTTTAAGGTGGAATGTGGAATAAAGGATTCCATCCAGTCAACTGACATGATCTGAGCAAATGTTGATATCAGAAGATTTGAAACAGTAGTCACACTAGAAGAAAAGAAATCTTTCAGATTACCCCATTTTGCATTCTTGTAATGCCAAACAACACGAGATTGAGAATAGCCCAAGAGAAAGGCTGTATTGGAGAAGAGACCATTGCCAAGTTGTGATCTGAGGTGCCTCCAGGACCACTCACCTCAACCATTTACTTAGAAGGGTTTTTTTTTTTTTTTTTGAGAAAAAGAATGTCTGCATGGTTAGGACTGTGTGGTATTCTGTAGTTAAATGAACAATGTGTGCTAGATCATTAGTAATTGCAAAAGCCTCAACAGCTCGACCAGCTGGGTCTGTGTGACTAGATAACAAAAGCCATCTGGAGTTGTAAACATTAAAATTATCTCGCTGTTAGGAAAGTTTTACTGGAGAAAGTCAAGTTTCAGAGGAAGTCAAAGAGTTCCAAGTGATTAGTGAAGTTCGGAGATTGATAGAGACTACAGATTGATCTGACAGATTGGGTTAAAGAGATTAAGTCAGAGAAGATCAAAAAGAGGCGATTCCAAATTAGTGAGTTGGATGTATGCATAAGTATTACCTCTGAAGAGTGAATTAGGGTAACTGAGATGAGTAGTGGTTAAATCAACTGATAACTGATAATTGGGATTCTGTCAGAAAAAGTATGTAGAGTTTGGCAGAATGTAGTGGAAATGAACATCATTGAGACTGAAATTGGGACCACATATATTTGTGGAATGAACAAGGAAGTGTAGATTTTTTTCAGATATAAGTTTTTCCTATTAATTTGACTATTCATGATGTATTTAATAGTAAGAAAAGGTAGGGAGGGTATGTTGTATGAATTAATGAAGTTTTTGAATATGGTGTACACCTGACAAGAATATATCCAACTTCTTGACATAATGTAGTGTGAACAATGCCCCCTATTCTCCCATGCACAATACTTGGACTCTCGCCAGTCACTATCTGGCAGAGTAGAGGCAGTGAAGCATCCGGAAGTCTCCTAGAGAGTTACTAATAGGTTCAGTCTGGTTAACTATCTAGCAGCCAGCTGCAAACACCATTTTAGAGCTGTACTCTTGAAATGTAAGGAAGATTCTATCTCGCCATGATGGAAGAGTTTGGGGGGAGGGGGTTGCCAGAGCTTTGCACTGGAGACTGAATGTGGTTTCCACTACTTCAAACCTCCAATAAGCAAACTGGTGGTATTTCACCAGCTGATGAGAGTCATCTACCACCTGGTAACACAGAGGGGCGGCATTCCTCTGTGTGGTGTTGGTGCAATCCCTGCTTATTTGGTTTGCACCTGGGTGGTTACCTACAGCCTGCTAGTTGCTGTATTTCAGTACTTGCAAATGGGTGTTATCCCCAGGGTTACTAACAGTCCCCCACCATCTTGAAGGTACAAGTAGAGATTTGGCTGTCCGAGACCGACCGGACTGTCGAAATTATGTCCACTGGACTTGAGTATCACCCAAATATGAGTTCCATCATCATTTTGGAGTCCCGGGTAGCAAACACAACTTGGCATATCTGAGAGAATGTCTGTGACAGCCTCAAGGACCAATGCCTGCTTGAGAGATGAGATTTTCCTGGATAATTGGAAAGAGATATTGTTGAAATTGATTCTGAAATCACCATTGAAGCCTCCAGAATTGCTGGATTCATATCATTAGATAACATTACTGAGAGTATTGGGGAAAGTCTGTGAATGTACGTTGTCTGTCAGAAGTACAGTATGGTTTCACTCAAGGCAAAGGAACGGATAGTGCAGCTAGTGATACTGTCTAATAGGTAAAATCAATCAATCTTTATTGATGCTCCCGCAAAATCAATAAAGATTGATTTTGCGGGAGCATTCAATACAATAAACTGCAAGTGTCTTAATGGTCTTAGGCAAGCCTTGAATGTTCCCCTCAGATTTATTTAGTAATCAAGGGTTACTTCAATAACAGGAAAGTCACTGTTAAGTCTTTTCTGGGTTAGCTGCTAGAATTGTTCATAGGAGATTAAGATGCACTGTTTGCTTGATGTTTGCGGAGCAATCGGGTACGGGACATGATACTGCCATGGGGGATGTCTTTGTGGGTGCACGATGCAAGGAGTGCAAGGAAATTAGGCGACAACTCGGCGTTGTTATGGGCCTATATGAGACCTTGAAGGACAGGGTGGATGCCCTCGAAGGAAATAAATTGAGGGGCCCATCAAGATCTCAGCTGCCCACATCAATGCCAGAGCTTGCACTTGGTCATCTTGCAACACAGAGGCAGCCCCCAAGGCAGAATGCATTGGTCCCACAGGAACTAGTAGTTGTTGGTGACTCTATTGTCAGGGAAACGGGGAACATGCTTTGTAAAAAGGATAGGTGGAACAGGACCAGGGTATGTCTGCCAGGGGCAAAGGTTGATGACGTTGTAGAGCAGATATCATCTTTGAAGGGCACAAAAGGTGATATAGTTTTACACGTTGGAACTAATGATATTAAGAGTAGGAGACCAGCGGAATTACTTAACAAGTACAGGTCACTGTTGAACAAAAGCCGAGAATTAGGGTTGAATTTGAAAGTGTCTGCAATTCTGCCCAGACACGATAGGAGGGAGTATATGATGAGAGCCTTGTCGATCAATTCGGCCCTGGAAAGATTGTGCAAGGCTCAAGGGGTAGAATTTTTTTCAGCCTGGAATGTACTTGTTAACAGGAGAGATTGCTTCTACAGGGATGGGATACACTTAAATAGAAAGGGTGCAAGAATATTTGCTGATGCTATCGAGGCAGTGTTAGGTGGGTCGAAAAACTGCTAGCTTGGGGGGAGACAAAGACTAATGGATTAACAGTAGCCACTGGCAGAGGTGAAAGAGATTCTTGCACTGTTTCTATTGGAATGAGCAGAAGCCTGAAAAACAAGATGCAGGATATTTCAGAGACTGCTGGAAGTCATTGCGGTACAAGTAAAGACATGGGTTGTGTTAGGGTAGCTAAGAATAGAAACAGGTGCATGTATACTTGCGTGTACACCAATGCTAGGAGTTTAGTAAATAAATTTGATGAATTTGAGGTATTGCTCAAAACATCAAAGGCAGATATTGTTGGGATATCAGAGACATGGTGTCACACAGATATAAGGAATGCAGAACTGGAATTTGGGGAGTACAATGTGTATAGAAAGGATAGACAGGACAGGAGGGGAGGAGGGGTTATGCTATTAGTTAAAAAACACATAAAATCCAAGGAAGTGAAGCCAGTCGACATTGATGGACAGGGCAGTGTCGAGTCAGTTTGGTGTGACATAAGCATAGGTAAATCAAAATTGAGAGTAGGAGTGTGCTATAGGCCTAATGACTCTGATGAGTATAATAAGATACTGTACAGGGAAATAGAATGGGCCAGTAAATCAGAGAGTCTTATAATGGGGGATTTTAATTTCCCAGATATTGACTGGAATTTGTGGGTTGGTCACTCACACACTAGCAAGGCTTTTGTGGATTTACTGGATGATTGTTTTCTACACCAGCATGTTCGGGAGGCAACTAGAGGGAGTAATACTCTTGATCTGATTATCAGTAGTGATTCTTCATGCATTAGGAATCTGCAGATAAAGGAACCACTGGGTGGCAGTGAACACAGTGTGCTGAAGTGGGATTTACTCAAGGAGGTAACTACCATCAGAGGTAAAGGGAAGGGTTTTTGCTTTCGTAAAGGCGACTATGATGGTCTGAGACAGTATTTAAATTCTATACAGTGGGACCAACTGATGATGTTACCAACAGCAAATTCAAAATGGGAAGCATTCAAGGAACTAATCTTGGAAGCTACCAGGCTTTACATACCAACCAAGAAATATTGTTCAAGGTTTAGGCCTAAATGGATGTCAGATGAACTAATCAGACATATGGCAGAGAAGAAAAATGCATGGGATACATATAAATTAATGGGTGACATGGAAGCCTATGATAGATATAAGCTGGTCTGTAACCAAGTCACAAAGGAGATTAAGCAGGCAAAGGCAGATTATGAGAAATCCTTGGCAAAGGACGCAAAGAAAAACAGAAAAGAGTTCTTTACCTATTTAAACTCAAGAAGGAAAGGAATGAATCAGATTGGTCCACTGGATGTTGATGGTTCAACAGTTGAGGATCCAGCTCAGGTGGCTAACAATCTAAACGAGTATTTTGCATCTACATTCACACATGAGGAGTTATTCAGGAAGTGGAATGTCGTAGGTGAAGTAAACATTGGCAGTGAGCCTGATTATTTTCTGATAACTGAGAGGAAAGTGGAGGAGAAATTGTTGAGGATAAACATAAAAAAGGCACCCGGGGTGGATGGGATCTATCCAGTTATATTAAAGGAGGCAGCAAAGGAAATAAGCAAACCCCTAGCCATAATTATGAGAGCTTCTTTGGACTCAGGGGAGGTACCCATGGACTGGAGATGTGCAAATGTAACCCCAATTCACAAAGGAGGATCAAAGGCTGACACAAGTAATTATAGACCTGTTAGTTTAACTTCGGTTCCAGGAAAATTAATGGAGGCACTGGTTAAAGAAGCACTGCAGGATCATCTGGACAAGAATTCAGTTATAGCTCAGACACAGCATGGTTTTGTTAAGGGCAGGTCTTGTCTGACCAATTTGATTGGATACTATGATGTAGTCACAAAAGAACTGGATGCAGGGAATAACTTTGATATTATATATTTGGATCTTAGAAAGGCTTTTGATACTGTTGCGCATGGAAGACTGCTGTACAAATTGGAGCAGTGTGGCATTGGAGGCAAATTGCTGCTTTGGATAAAGGGATGGTTGAGTGGCAGAAGACAGAGAGTGGTAATCAATGGACACTGCTCAACGTGGACTAATGTTATTAGTGGAGTTCCTCAGGGTTCAGTGTTGGGTCCATTGTTGTTTTCTGTATTTATAAATGATATTGATGATGGTGTATTAGGCTTAATGTCCAAGTTTGCAGATGATACCAAGGTTGGCAGGGTTGTTAAGGACACTACTGATACTATGCTGCTGCAACAGGATCTGGAAAGGTTGAGCAGATGGGCTGAGAGGTGGCAAATGAAGTTTAACATTGACAAATGTAAAGTACTACATATGGGAAACAGTAACCCCAGATCAACATATCAACTCTGTGGTACTACGCTGACAGTGGTAGAGAATGAAAAGGACCTGGGGGTAATTGTGCAGGCAGATATGAAGTTCTCTGAGCAGTGCAGACGAGCTGCAAGAGTAGCTCATGGTGTCTTGTCAATGATATACAGGAATTTTTCTAGCAGTGACAGGGATGTGATTATTCCCTTGTATAAGGCATTGGTCAGGCCACACCTTGAGTACTGTATACAGGTCTGGAGGCCTCATTTCAAGAAGGATGTAGAGCTGCTGGAACGAGTACAGAGAAGGGCAACAAGATTAGTTAATGGAACAAAGGGTTGCTCTCACGAAGAAAGGCTTAAGTTTTGCAAATTACAGAGCCTGGAGACTAGGCATCGGCAAGGTGATCTGATAGAGGTGTATAAGGCTTTGAATGGCTTGAGCATGCTCAATGCCGATGGGATTCTTCCTCTTGCTCAGAATAATCACCTGAGAGGGCATAAATTCAAATTGAGGAAGGACGGATGTCGGATAGATGTGCGGAAATTTGCCTTTAGCCAGCGGGCAGTTGGTTTGTGGAATAGACTCCCATCACTTGTTGAAGTTGATAGCCTAAACAAATTTAAGGCTCAGCTGGACAGGTATTTCGAACGAATGGAGGGGTGAAATGGGAGTAGTGGTTGTTTTTTTTTTTTTTTTTTTGGCTGATGCTGAATAAGCTTGCTTTCTTGCATCATATGCCTCTGCTAATGCTAATGTTCACAAGGATCCATATTTCATATTTGGGCATATTATGTGGAATATAGTCTTAAATGACTTGCTGAAATGCAACTACATCAATGTAAATATGGATGCATGCACTGACAACCTAGTTATGGTAGCAAAGGGTGATTCTCGATCACAACTTGAGTGTTTTAACTGCAGAATTGATGCAATTTGTATAGACTTCAAAAATACAGTGGCCATTTATCAGTGACAAGGAATCTATGGGACATAGTAGGGGGAGCCAGTTTTCAATCAGTTAAAACTCTAAAATATCTGGGGGTGATGATTGACAGACAGATGTGCTTCATAACCTACATCACATACATTGCTGGCGATGTAAAAATCTAAAGTTTGTGGGCATGTTTGCTTGAATTAGAAGGAAAGAATGGAACATTGGGAGTAAATCATTGGCCTTAATTTAAGACTGCATTTTCCTGCCATTTTCCATCACATGTGAAGTTCATATCACATGCATCACATGTGAAGTTCCTGATTGTGGAAAAGAGGCTGATCTTCACAGCCAAACTCATCACAGGCCAGATATCATCTCCAAATATTTGGAATGCTTGCTCTTGGAGGATCCCACAGCCAAACCTAAGGTCAGTACCAGCACTTGTGGCTCACCACAACAGGCTTGTACTCACTGAGAGATTTCTTCCCAAGCAGATGCTCGCTGCCCTCAACCGTGTGGATGCTGACATCGACAGCATAATAAGTAACAAGGACAGACACAACTTTATCAAACCCTTGAACCCTGATATATTGCCAAGTTGTATTTGTTTTCTGTATTTGTGTTTAGCTATGTGTTTTTATGTTGTATTTGTATTTCTTTGGCATTTGTAATCTGTATTTTGTAGCCTTTTGTATGTGTTGTCTGTATTTTGTAGCTTTTTATATTTGTACGCTGTAGTTATTCTGCTTTTTTCTAACTGCTATATGTGAACCCCGGGTGCCCGTTGCCATGATGGTTTTTTGTGCTGTAACTTTACTTCACAATAAAGATTTATTTATTTTATATCTGGTCGGGCTCCACGTTGCAGAAATTCAATGCAACAGGGTGCAAGATCTTTTCAGTTCAGTGATCCATCCTATTGAAGATGTATATGGCTTGTCGAACTGTGTCCACTGATGCATTATAAGTTTTAGCAGATCATCTTCCACTGCATTTACACTTCGGTGTTTCTAACAATTGTTATCATCTGAGAAAGGGGCTGCCATATAACTGTTTGTTACTTGAAATAGATTGTGATGCAAATTACAAAGAGGAAAGGAAGTGTCTATGGACAGAATTGGTAAAATGATAGTAAAAATTTTGAAGCAGTTATGCGAAAGGAGGGGTAACATGTTAATTATAAACAGTGGACAATTGGTTTAATCCCAATATACATACAACTTTTCTTTTGACTGGGCATGGTTTGTTTTTTGCAGAGTTAAAGGAATTTGGAATCACTGACATACTGTTATGTACTTGTGGACTTTCGAAAAATTGAAACCATCTTTTCTATGAATGTGTTGAGTATTGTAACTTGAAAAGACACTTAATTGAAGAAGCTTCTAATCTCCACTCCCTTACTCCTGGATATGACCAACTGTTAGTACAAAAGATTTTTACACACTTCAAAATTTTGTGGTTCAGCTATTCAGAAGGAAGGATCTTGTTACAGCTGGAGGAGTGTGAGCCAAACACTGAATGACAGTAAAAAGAGCATAATGCACTACATTAGAACAGAATATTATTATGGTAGACAGGGTGGATTCAGGATGAGTAGTACCATTCCGATTATAGATGGGAATCTGTAATCAGAATGGTACCGATTCATGATACATTCTCCAGGTGTCTCTTCCTCTAATAGATGATTCAGAGCAGTTGTTCAGGAGACTGCTGACGCTTTGCGGATGGGCTTGTATCATAGAAGTTGGGGACTCTAATGGAGGGTTAGACCACCATGATGGATCTGTTGGATTGCATTGTGGTTCCTTTCTCGATGGATGATTTGGGATGCTGTGGTGTTTCCCGGGACTGTACTGATTGAGGTGTTACTGTTAACTGTTCAGTTTTGAGGGAAAGTTGATTTCTTTATTGTGACCACAATTTCTGGTTTAAACGTCTACTTCCTGGATTGGACTTCTCCTCATTTTGAATCTCCATGGTGGACTTACAAAAGTGGCAATTGGATCTTTGGAGATCATCACAACCTTATGTTGGGACTTTATAGTCAGTTACCTTCATGGCATTGCATTGTGATATGGACATTACATTGAGAATGAATTTGACCCTCTACAAGGGGATCTTAGATAATTGTATATCAACATTGTTTGGTGTTATGGCATTGTAAATAGGTTGTAGGGTTGCCAGGAAGCTGGCGAGGGCTGCATAATACAATAAACAAACAACAACAAAAAAATAATGATAATAATAATAAAAAAAATATAGATTCATAGTACTATTTATGAAATGTGCTTATAACAAATTCAGACATTGGACGGCATTTCTAAAAAAACTCGCCCTCCAGTGATTTATTGGAATGGCCATGTCTTATAAAGAAATTGAAAATGCTCTAGTAGAGTCAGAATTCTTTGCTATCTCTTATGTCTCTTTTTATGTTTACTATACCTCTTCTTTTCATGTCTCTTCTTTTCAGCACATCAAAGTTATTGTGGAATTTATGAAATTAATTTCTCAAATAATGGACTGGAGGAACTTTGAATTGCTTAAACTAGGCAAGGATCCTTTTTCAGTTCAAACTCACCTCTGTATTTCAAAGGGTGATCCACCCTTTAAAAAATTGAGGCTTGTTCAAGTCTTGTTCTAATTGATCATCAGTGGTTTTTTTAAGAATATATATGACATTTGAAATGCCTTCATCGTTGAGGTAGTATCTAGTCATCATCAACCTGCATTGAGAAGATCCTTGACACTGAACAGTGCCCTAGTATTAGTAATGGCCACATGGTGCAAGGATGGCTTTGACTTATGCTGCACCAGCCAAAAAAGATAATAATAATAAATAAAAATAAATAAATAAAAATAAATAAAATAACAAGAGAAAAAGAAATTTGGACATTCATCATTTAAGGTTAATTTTCCTCATATAATTCAGAACTTTTTATACCTTCATACCTTTTGAGTCTATTATTGAAATACACTATCAGCATCTTTAGGAGGAAGGTCTCACAGCGTTCACTATGTGGTGTAACCATTTTTGTAGTGTGCAGACCAAGTTGCCAGACACCAAACCATTAATAAGCTCCAAGAAATCAAACATAAACCACTATTGTAGAAATCAAGTTTCTGTATAAATAGACAGATGAAGTTGTGCATACCAGAGCACATATTGCCATTCCCCCCAGACACCTTACCTTCTCGCTCGTGATAGTTTTCAATATACAAAGTGTCCTTTACACAAAGAAAAACACATACTATTAAATTGTTCAATTATACAAATGCCAGATCTTCAGTCTTTAAATTCCTCACAAAAATTTAAGTTTTATACTCGTTTCTAATCCATAATGCTGACCATGTGCCATATATTAAATAGGGTGCAATTTGGCTAGCAGCCTCTGTGCCATTAAACTTTCACAAGAAAAGAACTTTCAATCTCATGTTACTCATCTTTGAATCATTTGCCTAAAGCAGTTAAATCTACTCTGTGCAGTCTAATGGAAAGCTGATTGAAAAACTTTACTGCACCTCTCTAGGGGACCTAATAAAATCTTGATTAGACTATGGATTTCTCATATGTGGCTCTGCCAGGGAATATGGGAAAAGGTTAAACACCACTCATTTCTGAAGTGTTTAACTATCATTACTTTTTGAAGGTTAAATGCTACTCATTACCAGAGATGGACCAGGTCAAAAAATCTTACTGGGGAAAACAAAGAATACTGAAAATACTGTAATACTGAAAAATCACACCAGCTTCCATTGTCCTCCAGCCCACCAGGGTTTCCTCCGGTAAGTCCTATGGCCAGTCTGCTTCTGCTCATCACTTGAGTGAATGTTAAATACTATTCATTTTTGTGGATTAGATTTTTGTGGGAAGGAGAGGGTACTGGGGCTCTGGAATCATAATTGGTCATGAAAGCTTCCTGTGGAAATGAAATGTGCTAGACTTGTCTTTCCTTGTTGAGTTAGCCTATACTTTGTATTAGTCTTAACTTCAAAGTAATATAGATTTCTCTTGGGAGGAGGTTAATCAAAATTTGCCCTAAAACCTTCCCTGGGACTAAGAGAACGTGTTGAAAACTTTGAGAAAAACAATCAAATATCAAAAAGATACTTCCATTTATGGAGAGAGAGAGAGAGAGAGAGAGAGAGAGAGAGAGAGAGAGAGAGAGAGATGAATTGGCAAAGACAGTCAAACTGACCTAAAAAAAAAAAAAAAGAAGCATAGTGTGTGTTGTGGACCACATGGCAGTTGCAAGTATAATAAACATCTTTACAGAGTGAGTAACCAAATTAAATTTTTATTGTCGGGAACTGCCATTTGCTATTGATTTTCTGGTACGTGTGAGTTGGTCATTCACCTAATAGCAGGACATTTGGGGACTTAATATATGTTTATTTTCCATATCAGTATGATAGAGATGCCATAAGGCAAATATTTTTTCAATCTGTTTATCACTAAGGATTCATTCAGTGCTGAATCTCTTACTGATGTTGTGCAGTAAGGATTAATCCTTAGCTAAAGGAACAGTGGCAACTGATGATCACAGTGTGCACCTTAGTCTTTTTAAGCATCAGAAGAATGAAATGGTTGCATCAGAAGAATGTAGCAAGACAGCTTCTGAAGCATTTAGACTCCCTCTCCCATTACTTAATATGTATAACTTTGATCCACAAATAAATGCATTCATGTTTGCATATGTAATTTTTGTGTGCTCTTTTTATTAACGGTATTTATTCAAAAAAAAAAAAAAAATGTTAGAGAAAAGTTGTTTTAGTGGAACCAGATTACATCATAATAAATACAGATGCTAAATGGAACATTCAGGGAAGTTATTTTTGAAGCCATCAATATTTTTATACCAGCGAAAGGATACTTTTCAATGTTTAGGTCAAAATGGATATTGGAACAACTGATAACTTTAGTGGCACAGAAGAAAGATGCATGGGATGATTAAATTACTGGGGGATCCTGAATTCTACAATTAATATAAATTAGTCTGTAATAAAGCATATCCACGGTTAGGTATGCTAAAGTGGGTTATGAGAAGTTCTTAGCTAAAATGATAAAGAACAGTAACAAGGAATTCTTTGCTCATGTTAGCAGTAAAGGAAATGGAAATAAGTGGGCCCACTATACCTATGGTAACAGGATCGATGATCCTGAAATGGTTGCTGATAAGTCAAAAAATTTTTTAATACAGAAATGCAGTAAATAAACATGTCAGAACAATGTTACATATTATAAAATAATTATAATAAAACTTACTTATTAAAAGTTTTAAGTGCACTTTAAAATCACGTGTTATATTCAACAAAAACAAAACTTTTATTATTTCTACCCTGGGGAAAAAGAAAACCATTATAAACAAGAAACTGCAGTCTCCTTCATTTTCAGATTTATTTAGATGATGCTTTGTACACAACCATACTTCCTCACATGAAGCTATAAGCAAATAATTTCAGCAAACCATAACTTCATTATTACTGGCACCTTGTGTACCAGCACATTTCACTAAATATGTAATGCTATGTAAACAACTCGTTTGCTGTCACTCATTACTTTGGCATTCATTATGCATATTTTTCATTTTATTTCATAAAACTTAAACTCTTACATAAAACTTTTCTTTGTTGGTTTTCTGTAATTTGAATTTCAGGTCTTTATCCAAGTGGGTAATTTGCAATTCTGGCTGTTCTATCATAGGCCCATATGGCCATGCCCAATGGCAAGCTTTATGAAGTTATTGAAATGACTTGTTCTTTATTTTTCATTCACTGATACCTTGTTGTTCTTCATCAAGAACTACAAGGGATTTACATAGCTTGCATTTGGTATTTGATCAAGTTTGGCAATGAAAAATGTCTGAACATGATCTGAGATTATTTTGTTAGTTTTTCAGATTTCAGAGTCCTTTTATAATTGATGGGCTGTGGCATTTTAGGGAGCTTCCTGTCTAATGACTGGACTAACTGGATCTGTGTTTTAAATATGTGTATTTATGTATATTGTATAAGTGGATTCAGGTATCTATGTTTCTAAGTACAGTATTGTTATGATATGGTTCAAGGGCTCACATCTGGTGAGTATGGGCTTGGCACACCCAGGGTCCTGAGCTGGATATCACCATTCTTCTCTTTCTTGGCGATTCCCTTCTACTTCTCTCTCAGGGTAACTCGGGGATTTTTTTTTTTTTTTTTTTTTGGCTGGTGCAGCATAAGCCTCAGGTTTCCTTGCACCATGTAGCTAATAATAATAATAATAATGATGGTGAGGATGCCAGTTTTTGGAAGGAATGATTAATATAATAAATAAAAAAATAAAAAAAAAACCCTCCTTGAATGTGCTTTAGCTGGTCCAGAGTCTCAATAAGCATACAAAATTAAAAATGCAGTGCATTGTGAAAAAGAAACATTTGTACCTTCTGCATTTGTGGCATTTCAGCTCTGTTTTAAATAAATGTCATGTAATGTTTTATAATATGAATGTATCTCTCTCATTAGAACTCCTCTTTGAAGTTTCCCCATTAGAACTCCTCTTTGAGGCATAATTTCTCCTTATTTTGTGAATTATGTTCAATGTTTTGATGCAACTGTTTAGGAGTATTGGCTTTTGCTGTAGTTATTGTTCTGTAATAAAGTTTTCCTTAATGATCATGAACAGGATTAAAAATCTGCAATGGCAAATTATGTAAGCTTAAAAAAAAAAAAAAGGGAAAAAATACTAATTGCTTCACATTGCAGATGTTTTTTTAATCTGCCATTAGGAGATTTTAAATAAAAAATTACTTACTAATAGTGTCTCTGTTATACAGGGTGTCTCAAAAATATTGGTACAAATGTTTAGGGGAGGTAGGTAACATCTAAAGGAATGTGAATTGCATAGGAACCCATAACCGGAAACGTCACAGTAAGTCAGTACACGGCGCTGTTTGCGAGACAGAAAATTTCTGGTTTACTCATTCAAGCAGTATTATTTTTTATTATTATTAAATCTGTTTATTGCTCTGCCGAAGAGCCCCCCCCCCCGGACAGCAGGAAGCTATGGAGGGGTAAAGTCGCTGCACAAAGAGCATGCATCGATATACGAACTGTGAGCTGGCAGACATGCGCCTAGTGTATGGATTAGCAGAGGGCAATGGACAAGCCACCCAACAAATTTATGGAGAATGCTTCCCAGACAGACATGTACCGGACCACCGTTTGTTTGCACGTGTGCATCAAAATTTGTGCAATTATGGGTCATTTACAGGAGTAGTGTGGGCAGACCACGTTTGACGCGAACTCCCGCCATGGAAGAAGGTGTGTTGAATGCCGTCCAGAATAATCCTACTACCAGCACACGTGCCGTTGCCTCTGCCTTAGGAGTGTCTCATTGCAGTGTACAGCCGTGGAGATGGGAGAAATCCCAGGTGCCATCTGACACGAACATACCTGCAGTGTACAGCGTGTCTGGCACGACGATTCCTTACACCCCTTTCATCTCCAAAGGGTTCAGTTATTGCTCCCCCAAGATCATCCTGCATGTGTGGCTTTTGTGCAGTGGTTTCTCCAAGAAAGTGTTCAAGACTTGAATTTTCCAGCCTATGTTTTGTTCACGGATGAGGCTTATTTCACTCGGGAAGGCTTATTCAATCAGCACAATGCTCATGACAACTCAACGGTGTGCACCCCCATGTGGCACAACATCGCTTTGCAATAAATGTGTGGACAGGTACGGTCAGTGACTGCTTAGTCGGCCCATATCTGTTACCATCCCGCACGAACTCCGCTAAATATCAGATCTTTCTTGAACAAGTTCTACCAGGGTTACTTGACGAGACGCCTGCCCATTATGGAAGGTGTGTTTGTGACCATTTGAACAGGCGTTTTGGGCGTCGATGGATTGGCCATGGTGGACCTGTTGCCTGGCCCCCAAGCTCACCTGATTTATCAAGCCTTGATTTCTTTCTGTGGGGGGGGCCCTCAAATCTATTGTGTATGAATTGCCTGTGGAGACGGAAATGGATCTCGTGGCGAGACTCGTCTGCGCTGCTACTACTGTCAAGGAAACCCCAGGTGTGTTCGACCGTGTCCACCAATCCACGCTGCATCGGTGTCACGCATGCATCACGCCTCATGGTAGAACCTTCGAGCATCTGTTGTAACATCATGAAATGCATCCATCTCGTACTCCATTGTTAATATTATGTCAAATAAATGTTTGCCACTAATTACTGTCTTGTGTCATTTCTGCTTCTTGTGCCTCTGCTACTACTTTCCCGTGACGTTTCCGGTTATGGGTTCCTATGCAATTCACATTCCTTTAGATGTTACCTACCTCCCCTAAACATTTGTACCAATATTTTTGAGACAGCCTGTATAAATAAAAATAAATTTTCTGTTCATACTGAAGGGCGGCCACATTGGGTGAGATGAGCTTACAAGGTAGAGAATTCAAAAAACATTACCATATTTAGTGGTATAGCTGAATTCAAACATGTGACATGTTTGAATTCATCTGTACCACGCAAGAATTCATCTACCAGTGTACTGACTATTTCACTGTGATAAGGTGGGTTGTTAATAAACTTCTTTATGGTTTCTCTCATTGCTTTTTAATAATATGGAAAAAGTATTTCCAGGTTACTACTTGTAGGATCATGCTCTGACAGCCATGGCAGATATTTGAAAGTTCCCCAAGGTGAGCAATACACTAAATTGCAAAGTTCACATTTTAGAAAAAAAAACACCAAAAGCAATTTCCATCACATAATGAAATCATAATAATTAAAACCACATGTTTTCAAAGTTTGTGACATAGTTTGAATAATAATAGGTATCAGGTACCAACCAGTGAGAGCCATGCATTAGAGTTTGATTTTTATAAGGAAACATGTATTCCTTGCAGTTATGCCAGTTTCCTGTGGTCATATATAATTATGTGCAACCATGGGAAATTGCTGGGATATAATTATATTAATTATATCCCATCACATAATATTAATAATAAATAGTTAATATAATTATATCAACAGTGCATTATTAATTACATTTAATTAATGTAAACTATAATTTATAACAGTAGCTGAAATAAGAGTGCTCTATGATACTACTGGGGTGGGGTGAGGGATAAAAGAATTTTTAATTTTCTTTTAATAAACTGTACTGGAATAATTTTCTCATATCTTCATGCTTCTTATCTCCCTGGTGCCTCCATAGCCAGGTGGACAGGAGCAACAGTGCATAGCACATGCTTCTTGATTAAACCAGGGTTTGAGGATGCGAAAAGATCAGGGAATGACCACCACATATCCCCGGAGCAATATGGCCTTAGTTGCTAATGCTCCTAAAAACCAAATAATAACAACAATCTTATCTCCCTGATGGTACCATTTACATGTTTTAATTACTACACTATACTACATAATCATTGAAAATGAGATATGCAAAATAACTACTAACTGTAAAAGTATGAAAACTACATTTTACTAGCTCAAATTTGAATATTAAGTACCTAGGTACCATAGAAATCCCAAAAAAATTAGGAGAAAAATTCTTACATGAAAATAAAAACTGCCACATCACCTAAACACGAAACAAATTTGTGTGAAGATTTGTCCAAAGAAACCAATTTTAATTATTTAGAGTTTAAATGAGAGAAATATGCAATAATTCTCCAATGAAGAATGTTGTTTTAAGTTTATTTCTGCTTTACCTTTTTATTATTTAACTAGTATGTTATATAAAAGGTTAAGAAGAATATAGTACTTTAATAATTATTAGCAGCAGGGGTGGATTTATTAATAGTCAGAGTAGGAAGCTTACCTATACTCACTCTGACATCACTTTTGACACTGTTCTACATGAAAGACTGCTGTAAAAATAGAGTAGTGAGGTATTGGATGAAAGTTACTGTTGAATAAAGGGATGGTTGAGTGATAGAAGACAGAAGATTATAAATGGGCACTGCTCTCCTTGAACTAATGTTATTAGTGGGGTCCCTCAGCATTCAAAACCTTTGCTGTTTTCAGTAGTTAGTAACAATATTGATGAAGGTTATTGTCATTGGAAGCATAATGGTGCAGTGGCAACTAAAGACCATTATGCACCATATAAAAGTAGAAAATAACAGGTGCTATTAAAGGTCAGATATATGGATTATGTAGGTATTGATGAAGGCATATCAAGCTTAATATCAATCTTAATACCTCAGGATTTATGTCTAAGTTTGCAGATGATACTAAGGTTGGCAAGGTGGTTAATCACAGATTAGTTAATCATAGGTTAATCACAGAAATCGAATTACTGCAACATCACCTAGAAAAATTAGGCAGATGGGCTTGAAGTGTAAGTTGATAAATGCAAGGTACTGGGTAGCAGTAATTCCAGAATAAACTTACTGTTTTGGGTGATATTACACTCAAGGTGATAGAGAACAAAAAAGACAGTAATTATACAATTTTACATGAGGTTCTCTGAAAGTGCAGACAGGCTGCTAGGACAGGTCATCAGGTTCTGTCAATGGTATACTGGAATTTTGTCAGTAGGGACAGGGAAGTGATTATCCCATTGGGTAAGGCAGTGGTTAGGCTGTTTGCAGTGCCTGGAAATTGGGAACTTCCGAGGAGACCTGATTGAGTTGTTTAACACTTTAAATGGATTAAGTAAACTGAATGCTGATGGCATTCTTTTCTTTTTTATACAATATACATAAGAAGGGGACAAATTTTAATTGAAAAAAAAAAAAAATAATAATAATAAATAAATATTAAATAAATTTTGTTGCAGGGTAGAGGTACAAAAATTTGCTTTCAGCCAGAGAGCAATTTATTGTTGGAATGAACTTTCATTTGGTGTTATGAAAGTGAATAGTTTGAATAAATTTACTGAAAGACTAGGCAAATTGCTAGAGGTGATGTACAGGTGAGGAGTATTTATTTATTTATTATTATTATTTTTTTTCCCTTCTTCTTCTGTACACTGTTTACAAGATTCATACCAGGTGGGGAGAATTTTCTTTACCATCGTCCTTCGTCAGCATAGCTGCCACTGTTTGACTTTCAAAAAGCTGGCGATAAGGCAATTATAAGCAGGAAGAAACCAGGAAAATTTTCAACCAAAACAGACTAAAAAAGTATTTTTTGAAAAAAGCAGCTGGTTTTTGTCAAGTCACCACTGTACTAGAAATTAAATTTAGCTGACCAAATACATATTTCATATTAAAACGCTACCATACAACTGTTTATTTGTACAGTATGCTTTCAAACATTAATTTACCTAGTATTTTTTTGGCTTTGGATTTCTGTTAGACCTCAACCGATGATTGCCTCGAAGATACTGTTTCAGACTTTGAACCTCTTCAGAAATGTTAAAGTTTTGTGTTTATAAAAATTGTGCTGCTATTCAGACATAGCTGCCAAGAGCATTTCCAAAGCTTTACCAGAAAGCGATATTATTTATTTATTTTTTTTTTTGAACTGGTTAAATATCCTCTTACACTCAGCATTGCTATGAGAAATTAAAATGCGAAGAATGACTTGGGATAATTTATTTCATTCTTCCTTGGACACATTCAGTTTCCTCACCAAAGATCACCCTTCATCATTCCTTCCTTCTTTCATAATAGTGCCTGGTAGGTTCTTACACTAAACTGACAGCACTAATGCTGAAAACACTTATTGCTTTACCTTTAATGACACCAAGATGTACTGGAAACTTTTCCACAAAAAATTCCAAATTTGAAAGTGATGAACTGCCAATTGATGAAATTAATGCTACTTGTGGCCTTTATAAGAACTTTATTTTTTCATTAGCAACTTGTGCCCTATGTAGTCCCACGCACCAATAAAGTTCTCTTGCTCAACAAGGTTGAGCAAGAGAACAGAATATTCTCTTGTTTTACTCTCCACAATGTTGGGAGAAGTGCCTATGACTTAGTCAGAATCATCCTTCTGTTTTAGTCAGCTGTGGTAATCAACTTCCACAATGGAAGCTGGGGATTTAAAAATTGTTAGCATAAGAAATACATACATGACATTCTTTAACATATCTAGGATTAATGACCTCAATACTTCAATCCAGCATTCCTCACTGGATATGAAATTAGTGATGAGTATAATTCAATGATTAATAATTGATTATTTCAATAATTTAAATGATCAATTAAATGCAAATTAGTTGATTATGAATTTGACAACAATAGTGACCAATTGGAACTATTGACAGGCACTATATATATATATATATTGAACAGATTAATGGGAGAGAAGATAAAAGGAAATTGTTTATGGACCAAGGTTACTGATAGCCAGAAAGGACCTTGCTACCATAATAGTATAATAAATAAGTGAATAAATAAAGGTAATAGTGAAAAGTAGCATAGGTAAGAAAAGTTGACAGTGAAGGAAAGAGAGATTACAGAAGTATGTAGAGAGGGGGAAAAAAAAAAAAAAAACTGTGAAAGAAGAGAGAGGGAAGAAAAAAAAAATGAAGAAAAAAATTAGGATAAAAATTATGAGAAAAAAATTATTATACATATAAAGAAATAAGTCAATAATATATATTAGATATATACATGATTATAAAAGATTATATTGTTGTATATTGTGAGATCATGGTGTCATTTTCAAGTCAACCACCAGAACTGCCAGACAAGACAATATGATGTCCTCTGTTTCTAATATAAAGTACAGTCATACCTCGGTTAACGTTACCTCTGATAACGAAGCTTCGATATAACGAAGTCGGCAATTTCAAGCCCCATTTAACATTAAAAAAATATTCCAGTTTAATCACCTGAAATCTAAACAAACTGAAGAAATTACGGAAACCTTTGGGGCTTCTCGTGGTTGGTTCGAGAAATTTAAAAAACGGGCCAGGATTCATAGTGTAAAATTAACAGGAGAAGCTGCAAATAAGTTTCCAGAAAAACTAAGGAAATAATTGAACGTGAAAATTTTCCAAATTTGGTGTTCAATGTTGACGAAAGCGGTTTGTTCTGGAAACGGCTACCAACAAAAAGCTTCATTTCTATTGAAGAAAAATCAGCTGCTGGGTTCAAAGCAGCCAAAGACCGTTTAACGTTACTCTTTGGATCAAATGCCTCTGGCAATTATAAATTAAAATTGTTATTAGTTTACCATTCAGAAAATCCGAGGGCGTTAAAAGGTAACATAAAAATGAATTTACCTGTAATATGGAAAGCAAATAGAAAAGCGTGGGTTACCAAGGAGTTATTTACTGATTGGTTTGTTAACCACTTTTGTCCTGAAGTAAAGCGGTATTGTCAAAAAAAAAAACTTTGAAGAAAAAGCTCTTTTGTTGTTAGACAATGCTCCGGGACATCCTACTGATCTTAACACATTGGACACATGCATTCCTGTCAAAGTTGTGTTTCTTCCAGCAAACACAACTTCCCTGATTCAACCATTGGATCAGGGAGTAACAGCATCATTTAAAGCTTATTATCTGCGTCGAACATTAAGCAGTTTAACTGAACTAGAGGATAAAGAGGAAATGACAGTTAAAACTTTTTGGAAAAACTGCACCATTAAAAACGCAATTGAAAACATTGATAGTTCTTGGAAAGAAGTCACTAAGAAATGCTTAAATGGAGTTTGGCGCAAAATATGGCCAGAAGTTGTAATAGAAGAAGAAAATAACATTCAAGAAATTAGAAATTAAGTTATCCAGATGGCTCAATCAATAGGTTTCGAAAATGTCGATGAAGAGGATGTTAGAAATTTATTGAATGCAGAAGATGATGGTTTTTCAGTGGAAGATTTAGAAAACCTTGTTAGCAACGAAGACAAAGTTAATGAAGACGAAGTTAAAGAAATTCCTGCCGAAAAAGTGTTAACAACCAAAGATTTAAAAAGGTGCGTAAATGACATTGAAAACGTTTTAAATTTTTTTAGTGAAAATGATCCTGATTTAGGAAGAAGTGTTATTGTTAAGCGATCAGTGTTAAATGCAATAACTCTGTATAGGCAATTGTTAAATGAAAGAGAAAAAGAACATAAACAATCAACTTTAGACTCATATTTTAAAATATGATTTCACTTTGTATGTAAGTTGACTGTTTATTTAATAAAACTTTTCTTTGTTCGAAAAAAAAGCTTTTCATTTTCTTTACGTAGGAACGTATCCCTATTCTGGCCATAGTATTTTTACCTCTGAAAACGAAGTTTCGCTTAACGAAGTAATTTCGTGGAACGCATCCTATTCGTTATTCGAGGTATGCCTGTATATGCCATGGCAAAATAGAATTATATCAGAAAATAGTAAAAAAGTAGTGTAATAGTAATGGAGGCATGTGATGCAAGAAACCAAGCATATGAGTTTATGTAGTATCAGCCAAAAAAAAAAAAAATTTCATACATCCATTCCCTCTAAAAGTTTGTCCAGTTCCTCCTTGAATGAAAATTATAATAATTATAAAAATGTAAAGACTGAGTTTTAATAGCAAAAATAAGAAGTAAAAAAAAAAAAAAAAAGTTATAATGCTGTTATAATATATTGTAAAGATTAATGGGAAAGAAGGAAAATGGAAATTGCTTATGGACCAAGGTTACTGATATCTTCGTATCCTCCCTTATAACCTAAATAATTTTTACTTTACATTTTTATAATTTTCTGATATAATCCTATTTTGCCATGGCATATACTTTGTTAGAAACAGAGGACACTATATTGTTGTCTTGTTGGGCAATTCTGGTGGTTGACACTTGAAAACGACACCAGGATCTTGTGATATATAACAATATAATCTTTTATAATCATGTGTATATCTTATTTATTATTGACTTATTTCTTTATATGTATAATTTTTTTTTCTAATTTTTTTATTCTTCTTGCAGTTTTTTTTTTCTCTCTCTCTTTCTGCATACTTCTATAATCTCTTTCCTTCACTCAACTTTTCTTACTTATGTATATCTATTCTCTTACCTTTATTTATTCACCTACTTTATATATATGTATAATAATATTGGCCAAATGAGTAGAGCATTTTATTTTTAGTTTTGATAACATCGAATCCCTCCACTGTTTTTTTTTTTTTTTTATTCGTAATCCTAATTTGCATATAATTGATTATGGCTCTTGATTGTGTTCATCACTATGTTAGGTATGTTTGATTTCACAGCTATGTTTAGATTTTCAAACATTGGCATAACATTTAAAACAAACAAGCAAATTGCTTTAATCAGTCCAGAAGAGAGGAACATGAACAGACTTTCTGGAGTATTGAAGATAACCTAGAATAATCAACTTGCTTGACCTGCTTTTGCCAGAAGTTTACAATTCAGAAGTTTCTTTTTTTCTTGAGTTTATTAATTTGTCTTCTTTCTGAACTTTGGATCTGATTTGGACAAAAGTCAGTGTCACTCACTAGTCATTAAGAGCAAGTTGCTACAATGGATAAAAGGATGGTTGAATGGGAGAAGACAAAGAGTGATGATCAATGGGTACTGCTCTACATGGACTAATGTTATCAGTGGTGTCCCTAAGGGTTCAGTGTTGGGCCCATTATTGTTTTGAATATTTATCAGTGATATTGATAAGGTATATCAAGCTTAATGTCAAAGTTTGCAGATGATACAAAGGTTGGCAGGGTTTGTTAATAACAGTAATGATAGTATGCTGCTGCAACAGGATCGGAATAATTGGGTAGATGGGCTGAGAAGTGGTAACTGACGTTTAACATTGACAAATGCAAAGTACTGCATATGGATAGCAGTAACCCCAGAGAAATGTACCAACTATGTGGTGTTACGCTCAAGGTAGTGAAGAATGAAAGAGACCTGTGGGTAATTGTGCAGGCAGATATGAAGTTTTCTGAGCAGTGCAGACAGGCTGCCAGAGTAGGTCATGGGGGTCTTGTCAATGATATACAGGAATTTTGCGAGCAGGAATAAGGAGGTGATTACCCATTGTATAAGGCAATGGTCAGGCCACACCTTGAGTACTGCATACAGGTCTGGAAGCCTCATTTTAGGAAGGATCTAGAGTTGCTAGGAAGAGTACAGAGAAGGGCAACAAGACTGGTGAGGGGAACAACTGGGTGCTCTTATGAAGAAAGGCTTAAATTCTGCAAATTGCAGCTTCTGGAGACTTAGGCACCTGCGAGGCGATCTGATTGAGGTGTATAAAGCCTTGAATGGATTGAGTAGGCTCATTGCTGATGAGATTCTTCCTCTTGCTCAGATTACAAACCTGAGGGGGCATAGATTCAAACTGAGGAAAGACAGTTGTAGAATAGATATGTAGAAGTTTTCCTTTAGTCAGCGGGTAATTGATTACTGGAGCAAACTTCCATCTGTTGTTATGGAAGTTGATAGCTTAAATTTTAGTGCAAATTCAAGGCAGAACTAGACAAACATTTGGAATAAATGGATCAGTGAAATGGGAATGGATTTTTTTTTTTTTTTTTTGACCGATGCTATATAAGATTTCTTTCTTGCATCGTGTGCCTATGCTAATGTTCACCAATATTCATCCACTTTCACAGGATCTTATGCAGCTGCCCACTTTTCAGCGTACAAATTTAATAGGAGACAACCTACAATTTAGTGCAAATGCATCATATTAGTACACAGCTAAACTCTGAATTAGAAAATTTTTGCAAAGGTGGCACCGTTTAAGTTGTATCTCATATTGTGAATACCTTCACATGAGTTGCCATGATATTGCACTACTTCGAATAAGTAACGCTTCACCTAAAGGAGAAGACTGTTGTTACTTATTCTCAGCAGATACTGCCATCCAAACAGCACCATTTGGCCCTTCTACTGTGGGTGCATAGGTACCCTAGTAATGTAATGATGGCAAAACGGTTATGAAGTATAATCTCCACAATATGAGAGATGCCTGAAGGTGTATAAGATAAATTATACATCACTAGGGTACACAAGTTTTGCCATCATTACATCATTAGGGTACCTACTCACCCACCCACCCACTGAAGAAATGCCAAATAGCCCTGAAATGATGCCGTCTGGGTGGTGGTGGTGGTATCCGCTGAGAATATGTAATAAGTCTTCTCCTTTTGGTGAAGCGTTACTTATTCGAAGTATTGCAATATCATGGCAACTCGTGAAGGTATTCACAATATGAGATACAACTTAAACAATGCTGCTTTTGCAAAAATTTGCTAATTTGGAGTTTAGCTGTGTACGAATATGATGCATTTGCACTAACTTGTATGTAGTCTAATTCTCTTGCAGCCTGAGGCATAAGCCCTTAATGCATTTTAGTCTTATAGGAGACAACTTATTACCATCATATGCTCTAACTCCCTGTTTAATATCTATGCTACTCCAGTTTTTAGGCCTATTACAACAGGTGCATTATCAACACTGAGTGTCAGGCAGGTTTTTTTTTTTTTTAAGGAATTCCATGTGTTGTTTCTGGTTATTTAGAAAAAGATGTTCAGTGTTATACCCTGTAGAGTCTTCCAGTGCTGGCACTGTGAACAAGCGGCTTTTGATTTGACTTTCTTTTATTATTTATTTTTTATTTTACAAAAGGTTACTACAGTGCAATATAGCTTGGAAATACGTTTTTTTTATATATATATTAGGGGGCTTTGCTCCCTGCAGTGGCTTCTTTTGATAAAGTAAAATAAAATACTTACAGAAGCTTTCGACACTGTGTGTGTCTCTTCTTCTGCTATGAATACATAAATTCATTACCTATGGAAATCAAGCATGGTACTGTGTGGTCATGGACCGGCATTTGTAATGAATGGAGGGATGAAATGGGAGCATTTTTTTTTTTTTTTTTTTTTTTGGCTGATGCTGCATAAGCTTGCTTTCTTGCATTGCTTGATAATGCTAATGCTTGATAAACAGTGCATGATCATGCTTAAACAGAAGTTTGTTTTACCATAGTAAAACAAGCTTCTGTTACGTATTTTAGTATTTATTACATATTGCCATGTAATCCGCATCTGTCTTCTCCCATTGGCTGAATAAATATCACTAGGAGGAAAATTATTTTAATGTATAGAAAGATATATATATATATATATATATATATATAAAAACTCCAAACTCGAGAGAGATATTAGAACCTGTAATACTTAGTACTGTCCATGCACTGAAAGTTCAGAAGATGATGGAAGGTACTTCTTGACATTAGACTGGAATTTCTGTAGATTGTAATTTTCAGGAAATGCATATCAAGGAAGTTGAAAGAATAAATCAGGAAGAAGAAGAAATTAATTGGTTGCAGCATGTGTTTGGACTGCTTTGGAAGAGAGAGAGAGAGAGAGAGAGAGAGAGAGAGAGAGAGAGAGAGAGAGAGAGAGAGAGAGAGAGAGAGAGAGAGGGAATTATAGAAGCCAATTCAGAAGAATAGTGCCCATGGAAGTATCTATGGAAAAGTCATGCAGCAGAAATAGAATGTCTATGAGACAGAGAATGTAGAGACTCTTTTAGAGATGAGTCATTAATTAACCTAACTGCCCTCTTTTGAAAGGAATCTTGAAGCCTGAGAAAGCTTTTGGTGGCATCACCACAGATGTGGGAACAATATTCCATGGTAGGGCAGATTTCCAATTTGTACAGAACAAACCGCTGTTTGGAAGAAAAGTAATGCCGAGAGTCAAAAAATCCAGTTTTTTAGATGCAAAGGAAGCAATATTTGTAATGCACTTATGCATTACAAATATAGAGATTAGAAGTCAGAATTTTACCTAATAGGTATATATGATCTTGCCTAGAAATCACTGTGCCATATATGTCTATTAGGGATTACCCTGACTTCTAATCTCTCTTGGCATAAGCAGTATGTGGAATACAGTGTACTATCATCAGCAAAACTATGGATAGGATTTCTGGTAAATGGAAGAAAATCATTAATATACAAGAGGAAAAGTGGGAGAAAGAACTGAATCTTGGTGAACACTGGCATTAGTGGAGAAGTTAGAAGACAGAGAGCCATCAGTCATCACCTGCAGTGAGCAGTCAGAGAAAACGGGATGCCCAATTACAAAAAACAGTTGGCAAACCATAAAGCATTTGAAATGCCAAGAAAATCATTAATATACAAGAGGAAAAGTGGGAGAAAGAACTGAATCTTGGTGAACACTGGCATTAGTGGAGAAGTTAGAAGACAGAGAGCCATCAGTCATCACCTGCAGTGAGCAGTCAGAGAAAACGGGATGCCCAATTACAAAAAAACAGTTGGCAAACCATAAGATGGCAGCTTATTTAGAAGACCAAATTTAGAATGCCAAACATTATCAAAAGCATTTGAAATGCCAAGAGCAACTGCTTGAGTTTTACCAAATGTTTCCATTGAATTTGTCCATAAATGGGTAACATAAGCCAGAATTTCACCAGTGGATCGACACTGATGGAATCTGTACTGGTAATTGTTGATCAGATGGAAGGTTTCTAGATAGTTTAATAGTTGACGGTTAATTAATTTCTCGATTACATTAGAAAGAGAAGTAAGTTCAATGGAACAATATTTGGATGGGAGGCATTTATTATCCTTTTTAGGAACTGGCCAGAAATGAGCAAATTTCTATGCAGAAGAGAAAACACCTTTGGAATAAGAAAGTGAAAAAAGGCAACACAGAACAGGAGTAAGTTCAGGAGCACAGTTTTTGAGAACAAGTAGAGAAATACTATCAGGACCTGGAGCTTTCTTAGCATTAAGATTGTTCAAAATCCTGACATCCTTTTGATGGAAGACCACAGGAGGCATTGAATGCAATGGACTGGGAATGGTAGGAAGTTGTTTGCCAAGATCAGCACTACATGAGTTGGAAGAAAAGGAGGATGCTAGCAGGTCAGCTTTATCTTTGGCTGAAGTGGCAATAGAACCATCTGTTTTTGACAGAGGTGGGAATAGAGATGGGCAGAAGTTGCAGTCAATAGCTTTGGCAAGAGACCAGAATGCTCAACTACCATTTTGAAATATAGTTTGGACTGCTAAATAACTGCCTTACAATTGTTGCAAGCTTTGGTGTAGGCAGAAAATGAACCTGGAGATATGGAAATAAGCCAATTACAATATGCAACGTTCTTCTCTTGAACAGCCTTAGCACATTTATTGGAAAATCAATGTTTAGATGAAGGATGAGAAGTTAAGATTGAGCTTGGAATAAAGTATTTCATCCCTATAAGAATAATTTCACTGACACAATCTGAGCAAATGTTTACCTCAGAAGATTTGAAATAGTAATCTGACCAAGGAAAAGAAGAAAAGAGATCTCACAGATCATCTCATTTTGCATTCTTTTAAACAACACGAGGCCACAAGAGAAAGGCTCCTTTGGAGAAGGGACCACCGCCAAGTTATCTGAAGTGCCTAGAAGACCAATTACTTAGAATGGTTGTTTGTGAGAAAAAGATCAAGTGTGTTGGATGCATGGTTAGGATTGTCTGGCATTCTGGTAGGTAAAAGAACAGTCTATGCAAGGTCATTAGTAATTGCAAAAACCTCAACATTTATCCAGCTGGGTCCATGTCCTTAGATAATAGAAGCCAGCTGGAGTTGTGAACATTAAAATCACCAAGGAAAATTACCTCACTATTAGGAAAGTTGGGCTGGAGCAAGTCAAGTTTCAAAGACAGGAAGTGAAAAAGTTCCAAGTGATTAGTGGAGTTGGGAGAACGATAGAGGCAACAGATGAATTTTACAGAATGTGGTGGTAGAGAGATTTTAAGCAAAAGAAGATCGAAAAGAGGAGATTCTGAATTACTAAATCTCTGACAGGGAATATCACAATAGACATAAGCACAAGAAGTGAAAGAAATCACACAGCGAATAATGTGGATAAATGAGATGTGCGGTTTTTTGAAACAACCAATAACTGGGATTCTGTCAGAAAAAAGTATGTGAGGGTTTGGCAAACTGTAAGTGGAAATGGATATCATTGAGATTGGAACTGAGGCGATGTATATTTGTGAAATGAATGAGGAAGTGTTTGAGAGGTTTATATCTTTCTGCAGATAAGTTTTTTCTATTAGTTTGACAATTCATGTTGCATGCAGTAGTAAGAAAAGGTGGAGAGGACACACTAATGAAATTTTTTGATAAGGTGTACACATAGAAGAATATATCCCGCTCTTTGACATAACGTGTCCTCAATAGTGCTCCCACGTACTTGACCCCCCCCCCCCCTCCCGTCACTGTCTGGCAGAGTAGAGGAGCAAGGCTATATACACTAGCTGATCCGGAAGTCTTCTAGAGATTTACCAGTAGGTTCACTCTGGTAAACTATCTAGCAGCCACCTCTGGACACTGTTTTAGAGATGTACACTCAAAATCTAAGGAAGATTGGATCTAGCCATGATGTCCATCTTATTGATGAACATCATGTTTGTTTTTTTTTTTTTTTGCTATTGGGAAACATTACTTACTGAACAATGTGCTTGCATCATCAGCACAGCTCAGCGGATGATTGTTTTATTACAAAAGATGAAAATAAACATTTGGTACATATATACATCATTGTCACTATGAAATGCTACATCTATATTTCAGTTTCTTTCTGTGCTGTGTTATGCTTATCTGTTTGCATTGTCTCAATACATAGTTTTCTGCCACTTGTAATTGAAAAATACATTGCAAGCAAATGTTACTTTTTTTATGATTTTTATGCTATATTTCTTTGGCATCTTGCTGAAAGACGTTACTAATTAGCTTTGCTCTGCACAACTATAACTCTACACAAGTACTATAAAACGATTGCATATTACTGAGAACATCACTTATCTCATATTTCTCTTTTGTAGTGTACGTAGAATACCTGACAGTCAATTATTTAATGAAAATAAGCAAGAACTAAATTTTTTTTTTAAATTCCATTTTTAACATAGTTTTAGTATTTTATATTTTTTTTTTTGCAAAAAGGAACGGACAGAGAGAAGCAGCTTTTGCAAAAATGGGGGGAAAAAAGAGAAACTGAGCTTTTGCCAAAAGATGTAGGAAACTTTGTTATTAACTACATTACAACATTGAGATTGAAGTATCAAATTGAGTAAAGATGGGTTCTCCATCTCAAATCTGGAGAGTTTATAGCCATGCATCAGCCTTCTAAACATATGTTTTACGTTGATCCTATCTGAACTTTAAAGGATACTCGAAAGCCTGAATAAGCTTTAATCAAAGTTGCTATGTATGATATTATGCAAGAAAGCAAGCTTATGCAGCATCAGCCAAAAAAAAAAAAAAACCCACTCCCCTTTAACCCCTCCTTTGTTCGAAATACCTGTCCAGCTGAACCTTAAATTTATTTAGGCTATCAACTTCCACAACAAGGGATGGAAGTCTGTTCCACCAACCAACTACCCGCTGACTAAAGGCAAATTTCCACACATATCCTGCATCTATCTTTCCTCAATTTGAATTTATGCCCTCTCAGGTGATTATTCTGAGCAAGAGGAAGAATCCCATCAGCATTGAGCATGCTCAAACCATTCAAGGCTTTATACACCTCTATCAGATCACCTCGCTGGTGCCTAGTCTCCAGACACTGTAATTTGCAAAACTTAAGCCTTTCTTCGTAAGAGCAACCCTTTGTTCCATTCACTAATCTTGTTGCCCTTCTCTGTACTTGTTCCAGCAGCTCTACATCCTTCTTGAAATGAGGCCTCCAGACCTGTATACAGTACTCAAGGTGTGGCCTGACCATTGCCTTATACACAGGAATAATCACCTCCTTATCCCTGATAAAAAAAATTGCTGTATATCATTGACAAGACACCATGAACACCATGAGCTACTCTTGCAGCCCGTCTGCACTGCTCAGAGAACTTCATAACAGCCTGCACAACCCCAGGTCCTTTTCATTCTCTACCACTATCAGCGTAGTACCACAGATTTGATACGTTGCTCTGGGGTTACTGTTTCCCATATGTAATACTTAACATTTGTCAATGTTAAACTTCATTTGCCATCTCTCAGCCCATCTGCTCAACCTTTCCAGATCCTGTTGCAGCATCATACTGTCAGTAGTGTCCTTAACAACTCTGCCAATCTTTGTTTCATCTGCAAACTTGTACATTAAGCTTGATATACCATCATCAATATCATTTATAAATTTATTATATGAATGATGTTGATTATTATAATCAATATCATAATCAGTTTATTATAGCGTTCTGGTAATTTTGCAATCATGTGCTTTTCTCTCAAGTTTAATGGACAGTCTGTATGAACAGACAGACCTTCCCATGTAGTCCATTAACTCGATTAAGTTTTTACTATATCTTATTAGAACATAAGGATTTTAGTGGTGGTGGGGGGGGGTATTTGTCCATGTACCTAAAGGTAGCCAAGGATATAAATGCACCTCTGATTAACAGTGATTTAGATGATCTGTCTAATAATGATTTAAAAAAATAACACTAGCACATTTCATTTTTATAGACAGGTTACTATAGAGGAAGGAGAACGAAAAGCTAATGAGCTGAATGTCATGTTCATTGAAACTAGTGCAAAATCTGGATACAATGTAAAGCAGGTATGTTAAATTTCATGTTATCCATCCATTTTTTTTTTTTTTTTAAGTAAAGAACATGACTAAATTCACAATTAATGTAATAATTAAATTTTTTTTTGAAAAATTATTTCTCTCAGCATAATTTGTTCAATATTATTAGTATAAATAAATGATGATGCTCATTATCCCTTTTGTTGCCAAATTTTTAAATGTAATGATGGTGACACAGTAGCTGTTCTTTCTTAAGATATGTTACATGTTTTAATATCTTAAAAAATGAGTTGTCTTTACTACAATTAATTTTTTTAATTTTACCCTAAACATGAAAAGTATTATAACCTATAATACTTTAGTACTTATGTATTTATTCAAACTCAAATATTGTAGGTACACAGTTTTTGATTAGCTTGTATTAAAATAAACAATATAGTAATCCACAGGACTAATAATTTATATTAGTAATATTCACTATATATGATTTAAAAAAAAAGTTTTGGATTTCATGTTTGAGAATTGAGCTCTAGTACTTCTCTGGTTGTACAAGTATTTTTTAAAAATATTTGTTTTTTTATTTGTATATGTCGACCTGTGGAATAGCAGAACAATGACAGATGATGATGATTTGTATTTTGATTGCTAAAGAAGATATTTAATAACAATAAAACTTGGTACATAATCTTAGGATATGCATCAAGTTTTATGGTTCCCTAATATATCTTTTTTTATATAGGGACTTTTGAAAATATATGGAGTTGTTTTGAAATTATTCCATATGTACCATTGTTTGTTACAAACAAATTTGCTTTTGTTTGTTGTTAGCATTCATGATACTTGCACGATCTCACTCTGTACCCCCACCTCCATAAAAAATGACATAATAAAGCAAACTGAAAAGTAATCCTCTTATTGCATAACTTTTGAAGAAATATAAATAAATGAAAAAGAAAAATGTCCGTGTGTGTGTGTGTGTGTGTGTGTGTGTGTGTGTGTGTGTGTGTGTGTGTGTGTGTAACGATAACAAAATCAAAATAAATTAAAATAAAATAGAATAGAATAGACTGACCATCATGCCCTATATCGACAGAGGACCACGATTTATTATCGTTTGGTAGTTCCTTTAACCCTCTTTTGGTGATATTTCACGTCTTTTGGAACTGGTACCTCTTGGGGGTACTGCTAAATTAATATGTAATTGGCATTATTCTAAATTTTGTATAGATTTTGTTAATTGGATTTAAAGTTCGAAATTATACAAGGGTTTCTGGGCTACTATTTATATCTATTCTTTTTTTTCATTCGTTTGTTTATTTGGGTTATTTTTATGTTAATTTTCGCTCTACAGTTTTTGCCATACTACTGGCTTATGTTTTATTTTATTTAATTTAAAATATTGGATATATATATATATATATATAAAAAGTTGTATTTAATTTGATGTATTATTTTTCTACGTATGTCCCACTTAACAATACATTTTACCCACCACTTCAGTTTTTGGATACCATTTAAAAGTCTTGTTGCTAAGAGGCCAACCATTTTATTGCCTTGGATTTCGTGTAGATATAACACTCAGAAACTGCATGTTGCTTGAAATGAATGTTTAAAGGTGCCTTAAAACAGAGACTTGTAAATGAACAATCTGCAGAATGCTACTGTGCATATACTATTAGCTATATAGGGTACCTTGTCAGAACTTAACAAGATTGTGCTGAAATTATGAACTAAGGCCGACCAGGTTAGCTGTGTGGGTAAAGTGCCTGCTTGGCAACCCAAAGGTCACGGGTTCGAATCCCGCCTCAGGCTTGGATCAGAGTAGAAAATGCAAAAACCTTGGGAGATGTAATATGGCCACAGAAGCCGATGCGTCAACAAATAAAAAAAATATGAACTAAGAGGTATTACTTTTCAGTCTCTGCTTGTAAAAGAAAGATAGAGTTGATACACAATCCTAAGAAGCTCTTAGCACATAAATTTAAGCCAACTAGTAGTAGTCAAAATATTCAAGGTTGCACATGAGATACTGGGCATTTAATAAATTATTCTGTTTAGAAAAACATTGATTTATGTGACATATCTTATTATTTGATGGTAAAACTGATTAAGTGAAGTTATAGAACCATCTTGAGGAAATGCTCCAAAATAAACTTCAGTATTCTTTAATAATTTCTGATTTTCCTTTTGACAAGCTGTTTCGACGTGTAGCAGCAGCACTGCCAGGAATGGAAAACACAGAGAGAACAAAGGAAGACAGTATCCTTTATGCATTAAGCATTTTTATAAAATTATCTACGTTAAATGAATGTAGTAGTAGTAGTAGTAGTATTACTAATGGTGAGAAACTGGTGGCGGGTAGGTTTTGAAGTTTCTCCCTTGGTATTGGTGGTGGGTTTTTGGTTTGCTTAACTAATATTTCTCTTTTACACTCTAGGCCTATAAACTAACTGAATATATATAAACTTTTTTTTTTAAGCTGGTAGTCAAAAGAGCTGCTAATTTCTCACTGCTCTACTTACTATCTTTCACTTTTTGCTCTTGGTGGGAACTGCTTTTACAATTCTTTATTCCCATTCACCCATGGAATTCTATAGCCTTTCTTTTATGTTTAACTTTAGTAGAAAAATGGTATTTTTTTCTTCAAATAAATGCATGTCATTGTGTGTGCGTGGTGTGTATATGTGCAGGTCTGTTGTTTCCTTGACCCTGTGTTCCAGTTGTTGACGTCGACTTGAAAGATGCCCCCAGTGAGCCTCCAAAGCAAGACGGAGGCTGCATGTGTTAGGTTTCGGCTGCCAGGTGGGCGCATAGCAACAGACTTAGTGCTTATGTGGTGGGCTCATTACTTTACACTGTATACTTAATGCAATCTCTTGTACAGAAGGCTGCTGGCTTACTGCTGTGTATTATTTCACCCTCCATGTCTACATTTGATAAGCAGTTGTGTATTTCTATGTTCATTATAATTAAAGAATCTGTACCGTGCGGTGGTTGTGTTCATCCTCTAGCACATTTTGTGCATGTCTCTGAGATCACAAACGTTTGTAAAGTGCATGTTTTTGTTTTGTGTAGAGTGATAAATTTGTAGAAAATGAGAAGTGTGTATAAGAGGAAGGAAGTGAGAGATACTGTAAAATATAACTTAATATTTTATGTTGTTGCTACTTTCAGTGTGATGTTTAGTTAAAATTTGAATGCGTGTGATTTGTATATTGTTAGTTGAGTGGTTCTTAAGCATTGACAAATTTTTTAAATTTGCAGTTATATGCATCAGTTAATTGTGTATTTGAAAATAATTGACCAAAATAAACCTATTGCTTTTTATTTTTTGTTTGTTTAATAAAAAAAAGTATTCCACTTAGTGACTAAAACAATATACAAAATTTAAACTGTTCAAGTTACTTGACTAGGTTTCTAAAGCACAAATTTAAATGTTTAAAAGTTAATATAAAATTTAATGAGGATAATAAAATATTTGCATTCAGACCAATGAGTGCAATATTTTTCCTTAAAAGATTTCCATTTTTGAATAATTGCTTGAAAAATTATAAATTTGATGGGTTCCTAATGTTTCCAGCACAAATTAAGCTATGCAGATCTCAAAACACACCTAATATCATAACTATAATGTAAAAAGTTAAAAGTTATTGGGAAACTCATATTAAAAATGTTAAGGAACTTTGGTTCTGAACCATTGGATATTGTTAATTGAACCATTCATAAGAGTTTTGCATTAGAAAGGTAAATCTTTTTAGTATTGTTAGAGAAGGACATATGTAGCATTTACGTTAATATATGAATTAAAGAGACACTATGCCACTAGTGTATTGAAGTTGCGTTACTGGGCAGTTGAAGATAATTTGAAACTACCCATATAAACTGAGGATGAAATTTCACAGTGAATTTCAAGCTATATCAAAATTGTTTAGTGCCAGCTGATAGAGATTGTATTATACACCAACTTTTGTTATAGATCTTCAGCCACCTAGTAAATTGAATTTATATAAATATGTCATATAATCACTTCATTAGTATTAATAGTATTACATTGGTCAAGTGTTGCAAGGAAGCAGACTTTTTCTGCTTTTGCCAAAAAAAAAAAGCCCACACATATTTGCCGTTGCAAAAAAAGTGACCATCCAATTCTGCCTCTGCTGAACTGGCCATGTGCCACAACCACCTTTGAGGATAGCTTATTCAGTGATCTACACAACACTGCCTAAAGATAGACTTTTTTGATCCAGATGTCTGTTACTCAGTAAGATTTTATATTAGCTCATGCCTCCTTGTTCTTGTGTCTCCTATCAGTGAAAATATATCTCCTTCATTCACTTTACTCATCTATCCCCCCTCACCTCTCACAAGGTGTCTAGTTATCATGATCTGCTATTGCCTTGGGCTTGCATAGAAACATTTCTGGGAATCATCTTCTGTAAAGCCCTTTTAAAACTTCAGTATTTTTTTTTTTTTTTCTGAATGTCTTCAGTGGACTGAAGATAGGTTCTCCCTGAGTACACTTTTCAGTTTAGGGAAGAGAAAAAAAGTCAAGTCACAAGGGACTAGGTTTCGTGAATAGGGTACACGTTCAGACATGGATTTGTTTTTGTCCAGAAACTTTCAAACAGAGCAGTGCATTGAGTTTTGAAATATCCTACCATCCTTCCACTATTCAGGTCTCTTTCTTTGAAATTTTTCACGCAGCCTTATCAGAACTTCAGTGTATTATGTTTGATTGACAGTCTGATTTGGTGAAATGTATCCAGGCATAAAAATTCCTTTTATATCGAAGAAAACAAGAAGCATGGTTTTCATTTTTGACATTTGCTTTTTTTGCTCTAGGGGTTTTGTCTTCCATTGCATTGACTGTCTTAGTTTCTGGGTCATATTGGAACAGCAGACTTTCATCACAAGCAATTACAGTACTCAAAATCTAGATTTCAATTTTTTTTTCAAAACATCTTCACAAACTTGGAGTCTTCTCATTCTTTCATCTTCATTCAAAAATTTTTAGTTAAAATTCGTCTAATTGTTTCTTTGCCCAATTGATTTCTGTTGCAACCATTGTAATGCTTAAACAACAATTATTTCTAATCAATGTTCTTTCCCAGTTCATATTTTCATCAGTTTTCATAAATACCAGACAGCCTGGTTGTTCATTGTCTTCCACATTCTCTCTTCTTTCTAAAAATCATTTATGCCATTCAAACATGCAAGCTCTTGACATAGTATCTTCCCCATAAACTTGACATAACTAATAACTTTTATTTTGTGTTTTCTTTAGCTTTGTTAAAAATTTGTGGTTGATTCATTGTTCGATCCTTTTGTCTATCATTTTTCAGGCAAACTGCAAAAACACAAGGTATTGAAAACCTGTCTCACTGCAAAGCAAATGAGCATGTTGAAATGTGACTTGGCAGACTACTAGGGAAAAGTTGAAGGTCGATTCCTGCACCTTCGTTTCACGTAGTGGTTGTGTGCACAATTTCATTATTTAATAGCCACACCTTATATTTCATGAGATTATATAGGAAAGTACTGACCAAATTTCACCTAGCACAAGCTTGAATATTTGCATGTTAATTGCAGTAAATGTGTATGTAATATACATTAACCATTGGCCAACTTTAGAAATTTACTACTTACTATTAAAACATAGTGGTGATAACAATGATAATAAAGAATAAAATGAGAATAATAATAATAAAAAGATGGTTTTATTGCTAATAACATCCAGCAACTAAATTCTTACAAGGCATCTAGGGTTCAGTTTATAGCAGACATACTACAAAATTGTTGGGGGGGGGGGATTTAAAAAAAAATATTAGATTTAAACAGAAATGCACTGCCTTGTCAGAATTTGTTATTGTGTTGTTAGAGGCTTTACAGCACAGGGGAAGCTAAAAGCAGCAATAATGTGCTATTGTCAGAAGTAAATAGATAACTTTAAAATACAGTTCTAAAACATTTATAGTAAAATCCCAAATTAATGAACATTTTGTGAATCATTGTTATACTGAAAACTTGTTACAATGAATTTTGCTCAAAATTATTTTAAAAAGATTTAAAAATTATTTTTAAAAAGATTTATTTATTTAAATAAATGTTACAGCAATAGTAAAATTACTGTGGCATTTATTTAAATGCTTCCCTTCAATGCTGTTAGATCTTTAGCCCTAGCCAGAGTAAGCCTATTCTTCTAATGCTTGCTTAACATAGTTTTCCACTTTGTAAGTTTTGGACCTATAAACATTTATTTTTTCTTCAGATATCTGTTTAACTAATTCTCTCTCTCTCTCTCCCTCCCCTCCCTCCCCCCCCCATTTTACAGATGTTCATATAATCTAAAGTTTGCTTCATATATCTTTGATTGGATATTTACTACTATTCTAAGTTTCTCATTTTAATGTAATCATAACGTCTCCATCTGTTATTTCTTATTCATTTCTCTCTCTCTCTCTCTCTCTCTCTCAATCCCATAGATTGAAAAAGTTATGGAAAGTGCTATAAAATGGATAATTTTGGCCTTCTATGTAGGTGTAGTGTTTATTTCATTTATAACCTTCCATCTTCATTAAAGATTGTACTTGATTGCACAAAATTACTTATTCCAATTTTTAGGTATTTAGTGTGCAATATAAATTTTTTTTTCTCTCCACAATTTATACCTTCAGTTTTTGTGTAACCAATTTTCATGCCAAATTCTCAATAATCTTTGTATCTTATTTATTCAGAGATTTTTAAAACTCTTCATAAGTTCCAAATATTTTCTTTAATTCTTCAATGAACTGTCAAAGAAATAAACTAAAATCCAAGTTAATATTAAGGTTCATTTTGTTATAATAAAAGTAAATTAAATAAAATTTGATTTCATTAGCTTTAGTAGAGGCATAGAAAAAGATTCAAGAAAGCAAGCTTATGCAGCATCAGCCAAAAAAAACCTCCCACTTCACCCCTCCATTCGTGCCAAATGCCTGCCCAGCTCAGCCTTAAATTTATTTATGCTATCAACTTCCACAACAAAAGATGGAAGTCTATTCCACCAATCAACTACCTGCTGGCTAAAGGCAAATTTCCCCACATCTATTCTACAACTGTCTTTCTTCAGTTTGAATCTGTGCCCCCTCAGGTTCTTAATCTGAGCAAGAGAAAGAATCCCATCAACATTCAGTTTACTCAACCCATTCAAGGCCTTATACACCTCAATCATATCACCTCGCAGATGCCTACTCTTCAGACGCTGCAAATGAGTACAAAAGTTTGTACTCATTCTGGCAACTCTACATCCTTCCTGAAATGAGGCCTGCAGACTGTACACAGTACTCTAGGTGTGTCCTGACCATTGCCTTGTATAACGGGTTAATCACCACCCTGTCCCTGCTAGCAAAATTCCTATACAGGTGACCCCCGCTTAACGCTGATCATTCGTTCCCGAAAAACAGAGCGCTAAGTGAATCCGCGCTAAGCGAGCGCTGCTTTCCCATAAGGTAACATATGTATTTATGAGCTGCGGTCAGTGCCATAGGATATTTCCTAATGAATAATAAACAGTAATGAAAAGATGCACAAATGTTGGTCAAAATATTTAATATTCAAATATTTGCACATATAAAATATTCTGCATTGCATACGTATAATTATGTGGTAACTACTTACGTATCAAAAGTAAATTTAAAATTCCAATTAAAATAATGAATTTAATTTAATTGGTGAATTTAATCATGAAAAATGTGTGCATTTTGAGTTGAACTTTGGCCCTTTTCCAAATAAACTAAAAGTGGTATTAATTTTAAATCCCCCGCAGCGTTAAAACCAACAATAGAGTCAACCGATCCTTCACCGCTTTGAAACCTGGCATGTTTTTTTCTTCTTTCAATATGAAACTTCTTTTAGGCATTCGTTTCCACAAAAGTCCTGCTTCAGCTATGTTAAAAACTTGTTGAGAAGTATAACACATAATACCCCTCTTCAATAATTTTAACAAAAGTTCTTTTTTGAAAGTTTCGGCTCCTTGATCTGCACTTGCGGCTTCTCCCTGGATTTTAAATCTATTCAACCAGCCCTTACCAGTTTTAAATGGTTCCACTTTTTTTTTCTTTTTTTTTTTTAGGCGAGTTTTCTTCAGATCATCATATTGGCTAATCTCTTTCTCACTCTTTTTAATATTTAACTTAACTGAATTCTGCATTGGAATATTATCTTCAATAAAATTAAAGTCTTTCCATTTCAATCATAATAGCCGGCCTAGTCCTAGTTGCTTGCAGTGGAACAGCTATCTTTCCCGCTGCAAAAATTAATTCTTTATTTTTTTATAATTGTTCTTACAGTTAAAGTTGCAAGTCCTAAATTATGGCACACATCCGTTTGTCGTTGACTGGAATCGATTCGCTTCAAAACGTCTAATTTACTTTTCAAATTCAGTCTTTTTCTTACATTTATAGTCTTCGTACTGCGCCCAGACGTTGTTGCTTTTTCATTCCTATCAGTCATTATTAGCTCTTCGAAAATGTAACTGCGTTGGTTGAATTAATTACGATACAATGTTCAAGTAAACTTTCCGTTACGCACGATGTCTAATACTCTACTGAGTGATGACTAGACTTCGGATAAATGCATATAACGCAAATATTACAAGCAATATACTTGATCATTTTTTAAAATGTTGATCGCGGAACTACGTGACAAGTCACTGTACTGAAACTAAATTAGCGTGCGAGAAAATTTTACTGAGCGTGGGAAAATTTCTCAACTCGGCGTGGGAAACGTTTTAATGCTGTTTTGCTATTCATTTTCAAGCTATCGACTCCATCAAATGAAACGATTTCGTTAATATGTCAAAAATGTAATCTGTAAAAGAGCGTTATAGTGATCTGTGACAGCGTTATAGTCAGATACGGGTTATAATATAAGAACAGCGTTATAGCGAATCAGCGTAAAGCGAACCGCGTTATAACGGGGGCCTGCTGTATATCATTGACAAGATTCCATGACCTGCCCTGGCAGCCCATCTACACTGCTCATAAAACTTCATATTGGACTGCACAATTACCCCCAAGTCTTTTCCACTTTCCTGAGTGTAGTACCACAGAGTTTAGCATTAGTAGAGGCATAGGCTGCAACAAAGCAAGCTTATGCAGCATCAGCCAAAAAAAAAAAAAAAAAACCTCTCCCATTTCACCCCTTCATTCATTCGAAATACCTGTCCAGCTGAGCCTTAAATTTATTTAAGCTATCAACTTCCACAACAAGGGATGGAAGTCTGTTCCACAAACCAACTACCCGCTGGCTAAAGGCAAATTTTCGCACATCTGTCTTTCCTCAACTTGAATTTATGCTCTCTCAGGTGATTATTCTGAGCAAGAGGAAGAATTCCATCAGCATTGAGCATTCTCAAACCATTCAAGGCTTTATACATCTATATCAGATCACCTCGCTGATGCCTAGTCTCCAGACACTGTAATTTGCAAAACTTAAGCCGATCTTCATAAGAGCAACCCTTTGTTCCATTCACTAATCTTGTTGCCCTTCTCTGTAATTGTTCCAGCAGCTCTACATCCTTCTTGAAATGAGGCCTCAAGACCTGTATACAGTACTCAAGGTGTGGCCTGACCATTGCCTTATACAAGGGAATAATCACCTCCTTATCCCTGCTAGAAAAATTGCTGTATATCATTGACAAGACACCATGAGCTACTCTTGCAGCCCGTCTGCACTGCTCAGAAAACTTCATATCTGCCTGCACAATTACCCCCAGGTCCTTTTCATTCTCTACCACTGTCAGTGTAGTACCACAGAGTTGATAAGTTGCTCTGACGTTACTGTTTCCCATATGTAGTATTTTACATTTGTCAATGTTAAACTTCATTTGCCATCTCTCAGCCCATCTGCTCAACCTTTCCAGATCCTGTTGCAGCATCATACTGTCAGTAGTGTCCTTGACAACCCTGCCAACTTTTGTATTGTCTGCAAACTTGGATATTAAGCTTGATATACCATCATCAATATCATTTATAAATACTGAAAACATCAATGGACCCAACACTTGAACCCTGAGGGACTCCACTTAAGAGTCCCTTAGGGTTCTGTTTTCTCCCCATCAACCATCCCTTTATCCATAGTAGCAATTTGCCTCCAATGCCACACTGCTCCAATTTGTATAGCAGTCTTCCATGTGCAACAGTATCAAAAGCCTTTCTAAGATCCAAATATATATAATATCAAAGTAATTCCCTGCATCCAGTTCTTTTGTGACTGCATCATGGTATCCAATCAAATTGGTCAGGCAAGACTTTCCCTTTACAAAACCATGCTGTGTCCAAGCTATAACTGAAGTCTTGTCTAGATGATCCTGCAGTGCTTCTTTAACTAGTGCCTCCATTAATTTTCCGGGAACAGAAGTTAAACTCACAGGTCTATAATTACTTTTGTCAGCCTTTGATCCTCCTTTGTGAATTGGGGCCACATTTGCACATCTCCAGTCTATGGGTACCTCCCCTGAGTCCAAAGAAGTTCTCATAATTATGGCTTCTTTGCTGCCTCCTTTAATATAACTGGATAGATCCCATCCACCCCGGGTGCCTTTTTATGTTTATCCTCAACAATTTCTCCTCCACTTTCCTCTCAGTTATTACAAAATCATTTAGTTCACTTTCAGAAGTTACTTCACCTCTGGCAGTCCCCTTCCTGAATAACTCCTCATGTGTGAATGTAGAAGCAAAATACTCGTTTAGTTTGTTAGCCACCTGAGCAGGATCCTCAACTGTTGAACCATCAATATCTAGTGGACCAATCTGATTCATCCCTTTCCTTCTAGAGTTTACATAGGTAAAGAACTCTTTTCTGTTTTTCTTTGCATGCTTTGCCAAGGATTTCTCATAATCTGCCTTTGCCTGCTTAATCTCCTTTGTGACTTGGTTACAGACCAGCTTATATCTATCATAGGCTTCCATGTCACCCATTAATTTATATGTATCCCATGCATTTTTCTTCTCTGCCATATGTCTCATTAGTTCATCTGACATCCATTTAGGCCTAAACCTTGAACAATATTTCTTTGTTAGTATGTAAAGCCTAGTAGCTTCCAAGATAAGTTCTCTGAATGCTTCCCATTTTGAATTTCCTGTTGATAACATCATCAGTTGGTCCCACTGTATAGAATTTAAATACTGTCTCAGACCATCATAGTCGCCTCTAAGAAATTTTTTTTTGGTATGTTTCTCTTCGGTTATTGGTACCCATATGCAGTACTTTGCATTTATCAATGTAAAACTTCAGTTGCCACTTCTTAGTCCATTTGCCAAACTTATCTAGATCCAGTTGGAGTAGCATACTATCTTTACTGTCATTATCAATCTTGGCAACCTTTCTATTATCTGCTAACTTGGACATTAAACCTGATATACCTTATCAGTATCATTGATAAATATACAAAACAACAATGGGGCAAACACCGAACCCTGGGGAACTCCACTAATAACCTTTGTCCACAGAGAACAGTGTCCATTGATTACCACTCTCTGTCGTGTCCCACTCAGCCAAATCTTTATCCATCATAGCAACTTCCATTAATGCCATATCTTTCCAATTTGTACAACAGTCTTCCATGTGCAACAGTATCAAAAGCTTTCCTGAAATCCAAGTATATGATATCAAAATTATTTTTGACATTCAGTTCCTTTGTGACCACATCATAGTATCCAATCAAATTCGTCAGACAAGACCTCCATTTAACAAACCCATGCTGTGTTTAACTATTGCTGCAGTCTTGTCTAGATGATCCTACAATGCTTCTTTAACCAGTGATTCATTTATTATTTTCCTTGGAACACAAGTTAAATTAACATTTCTATAGTTACTTGTGTTAACTTTTGAACCCCTTTTGTGAATTGGTGATACATTTGCACACCTCCAGTCCATAGGGACCTCCTCCTCTGAGTCCAAGGAAGCTCTCATAATTATGGCTAAGGGTTTGCTTACTTCCTTTGCTGCCTCCTTTAATATAACTGGGTAGATCCCATCCACCTCAGTTGCCTTCTTTATGTTTAACTTCAACAATTTCTCCTCCATTTTGCTCTCAGTTAATTCAAAATCCCTTAGCTCCCTGTTAGTTTGATAAACTCCTGGCATTCCCCTCCCTGAATAACTCCTCATGTGTAAATGTAGATGCAAAATACTCATTTATCAGCTACCTGAGCATGATCATCAATAGTCAAACCATCTATGTTAAGTGGTCCAAACGGATTCATCCCTTTCCTTCTAGCGTTTACATAAGTAAAGAACTCTTTGCTGTTTTCCTTTGCATAATTTGCCAAAGATTTCTTGTAATCTGCCTTTGCCTGCCTAACCTCCTTTGTGACTTGATTACAGACTAGTTTATATCTGCCATAGGCTTTTGTGTCACCTGATACTTTATATGCATCCCATAAATTTTTCTTCTCTGCCACGAGCCTCATTAATTCATCTGACATCCATGTAGGTCTAAACCTTAAATAGTATTTCTTAGTTGTAATTAAAAGCCTAGTATCCTCCAAAATTAAGTCTCTGAAGGCTTCCCATTTAGAATTCAACATTGGTAACATCATCAGTTGATCCCACTGAACAGAATTTAAAAACTGTCTGAGACCCCTGTAATTGCCTTTACGAAAGCAAAAGCCCTTCCCTTTAGCCTTGATGGTAGTTACATCTTTAAGTAATTCCCACATCAGTACATTGTGATCACTGTCACCAAGTGGTTTCTTTATCTGCAAATTCTTAATGCATGAATAATCACTGCTGATAATCAGTTCAAGAGTATTACTCTCTCGAACATGTTGCTGTACAAAACAGTCATCCAATAAATCCAACTTGTTACCAACCCAAAAGTTCTCGTCGATATCTGGAAAGTTAAATTCCCCATTATAAGACATTCTGATTTACTGGCCTACTCTATTTGTCTGCACAATTGCTCATTATACTCATCAGATTCATTAGGCCTATAGCACACACCTACTCTCATTTTTCCTTTCCCAGTGCTTATGTCACACCAAACAGACTCAACATTGCATTGTCCACCAACATCAATTGGATGCACTTCCATAGATTTTGTGTTTCTTAACTAACAGCATAAAATCCATCCTCCCTTTCTGTCCTGTCTCTCCTTTCCGTACACATTGTACTTCCCGAATTCAGAGGAGGTGATTGTCCCTCTGTATAAGGCAATGGTCAGGCCACGCTTTGAGTACTGCGTACATGTCTGGAGGCCTCATTTTAGGAAGGATGTAGATTTACTTGAGCATGTACAGAGAAGGGCAACAAGATTGATGAGGGGAATGAAGGGATCCTCTTACCAAGAGAGGCTTAAATTCTGCAAATTGCAGTGGCTGGATACTAGGCACCTGCACGGTGATCTGATTGAGGTGTATAAGGCCTTGAATGGGTTGAGCACGCTGAATTCTGATGGGATCCTTCCACTTGCTCAGATTACGAACCTAAGGGGCCATAAATTCAAATTAAGAAAAGACAGATGTAGAATAGATGTGCGGAAATTTGCCTTTAGTCAGCGGGTGGTTAATTGCTGGAACAAACTTCCATCTGTCGTTGTGGAAGTTGATAGGTTGAATAAATTTAAGGAGGGACTGGACAGGCATTTGGACGGAATGGTGTGATACTTTTTTTTTTTTTTTTGGCTGATGCTGCATAAGCTCATACACTTGCTTTCTTGCATCACATGCCACTACTACTACTATTCCAATTCTGCACTGCTTATGTCTGTGTGACACCACGTCTGTGATATCCCAACAATATCTGCCTTTGATGTCTTGACTAGCACTTCAAGCTCATCAAATTTATTAACTATACTTCTAGCATTGGTGTACAAGCAAGTTAAATGCACCTGTTTCTACTCTTAGTTACCCTAACTCATCCTATGTAGTTATTTGTTCCACTATGACTCCCAACAGTCCTGGAAATCTCCATTGCCTTGCTTTCCATGCTGTTGTTCATTCTAATAGAAGCAAATAGAAAGCAAATTCTAGTAGAAACAAATAGAAAGTCTTTCAAAATAATCTATACACCTCTACAATGAAACTTTTGTAGAAGTGTATCCATTAAACAGTTCAACCTGATGGAAACAAACAAAAAGATTTTCAAAATTGTGGATACACTTCTACAATGGAACTGTTGAGGTTTCTGCAACATCATAGATGATATACATGAGGGGTGTTGGGGGTTTCAGGGACGGATGGCAGTCATCGTGAAACAGGTGGGTATATGGGATGTGTTAGAGTAATTAAGAATAAGAATAGGTGCATGTATACTTGCATGTATACCAATGCTAGAAGTATAGTAAATAAATTTGATGAATTTGAAGTGTTGGTCAAGACATCAAAGGCGGATATTGTTGGGATATCAGAGACGTGGTGTCACACAGATATAAGGAATGCCGAACCGGAATTTGGGGAGTACAATGTGTACAGAAAGGATAGACAGGATAGGAAGGGAGGAGGTGTTATGCTGTTAATAAAGAAAAACATAAAATCAAAAGAAGTGCATCCAGTTGATATAGATGAACAGTATTAGTAAATTAATAAGAGGAGTTTACCTCAATATAGTACGTGGAACACTTCCGTATGATACCCTCCAGAAATTAAAACGGAAAAAACGAAAAAATCGACAACTTACCGGTCCATTAAAGTAAAATATAAATAATTAAAGTAAAATATAAATAATTAAATAATCAATTTAACACAATTCAAAACAATTAAAATTAACGCAATTAAAAGAATAACGAAAATATTCAAAACGATCTTCCTTCCTTATCCCAGTATCCAACGAACCGACATATCAACAGGTTACAAATCTTTCCTCGTGTACACTATCGCAGGACCAGATTTCACTTTTATCCAAAGGATTAAATTATAATTTACCACCTCGAAAGCTGCCAAAAAAACAATGCGTAATTGATATTGAATTTGGACTTCGTAGTGTTCCACAAAAAGATGTATTTATTCAACAAGTTAACCAAGTAGTGAATAACATAAAAGAAACGCGACTTCCTAAATTGAATACACATGACAGTTCAGCTTTACGAGAACTTCGAGAAAATAAGGACATTATTATACAGAGGGCAGATAAAGGAGACACAGTGGTAATACTAGATAAACATGATTATATTAATAAGTTAGATTCAGTTGTGTCTGATACCTCCACTTATCGTGAAGTGGACCCGACACTGTTTACCAATTTGGTAAATCAATACAATAAAACGTTAACCACATATCGTAAAAACGACTACATTACTATGGTTCAGTTGAAGGAATTGAAGTCCAGAACATACAATATTCCTGCACTTTTTGGTCAGGTAAAATTACACAAGCCTGGATTTCCGATTCGACCTATTGTTTCCTACAGGAACTCGGCATTTTCAGCCTTAGCCACATATGTATATAACATTATAAAACCTTTTAGACAGGTTATACAATTTGGGATTAAGAATTACGATACATTATTTAATAATCTTAAAGACTGTAGACTCGGCGACAATGACAATTTATTCTCATTAGATGTTACCTCATTATATACGAATGTAAACGTTGAATACACATTAGATATTATTTGGGATATGTTAAATAAAAACTCGACACCGATTAATTATACGAAGCTGCCTATTAAGGAAATTTTTCACTTAATTAAACTATTAGTTGAGGCTAACTACATCACCTTTCGAGACAAGGTGTACAAACAAATTTTTGGATTACCAATGGGTTTGAGCCTGAGTGGCTTAATGTCAGAGATCTATCTCTCAACGATTGAGCAGATACATTTGACACCTTTTCGTCCCCGTATCACATACTATGGGAGGTATTTAGACGATGTTCTAGTTATTACCGATAGTAGTACTATCCAAGACATTTTACATTCGTTTAATAATATTCATTCTAGACTCAAATTTACATTGGAAAGGGAAGATACGGATACAAAATCATTAAACTTTCTAAATTTCACGCTTACCCGGGACTCGAACAAAATACAATTTAGCATCTATCGAAAACCCACAAACACCGGTATGCTTCTACATTATAATAGCTACCACCCGTTCACCTACAAAAGATCGATTATCTTTAATCAATTTCTAAATGCCTATAAATATTCAACGACGGATTCTGCTTTGGACTCAGAAATACAAATATTAACTAGCAGATTCTTGAACAGGGGTTATCCCATTAACACAATAAATCGAATTAGGGTACAAGCTAAGGATAGGATACAAAATACTGCACCAATCAACAATAGTAATATCAAAAAATACTTTATTTCTGTCCCATACGTTGAACAGTGGCACAAACAGCTTAACAGATTCTTTAAAGATACCGAATTTAAAATTATAGCTAGGCCTATACGGAAGTTACACACTATACTGAACAATCGCTCGGTTCTTTCCGCGTTCGCAACACAAATTAATGATCTAGTATACAACATTTCTTGCGGTGATTGCGACTCGTCTTATCAGGGTTCGACGCGGTTTTCTCTTAATATTCGTGTAAATCAACACGAAGCCTCAGTTCGTGCTTCTCGTTCAGCAGCGTCAGAATTAGCCTTTCATGCCATTAACGAAAAACATACTTTTTTATTTAACGAGGCCAAAATACTTAACGTTCAACGTAATTATACGCGACTATTAATTGCAGAAACCATTGAAATTAAATTACACGAGAATTCTGTTAATGTTCGGCGGCCATATTTGATCTCCGATGCGTGGACCTTTACGCGCATGCGCGAAGACACATAATCACTATTTAAGTTGCAGGTTTAGCCTGATTCGGTGATTTTCATTCCTGTGATCACGACAGTCGGTCGAAAAGCATTGTCAGCTTCAGGAAGGAAGATCGTTTTGAATATTTTCGTTATTCTTTTAATTGCGTTAATTTTAATTTTAATTGTTTTGAATTGTGTTAAATTGATTATTTAATTATTTATATTTTACTTTAATTATTTATATTTTACTTTAATGGACCGGTAAGTTGTCGATTTTTTCGTTTTTTCCGTTTTAATTTCTGGAGGGGGTATCATACGGAAGTGTTCCACGTACTATATTGAGGTAAACTCCTCTTATTAATTTACTAATATTATTATCAACGTAGAACATATTGAGTATTACAGCTCTGATTCATACTATCTAATATAGATGAACAGTGCACTGTTGAGTCAGTTTGGTGTGACATAAGCACTGCGAAAGCAAAAATAAGAGTAGGAGTGTGTTATAGGCCTAATGACTTGAATGAGTACAATGAACAATTGTACAGAGAAATAGAGTGGGCTAGTAAATCGGAATGTCTTATAATGGGGGATTTTAACTTCCCAGATATTAACTGGAACTTGTGGGTTGGGCACTCACACACTAGTCAGACTTTTGTGGATTTATTGGATGATTGTTTTCTGCAGCAGCATGTTCAAGAGGCAACCAGAGAAAGTAATACTCTTGATCTGGTTATCAGCAGTGATCATTCATGTATTAGGAATTTGCAGATAAAAGAACCACTAGGTGGCAGTGATCACAGTGTACTGACGTGGGATTTACTTAAAGATTTAACTACTATCAGGGGTAAAGGAAAGGGTTTTTGCTTCCGTAAAGGCGAGTACAGTGGTCTCCGACAGTTTTTAAGTTCTGTACAGTGGGATCAACTGACGATGTTACCAACAGTAAATTCTAAGTGGGAAGCATTCAAGGAATTAATCGTGGATTCTACTAAAAGGTTCATATCTATTAAGAAATATTGTTCAAGGTTTAGGCCTAAATGGTTGTCAAATGAACTAATGAGACTTGTAACAGAGAAGAAAAATGCATGAGATGCATATAAATTATCAAGCGACTCAGAAGCATATGGCAGATATAAGTTAATCTGTAATCAGGTCACAAAGGAGGTTCGGCAGGTGAAGGCAGATTACGAGAAATCCTTGGCAAAAGATGCTAAGAAAAACAGCAAGGATTTCTTTACTTATATAAACTCTAAAAGGAAGGTGATGAATCTGATTGGTCCACTTGACATCGATGGTTCGACTGTTGACGATCCTGCTCATATAGCAAACAAACTGAATGAGTATGTTGCATCTACATTCACATGTGAAGAATTATTAAGGTTTGAAAATGGCAGAAGGTTATCAAATTGTAGCAAGATACTTAATGATTTTGTAATAACCGAGAGCAAAGTGGAAGAGAAATTGTTGAAGTTAAACGTAAGAAAAGCACCTGGAGTGGATGGGATCTATCCAGTTATATTAAAGGAGACGGCAAAGCAACTAAGCAAACCCTTAGCCATAATTATGAGAGCATCCTTGGACTCAGGGGAGGTTCCCACGGACTGGAGATGTGCAAATGTATCCCCAATTCACAAAGGGGGATCGAAGGGTGACGCGAGTAATTACAGACCAGTTAGTTTAACTTCTGTTCTGGGTAAAATAATGGAGTCGCTGGTTAAAGATGCATTGCAGGATCATCTAGACAAGACTGCAGCAATAATTCAGACGCAGCATGGGTTTGTTAAGGGAAAGTCTTGTCTGACAAATTTGATAGGATATTATGATGTGGTTACAAAGGAAACTGGATGCGAAAAATAATTTTGATATCATATATTTGGATTTCAGGAAAGCTTTTGACACTGTTGCGCATGGAAGACTATTGTACAAATTGGAGCAGAATGGTATTAAGGGTAAGTTGCTACAATGGATAAAAGGATGGTTAAGGGCTAGAAGACAGTGGGTGGTAATCAATGGGTGCTGCTCTTCTTGGACTAATGTTATTAGTGGAGTCCCACAGGGTTCGGTGTTAGGTCCACTGTTGTTTTGTATATTTATCAATGATATTGATGAAGGTATATCAGGCTTAATGTCGAAGTTTGCAGATGATACAAAGGTTGGCAGGGTTGTTAATGACAGTAATGGCAGTGTGCTACTGCAACAGGATCTAGATAATTTGGGCAGATGGGCTAAGAAGTGGCAACTGAAGTTTAACCTTGACAAATGCAAAGTGCTACATATGGGTAGAAGTAACCCCAGAGAAACGTACCAACTGTGTGGTACTACACTTAAGGTGGTAGAAAATGAAAAAGACCTGGGAGTAATTGTGCAGGCAGATATGAAGTTTTCTGAGCAATGCAGACAGGCTGCCAGGGCAGGTCATGGGGTTTTGTCAATGATATATAGGAATTTTGCTAGCAGGGAAAAGGAGGTGATTATTCCTCTGTATAAGGCAATGGTCAGGCCACGCTTTGAGTACTGCGTACATGTCTGGAGGCCTCATTTTAGGAAGGATGTAGATTTACTTGAGCATGTACAGAGAAGGGCAACAAGATTGGTGAGGGGAATGAAGGGATCCTCTTACCAAGAGAGGCTTATGTTCTGCAAATTGCAGTGGCTGGAGACTAGGCACCTGCGCGGTAATCTGATTGAGGTGTATAAGGCCTTGAATGGGTTGAGCACGCTGAATTCTGATGGGATCCTTCCACTTGTTCAGATTACGAATCTAAGGGGGCATAAATTCAAATTAAGAAAAGACATGTAGAATAGATGTGCGGAAATTTTCCTTTAGCCAGCGGATGGTTAATTGCTGGAACAAACTTCCATCTGTCGTTGTGGAAGTTGATAGGTTGAATAAATTTAAGGAGGAACTGGACAGGCATTTGGAGGGAATGGTGTGATTTTTTTTTTTTTTTTTGGCTGATGTTGCATAAGCTCATACATTTGCTTTCTTGCATCACATGCCACTACTACTACTACTACTACTTTCTAACTTAGTTCAGTCCTATTGGATTATGCTTTCAAGAAACCAACCTAACATCTCAGATGAATGTAGAAATAAAACACTACAAAATTCATAAAAAAAGAACACATACCTTCCAACACTGCTCATGTAAGTGTAGATATTATAATCAATTTTCAGATACCTACCAAACACATTCCAGTAATATATATCATTAGAAGCAGTTAGTCTGTTCTGTTAATCTTTGCTAGTATTGCTGAAAACAGTTGGCATATCTCCCACCAATTAAAAACCATCTGTATCAGGACCTGGATGATCTGGTTAATCAATTGCTATCTCTCGTCTGCACACTGGACAACTTAAATGGACAAAACCACTGTTGGGGTCACTCAATTTGCATAAGTGAGGACAACATTGAAAAATTGCTAGACAGAACCTGATGCTGTTAAATGCTCTCTCTCTCTCTCTCTGTCTCTCTCTCTCTCTCTCTCTCTCTCACACACACACACACACACACGGGAAAAAGTTAGCTCTTGAAAAATTAGCTCCATATGCTCCCCACAAGCCATTACCCATTAATTAAGTTAATTAGTGAATCCATGTTGATCTATTATACAGTGACCACCCCAGCAATTTACAAAATTTGAATGAGTACTCCACCTTGCACAGACAAAGTAGCCAAGTGGAAATTTCATGATGGAAATTGGTCCGAGTACATACAACTTGTAGTCTTTGACAGAGAACATGTCCTTCCCACCCCAAAAGATTTTATAGTTGCATCACAAACCAAATGTTAAATGTTGCAATTATGAAAACATGATTTTTAGATTATATTAAAGATATGTCAAAGCTGAACTATCATTAGGTTACTAATGTTATGGTATGTCAAATTAACAAACACTTAAACCCTTAAAAACACTGCCTTATTGGAACTATGCATTTACCTTCTTACATTCCCATATGTTGATAATGTTGAAGATGTTATGCAGAATTATTTTGCTCTATCTCATTTTGCTTTGTGCCAGAATGTTTTCAGCACTTCCATTCTTTATTTATGTCAAAGCTAATTTGTTTCTTGATATCTTCATTAATCATCTTTACTTATGGTTTTTTGTGATGAGTTTTGGATATAACCGACAAAGCTAGGTTGTTCTTCAACTAACCTTTTATAATTTTTACAGTTTTTTTCTTTATAAACAAACGTTTTATGCAAAAATGTACTCTTAAAAAAAATCTGTTGTACTAAATTTTTCATACGAGTTGCAAGTATTTTTCAAAAGAAACAAAAGTTCTGTTAATAAGGGAGATCATCCAGGATCCAGAAATATTTACATTATAGAATTTTTATTAAAACAGTATTCATTGTCAAAGCATTTTATGGTATTTATTTAGAAATACAATATTCAGAATTTAGAGAAGACGTTCTGAATGTGATACATCTTTAGAATTTACATGAATGTTCAAAAATAGTTTGTTCATCCTAATAAAATTCATGTTGTGGTGATTTGGCTTGGTGCAAGGCAGCAGATGGTCTTTGCTTGCCTATGTATTCTGTCCACACAAATATATGTTGTAAATATATTTTGGTGATAAGTGACCTTTCAGACTAGTAGGAATTCTTCTGTGGAATTTATCTAATTTTTACGAATGTTTGTTTATTGTATTTTACTGTAATTTCATACAGATTACAGATAATTACAGATTATCTGTAATAACAGAATTACAGATAAACTGTAAGATCTTGTTATAAAAGCATCTGTAATATTTTGTTACACAAGTTTTGTGTTTATAAATAGAACACAGCGTAACATATATTCTATACATGTTAATTATTTAAATTAACAATTATATACAATTATTAATTTACAATTTAACAAATTAACAATTATATATATATACAATTGAAGTTAATGGTGTATATTTCTTAAATCCCATAAAAATATATACACCATTAAACTCATTCGTGTATTAGAACTCTTCTTTTACTGGATTCTTTCATTTTATGCCCATACTCTTTTCTTGGATAAGAATGGAATAGGAAAAATGGATAGGAATCTTCAATTTTTTGGCATATCATTAATTTAAAGAAAGCTTTGAATTATATGGTTTGAATAAACCATGTAATTCTGAATTTAATAAAACTTAATGGACATTAGTTATAGAAAGGGGAAAGGTTTTTTTTTTTTTTTTGTTGTTGCGGCAATTTTTTTTTTTTTAATAATAATATTTGCGAAGATGATTGGCTGAGTCTTTTTATCCTGCAGCATCACAAAGTTATAAACACTTAATTAATTTTAAGTAATGAAATATCTGGATTAAAAAAAAAATAGTTAAATTGAAAATTCACTTAGTGAAACGAGGAATTATCACACTTATCATAATTTAGGGTAAAAATGTGTACACCATGCTAGATAGATGGAGAAAGCTATAAATTCTTGTTTCTTATGCCCAATGATATATGGAGAAGTGAAGGGATGCCCTGGATTGCTATAAATCCAGGTTTCATTTCAAAGCAGAGCAGGGGCACAAAAGCCAAGTGGGAATGTTGCTTATTAGTATGTCATGCATTAGTACTATAGGACCTTGGCACATTAAAGTTGATTGGCAGTTTTTTGGCTTTGCACAAAAATTACTTTCAGTGACACTCCTTTTACAACTGTAACCAGGCTGTAAGAGTCTTAAATTTATAAAATGACAGTGCATTCACCTCAGTTACTGTTCTGTTGCAGAGCACCATTCTCAAACAGATTTCCCTTCACATAAGAAGAATCTTCTCTCATTGGAGATATGTGCCTAATACTCTTTTCTTGAAATTCACATATTCTTTGATGTTAATAATTACCTATTCATTCAAACTGTTATTTCAGTCTATACATTTGAATTTATCTGTTAGTCATTTTTTGTGGTTGTATATTTGATCACCCATTACCAATGCACATGTGAGTTCCATGGATTCTGTTAAAGATTTCAAGAACTAGTATCCACATCTGAAAACTTCCTAAATAAACAAGTATCCACATAGATGAGTATTAATTATATGGCAATTATATATATCTAGAACATTCTCATTGTTTAAATATTATCTTTCATTTCTCTTTATCATTTTATACACAAAAAAAAAAGTTATTATATATAGGTAACAGATTGCCTTGTGTTGTTGAAAAAAAGTTAAGAACACAATCAAATATAGCAAGCTGTAAGCATATGTTTAGTTTAGTAGTCTACAATAGATAAAATCATGTCATATTTTACAAAACTTGATGTTCATTAGTCTTTCAACATTAAGTTTTTTTTTTTTTCCAACTCTTAACTGAAATATGAAACATATATGGATTTAATCATTGTGACATTAAGTGCATATCAAGTAACATACAAGATGGATATGTCCCATAAAGAAAAAATTCTTATTCACATTCTTATAGAACATTATTGCATTATTTATAAATATACTCTTCCAGGGGAGCTGCTAGTTGCATGCTGTACTGGGAGTAAAAAAAGAGAAAAAGAAAACAGTTGAAAAAGAAAATATAATAACTTCTATATTCATATAACAGTTGTTATACCTCTGTATTAAAGACTTGACTTAGTGCGTAACAATAAATCAGAACATAAAGAAACAAGGTATATAAATAAAACAGTAGTAGTAGTAGTGGCATGTGATGCAAGAAAGCAAGTGTAAGAGCTTATGCAGCATCAGCCAAAAAAAAAAAAAAAAAAAAAACCACATCATTCCCTCCAAATGCCTGTCCAGTTCCTCCTTAAATTTATTCAACCTATCAACTTCCACAATGACAGATGGAAGTTTGTTCCAGCAATTAACCACCTGCTGTCTAAAGACAAATTTCCACACATCTATTCTACATCTGTCCTTTCTTAATTTGAATTTATGCCCCTTTAGGTTTGTAATCTGAACAAGTGGAAGGATCCCATCAGAATTCAGCGTGCTCAACCTATTCAAGGCCTTATATACCTCAATCAGATCACTGCGCAGGTGCATAGTCTTCAGCCACTGCAATTTTCAGAACTTAAGCCTCTCTTGGTAAAAGGATTCCTTCATTCCCCTCACCAATCTTGTTTCCCTTCTCTGTACATGCTCAAGTAAATCTACATCCTTCCTAAAATGAGGCCTCCAGACCTGTACGCAGTACTCAAGGCGTGGCCTGACCATTGCCTTATACAGTGGGTCAATCACCTCCTCTCTGCTAGCAAAATTCCTATATATCATTGACAAAACCCCATGACCTGCCCTGGCAGCCTGTCTGCATTGCTCAGAAAACTTCATATCTGACTGCACAATTACTCCCAGGTCTTTTTCATTTTCTACTACCTTAAGTGTAGTACCACACAGTTGGTACGTTTCTCTGGGGTTACTTCTACCCATATGCAGTACTTTGCATTTGTCAAGGTTAAACTTCAGTTGCCACTTCTTAGCCCATCTGCCCAAATTATCTAGATCCTGTTGCAGTAGTATTGTTGTTTAAAGCAGGAACTTTGCAAAGTATTATTTACTGGCACTGCTGTTCTCCTGATAAGTAGTTTAGCCTACTTATATATCCATAAGTCAAGAGCTAAAAAAAAAAAAGCTTGAAGCTGCATTATCAAAATGTCTCACTTAGAAAGAATGGACAGATTTACATGACAATTTTCTTACATAACTGTGACATATATTCACTGATTCATGCAGTAGAATGTCCAGTAATATATCTGTTACCCTCATGACATAAACATTAGCCGACAAACAAAGCAGTGAGCAAATGACCATCTGTAGAGTATGCAGTTTCTTTAACATGCATAAGAGGATAATATATAACGTAACATAACTCGGAGATAATATTCGATACGGGGATTTCCAGTACTGCTGGGAGTCATAGTGGAGCAAGTAAATACATGGGCTGTGTTACGGTAACTAAGAGTAGAAACAGGTGCATGTATACCAATGCTAGGAGTATAGTTAATAAATTTGATGAGCTTGAAGTGCTAGTCAAGACATCAAAGGCAGATATTGTTGGGATATCAGAGACGTGGTCACACAGACATAAGCAGTGCAGAATCGGAATTTGGAGAGTACAATGTGTACAGAAAGGATAGACAGAACAGGAAGGGAGGAGGGGTTAGGCTGTTAGATAAGAAACACAAAATCTAAGGAAGTACATCAAATTGATGTTGGTAGACAATGCAATATTGAGTCTGTTTGGTGTGACATAAGCACTGGGAAAGGAAAAATGAGAGGTTGTGTGTTATTGGCCTAATGATTCAGATGAGTATAATGAGCAATTGTGCAGAGAAATAGAGTGGGCCAGTAAATCAGTGTCTTATAATGGAGAATTTTAATTTCCCAGATATTTACTGGAATTTGTGGGTTGGTCACTCACACAATAGCAAGGCTTTTGTGGATTTATTGGATGATTGTTTTCTACATCGGCATGTTCGGGAGGCAACTAGAGAGAGTAATATTCTTGATCTGATTATCAGTAGTGATTCTTCATGCATCAAGAATCTGCAGATAAAGGAACCACTAGGTGGCAGTGATCACAGTGTGCTGAAGTGGAATTTACTCAAAGAGGTAACTACCGTCAAGGGTAAAGGGAAGGGTTTTTGCTTTCGTAAAGGTGATCACAGTGTGCTGAAGTGTGATTTATTCGAAGAGGTAACTACCATTAGGGGTAAAGGGAAGGGTTATTGCTTTCGTAAAGGTGACTATGATGGACTGAGACAGTATTTAAATTCTATACAGTTGAGACCAACTGATGATGTTACCAACAGCAAATTCAAAATGGGAAGCATTCAAAGAACTTATCTTGGAAGCTACTAGGCTTTACATACGAACTAAGAAATATTGTTCAAGGTTTAGGCCTAAATGGATGTCAGATGAACTAATGAGACATATGGCAGAGAAGAAAAATGCATGGGATACATACAAATTAACACGTGACACAGTAGCCTATGATAGATACAAGTTGATCTGCAACCAAGTTACAAAAGAGGTTAGGCAGGCGAACGCAGATTACGAGATATCTTTGGCAAGGGATGCAAAGAAAAACAGCAAAGAGTTCTTTACTTTATGTAAACTCTAGAAGGAAGGGGATGAATCAGATTGGTCCACTTGATATCGATGGGTCAACCGTGATGATCCTGCTCAGGTAGCTAACAAACTAAATGAATATTTTGCATCGACATTCACACATGAGGAGTTATTCAGCGAGGGGAACGCAGAGGTGTGTTCAACTCTGGCAGTAACCTAGGGAATCTTGTAATAACTGAGAGTAAAGTGGAGGAGAAATTGTTGAAGATAAACAGAAGAAAGGCACCTGGGGTGGATGGGATCTATCCAGTTATATTAAAGGAGGCAGCAAAGGAAGTAAGCAAACCCTTAGCCATAATTATGAGAGCTTCCTTGGACTCAGGGGAGGTACCCATGGACTGGAGATGTGCAAACGTGACCCCAATTCACAAAGGAGGATCAAAGGCTGACACAAGTAATTATAGACCTGTGAGTTTAACTTCTGTTCCTGGAAAATTAATGGAGACACTGGTTAAAGAAACACTGCAGGATCATCTAGACAAGACTTCAGTTATAGCTCGGATACAACGTGGTTTTGTTTAGGGGAAGTCTTGCCTGACCAATTTGAGTGGATACTATGATGCAGTCACAAAAGAACTGGATGCAGGGATTAACTTTGATATTATATACTTTGATCTAGAAAGGCTTTTGATACTGTTGCACATGGAAGACTGCTGCACAAATTGGAGTAGTGTGGCATTGGAGGCAAATTGCTGCTATGGATAAAGGGGTGGTTGAGGGGGAGAAGACAGAGAGTGGTAATCAATGGACACTTCTCATCGTGGACTAATGTTATTAGTGGAGTCCCTCAGGGTTCAGTATTGGGTCCATTATTGTTTTCTGTATTTATAAATGATATTGATGATGGTATATCAAGCTTAATGTCCAAGTTTTCAGATGATACGAAGGTCGGCAGGGTTGTCAAGGACATTACTGACACTATGCTGCTGCAACAGGATCTGGAAAGGTTGAACAGATGGGCTGAGAGGTGACAAATGAAGTTTAACATTGACAAATGTAAAGTACTATATATGGGAAACAGCAACCCCAGAGCAACGTATCAACTCTGTGGTACTACACTGACAGTGGTAGAGAATGAAAGGGACCTGGGTGTGGTTGTGCAGGCAGATATGAAGTTCTCTGAGCAGTGCAGACAGGCTGCAAGTGTAGCTCATGGTATATTTTCAATGATATATAGGAATTTTTCTAGCAGGGATAAGGAGGTGATTATTCCCTTGTATAAGGCAATGGTCAGACCACACCTAGAGTACTGTATACAGGCCTGGAGGCCTCATTTCAAGAAGGATATAGAGCTGCTGGAACGAGTACAGAGAAGGGCAACAAGATTAGTGAATGAAACAAAGGGGTGCTCTTACGAAGAAAGGCTTAAGTTTTGCAAATTACAGTGTCTGGAGACTAGGCACCAGCGAGGTGATCTGATAGAGGTGTATAAAGCCTTGAATGGTTTGAGCATGCTCAATGCTGATGGGATTCTTCCTCTTGCTCAGAATAATCACCTGAGAGGGCATAAATTCAAATTGAGGAAAGACAGATGTAGGATAGACGTGCGGAAATTTGCCTTTAGCCAGCGGGTGTTTGGTTGGTGGAACAGACTTCCATCCCTTGTCGTGGAAGTTGATAGCCTAAATAAGTTTAAGGCTCAGCTGGACAGGTATTTCGAACGAACAGAGGGGTGAAGTGGAAGCGGTTATTTTTTATTTATTTATTTATTTTATTTTTTTTTTTTTTTGGCTGATGCTGCATAAGCTTGCTTTCTTGCATCAAATGCCTCTACTAATGTTAATGCTAATCTGAGCAATAAGAAGAATCCCATCAGCATTCAGCTTGCTCAATGCATTCAAGGCCTTATACACATCAATCAGATCATCTCACAGGTGCCTATTCTCCCAGGTGCTGCAATTTGCAGAACTTAAGCCTTTCTTGGTAAGAGCACCTCCTTATTCCCCTTACCAATCTTGTTGCCCTTCTTTGTACTCGTTCTAGCAACTCTACATCTTTCCTAAAATGAAGCCTCCAGACCTGTACACAGTACTCTAGCTGTGGTGTGACTATTGCCTTGTATAACGGGATAATCACTTCTCTGTTTCTGCTGGACAAGACTCTATGGCCTGCCCTGGCAGCCCATCTACACTGTGCTCAGCAAACTTCATATTTGACTGCACAATTACCCCCAGGTCTTTTCCACTTCCCTGACTGTGGTACCACAGCTTAAGTTTCTCTTGGGTTATTGTTACCCATATGCAGTACTCTGCATTTGCCAATGTTAAACTTCAGTTGCCACTTCTCAGCCCATTTACCCAACTTATCTAGATCCACTTGGAGTAGGATACTGTCATTAACAACCCTGCCAACCTACATCTGCAAACTTGGACATTAAACCTGATATATCTTCATCAATATCATTGATAAATATACAAAACAACAATGCACCCCCAATACCGAACTGGATAACTCCACTAATAACATATGTCCACGAACAGCTGTGTCCATTGGTTACCAATGGACACAGTTACCATGGTTGAGTTGGGGACCACTCTCTGTCATTTCCCACTCAACCATCCATTTATCCGTTGTAGCAACTTACCCTTAATGCCATACCTCTCCAATGTGTGGCGCCTCCATAGCCAGGTGGGCAGGAGCAGCAGTGCATAGCACACACTTCTTGATTAGACCAGGGTTTGAGCCAGTGACCACCAAATACGGAGGATGCGGAAAGGTCAGTGAATGACCACCGCATATCCCCCGTGCAATATGGCCTTAGTTGCTAATGCTCCTAAAAAAACCAAATAACATCTCCAATGTGTACAGCAGAATCAAACACTTTCCTGAAATCCAAGTACATGACATCAAAATTATTTTTGGCCTTCAGTTCCTTTGTGACCACATCATGGTATCCAATCAAATTGGTCAGACAAGATCTCCCTTTAACAAACCCATTCTGTGTCTCAACAATTACTGCAGTCTTGTCTAGATGATCCTGCTATGCTTCTTTAGCCAATGCCTCCATTATATTCCCCAGAACACAAATTAAACTAACAAGTCTATAATTACTTGTGCCACCTTTTGAACCCGCTTTGTGAATTGGTGATACATTTGCACACCTCCAGTCCATGGGGCCTCCTCTGATTCCAAGGAAGCTCTCATACAGATGGCTAAGTGTTTGCTTAATTCCTTTGTTGCCTCCTTTAATATAACTTGTTAGATCCCGTTCACCAAGGTGCCATTTTTATGTTTAACTTCAACAATTTCTCCTCGACTTTTCTCTCAGTTATTACAAAATCACTTAGCTCCCTGTTAGAGTTTGATAAACTTCTGGCACTCCCTTCATTGAATAACTCCTCGTGTGAATGTAGATGCAAAATACTCATTCAGTTTATCAGCTGCCTGAGCATGATAATCAATAGTCAACCCATCTATGTTAAGTGGTCCAATCCAATTCATCCCTTTCCTTGTAGAGTTTACATAAGTAATGAACTCTGTGCAGTTTTCTTTTCATCTTTTGCCAAAGATTTCTCGTAATCTGCCTTCGCCTGACTAACTTCGTTTATGACTTGATTAAAGATTAGTTTATATCTGCCATAGACTTCTGTGTCACCTGGTACTTTATATGCATCCCATACATTTTTCTTCTCTGCCACGAGCCTCATTAATTCATCAGACATCCATTTAGGCCTAAACCTCGAACAGTATTTCTTAGTTGGAATGAAAAGCCTAGTAGCCTCCAAAATTAAGTCAAGTCCCTAAGGGCTTCCCATTGAGAATTCAACATTGGTAACATCATCAGTTGATCCCACTGAACAGAATTTAAAAACTGTCTGAGACCCCTTTAATTGCCTTTACGAAAGCAAAAGCCCTTCCGTTTAGCCTTGATGGTAGTTACATCTTTAAGTAATTCCCACATCAGTACATTGTGATCACTGTCACCAAGTGGTTTCTTTATCTGCAAATTCTTAATGCATGAATAATCACTGCTGATAATCAGATCAAGAGTATTACCCCCTCTAGTTGCCTCTTGAACATGTTGCTATAAAAAACAGTCATCCAATAAACCCACAAAAGTCCTGCTATTGTGCGAGTGATCAAGCCAGAAGTTCCAAGTAATACCTGCAAAGTTAAGACGCCCATTATAAGACTTTCTGATGTACTGGCCCACTCTTTCTTTGCACAATTGCTCGTTATACTCATCAGATTCATTAGGCCTATAGCACACACCTACTCATTTTTCCTTTCCCAGTGCTTATGTCACACCAAACAGATTCAGTATTGCATTGTCCACCAACATCAATTGGATGCACTTCCTTAGATTTTATGTGTTTCTTAACTAACAGCATAACCCTACCCTCCCCCCTTTCTGTACACATTGTATTCCCCAAATTCCAATTCTGCACTGCTGTTATCTGTGTGACACCATGTCTCTGATATCCCAACAATATCTGTCTTTGATGTCTCGACTATCACTTCAAGCTCTTCAAATTTATTAACTGTACTCCTAGCATTGGTGTACATGCAAGTATACATGCACCTGTTGCTACTCTTAGTTACTCTAACACAGCCCATGTAACTTGTTCCACTATGACTCCGAATAGTCCTGGAAATTTCCATTACCTTGCTTTCCAGGCTGCTACTCATTCTAATAGAAGCAGTGGAAGCATCACTTTTGTCTCTGCCTGCGGCCACTGTTAAACTTTTAGTCTGTGTATTCCCCCCCAAGCTAACAGTTTTCTGACCCACCTAACACTGCCTTGATAGCATCAGCAAATATTCTTGCACCCTTTCTATTTAAGTGTACCCCATCCCTGTAGAGGCAGTCTCATGTCAACAAGCACAGACCAGTCTGAAAAGAATTCTACCCCTTGAGCCTTGCGCAGTCTCTCCAGGGCCAAATTGATTGACAAGGCTCTCATCATATACTCCTTCCTATCGTGTCTGGACAGAATTGCAGGCACTTTCACATTCAACCTTAACTTGCGACTTTTTTTCAACATTGACCAGTACTTGTTGGTAAATCTGCAGATCTTTTACTCTTAATGTCATTAGTTCTTCACTTCTCAAAGGATTTTTTCCTCATTATTATTCTTGTTCTTATTTGTCTGTTGTTTGGTTCTTCAACCATTAGGCTTTCCAAATACCTAAACTTGCTCACCTGTTCTATTCTCTCTCCACCTGTTTCAATATTTAGCTTGCTCCTTTATATTCTCGTTCTCGTAAGAGAGACAAGATACTATCCCTATCTCGCACCTTTTCCTATATTTCCACTTTCACCACGTTGTCCTGCCATAACTATTATTTTTTTTATCTCCAATATAAGCTACTAATCATTCCTCTGGCCTGCCATTTTACGTGATCAGAAGTTTAATTACACTCAAAAATCAGCCTGAATGTACTCTGCATTACTCAAAGAATTTTTTTTATGAATTTTCCACATTTTGTAAAGATACACACAAAGGTAATACAATTAGACAAACTGTTGGAGAAGATTTGATAGGTAAAATTGGAAAGTTTTTTTTTTTAGCTGATGCTGTATAAGCTTGTTTTCTTGCATCATTTGTGACGACTAATACTAAATTTGTTATAAATAGCATTGCACTTTCCTTGACGCAATATTCTATAAGCAATATTATTTATATCTTTGATATCTAAATCCTAAACTCTTATGCCTACTAAACATTGTAACTTGTTATGAGGTATAAAAACAATGTGAATATCTGTGGGAATTTTTTTTTGATCACTCTTAATGTTAAAGCATGAATTGACTATGGTGTGGAATAGTAACCATATTTCAGAATTGGTGTTTCTTGGATGAGGATTTTGTAACTTGTTTTCTTATCCACTGAATAACTTGGGTTATTAGTTTTGTTGGATATTGTCTACTCTTTAAAACTTTAGATAACATTGAAGTTCACCTTATGAATCACTGTTTGTTATTTGGTTTTTAGGAGCATTAGCAACTAAGGCCATATTGCTCCGGGGATATGCGGTTGTCATTCCCTGGCCTTTCTGCATCCCCTGTATTGGTGGTCATGGGCTCGAACCCCGGTCTAATCAAGAAGCGTGTGCTACGCACTGCTGCTCCTGCCCACCTGGCTATGGAGGTGCCAGGAATCAGTCATCAGAATTATACTCGTTACCAATTTGATTATACAATACTTTTTTTCTTTTTTTTTTTTTTTTTCCACACTAAAAGAGTGCATGAATGAAAATTTAAATGTTTTCATTTAATTTAGGAATGTAAATACTATCTTGCAGTAATTCTATGATGTATTTCAAGCATTCATGAAAATCATTAAATCTATTTAAAAGGTCATTAATGATTTGCATATGAGCAATTATCTGCAATGAATAAATAGTTTGACTTAGAGGAAAGGGACTCAAAACAACATTTTTAGCAGGTAAATTTCAGAATGGAGTAGAAATTCCCATATCTATTGGGAGTCCAAATATTTCTTTATAAATGTAGTGTTATAAGTGTTGTGTTTATACTTAATATTTTACTTCCTTTAGAAATGACATTAATTTTAGAACACGGTCCACTGATAGAGATGTACAAACTTTTAATTGTTTGATCTGAATTGGGCAATTCTTGAAAGTGACAGATAGTAACATTAGTGTGTGGTGAAGTGACATTGAGTAATGTTATAACATCACTCTCTCCCAAAGTTGTATAGTAGTGACAAGCTGTGAGTGCTATTTTAATCAGGTGTTTAAGAAAGATTCATAAAAGTGGATGGTTTATATGATACAAGGCCTTTAGTTTGCCTTCACATTGGGGAAAATAAAACTTGTATTTATTTGTATTAGCAAGTATATGCTCAAATTTATCATGATATTCTAAAGCATTGAAGATAATACACTAATTCCTTTTATCAGTCTTCTGTAAATGGCATCATTTATTTTGCTCATATCCTTAATTTCGGTAAGAAAATCGGGGATTTCATTCAACAAACTGACCACCAAATATATGCTATTAGAGACAAAATATACTGATGCCTCACAGCTTAGTTGCTTTGGTGCTTATACACAACTCAGTGCTGTTTCCACATCTTCCATATTAACTGGACCTTGCCCAAAGTGGCTTCTGGTTGTTTCAGATGGTGAAAGACTTCCTTCATAGCAAGACATTTCCAAACAGGAAATATCTTGCCATGAAGGAATGACAGAAAAAAAGATAAGACAGTTGTATGCAACTTCATGGAAGGACTACGTTGAAAAATTATATAAATTTCATTCTTCTATCATGTATCATTTTTGTTGAATTAGTTAGGGGACTTATAACTAGACCACAATTCATATGTAAAAGCTGTTGTTACAATGATTACACTTTAGTGGGAATATTCAATTGGTATTTGTGGAAAAGTACTATCAGAACTATTTGTTTGTTACTGCAGGAAAATTCTGCATGACTTAGTGGTTTTGCAGAATGTAATTTGAATCCTGTCAGAAATTGAAGGGATTCTTAAAGTCCTCTTCATTAAGAGCTGTGGCTAGCTAATCTCAGGCAGAGAGAGAGAGAGAGAGAGAGTGATTGATTGATTGATTGATTGATTGATTGATTGATTTTTAATCATGAATTATTCCAAGCTTTTTTCATCCCAAACATACAAATTGATTGGTGACATACACTTTTTAAACATAATACACCACCAGACCATAACTGGTGCACTGTGTGGTATAAGTAGAATGCACTAAAATTCCTATGAACATATTACTGTGGAAAAATTTCTGTACAGTCAGATGTGGGAATTAAGCTGGATGGTTTATATGAAAATTTCACCATAATTCATGGCTATACTTTTTTCCTTAGACTGGCAGCGTGTTTTAAATACAGGCATACCTCGGTTAACGTTACCTCTGATAACGAAGCCTCGATATAACGAAGTCGGCAATTTCAAGCCCCATTTAACATAAAAAAATATTCCAATTTAAGACCAACGCCCGACAATCATTCGATTGGTGACTGACGGCGACTCGTTACGTATTCCCGAGCTGCGGGCGTGTCTGTTATAACAGTTTTGCGCGTGAATCGCATAATTTAGTTGTTGTTTACATGATTTGACGTTGTTTCAGTGTGGCGCATTGCAATAATCGACGTAGGTTCTTTGTAGCATTACATAACGTAGATTTTGTAAATTTTAATAGAAATATTTTTGTTTTAGTTAATTAAAATGTCAGAATCAAAGAAAAGAAAAGCAATTTCTTTGGAAACTAAACTAAATATCGTACGACGTGTTGAAAGCGGCGAAAGAAAATCCGATGTGGCACATTCTTTAGGATTAGCGCAATCAACTTTAACAACCATACTAAGTCAATCAGAAAAAATAAAACAGTCTGCTCAGAATTGTACAGATGTTACAGCGGCAAAATTAACTCGCTTAAGGAATCCAATTTTATAAAAAATGGAGAAAATGTTAAGTTTGTGGATAGATGATATGTCACAACGTCACATGCCTTTAAGTCAAATGGTGATTCAAGAAAAAGCATTATTTTTGTTTAATCACCTGAAATCTAAACAAACTGAAGAAATTACGGAAACCTTTAGGGCTTCTCGTGGTTGGTTCGAGAAATTTAAAAAAACGGGCCAGGATTCATAGTGTAAAATTAACAGGAGAAGCTGCAAATAAGTTCCAGAAAAACTAAAGGAAATAATTGAACGTGAAAATTTTCCACCAAATTTGGTGTTCAATGTTGACGAAAGCGGTTTGTTCTGGAAACGGCTACCAACAAAAAGCTTCATTTCTATTGAAGAAAAATCAGCTGCTGGGTTCAAAGCAGCCAAAGACCGTTTAACGTTACTCTTTGGATCAAATGCCTCTGGCGATTATAAATTAAAATTGTTATTAGTTTACCATTCAGAAAATCCGAGGGCGTTAAAAGGTAACATAAAAATGAATTTACCTGTAATATGGAAAGCAAATAGAAAAGCGTGGGTTACCAAGGAGTTATTTACTGATTGGTTTGTTAACCACTTTTGTCCTGAAGTAAAACGGTATTGTCAAAAAAACAACTTTGAAGAAAAAGCTCTTTTGTTGTTAGACAATGCTCCGGGACATCCTACTGATCTTAACACGTTGGACACATGCATTCCTGTCAAAGTTGTGTTTCTTCCAGCAAACGCAACTTTCCTGATTCAACCATTGGATCAGGGAGTAATAGCATCATTTAAAGCTTATTATCTGCGTCGAATTTTAAGCAATTTACCTGAACTAGAGGATAAAGAGGAAATGACAGTTAAAACTTTTTGGAAAAACTACACCATTAAAAACGCAATTGAAAACATTGATAGTTCTTCGAAAGAAGTCACTAAGAAATGTTTAAATGGAGTTTGGCGCAAAATATGGCCAGAAGTTGTACTAGAAGAAGAAAATAACATCCAAGAAATTAGAAATGAAGTTATCCAGATGGCTCAATCAATAGGTTTCGAAAATGTCGATGAAGAGGATGTTAGAAATTTATTGAATGCAGAAGATGATGGTTTTTCAGTGGAAGATTTAGAAAACCTTGTTAGCAACGAAGACAAAGATAATGAAGGCGAAGTTAAAGAAGTTCCTGCCGAAAAAGTGTTAACAACCAAAGATTTAAAAAGGTGCTTAAATGACATTGAAAACGTTTTAAATTTTTTTAGTGAAAATGATCCTGATTTAGGAAGAAGTGTTATAGTTAAGCGATCGGTGTTAAATGCAATAACTCCGTATAGGCAAATGTTAAATGAAAGAGAAAAAAAGCATAAACAAACAACTTTAACCTCTTATTTTAAAATGTGATTTCACTTTGTGTGTAAGTTGACTGTTTATTTAATAAAACTTTTCTTTGTTCGAAAAAAAGCTTTTCATTTTCTTTAAGTAGGAACGTATCCCTATTCTGGCCATAGTATTTTTACCTCTGAAAACGAAGTTTCGCTTAACGAAGTAATTTCGTGGAACGCATCCTATTCGTTAATCGAGGTATGCCTGTATTTTGCTACAATATTTAGAAAATGTTGCCAAGCATTGAGTTATGCAGTCAATGATTTGGGTGTATATGATTAAATATGCACCCAAGTCACTGACAAAAGAGTTGGTTCTAGCTGGTTCTGGTTGTACTAATATGATTGTAGTTCTGGTTGTACTAATATGATTGTAGTCTAAAATGCTTCTAGCATAGAAGCATTTTAGACTACAATCATATTAGTACAGCTTTGTTTCTCAGTTGTGCTCTGATTAATCTCTGCATGTGGAAAACTCATTTGAAGCACAAAAATGCATTCCTGAGTTGTTTTTTTTTAACTGAGGTCTCATTGTGCATTTAAACTGTACACTTTGTGGTGCATTATTTGAGGAATATAAGGACATAGTAATGAAAATTTATTTATTTTATTTAACTGCAATAATACAATGGAGTTGCCAACAGTGACCACTGTCTTTCAATGAAAAGGGCTCTATTAGCAGGTGTGTGTGATATCTTTTTGAAAAAAACAAAACAAAAAAGAATAAAGCAATTTGAAAATAAAGATGATTGTTTATTTATTATCTTAACTTTTATTTATTTTTTTTAACCAATGCACACAAACATCCCTGCTTTACTTTAATATAATTCTGGTACTAGATACAGACTTAAGAAAAGATTTCAGTGAGATTTCATGCATATATGCTGCTTGGACTTTGAGGAGGACTGATTGATTATGCTACGTTTCAAGAACCATTGTAGTCACGTGATAATATGTAGACTGTATATATAAAAAACTAGTTCATCAGTGAAATACTATGGGGATTTAAATTTACTTGTATAAAAAAAAAGGGCAAAAATCAGGACCTAGCTTAAAAAAAAAAACGATGGAGTAATTTTTTGTATTTTGATTGGGTATGTAATTATATTCATCCTGTTGTTTTTGTCTATACTTGCAAATTGGCCTTGGTTTTCAAATTAGTTTTTATACATTGTGCTGCATTTTTATTTTTGAAGAGAATAGGGTCTTTTTGTCTTTCCCTAAAAAGAAACAAAAAGCAAAAAAAAAAAATTTAATTTGGTAGATAAGTTTAAAAAAAAATTAGCATTTCTGAAATTTTAATTGCAATCTGTTGATATAAAAGAATGTTTTGTTGTATGGAATGCTTCATTTAAAAGAGCATTGTGTATTTTTTAAATTATTCATGGGAATATTGTTCAGTAAAAGAAAAGGGATTGCTTTTGAAGAACCTCTAGTAACAATTTTTTTTGAGTTAGCCATGAAGTTCTGTACTTAAAATTGCCATGAAAATGCTGTGCATTCAACTTGGTCATTGCTGCAACCTTTTTTTTGATAAGTTTCCATTCCTTTGGATTTTTTCCTTATGAACATATTTTCATTTATAACTGACCAGGAAAAAAACAAATGAAAAAAAGAAATGTCAGCATGAATGAACGAAGTTTAGGTCATTCCCAGTGATGAGAATTAGAGATAATGATGATAAAACATTTTATTTACAAACAAACTCTAGTATTACTGTTTAAATAGATTGTGATAGTTTTAATTTGAATTTTTAACCAAAATTATGCCTCTAAATATAGCAGCAAGTATATAGTACATAGCAGTAGGATGTCCCTTGGAGAATTTCCAAAGGTAGTTCTACAAATCAGGGCTTATTGATTGTACTGTGAGAAAGTATGTAAAGTAGCTGAACATATTTCTAACATACATGGTGCTTTTCCTTAGTATAGGAAACTGAGGAGAGGAATGTAAAAATAAGTCTTCATTAAAATAGAACAAAAAAGATTAATAATGGACAATTGAACAATATGCTGTATATAATACAATATACAGTTAGAAGGAATATACAGGTGAAGTGCTTTTTTTTTTTTTTGATGCTGTATAAGCTTGAAAATTTAACGAGCATGGAACACATAAAAACAGGCCATTGGACTATTCTGAGAGGGGGAAAACATTTAATTAGGGGTTTAACAACCATCACATTACAGAGCAGTTTACTTATTCAGAGTAGACCTTTCCCAACTATTGCAACAACATTGTTTTCTGAAGATGGCATGTTGCATTATCCCCCAAAGGATGGTGCCAAATTTTTGCATCATATTACCATTATTTCACTCTGATTTCCTTTCACCGTGTATATATATATATATATTGATGCAATTGATTGATTAAAATACAGTTATTAATTAATACATTAAACATTTAAGAACTTTTTTTCATACACTTCTGCTTGGCATGCAGTGAGCTTTGGACATATTCTTTCTCTTTGAGAACCAATTGCTTAGTAATTTACATCTTGTTTTCTAAAGATGACATGTTGCATTATTTTTCTTTACATATTTTTGGCTCAAAACAAGTTAAGATTGTGTACCATTGCATTTATTATCAACATAAAGAAAATGGGGGTATTAAATTACTTTTAGCAAATGCATAGTATATCAGCATCAAAAAAGTTTGGAAAGCCTTGGTTTAGAGTATATATCTTTTCATGATTTAAAGAGGTATTGATGGCCAGTTGTCTGTGCAATAGAAAGGAGTAAATGATGGCTTAGGTTTGTAATGTCAAGGGATTTTTCAATCAGTGATGGCCCACAACTCATGACAATCTGATTATTTATAGAAGACTTTTTTAGTACAGAAACAGGGTACTATTTCAACATAGGTACTAAAATAATTTGAATAATGTTACATATGTTATTCTGTCTTTACTCTCTGGGGCCTATTGTTTCTCTTCAGTGACCTTTTATCAAATGGTGAAATATATATATGTAAAGAAAAACTTCCATTTGAAAACATTTTGTTGCAAGTAATATTAAACCCTATTATGGGTTACCTTGGCCTAACACAGCAAATTAGCAAAGAACCTGGGTATTTTAATTATTCTTTAATATATCTTTAATGAATCTTTGCTTGCTGGGGACAGCATTGACCTTGAAAAGGATAGCACTTAATGGCTTTATAATAAATAGTTTTAGGTTTAAAATAGATTTCTGTTTTAGTGATTGTAAATATTTTGTGTGTGTTAAAATTGTTGTCAAATGTTGCTTTATCGCTTTCTCACCTTCTGTATTCAGATTTTTATCCACAAACTTCCTATTATACATGATAATGTTCAGTTTTATATATACTACTACTGCTATTACCATTCATTTATTCATCATAAGTTCACTCTTGTATGGACAGCAGGCTAGGAAGGTGTATAAATGCTTGATTATATACAGGGTACAACTTTACATAAATTCTCAAGGTATTTAAAATACTAATGATATTGAACACATTGAAATAGAAATACAGGTATATAGGGATTGACATATATACATATAATTTCTTCAGATTTTAAATTCAAATTATATTCACATTATGTTATGATTAAAATAAATAATAATTTACAAGAAATTTTTTATATTTACATTATATTATTTACAAATTATAATTTAATGAGTCCAGGTCCTGTGTGTGTGTGGTGCTGATTCTGCTGATTTCTCTCTCTTGTTTTTGGGATTGAAAATAAGAACAATCTGGTGAGTTAACAGCTTAGTGAGTGTGAACAGGTTTTATTGAGAAATGTTGAGCTTCTAGGGAATCTGCCTAAATTGGCTAGAAGAATAGTGTTGGCAGTGGTGAACAGCCAACTCTATTCTTCTAACCAAATTCTGCAGTGGCTAAACTGCAGTGGATATTCCATCATTAGAAATTTGTTCCTATGAGAGACAAGTGCAGAAGACCAGATATTGGAAGCATATAAAGATACAGGTGTGAGATATCTCTATGTATCAGTTTAATATTGGCAGCCTACGGGCTCTTTGCAGGTGGCTTCTAAATACATATGTACAGAGTGGACACTTTATTGGTATACACCTACCTAATAAAAATCCCCCTTTAATCCTCAGAACAGCCTGGATTTGTCATGATGTGTCAAAAGAGCCATAGGAATGTCGACTCAGTTGCTTTCCACAGTTGTTGCAAATTGAATGGTTATGGACCTCTACTCTGAAGAGCTCATTCCACCTTATCACACAAGCGCTCGGTTGGATTGAGATCTGTTGACTGGGAAAGTTGCCACTAATAGACTGAATTCACTTGTGTTCCTGGTACTAGTCCTGTGCAGAACTGGTTCCACTCTGGTCTTGACCTGGTGCATTATCCTGTTGAAGAAATCAGTTATTATCAATACAGCAAACTTTATTCTTCTTTTAATTTATCAGGAAAAAAATATATATATATTTGAAGATTGTTCATTGTTTATCTTACTGAACCTTGTTTGCAATCATGTTTATAAATCAATTTGTAACTTAGTGAGTAACCTGTAATTTATCATCTTCTGCACTTTTTTAATTTGTGTTGTTTCAGCATGCTGGTAATAGTTATATTATTTATAATTAAACATATAGATTAAGACTAATTATATAAATATATTTAAATTTTCATAGTTTAATTTCCAACAGACCATCCAGTATCATAGGATGGGGGTTGAATGATATAAACAGCTTTGGGAAGTTGGCATTACATCAATTTGACATGAACAAGTAAAGTAAACACTAGTATTTTCACTTCATCACACGAATGTTTGGGAAGGGTTTTTTTTTTTTTTTTTTTTTAAGCATGAAATTTTCCTGCCCCCAGCTGGCCTCAACTTTTGACACTACTGATAAGATCTGGAATGAATTTGCCAAAGCCTGATTATAATAATAATTTCCAAATAAATAATTGAAGCTACTTGTTTATCAAAATATAACAACAGTTTACTTTCATTTTATGGAATCCCATTATAAATCACATGAAAAACTGCACTCTGAGCATATTACATTCCATAAGTTTTGCTATATTAAATATAAACAGGGCTTGGGACTAGATATTTCTGTGATATGGCCAAATTTCAAAACTGGCAAATTTTCCTTGGCACACTGGCAGCTACCCACGTAATAAACAACTTATGATTTTACTGTGGCCATCAGCAGCTTATTTAATAAATAGCTTATCTTGTTGTGAAGAAGCCTGATGTGTACTGATAAATACACTGGCCTCTCAAATTATTTATCTATTTATTTGTTTACTCCAAAAGTTGACTAATCAAGTTGGATGCATGCAGATAAAGAATAAGTATAAAAGTAGCCAGGAAACACCAGAGATCTGTAGCAGGCAATATGAGAATTGTTTTAAAAATATGTGGATTTCCAAAGTGATATGATTATTGATTAGCAGTCATTTGAGCCATTCAAAAGGCAGTGGGTGACTGGTGATGTGAACAGATGAAAAATCAAGTATGATATAATAGGTTAAATCATTATTTGCTAGACTAAGGAAATTAGAAGAGGGAATGAATCCTACTTGGAATATCTTCAGGGTGATGTAAGCCCAAATTTCATTGTTGGAACAGTGAAGTTTGGGGAACAAATTTTTCACAGAGCGAGACTTTCTTTTAATTTGTGCCTTGACCATTGACTAGTGCTGAAAACTCTCACTGCCCATAATGCAAGGTTTGATCAAAAAGTTGATTGATCTTGTAATTGTTGAATGCATAACAGTAATCCACATTGTGCAAGGAAGTCTTATGCTTATGAAGCACTGACAAAAAAAAAAATAAATAAATATATATATATATATATATATAAATTAAATAAAATATTAAATAGGTAAAGTATTGTGAGCAGGACTTATAGCAATATCTGTTGAGTGCTGCTTTGAGTGGACATATGTTTTTCTGTTGTGAAATACAATTGACAAAATTTGAACATGAAAACATAAAATTTTGCCATTTTAACAAAAATTATAACAGGTGATGCATCTTGGGCCTAAGGATGTAACACTGAGACAAAGGTAGCTCCCAGTAGAAAATGTCATTGTCATATTGCACCCATCTTATTATTCTGGTTTAGCACAATTCAGGTTGTGCTGTTCCCAAAATTAAAACAAGCCATAAAAATGATTTGAGTAATTTCAAGAAATCCAGTCAAACATGGACTTGTAAAAGCATTCACAAAAGACTACTTCCAAAAATGCTTTTATCAGTGGAAGGCATGATGAAACATTGAGCTTCAAAAGATTATATTGAATATGAAGAACGGAAATATTTATCATTGAATAAAATTAATTTTTTCTAATATTCACTGAACTTTTTGATCAAACCTTTTATATTGACATTTTGAAGAACTCTGGTTTCTTATCCCTCTGCCAGTTCTACGAAACTTTTCATGTTCTGGCACAAACCATCAATCAGATTTGTGCACATTGGATTTGACGAAAGCAAGGGTTCATAGTTGACTTGGCTGTCTCGGAGTCCCAATGTGAAGCTAGTTTTTCCATTTTGACTGTTACAGTGTTGATAGTATTGAAAGAGGAATGACACCAAATTTTAGCTGGCTGCTCTTCTAGCCCAAAGAGAGAGAGAGAGAGAGAGAGAGAGAGAGAGAGAGAGAGAGAGAGAGAGATCCCACTAATATCACTGTCATTAGAGAACTTTTGGAGGAGTAATTAATGTCACATACAATATGTATGTAACTTGAACATGGAATAATATATGGATTAAAAGTGTGCACACATGCACAGTGTTGCCAACTTTTGTAAAGTTTCTGATGTTGTGGGAATTTTTTTTTAAAGTGAAAATAAACAAAAAAATGGGAGCAATTTACAGTAATTTTTTTAATTCCTACATTCTTTTGTAGTGCAGACAAATGAAAAAAATAATAACAATCAGTATTTTGTAAGATATGAGGTGTGATCAAGAAGGTCAGGGACTAACTTTGTGCCTTAAAATTGCAGCATTGTAGAGAATTCAACTTGTTTGGGGACTTATCTAGACATAGCAACTTGTGAATCACTTGATTATCTGCAGTCAATCTGAATTCATCATCAGCCATTTTCAATCCACTGCAGGATGACGGCCTCTCCAGCAACTTTCCAGTTCCTTCTGTTTTGTGCAATGGCCATCAATTTACTACTCACAAACTCATGAATTTCATCTGTCCATCTCCATTGTTGTCCTCCAGGTTTTCTTCTAGATCCTCTTGGGTACCATTCTGTTATTTTCTTAGTCCATCTGTTATCATGTCTTCAAGCTGTTTCCTGCCCAAGACCATTTTAGTTCTTTAGTTTTGATAAGAATGTCCTTTACTCGAGTTAGCTGCCTAATCAATGTGTTTCTCTTCTTATCTAACAGTCTGATTCCCAATATAATTTGTTCTATTCTTTTCTGTGTAGGTCTCAGCTTCTCTTCCATTCTTTTGGCAAGTGCATAAGTTTCACTTCCATAAGTCATGGTGGGGAGTATACATTGGTTCATTATTTTACGTTTCAGACAAATTGGAATATTGCATATTTCCTGAATGCTATCCATCCAAAATTTATTTTTCTCTTGACTTCCAGCCATTTATCATTATTACAGCTAATGACTTGTCCCAGATAAGTATATGACTCCACCTTTTCAATTACTGCTCGTTCAATCGTTGTTTCCCTTTTCTGTGGTATACTTGTTCATCATTACTTTTGTTTTAGTCATATTCATCTTTAGTCCAAAATCCTTACTAACTCTGCATAACTGATTTAAGATTTTCCTCTAATTCTTTGGGATTGTGGCTTATGACCACAATGTCATCTGCAAATCGTAAATGGTTTAGGTACTCTCCATTCACATTGACTCATTTCTGTGACCAGTCTAATCTTCTGAAAGCTTCCTTAAGGGCAGCAGTAAACAGGTTCGGAGATATTGCGTTTGAGATATAAGCAGTCTGCATCATGACAAGTGAGAATCCTGCCCTAAAGCCAGCTTGCTCTTTCAGTTGATACTCATCAAGTATTCTTTCTAATCTGTTAGTAATGACCCTTGTGAACTACTTGTAGATGTGGGATAACAAGCTAATTTGTCTATAATTTCCAATTTCTGATTTATCTCCTTTATGCAGCAAAACTATGATTGCTTTATTTCACTCTTTAGGCATCACATCTTTTCTAATGCATTTTGTGAAGATTCTTGCCAGTTTTTGTGCCATGTCTCTTCCTCCCAATTTTAACAACTACAGTAACTTCATCTTCCCCTGGGGCTTTCTTTTTCTTCATTTTCTTCAATGCATGTTCTACCTCGTCAGGAAGGATATCAGGTATGTTGTATGCGTTACTAATTTGCGATCCATCTTCCCACTGCTGGAGACATTCCTTCGCTCCTTGTATAATTCTTTATAGTAGTCTTCTGCTATTTATAAGTACACCATCACTGTTCTTCAGTTTCAGCATCATTTGTCTTTATGTATTACTGCTTGGCTGCTGATTTAAATCCTTTGTTTTCACTTAATGCTTGTTCTACTTTTCTAATGTCCTCTCTGAGTCTCTTTCTGATGGTTTTGCACAACTCAGTATACTCAATTTTCTCCTTGTCAGTGTTTTTCTTGCTCTTCATTTGTCGTCTTTGGTTCATCATGACAAGTGTTTCTTGGCTAATTTTTTCTTCTTTGGATTTCTTTTTACCTATAGGTTTCTTGGGCTTTATCACTTTCAGAAAGTTGTAATATTCCTCATCGATATCTTGGTCCTAAGCAGTCTGCAGAAGCTCAAACTTGTTCTTAAGTTCCTGTACATACTGCTTTTTCTTCTCTTCTGTTATCTCAAAGACCTTTGTATTATTTACTCAAGTCAGTTTTTTTCCTTTCTTTTCTTACATCTATATCAAGTGTGCATCTTACCATTCTGTGATCACTTCCAACGTTTACCTTGTTCAGGACAGTAACATCATTCACAATATATCTTCTTAGTGAGGATGAAGTTGATTTCATTAGTTGTTAATCCATTTGGGGTCTTCCATGTCCACTTTCTGTTCACCCTTTTTTTGAAAAAAAGTGTTCATTACTGACATTCCTTGAGATTCTGCAAATGCCACAAGTCTTTCATTTCTTTCACCAATTCCAAAATTTCCTATAGTTCCCCTTTCTGCGCTGTTTTGTCTCTTTCCAACTTTAGAATTGAAGTCCCCCATAATGATAGCGTAGCGAGTTTTCTGTTGATCTAGAAGACTCAATTTCGTTGTACATTTCTCCAACCTCTTCATCATCATGGCTCGATGTTGGTGCATAAATCATTATAACCTTTAGCTTACTACTCTTAGAAATCTTGAGTAATAGTCTTGACACCCTTGGTGATGTACTTTTGAATTCCAAAATGTTGTTTTTTGTTTTATATCTTTATGGACCATAAAGCCAGCTCCACCTTCGCTCCTTTCACTGTTTCCATTGGTGTACAGAAGATTTCGACTTGATAAACTTATGATTCATTTCTTCTCGTTTCAGCCAAACTGATGATATTCCAATTCACATTTTCTAATTCCTTTTCCAGCTCTAATATCCCGTCTTCACCGATGAGCAATCTTACATTGTAACAGGCCATGCATGGGAACTGAACTTGGCCTGTTACGTTGTAACAGGCCAAGTTCAGTTCCCGTGCATGGCAGCCTGGTCATACCCAGAGATTCTTAGCACCTTCTGCTTCCACTCTGATCCTCTCGCTGCCGTAAGAGGGGTGGTGAAAGCTGCTGGGGACTGAGGGCCATCTTACTGTCATGTTCTGGAGGGTTTGGTCTTTTCCTCTTCACGCTGACCTGGCATCTTGAAGAGAACCACTCTACATGTTCATTGCCACCTAAGTGATGTAACAGGGCTTACCATCGAGAAGGTGTTCGTGAGTGGATTTTATTGAGGCAGGCCAACCGGACTGCTCCTAAATCTTCGGAAATAGAAAGATATTGGATCCATCAGTGTTTTAGACTGAGTGTCTAAAACACTGATAACACACGAATGCCTGTTCTCCTCTAAGCATCCTGAATTAGCATGCATTAAATAGGTGTTTTATGTGTTTTGTCAAACTTTCAAATGAGTGATTTAGTATTGGTATGGTATTAGTAGTGGCACGTGATGCAATGAGGCAAGCTTAAATAGCATCAGCAAAAAAAAAAAAAAAAAAAACCCTCATCTGTCCATTCCCCTTAATGATTTATTTAATTCTTCTTAAATTTAAACAAGTAACCCACCTCCACAACATCAGATGGAAACTTGTTAAAAGAAACAATGGATTAAATCAAATTAGCATTGGTAAAGGAATATAATGCAAGAAAGCAAGCTTATACAGCATCAGCAAAAAAAAAAAAAAAAAAACATTTCACACATTCTTTCCTTCTAAAAGTTTGACCACTTCTTCCTTGAATTTATTTAAGCTATCAAATTCCACGATGACAGATGGAAGTTTGTTCCAGCAATAGTAGTAGTAGTAATGGAGGCATGTGATGCAAGAAAGCAAGTTTTTGAGCTTGTGTAGCATCAGCCAAAAAAAAAAAAAAAATTTACACGCATCCGTTACCTCTAAAAGTTTGTCCAGTTCCTCCTTGAATTTACTTAAGCTATCAACTTCCACATTTGTTCCAGCAGTTAACCACCTACTGGCTAAAGGCAAATTTCCACACACAACTGTCTTTCCTCAATTTGAATTTATGCCCCCTCGGGTGTGTAATCTGAACAAGCAGAACTGACTTTATCTGAAAATTCCTAATGTGAAGAGTCACCACTGATAATCAGATCAACTTGTTGCCTGACATTCTGATGAAGAAATCTTGATAAGTCTAGCCACTGTATCAGTTCCAGTCAACATCTGGGAAATTATGACATTCTGATTTACTCGCCCACTCTATTTGCAGAATTTCTCAGGAATGTAACCCCCGCTATTCGCGGGGGTTACATTCCTGAGAAATGCCGCGAATACTGAGTTATGGCTCCCATAGTAATAAAGGGGTTCCGTTCCAAAGTATGAAATATATAAGAAAAACTAGTCTAAAATTTTGTCTATGTATGTATTATATATGTACATTCATAATATGACTATGTGCATTGTGAAATGTAAGCATATGGCATCGAAATGAAAATAAGAAACAATTTAATATTAAATGTAATATTTATTAGAAATTTCAAACAAATCTTTCAAACGAGCACCTTTGCTAGCTAAAAAACTTATCCCGCCAGTGCTATTACCAGTTTCGCTGAAGTGTTGATAAAGGAGTTTTGCCTTTTCACGAATGATGAGTGAACTTAACGGAATTTTATTTTGAGTTCGGTCTTCTATCCACAGATTTAAAGCCTTTCCACTTTTTCTAATTTAACATCACGAGTTACAGAGGAAATTTTTGAAGCAATTAGCACGTTTTCACGGACACTACGGCAGATTTTTCCTTCCGATTTATAGATTGATCGTACCGTTGACTCATTGATTTTATAATGTTTTGCCACTGAGGAGACACTTTCACCATTAGAAATTTTGTCTAATAACTCAATTTTATTCGCTAATGTCTTTGATCTTTTCACATTTCCCCTTGTTATTCGTAGCCATATATTTCTACAGGTTAGAAAGAATTTGTCCACAATAAAGTCACTTTCTTCCGTTAACACACTCGAAAAAGTCTGTTTTACACTGCAAAATGGTAAATTTATCAATTTGTAAATTGATAAATTTATTCAATTTATAAGCATATAAATTAAAAGCAAACGACGAAACTTTCCATGACAAGCGCATAATACATACTGAACATGGAGTAGCTAGAAACATCCACGCCGGGATTTTGTCACAACTGAGCGCTGTTTTGACAGGGAAAGATAATTTTAGCCACGCCCATGTTTTTTTATGGCAGAAAATGTTCACGGCGCTTTAAAATTCACATTTTTAAGTTTCATTTTATATTAAATCAGCGACCGCGAAACCGCGAATACAGATACCGCGAATAGCGGGGGTTTACTGTACTTATTTTACCTATCCTATTCTCATTTTTGTTTTCAATGTTTGCCACACCAAACTGACTGAGCATTGCACTGGCCTCACACATCAACCCAGTGCACTGCCTTACATTCCATATACATTCTTAAACAAGAATGTAACTCTTCCCCTTCTCCATCTTTTCTGTACACGTCTTACTTGCCATATTCAAATTCTGCATCCCTTATGTCTGAGTGTCTTCACATGTCTGATATCCCTACAGTGTTTGCATCTGATGGCTAACTAGTACTTCAAATTCACCAGATTTGTTGCTATACCCAGTATTTGTGTATAAGCAAGTATATGTGAACCTATTTTTGCTCTTATTAACTGTAACACATCCTGTGCTATTGCTTCTCAAATGAGGGTCATTGGAATTCCTTGCAATTCCCCAAAACTTTGGTTGCCTCACTGTCCTTTGATAGATGCAGCACAAGAAACAATTTCATTTTTTTTGCTTATGCCGGCTGCTAAACTCTGAACCACTGTCAAGCTATCAAACTGGCTTGATAGCATCAGCATTCTTGCACTACTTCTATTTAACCTATAAAGAGTCGCTCCTGTTTAATGACAGAGAATTTGATTGAGATAGAATTAATATAATAACATTGATGCCTATGCCGGCTGCTAAACTCTGAACCACTGTCAAGCTATCAAACTGGCTTGATAGCATCAGCATTCTTGCACTACTTCTATTTAACCTATAAAGAGTCGCTCCTGTTTAATGACAGAGAATTTTATTGAGATAGAATTAATATAATAACATTGATTATTGCTCGATTAGTGAATTTGATTGAGATAGAATTAATATAATAACATTGATTATTGCTCGATTAGTCCATATGAGGAAATTAGCCTTAATAGTGGCAAATGATGCAAGAAATCAAGTAAACGTAAAAAAAAAAAAAAAAAGCCACATTACCTGCCTATCTTAAAGATTCCCACAAGACTTGAGGGAATCTTTAAAGGGTGTGCCAGGGTAGTAAACTGTAGAAGAATATTTAATCTTAACTGTATTTATGGTAATATCAGGAGTATTGTCAATGAAATGGGTCAATTTAAACTCCTTGTGGACAACTAATGGTGAATAATAGGACTAACAGAAATGTGATGCCACCTGAAAATTGGGGATGACAAGTTCTACTATGATATGTATAATGTGTTTAGGAAAGACAGAGTGATGAGGTCATAAGCTTTTTATCAATAGCACTATGAGTACTAAAAGAGCTTTTGCTGAGTCTGAAGTTATTTCTGCCAGCAAAGAATATGTATGATGTGATTTAGTTGCAAGCAAAGGTATAATGACAGTGGGAGTTATCTACAGACCAGAAAATGTAAAGAGTGTGATGAGTCTGTACATGCAGATGGAATGGGCAAGCAACCACAAATGTCTTATTATGGGTAACTTCAATCTGCTCCAGATTGATTGGAATAAGTGGAAAGAAAATTCACTATGGAAAAATCTTTTTTAAAATAAACTAGATGATTATTATTTGTTCCAGAATATTAGAGAAAATACTAAGGGTGAGAATATTCATGACCTGATCATTACTCACGAATCAGATGACAGCACAGGGTCTAAAGTATAGGAACCATTGGCAGGTGGCGATCATGCAGTCATCATTTGGAAGATGAAGAAAGATGTTGCAGTAATTAAAGGTTATTTAATTTCATAGGAGGAAACTTCGCAACAACATTCCAGGGGTGCCATGTAATTTGGGTTTAAGTTACTTAAACTTATTATTTTTTAAATTTATATGTTTATTTCGCCGACCGGGCAAGCCGGGTGGGTAAGGTGCCTGTCTGGCAACCCAAAGGTTGCGGTTTCGAATCCCGCCTCAGGCTTGGATGAAAGTACTACAAAAACCTTGGGAGGTGCATTATGGCCACAGAAGCTGATGGGCCAACAACTACCAAAAAAAAAAAGTTTATTTCATTATAAAAAGGTGTACAGTATCTTTTTAATTTTGTGGTAATCTATTAGTGATGTTTACTTAATACCTCTATATAAAGAATAAAATTATTATATACTGTATATATAATTTGTATTATGAAATGTAATTTTTATAATTATATTATTGTAATAATCATCATATAACATATATAGAGGAATTGAATCTAACAGGCAGAAAATTGAGTAGGGGTGCCGCAAAATAAATGACTTAGGGGTGCCGTTATTAAAAAAAAAGGTTGAAAACCACTGGTTTAAGGTGATATACGATATCTATTAATTCAGTGGATTGCAGAGTGAGAGCAAATACATTTGAATTACGGAATACCTTTAAAGCAAAAATCACAGATGCCATGAATGCATATTTACCATTAAGAAAATACTGCAGGAGGAGGAGAATGCCAAAATGGATCAATTGCAGATCTGGCAGGTCAAATAGACCAGAAAAGATAGCATGGGATGGTTAGATTGACAAATAGTACTAAAGCCTATAAGTACAAGTTTTAGCATAAGTAATGGCAAATAATGCAAGAAAGCAAGCTTTACAGCATCAGAAAAAAAAATCTCCCCATTTCACCTATCCATTCCTTCCCTCCAATAGTTTTTCCTAGTTTTTTTTTCATGAATTTATTTAAGCTTTCAACTTCTGCAACAATAGATGGAAGTTGTCCCAGCATTCAACCATGGTGGATAAGGCAAACTTTTGCACATCTATTTTTGTAACCGTCCTTCCTCAGTTGTGCCTCCTTGTGCATAGTCTGAACAAGAGTAAGAATTGCATCAGCATTGGGCTTGCTCCCATTTAAAGCCTTAAACACCTCAATCAGATCACCTCGCATGCCCCTAGTTTCCAGATGCAGCAATTTGCAGAACTGAAACCTGTCTTCTTGCTTTAACCCTTTGTCCTCTATACCAACCTTTGTATCATCTGTAAACTTCGACACTAAGCCTGATATACCTTCATCAATATCATTGATAAATATACAAAATAACTGTAGGCCCAACACCGAACCCTGTGGGACTCTACTAATAATATTAGTTCGTGAAGATCAGCATCCATTGATTACCACTCACTGTCTTCTGCCAATCAACCACTCTTATCCATTGTAGCAACTTACCCTTAATACCATACACTGAGTGTGACAGAAATCATGGGATATCTACCTAGTAATGGGTAGGCCCACTTTTTGCCTGGATAAGGGCAGTCACATGGCGTGGCATTGAGTCTACTACTTTAAGAAAGCATTCCGCAGGTATTTCCATCCATGCTTGCTGCACTGCTGTCCATAATTCCGTCACATTCCTGTGTGGAAGATCCAAAGCTCGAATGGTCCTTTCCACAGCATCCCAAAGATGCTCCACAGGGTTCATGTTCAGTGAATGGGGAGGCCATTCCATGGTAGTAAGATCTGCAGAATGCTCTTCAGACCACGTTCTAGTCGTCACTCTGTGGGGAGGTGCATTATCCTGCTGGAATAGCCCATTGCCCTGTGGGTGCACAATGACCATGAAGGGATGCAGAAGGTCTGCAAGGATGGACACGTAAACTGGACCATTCAGAGATGCATCTAGATGTACCAGGGGTCCCAACGTGTTCCAGTTGAACACACCCAAGACCATTACCAACCATGACTGGTTCCCACCAGATATGCACCCTCCCATCCGCTTGAAATAACTGCAGAAGAATAAGATAAATTTACCTCAATGTGATGCGTAGAACACTTCCGTATGATACTCTCCAGAAATTAAAATGAATAAATGATTAATGCAAAATGATTACAGTAAAATATTATTTTATTATGTCTTAGTTACTGTAAAATTTTAAAAATTAAAAAAATCACTATTACAAAAACACCCCTCATAAGTTTTACACAGGACCCTAGGGCCAGAAAAGTAATTCTTGAACAGGGCACCGCAAATGGGTCCAGCTCTTGCCTCTCTTAATATAACTTAAGATCCCATACAAATCCATGTGGCTTTCTTATGCCACTTTCAAAAATTTCTTTCCACTTTCCTCTCAGTTATTATAAAATTATTTAGCTCTTTGGTAGATTTTGATAAACTTCTGGCATTTCCTTTTCTAATGAATTTCTCATGTGTGAATGCAGATGCAAAATACTCATTCATTTTTTATCAGCAACCTAAGTGGGTTCATTGATGGTCAAACCACTGATATCAAGTGAACTAATTTGATTTATCCCCTTCCTTCTAGTGTTTACATAAATAAATAAGTCTGTGTTGTTTTTTTTTTGCATCCTTTGCCAAAGATTTCTAGTAATGTCTTTTCTTGCCTAACCTCCTTTGTGACATGATGACTTTATTACAGACTAATGGTATTGAACCATTAAGGTTAATCATGAGGGGCATCTTTGGACTTGGGAGAGATTCTTTTGGATTGGAGAAGTTCCAATGTATCGCCCAGTTAAGTTAATAAAGGCAGTTCTGAGAGTGAAGTCAGTAACTACAGGCTAGTTGATTTCAGTTGTAGGGAAAATCTTAGAGGCAATGATTGAGAGTGCAATGATCCAGAGACATTTAAATAGATATAGCTTTCTGAAGGACACACACAAGATGATTTTTTTAAGAGAAAATCATGTTTTACTAACTTAGTGAGCTATTTTGACACACTTGTTCACGAACTGAATCTAGGAACAATTTCAACTTTTTTTTTTTTTTTTTTTTTATTATTATTATTATGAAAGTTCCAAACGTGAGAGGTATTAGATCCTATAGTACTTAGTACCTTGCATGGGTTTTGAGGTTTGAGAGGGTGAAAGCAGATATTTGTTGACATTGAACTTCTGTAGATTGTAATTTTCAGGAAATATTTATGAAGGAAGGTTGTTGAAGAAAATGGAAGTTGAATGAATAAATGAGGAGGAAGAAAAGTTGGTTCTGTGAGTTAGAAGTTGGACAGTAAAAGGATGTTGACTGGTTGCAGCTTGTGTGCAATCTGCTTTGAAAGAGAAATCTGAAATTATAGAAGCCAATTCAGAAGAACAGTGCCCATGGAAGTGTCTATAGAAATGGAATGCAGCAGAAACAGAACAGAATGTCCATGAGACAGTGGAGCAACTTTGTTAGAGATGAGTCATTAATTAATTAGCCTAACTGTTCTCTTTTGAATGGAGTCTAGAAGCCTGAGAGAGGTTTTAGCGGCACCGCCCTAGATGTGGGAACAATATTCCATGGTTGGGCCGAATTGCTATTTGTAAAGAGTGACAGCTGTTTGGAAGAAAAGTAATGCTGAGAGCAAAAGAGAAAAGCCAGTTTTTTTAAATCTGAAGGAAGCAATATTTGTAATGTGCTTATGCCAAGAGAGATTAGAAGTCAGGGTAATCCCCAATAGAGGTACATGACCTTTGGTCATGTATAAGCAAGATAAGCATAGGAGCAGAAGAATCCTTTTTGCTAGATATAAAACAGAACTGAGTTTTAGAAGGATTGACATCAACTAAGTTACCTTTGCCCCATTGGAGAATTACCTGGAGATCAGCATTTAAGTAATTAAAAGTTTCTCAGACTAGTTTGTTTTAATTTTAGCAAAGCATTTGACTCATGGCATGAGGGTGGGGTATCCCAAGGAGTGGTTTTTGGACCACTATTGTTTCTGATTTTCATAAACAACATTGACGAGGGACAGAAGGCATAATGTCAAATTTGAAGCAGACAAAAAAATTAGTAGACTCATTAATAATCTTTAATGGGCAGATATGAAGTTTTCTGAAGAGTGTAAACAGGCAGCTAGGAAACTCCCTGGTGTCCTGTTGATTTATCGAGCATTATCCTGTAAAGATAGAAATTCATAATCCCACTGTATAAAGCAACTATAGTAGTAGTATTAGCAGCAGTGGCAAATAATGCAAGAAAGCAAGCTTATCTAGCATCACACACTTCACCATCCTTACCCTCCAAGAATTTGTTCAGTTCTTCTTCTTTAAATTTATTCAAGCCATCGACTTCCACAACAACTTGTTGGAAGTCTATTCCAACAATCAACCACTCACTGGCTGAAGGCAAACTTCCACACGTTTATCTTGTAACTATCCTTCCTCATTAAATTTATGTCCCCTCGTGTGTGTCTCAGCAAGAGGAAGAAAGCCCACTCAATCCGTTCAAGGACTTAAACCCCTCAATCAGCTCACCTCACAGGTGCACAGTCTCCAGATGCTGTAATTTGCAGAACTGAAGCCTTTCTAGGTAAGAGCATCCTTTTGTTCCCTTCATCAATGTAGTTGCCCTTTTTTGCACCCATTCCAGCAGATCTATGTCCTTTCTAAACAGGCCTTCAGACCCAAGGGCGGGCCATCCCGAGTTTGCAAAGGGTGTGCTGCACCCGGGCAGCAATGTTCAAGGGGCACCTGAAACTTGCATACACATGTGAAGAAAATTTTAAAGGTGGTGCCAAATTTCAATTGGCACCAGGGTGTCACATACCATAGCTACACTCCAGTCCAGACCTGTATACAGTACTTTAGATGCAGCCTAATCATGGCTTTGTACAAAGAGGTAACAGAGTTTCAAAGTAACAAAGTTTCTGTATATGATTTGACAAAAGCCCTTGAGCTGTTCTGGCAGTTCATCTGCACTGCTCAAAGAATTTCATATCTGACTACATAGTTACCCCCAGGTCTTTTTCATTTTCTACTAACCAAACCTGAGTGTAGTTCCACACAGTTGATGAATTACTCTGAGATTACTGTGTACTCTGCAGTAATCTCAGTAACATTGACAAATGCTGCGTACTTTGCATTTGTCAATGTTAAATTTCAACTGCGAATTCTCATCCCATTGTAATTGTAATTTTTTAAAATTAATGTTGTTAACCACCCTGCCAACCTGTGTATCACTACAAACTTTGATATTAAGCCTGATATACCTTCATCAATATCATTAATAAATATTGAAAACAACAATAGGCCCAGCACCGAACCGTGGGGAACTCTACCAATAACATTAGTCGGTGAAGAGCAGTGCCCATTGATAATCACTCAGTCTTCCACTTATCCATAGCAGTAACTTACCTTAATGCCACATTGCTCCAATTTATGGAGTAGTCTTTTAGTTGGAGTTTGATAAACTTCTGACATCCCACCTCATAAAGAATTCGTCATGTAGATGTAGATGCAAAATATCTATTTAATTCGTCATGAACCTCAGCAGGGACATCAACAGTAAAGACATTAAGTGGCCCAGTGTGATTCAACTCCTTTCTTCTACTGTTAATGAGCATAGAAGTCTTTGCTTGCCTAACCTCCTTTGTGACTTGATTGCAGACTAATTTGTATCTAACATAAGCTTCTGTATCACCTGATAATTTATATACATCCCATACACTTTTTCTTTCAGCCAGGTGTCTCAATAGCTCATCTGACATCCATTTAGATCTAAGCTTTGAAGAGTATTTCTTCATTGGTATGAAAAGCCTAGTAGCTTCTTTGATTACTTCCCTGAATGCTTCCTATTTAGAATTTGCTGTTGGCTCAGATTACACATCTGAGGGGTCATAAATTCAAATTAAGGAAAGACAGTTGCAGAATAGATGTGCGGAAATTAGCCTTTAGCCAGCGGGTGGTTGATTGTTGGAATAAACTTCCATGTGTCATTGTGGAAGTTGATAGCTTAATTAAATTCAAGGAAGAATTAGATAAACTTTTGGAGCAAAATGGATGGGCGAAAATTTTTTTTTTTTTTTTTGGGAACGCGAATGGGTTGGTGAAAAATTTTTTTTTTTTTTTTTTTTTTTTGCTGATGCTGTATAAGCATGCTTTCTTGCATCATACGCCTCTACTAATGCTGTAGAGCAGATATCATCTTTTAAGGGCATATATTTGGATCTTAGAAAGGCCTTCGATACTGTTGCACATGGAAGACTGCTGCACAAATTGGAACAGTGTGGCATTGGAGGAAAATTGCTGCTATGGATAAAGGGATGGTCGAGTGGGAGAAGACAGAGAGTGGTAATCAATGGACACTGCTTTTCGTGGACTAATGTTATTAGCGGAGTCCCTCAGGATTCAGTGTTGGGTCCATTGTTGTTTTCTGTATTTATAAATGATATTGATGATGGTATATCAAGCTTAATGTCCAAGTTGGCAGGGTTATTAATGACACTAATGACAGTACACTGCTGCAACAGGATTTAGAAAAGTTGAGCAAAATGGACTGAGAGGTGGCAAATAAAGTTTAACATTGACAAATGTGAAGTACTACATATGGGAAGCAGTAATCCCAGAGTAACATATGAACTCTGTGGTACCACACTGATAGTGGTAGAGAATGAAAAGGACCTGGGGGTAATTGTGCAGGCAGATATGAAGTTCTCTGAGCAGTGCAGACAGGCTGCAAGAGTAGCTCATGGTGTATTGTCAATGATATATAGGAAATTTTCTAGCAGGGATAAGGAAGTAATTATTCCCTTATATAAGGCAATGGTCAGGCTACAGTACTGTATACAGGTCTGGAGACCTCATTTCAAGAAGGATGTAGAGCTGCTGGAACAAGTACAGAGAAGGGCAACACGATTAGTGAATGGAACAAAGGGGTGCTCTTACGAAGAAAGGCTTAAGTTTTGCAAATTACAGTGTCTGGAGACTAGGCACTAGCGAGGTGATCTGATAGTGGTGTATAAAGCCTTGAATGGTTTGAGCATGCTCAATGCTGATGGGATTCTTCCTCTTGCTCAGAATAATCACCTGAGAGGGCATAAATTCAAATTGAGGAAAGACAGATGTAGTATAGACGTGCGGAAATTTGCCTTTAGCCAGCAGTTGGTTGGTTGGTGGAAGAGACTTCCATCCCTTGTCGTGGAAGTTGATAGCCTAAATAAGTTTAAGGCTCAGCTGGACAGGTATTTTGAACGAACAGAGGGGTGAAGTGGAAGTGGGTTTTTTTTTTTTTTTTGGCTGATGCTGCATAAGCTTGCTTTCTTGCATCAGATGCCTCTACTAATGCTAAACTGTCTGAGACCGCTGTGGTCACCTTTACGAAAGCAAAAACCCTTTCCTTTACCCTTTATGGTAGTTACATCTTTAAGTAAATCTTACATCAGTACACTGTGATCACTGCCACCTTGTGGTTCTTTTATCTGCAGATTCTTAATGCATGAATAATCACTGCTGATAATCAGGTCCAAAGTATTACTCAGTCCGGTTGCCCCTCAAACATGCTGCTGTAGAAAACAATCATCCAATAAATCCACAAAATCCTTGCTAGTGTGTGAGTGAGCAATCCACAAGTTCCAGTCAATATCTGGGAAATTAAAATCCCCCATTATAAGACATTCTGATTTACTGGCCCACTCTGTTTCTTGGTACAGTTGTTTGTTGTACTCATCAGCGTCATTGGACAGATAACACAATCCTACTCTCATTTTTTCTTTCCCAGTGCTTATATCACACCAGCCTGACTTAACATTGCACTCTCCACCCATGTCAATTGAATGCACTGCCTTAGATTTACATTTCTTAACTAATGTAAAACGTCTATCCTTTCTGTACACACTGTACGCCCCAAATTCCAATTCTGCATTCCTTATATCTGTTGATCAGACAACATTATTGTGAATCACAACAATATTGTGATTTTCTATTGTAGAGAATCTGTGTCTTCATTTTGAATTTAAATCAATGTTTTGAATTTATACCAAGTAAAAATAAGATAATAAATATAATGTATAGGATATTTAAGAAATATTAAAATTTTGAAATATTATGTTTTAAGTCGGGAAATCTCCTACCTGAGATTTTTTTCAGGAATTCCAAGATTTCCTGACTTAAAATATAGTATTTCAAAATTTTAATATTTCTTAAATATCCTGTACATTATATTTATTATCTTATTTTTATTTGGTATAAATTCAAAACATTGATTTAAGTTCAAAATGAAGACACAGATTCTCTACAAGAGAAAATCACAATAAGTTAGCATTTCTTCAAACAGGCCTCTGAGGTTGGGTATATTCATATTGTAGTTTTAAATGTTTTTCACCAACCTTATGTAGAAACCGCATTTCTTATTGCCTTAGCACACTAAGGCAATAAGAAATGCGGAGTATGGTAAGTCCACCATGGCCGAGCATTTTTGGGAGAAGCAGCACCAGATCTCCCCTAACAATGCTATCATCACTGATCGGGCGCATAAGTTCTGGGACCACAAGTGGCTCGAGAGTTTGCAGATCTGTTCCACAGTGAACATTAATAGAGATAGAGGAATGCGGATTCATCCCCTCTTTGAGGCTACTACCCTCAGAAGGGATTAATGGTTCCATATGACCCACTCCTGAGCCACTTCCGGTTCCATACCACAAGAGAACGGAACACGTGATGAGTACTGTGAACCTGCTGGTATTTAAAGACGCACCGCAGAACAAAGAAAATACCGCTGAAGAAGAAGGCAGGAGCCTTCGAAAGCTATGGTTTTATCGCTTTTAATTTAGTATATTTTAATGTGTTTTATTGTTCTTAATCCAGTATATTTTAATGTATATTTTATATGTATATTTCATATATTTTAGTTGTAAAGTTAAATATAATTTATTGTAAATACAGGCAAATATAATTTATTATAAATACATAGTTATCAAGATTCCAGTTTTCGTTTTCGTTGTTTTATTTCTACATAAGGTTGGTGAAAAACATTCAAAACTACAATATAAGTTAGCATTTGTCAGATTTTATGAATATTAGCAGGTCTCGGCCAGACAAGTTGTCTGTCCAACATGTCTAGTAAATTTTCGAGACAACAGGATTCCCTTAATGTTTTTTATGTAATGTCAATGTCCTTATATCTGTGTAACACCATGTCTGATATCCCAGCAATATCTGCTTTTGCTGTCTTGACCAGTAAAAATAATAAGCAATTAATAACAAAGAACACGATACGTGCAAGTGAGATATGGAGTAATGAGTTTCTGAAAATTTGTTTTTTATATGATTGAATATTTCATGGAAGGGGAAACACATTTCATCATAACAACGTGAAAACCCACAGAATTCTAGCTATCGGTACTACTGCAAATGCAATAAGATTGAGTTTACTACCCGTTTATAATTGATTACAGAAAAGCCCAATATAATGGTAACTTTTATTGTTTTATGGTAGTGACCTCCTCCAGAAATGTGCTTTAGAATTTGCAGAGATTCACAAAAAGGAATGGAAACTTTGAAAATTACATCTAACCTAACAGCAGGGTTTCCCCACACAAAAGCTCAAAAATACCATGTTATGCGAGATTTCCCGCAATTCTCAAACCATGTTAGAGTGAAACCTTGTCGTAGAAGTATCATGTTGTGCAAGGATTGCCACAATTTATCAATCATGTTAGAGTGAAACAGTGTTATACGGGGGTTGCCTGTACTGTTTTTCACTATTCTGAATAGTACGATATGGTATATCAATCTGGGCCTACTGCTCCTCATATGCAGTACCTTTGATTTGTCAATGTTAAGCTTTAATTGCCTCTTTCCAGTCCATCTGCCTAATTTTTCTAGATCTAATGCATTCTACTGTCTAATTTTTTAGTAGAATGCCTTGATTACTGTCATTAACCATCTTACCAACCTTTGTATTATTTGCAAATTTAGACATTAAATTGATCATCATCATCAGCCATTTTCAATTCACTGCAGGATGAAGACCTCTCCAGCAACTTTCCAGTTCCTTCTGTTTTGTGCAATGGCCATCCATTTACTACCCACAAACTCATAAATTTCATCTGTCCATCTCCGTCGTTGTCTTCAAGGTTTTCTTCTAGCTTCTCTTGGATACCATTCTGTTATTTTCTTAGTCCATCTGTCATCATGTCTTCGATCTATGTGTCCTGCCCAAGACCATTTTAGTTCTTTAGTTTTGATAAGAATGTCCTTTACTTGAGTTTCTGCCTAATCCATGTGTTTCTCTTCTTATCTAACGGTCTGATTCCCAATATAATTCGTTCCCTATCCCTTTTCTGTGGCATACTTGTTCATCATTACTTTTGTTTTAGCCATATTCACCTTTAGTCCAAAATCCTTACTAACTCTGCATAACCGATTAAGATTTTCCTCTAATTCTTTGGGATTGTGGCTTATGACCACAATGTCATCTGCAAATCGTAAATGGTTTAGATACTCTAAATTCATACTGACTCCTTTCTGTGATCAATCGAATCTTCTGAAAGCTTCCTCAAGGGCAGCAGTAAACAACTTTGGAGATATTGTCTCCTTGTCGAACTGCTTTTTCAATTTTAAATTTGCTACTGTCTTTGTCTAGTCTAATAAAGGAGGTAGTGTTCTCATATATTTTCCTCAAAATCATAATATATGGGCTATCTGTTCCTTGTCTTTCCAGTGCCCGAAACAGTGCCTTATGCTCTATGGAGTCAAATGCCTTTTCATATTCCACAAATGCGAGGCATAATGGTGTTTTATATTCATTCTCATTAAGTCTGATATACCTTCATAAATATCAATAAATATAGAAAAAAAACAATGAGCCCTGCACTAGACCCTGAGAGACTCCACTAATAACAGCATTAGCATTAGCATTAGCATTAGTAGAGACATTTGATGCAAGAAAGCAAGCTTATGCAGCATCAGCCAAAAAAAAAAAAAAAAAAAAACCACTTCCACTTCACCCCTCTGTTCGTTCAAAATACCTGTCCAGCTGAGCCTTAAACTTATTTAGGCTATCAACCTCCACCACAAGGGATGGAAGTCTGTTCCACCAACCAACCACCCGCTGGCTAAAGACAAATTTCCGCACGTCTATCCTACATCTGTCTTTCCTCAATTTGAATTTATGCCCTCTCAGGTGATTATTCTGAGCTGGAGGAAGAATCCCATCAGCATTGAGCATGCTTAAACCATTCAAGGCTTTATACACCTCTATCAGATCACCTCGCTGGTGCCTAGTCTCCAGACACTGTAATTTGCAAAACTTAAGCCTTTCTTCGTAAGAGCACCCCTTTGTTCCATTCACTAATCTTGTTGCCCTTCTCTGTACTCGTTCCAGCAGCTCTACATCCTTCTTGAAATGAGGCCTCCAGACCTGTATACAGTACTCTAGGTGTGGCCTGACCATCGCCTTATACAATGGAATAATCACCTCCTTATCCCTGCTGGAAAAATTCCTGTATATCATTGACAATACTCCATGAGCTACTCTTGCAGCCCGTCTGCACTGCTCAGAGAACTTCATATCTGCCTGCACAACCACCCCCAAGTCCCTTTCATTCTCTACCACTGTCAGTGTAGTACCACAGAGTTGATATGTTGCTCTGGGGTTGCTGTTTCCCATGTGTAGTACTTTACATTTGTCAATGTTAAACTTCATTTGCCACCTCTCAGCCCATCTGCTCAACCTTTCCAGATCCTGTTGCAGCAGCATAGTGTCAGTAGTGTCCTTGACAACCCTGCCAACCTTTGTATCGTCTGCAAACTTGGACATTAATCCCGATATACCATCATCAATATCATTTATAAATACAGAAAACAATAATGGACCCAACACTGAGCTCTGAGGGACTCCACTAATAACATCAGTCCACGATGAGCAGTGTCCATTGATTACCACTCTCTGTCTTCTCCCCCTCAACCACCCCTTTATCCATAGCAGCAATTTGCCTCCAATGTCACACTGCTCCAATTTGTGTAGCAGTCTTCCATGTGCAACAGTATCAAAAGCCTTTCTAAGATCCAAGTATATAATATCAAAGTTATTCCCTGCATCCAGTTCTTTTGTGACTGCATCATAGTATCCAATCAAGTTGGTCAGGCAAGACTTCCCCTTAACAAAACCATGCTGTGTCTGAGCTATAACTGAAGTCTTGTCTAAATGATCCTGCAGTGCGTCTTTAACCAGTGCCTCCATTAATTTTCCTGGAACAGAAGTTAAGCTCACAGGTCTATAATTACTTGTGTCAGCCTTTGATCCTCCTTTGTGAATTGGGGTCACATTTGCACATTTCCAGTCTATGGGTACCTCCCCTGAGTCCAAGGAAGCTCTCATAATTATGGCTAAGGGTTTGCTTACTTCCTTTGCTGCCTCCTTTAATATAACTGGATAGATCCCATCCACCCCGGGTGCCTTTCTTGTGTTTATCTTCAACAGTTTCTCCTCCACTTTACTCCCAGTTATTTCAAGATTCTGTAACTTACTGCTAGAGTTGAATACACCTCTGGCATTCCCCTCGCTGAATAACTCCTCATGTGTGAATGTCGATGCAATATATTCATTTAGTTTGTTAGCCACCTGAGCAGGATCATCAACACTTGACCCATCAATATCAAGTGGACCAATCTGATTCATCCCTTTCCTTCTAGAGTTTACATAAGTAAAGAACTCTTTGCTGTTTTTCTTTGCATCCCTTGCCAAGGATTTCTCGTAATCTGCCTTCGCCTGCCTAACCTCCTTTGTAACTTGGTTGCATATCAACTTGTATCTATCATAATAGGCTTCTGTGTCATGTGTTAATTTGTAAGTATCCCATGCATTTTTCTTCTCTGCCATATGCCTCATTAGTTCATCTGACATCCATTTTGGCCTAAACCTTGAACAATATTTCTTAGTTGGTATGTAAAGCCTAGTAGCTTCCAAGATAAGTTCTTTGAATGCTTCCCATTTTGAATTTGCTGTTGGTAACATCATCAGTTGGTCCCACTGTATAGAATTTAAATGCTGTCTCAGTCCATCGTAGTCGCCTTTACGGAAGCAATAACCCTTCCCTTTACCCCTAATGGTAGTTACCTCTTTGAGTAAATCCCACTTCAGCACACTGTGATCACTGCCACCTAGTGGTTCATTTATCTGCAGATTCTTAATGCATGAAGAATCACTGCTGATAATCAAATCAAGAGTATTACTCCCTCTAGTTGCCTCCCGAACATGCTGATGTAGAAAACAATCATCCAATAAATCCACAAAAGCCCTGCTAGTGTGTGAGTATCCAGCCCCCAAATTCCAGTCAATATCTGGGAAATTAAAATCTCCCATTATAAGACACTCTGATTTACTGGCCCACTCTATTTCCCTGTACAGTTCCTTATTATACTCATCAGAGTCATTAGGCCTATAGCACACTCCTACTCTCAATTTTGATCTCCCAATGTTTATGTCACACCAAACTGACTCCACACTGCACTGTCCAGCGATGTCGACTGGCTTCACTTCCTTGGTTTTTATGTGTTTCTTAACTAATAGCATAACACCTCCCCCCTTCCTATCCTGTCTATCCTTTCTGTAGACGTTGTACTCCCCAAATTGCAGTTCCGCATTCCTTATATCTGTGTGACACCACGTCTCTGATATCCCAACAATATCTGCCTTCGATGTTTTGAGCAATACCTCAAATTCATCAAATTTATTTACTAAACTCCTAGCATTGGTGTACACACAAGTATACCTGCACCTGTTTCTATTCTTAGCTACCCTAACACAACCCATGTGTTTACTTGTACCACAATGGCTCCCAGCAGTCTCTGAAATACCATGCATCTTGTTTTTCAGGCTTCTGCTCATTCTAATAGAAGCAGTGCAAGAATCTCTTTCACCTCTGCCAGTGGCTACTGTCAATCTATTGGTCTTTGTCTCCCCACAAGCTAGCAGTTTTCCAACCCACCTAACACTGCCTCGATAGCATCAGCAAATATTCTTGCACCCTTTCTATTTAAGTGTATCCCATCCCTGTAGAAGCAATCTCTCCTGTTAACAAGTACAGTCCAGGCTGAAAAAAATTCTACCCCTTGAGCCTTGCACAATCTTTCCAGGGCCGAATTGATCGACAAGGCTCTCATCATATACTCCCTCCTATCGTGTCTGGGCAGAATTGCAAACAGTACTAGACAACGACCAGTGTCCATTGATAACTCTATCTTCTTCCTAACGCAAGTTGCAGTTATCATGACTGCAGCTCGTCCTTAATGCCACACCACTCTAATTTGTACAGTAGTCTTTTTTGTGCAACAGTATCAAAATATTTCCTGAAATCTAAGTATGATATTAAAATTATTTTTTGCATCCAATTCCTTTGTTACTGCATCATAGTATCCAATCAAATTAGTCAGACAACCATTCCTTAACAAATCCCAGCTGTGACTACAGTATAACTTCACTCTTGTTGGATGGTCCTGTGTTACTTCTTTAACTGGTGACTCCATTATTTTCCCAGGAACAGATGTTAATCTATTAGGTCTATAATGATTCTTGTCACCCTTTGCCCACCTTTGTGAATTGAAGTTACATTTGTACATCTCCATTCCCCAGGACCTTCCTTGAATTGAAAAATGTTCTCATAATGTGACTGTTTGTATAGACTCCTGTTTGTTTCAACGAGATGCTACCTCGTGCCGTACTTCCTGTGCTTTTTGAGAATTTGAAGTTGGAATTGCCAGTCCCACCATAGTTTATGGTGGGACTGGCAATTCCAACTTTGACCCACTTTGAACCTATGGGATAAACTGGAACATTGGGTGAAGGCCTGTTCAGTGCATCCCACATTGTTAATTCAACTGCTTATTGTTCTTCAGAAAAAATGTAGGACTACACTCGCTATGTCTGTCATTCATTGGAGTGTCACACTGATTAGAAGGGAACCAACATGCTATTGAAATAAGTAGCACAAGTTGGTACGAAAATTGACATGTGTCCAGATACTTTTTTTTTAAACGGTTGTGTGTTTTGATTTAATTTTTTATAGGGTTCTTTGAAAAGTCTGGATTTTTAGCATGTTTTGATTGAATTTACTTGAAAAATAGTTTTTAAGATTGAAATGAGAGAACATAATTATTGATAATGCTTATCTCACAGTGTGCACACAAAGAATCTGGAGCTACGTCTTTTATTTTAGCTTGCAGTTCTCCCCATAACACCCAGACATTAAGTATACCCAGTTAGGTATATATTCCCATGCAGCGTTCAAACTGATCAGCTTGATCTCTTTTGTGAGGGGGGGGGTTGTTTACATTATAAAATTTCATCATTATTAGGTTCTCATGATAGGTTCACAAAATAGTAAGTCTTCACTCAACTTGTTGCTCTCAACAGGACTGTTAACATGGAAGCTTAGTGCATCCATGTACCAGCAAGATATAGGGAGCCAAATAAATAGACTTTTTCATATTTGGGGAGGAGGGACAACAAAGTGAACATGGGACCTTTTTGTTTTAGAGGGAGATGTACCATTTTCTTGTTAATCCAGATGCGTTTATATCTTGACTTAGCCCTTGCTCTCAACAAAATTTATGTAAGCTATGAAATGTGCATTCTTGTGTACATCAATGGCCTTTTCAACTTAAGAACAAATAGAATGTCATGTAATTTTTCATTCAACTATTCATTAAAGAACTCAGATATATCTGAAATATGTTGTGATATTGAATACTGTACTTTAAAAGCATAATATTTTTCAATACACCAGTTTTATCCACAAGGTTTAAAATCATCAGATACTGTGTGGGTGGGGGGGGGGGGAGTATAAGACTCAACAGTGGTGGGATTTTACTGTAAAAAGAACAATTTCAGGTAATAATTTGCATTGGGCTGGGGTGATATACATAGAGATGGATATGTACATTGGCAGATTGAGCCCATATGTTTCCACAAAAAAAAGTCCAGCCATTATTAACTGTTGCATTGGTACATCAGCTGCAGTAAAACAGTAATGATGAAATTGTAAACTACTCTGGCAATGGTAGCCTAGCCTCACCAAGTATAAATGGAAATTTACAATTTTATTATTGATTTATTTATTTATTTTTCTGCAATTAATGTGTGTGTGAGAGAGAACTGTTATGTGCTCAATAACAGTATAGCACATTCCTATATACAGTCTGCAAATTTATGTGCCAAGTGCAACAGTGAAATGTGAGTTTTCTTGCATAACGATTGTTAATCAGCTTTTAAAATTGTAAATAGTTTGGAGTGTTTTTTAAATTTTTGACATACTTGTGGCTACATATGGAAATTCTGCATAGTAGTTCTGTAAATAAATTATTCATGGCAAATGATTATTAAAATATTTAAAATACTAATAGCAGCAAAAGCTTTTGTTACAGATTTTAATCACAGGTCAAGATAAGAATATAATGACTTGAATGTTAAGAATACATCCTTAATATCCCCTTCAGCTGTACCATTGAAACCTCAAGAACCACCTAAAGAACAAAAAGATGAAGAAGGAGGCTGCCTTTGTTAGATGTTTGTGATACCTTTGTTCATACAGACTGCTGACTCCATGCCTGACTGGGTGGTTATGGCCAGTTGGGCTTCCTCTGCACTTGAAGCGCATGGCAAATCTGCTGGCAGTTCTTTCGCCTAGTGCTGCTCTCTCTAGGTGGCTGTGTTCAGACAAGTGGCCTACACATTCTTCAGCTCACTCTTTCCAGATCATGTAATAACATTCCAGTTTCATCTCACTTCCACCCTTGCATTGTGCTGTTTTCCTTGGTAACTGTAGTTGTTGTAGGCATGTTCTCTGCAAATCAGCAATTCCCTGGCTTTTGTGATATTTCCCAGTTCTGCACCGGGGGCCGGAGTATGTGCACTTCCAGTATTTTAAGCAGCCTTCAGCTTGTACTGTGTATGTACGTACTGATCTCATGTTTACTTCTACCAACCCAAGTATGTGAAAAGCTCTGCAGTTTCTTTGAACACTTCCCCCATGCAACACAGCTTTCCAAGTATTAATGATGTAGGCTTAGTCTTGTGCTCACCACCATAATCTGATATTGAAATTTATTCTTTGTTAATATAAAGTTTATTACTAGTTTCTAAGAATAGTTTTAATTACTATGCAAGGTGCTTGTTAAAGATATATTAAAACAGACCAGACTTATTTTTCCTGTGATGCATTTAGCAGGAATTGAGTTTTTGTTTCTCCCAAATATTTTTTGTTTGTTTTAGGTGAGAATTAAGAGATAAATTAAGAGTAAGTTATGTTATTGCTGTGAGATAAGTTTGAAATCTTGTATTTGTTGTACCATGCAAGGTAATTGTCCATACCTCCATAATAACTCCATTCAGAATAAAGATTGAATGGGAATAGTACAGTATGGCTGTTTTATTTTTGCAAATTATTACACTTGTTTCATCTGTGACTACCAATCAGGATTAAAATACAGATTATTTGTGGTGATGGGTAAAAGAAATTAACTAAAATTATAAGTTTGGTGATAGGTTTTATATATATATAATATTCAAAACAAAATTCAGTCTTTTGCAAAGCTTCATTATTTGAGACCTGCTTTATGTTGTTGAGACAGTTTCATTTATTATTAATTAATAGTTTCATTTATTTCTCTTGATTTTTTGAAAATTATATCCATTTGAAGTGAGTTCAGGATACTTTTTTTTAGAACTTTTAACTGTAGAGTTGAAGTTGGGTATGTTTATTGAGTGTTTTTGCATTCCATAAACAATTGAAAAAGTCTTTATTTTACGACCTGGTTAAATTAAATTGTAGGTTAATGAATTCAGTCTATTGGGCTGTTTAATGGAATTAATGTAATCAAGGGTAGATTCGCTGAGTTTTCAAATCTTAATTCTGACATCTCAAAAATGTAAATCAGATTATTTGAGGTGAACATTAAAGATTTTTTAACAATGAAGTGTCTGTGTGTGTGTGTATATATATATGAATAGATATATTAGATAAAATATGCATAGATGAGATGGAGGTGAAAATTACACAAAATGCCAGTGACCAAAAGGGTAAGAATAGTATAAAAAGAAGTATAGTAGATATGTAAAAGGTGAAAGAATGTTAATATCCTAAAAGTTATGATGAATTAAGAAAATTATGGGCTGAATTACAAAGCTAATAGGAGGTGAGTGAATTGTAAAGTAAAATTATTAATAATAAGGTAAAATACAATAAAATAAAAAGCAGTAAAGCTGCCATCAGACATGGAGGGGCTTTTTTTATATAAAAGTCAAATACAGGTAAGGCAAATACTCATAATCTGATGTCAGTTAAAGTAAATATTGATACGTGGTCAGGTATATCATCAGGGGACTACACCTGACCATGTATCAGGAACTACATTTCTATACTTGTCCATAGTTAGTAGAAGAAAGGTAAAAGGCCAAAAAGCAAAAAAAAAAAAAATTAACACATTCTTATACAGTATGCACAAGGTAGTCCCGACGCAGTGTCAATTGATCAAGTTAGAATAAAATATAGGTAAGTGTTTTTAGAATGGGAAATGGTGTTTTTCATAAAAAATATATAGAATTTTGTGTAGGATTTAAATGTTGTAATATAGATAATTTGAAACAAGCACATGGTATAGGGTGAGGTATTAAATTGAGGATAGGGAAGGGAAAGAGGAGTAGTTAAGTAAATAAAGATGAAAATAGCTATAGAAGGGGGATAGTAGGAATGTTCGTATCACCCTCATATACACTTATAGTTTTATGAACAGGTAGAAATAGATAGTAGAAAGATAAAAAGCAAATAAAAAGTTGTTAAATCACACTGAGCTGGCTGGGGTTGTAAAGCTCAACCTTATAGTAAGGGCTCTGGCTTTGTAAATATTAGTATAAAATGGAGCTAATACCAAACTTGTACTGCGAGGAAAAAGAAGGTGTAAAAATGTATAAGTTGAAACATGCCCAGAAATGATACCTGGAGTTTTCAAGTAATGTGAATGCGTAGCAGAAGTAAGCTGGCGGGATAATAATATCAATATTTACTTTAGCTGACATCAGATTCTGCATATTTGCCTTACCTGTATTCGACTTTTATCTAAATATGTCCCTCCATATCTAATGACAGCTTTACCACTTTTTATTTTGATTTGTATTGTATTTTACCTTATTATTAATAATTTTACTTTACAGTTCACTCACCTCCTATTGGCTTTGTAATTCAGCCCATAATCTTAATTCATCATAACTTTTAGGATATTAACATTCTTTCACCTTTTACATATCTTCTATACTTCTTTTTATACTATCCTTACCCTTCTAGTCACTGGAACTTTGTGTAATTTTCACCTGCATTTATGCATACTTTATCTTAATATCCATACATACTTATATATACTTTTGCTGCTTTGTGCTTTTAGGTGCACCTGTCAAACCTGACTTATTAATTTTTCATCAACTAAAACTTTTTTTAATGAAATGTGCATTGCAGTTAGGCTAGGTTGTGTTAGGAAATTTTTTTGTATGGATCAAAATAAAAGACCTCTCAAATGATGAAAATGGTTAACTCAGGAAGTAAGTTGTGAATTAAAAGCCCCAAAAAAGTTTAATAGGGATAGAGTAGTTATTAGGATTGTAAAAACCTGAAACATAAGTTTAACAGTAGGTCAGTATGACTGGATAGCTCAGTACTGTTATTGAACATTATTTTTTTACCATTACGTTCAAAAATAACTGTGAATGTGAGATGTCTTTTTTTTTTTTTTAAATTTGAGCAATAATCTCACTTTAAAATTTAATTTTGATATGACAAAAAAATGTTAGAGCAGGCATACAGCAATCTTTTTTTTACGGTGACTCCAACAGTGGCATAATGGGAGTGGGGGCTGAAATCACCCCTACATTCTGTCACTTGTATTAAAAATAGTTTAGAAAATGTGAGGCAAATTTTATGACAACTAAAACCCTTTTAAATACTATATATATATATATTAATGCATATTTAAATGTTTAAATTACTAGTTTAATGCTTGCAAAAAGTATTAGTATATGAGAGAGCAAAAGTTTGAACATTCCTCCCCCCCCCCCCCTCCAACACTGAGATTCTAGTTACACCTATAGATTCCAAACACTGAAGGTATTAGAATAAATAGTACTGTGGGTGGGCTGTATGTTGAAAAGTTATGTATTCCTTACATATTCAAGTGCAACATCAATACTGGTGTTGCACTTGAATTTCCTATAGTCTACTATTTTCATGAAATACATTAGAAAGAGGGTTTTTCCAAAGACAGAAGCCAGGTCAATCCTTAGGTGGATTGCATTGAGTTGAGTGCAATGCACCATGCCCTAGACTGAATGGATCCCAAATCTCAATGGGGAACTCCTCCATGCTGTACTTTTCCATAACATTGATTTTCACACACACGCCTCCTAAACTCTGGGACTGGTCCTAAACAGAAATAGAAGAGACAAACGATAAAAAATTAGTTCAATGAGTTTGGAATTAAACTGCAAATAGATATTCATTAACTAATAACTGAACATGTTTGGACACCCTTCTTTGAAAGAAATTGGTGAAATTACACATACTAATTCAAAACAACAGTGCTGATTAAAATATATATATATAGGAAAAAAGAAAAAGCCTCAGAAACTGAATGTCTGTGTGACAGAGTGGAATGAGTTTGTTAGGAATCATTAATTAACCTGAGGGCACCATCCCTGTGTGTGAGAAACAGTATAGTATTCATTACAATTTACAGTATACTGTAGTAGAATATTGAACGGAATTTACAGCAAAATAAAAGGCCTGGGTTTTTTCATTGCAGAGGAAGCAGTATGTTTATATCCACAAAATTTACAGTTCATGATTATCCCCACTAAAGGTATTTGATCTCATCTAAAAATCTAGATGAGTGTTGTTGAAGAAGCCTTTGGGTAATCTGGTACTGTCACATATTTGCATGCAATGAATTAGGAAGATTTTGGGAGGTTCTTTCTGTAGATAAAATCTTAATAATGATCTCAATAACATTGGTCAACAAATTTATTTGTTTTTTTCTCATAATGAAATATGTATTTAAATGAGACAGTATTTAAATTCTATACAGTGGGACCAACTGATGATGTTACCAACAGCAAATTCAAAATGGGAAGCATTCAAAGAACTTATCTTGGAAGCTACTAGGCTTTACATACCAACTAAGAAATTGATTGATTGATTGATTTTTGGTAGTTGTTGGCGCATCGGCTTCTGTGGCCATATTGCACCTTCCAAGGTTTTTGCAGTACTTTGATCCAAGCCCGAGGCGGGAATCGAACCCGCGACCTTTGGGTTGCCGGGCAGGTACTTTACCCACTCGGCTAGCCCGGTCGGCAACTAAGAAATATTGTTCAAGGTTTAGGCCAAAATGGATGTCAGATGAACTAATGAGGCATATGGCAGAGAAGAAAAATGCATGGGATACATACAAATTAACACATGACACAGAAGCCTATGATAGATACAAGTTGATATACAACCAAGTTACAAAGGAGGTTAGGCAGGCGAAGGCAGATTACGAGAAATCCTTGGCAAGGGATGCAAAGAAAAACAGCAAAGAGTTCTTTACTTATGTAAACTCTAGAAGGAAGGGGATGAATCAGATTGGTCCACTTGATATTGATGGGTCAAGTGTTGATGATCCTGCTCAGGTAGCTAACAAACTAAATGAATATTTTGCATCGACATTCACACATGAGGAGTTATTGAGCGATGGGAATGCCAGAGGTGTATTCAACTCTAGCAGCAAGCTACAGAATCTTGAAATAACTGGGGGTAAAGTGGAGGAGAAACTGTTGAAGATAAACACAAGAAAGGCACCCGGGGTGGATGGGATCTATCCAGTTATATTAAAGGAGGCAGCAAAGGAAGTAAGCAAACCCTTAGCCATAATTATGAGAGCTTCCTTGGACTCAGGGGAGGTACCCATAGACTGGAAATGTGCAAATGTGACCCCAATTCACAAAGGAGGATCAAAGGCTGACACAAGTAATTATAGACCTGTGAGCTTAACTTCTGTTCCAGGAAAATTAATGGAGGCACTGGTTAAAGAAGCACTGCAGGATCATTTAGACAAAACTTCAGTTATAGCTCAGACACAGCATGGTTTTGTTAAGGGGAAGTCTTGCCTGACCAACTTGATTGGATACCAGATGCAGTCACAAAAGAACTGGATGCAGGGAATAACTTTGATATTATATACTTGGATCTTAGAAAGGCTTTTGATACTGTTGCACATGGAAGACTGCTACACAAATTGGAGCAGTGTGACATTGGAGGCAAATTGCTGCTATGGATAAAGGGATGGTTGAGTGGCAGAAGACAGAGAGTGGTAATCAATGGACACTGCTCATCGTGGACTGATGTTATTAGTGGAGTCCCTCAGGGCTCAGTGTTGGGTCCATTATTGTTTTCTGTATTTATAAATGATATTGATGATGGTATATCGGGCTTAATGTCCAAGTTTGCAGACGATACAAAGGTTGGCAGTGTTGTCAAGGACACTACTGACACTATGCTGCTGCAACAGGATCTGGAAAGGTTGAGCAGATGGGCTTGAGAGGTGGCAAATGAAGTTTAACATTGACAAATGTAAAGTACTACACATGGGAAACAGCAACCCCAGAGCAACGTATCAACTCTGTGGTACAACACTGACAGTGGTAGAGAATGAAAGGGACTTGGGGGTGGTTGTGCAGGCAGATATGAAGTTCTCTGAGCAGTGCAGACGGGCTGCAAGAGTAGCTCATGGAGTATTGTCAATGATATACAGGAATTTTTCCAGCAGGGATAAGGAGGTGATTATTCCATTGTATAAGGCGATGGTCAGGCCACACCTAGAGTACTGTATACAGGTCTGGAGGCCTCATTTCAAGAAGGATGTAGAGCTGCTGGAACGAATACAGAGAAGGGCAACAAGATTAGTGAATTTAACAAAGGGTTGCTCTTACGAAGAAAGGCTTAAGTTTTGCAAATTACAGTGTCTGGAGACTAGGCACCAGCGAGGTGATCTGATAGAGGTGTATAAAGCCTTGAATGGTTTAAGCATGCTCAATGCTGATGGGATTCTTCCTCTAGCTCAGAAAAATCACCTGAGAGGGCATAAATTCAAATTGAGGAAAGACAGATGTAGGATAGACGTGCGGAAATTTGCCTTTAGCCAGCGGGTGGTTGGTTGGTGGAACAGACTTCCATCCCTTGTGGTGGAGGTTGATAGCCTAAATAAGTTTAAGGCTCAGCTAGACAGGTATTTTGAACGAACAGAGGGGTGAAGTGGAAGTGGTTTTTTTTTTTTTTTTTTTTGGCTGATGCTGCATAAGCTTGCTTTCTTGCATCAAATGCCTCTACTAATGCTAATGTTGTTATCCATAGGTCTTTTGTAGGACTGAATACAAATATGACCTTAAATTTTGCTGTGATGATGGATTTATTATATAGTTTGTATGAAAATTACCGTTTCTGTTTTTACTAATTTATTAATAAATCATTTAACAAGCTTGAACAAAACATGAATTTTTATTCTTGATGTTTTGAGCTCTGATTTCTGCTTTTACTTTTCCCTCCTTGCTTCCCTCATGAATGTCCAGCAGTAATCAGCAAGCATGTTAAGACAACTTCCTGTCATACTATTTTGCTATGCAAAAAACGTCCTGTGAACTCTTTCCCAAGGTTCATTTCTGACATTCCCTTTCTGTGATGGGGGGGGGGGGGGGGAATTAAGAACTGAATTAAGATTTTATACAAAATGTGTAATAATTTCATATTACAATTCAGTTGTACTACACTTTCAGGAGTTTATCGACAAGCTGATCGCTGTTTACTAAAAGATTTTGTCACAATGCCTTGAACACATTCCATACTACTTTTTCATGTCATTTTGGATATTGCAAAAAGAACTTAACTCCCTGATTTGTGGATGTGGAAGAAGTGATGTGAGAAAAAAATGATCTTTTGAAAAAAATGATCTTTTATCTTCACATTGCTAAGTCAATGAAATTTTTGTTTCTAGTATTGATGTAGTATTGAAACTATATCGTTGTCTTCCAATGTTTTTACAAAATTTTTCATTAAGCTTAATTTGATGTGAAATGGGGACAAAATATTTTCCATATCAACTGCCAGTGTATACTGACAGATATCGTTCTGTCCTGCATATTTTTCAGTTATATCTTGTGTAGTAACTGAGGGCAAAGTGGAGGAGAAATTGTTGAAGTTAAATATAAGAAAGGCACCCAGGGTGGAAGGGATCTACCCAGTTATATTAGAGGTGGCAAAGGTAGTAAGCAAACTCTTAGCCATAATTATGAGAGCATCCTTGGACTCAGTGGAAGTCCCTACAGACTGGAGATGTGCAAATGTATCCCCAATTCACAAAGAGGGATCGAAGGGTGACACGAGTAATTACAGACCAGTTAGTTTTAACTTCTGTTCCGGGGAAAATAATGAAGTCAATGGTTAAAGATGCATTGCAGGATCATCTAGACAAGACTAGTAATAATTCAGACGCAGCATGGGTTTGTTAAGGGAAAGTCTTGTCTGACAAATTTAATAGGATATTATGATGTGGTTACAAAGGAACTGGATGCAAAAATTAATTTTGATATCATATACTTGGATTTAAGGAAAGTTTTTGACACTGTTGCGAATTGCAGACTACTGTACAAATTGGAGCAGTATGGTATTAAGGGTGAGTTGCTACAATGGATAAAAGGATGGTTGAGTGGGAGAAGACAGAGAGTGGTAATCAATGGATGCTGATCTTTGTGGACTTAGTGGAGTCCCCCAGGGTTCGGTGTTGGGCCCACTGTTGTTTTATATATTTATCAATGATATTGATGAAGGTATATCAGTCTGAATGTCAAAGTTTGCAGATGATACAATGGTTTGCAGGGTTGTTAATGACAGTAATGGCAGTGTGCTACTGCAACAAGATATAGAAAATTTGGACAGATGGGCTGAGAAGTGTAACTGAAGTTTAAAATTGACAAATGAAATGCAAAGTACTGCATATGGGTAGAAGTAACCCCAGAGTAACGTACCAACTGTGTGGTACTATACTTAGGGCGGTAGAAAATGGAAAAGAGCTGGGTGTAATTGGGCAGTCAGATACGAAGTTTTCTGAGCAGTGCAGAAAGGCCGCCAGAGCAGGTCATGGGGTATTAATAGAGAAAAGGAGTTGATTATCCCTTTGTATAAAGCAGTGGTCTTGAGTACTGCATACAGGTCTGGAGGCCTCATTTTAGGAAGGATGTAGAGTTGCTTAAGTGAGTACAGAGAAAGGCAACAAGATTGGTGAGGGAAAACAAAGGGGTGGTCTTACCAAGAAAGGCTTAAGTTCTGCAAATTGTAGTGTCTGGAGAGTAGGCACATGTGAGATGATTTGATTGAGGTGTAGAAGGCCTTGAATAGGTTGAGCAGGCTCAGTTCTGATGGGATTCTTCCTCTTGCTCAGATAATAGACATGATGGGGCATAAATTCAAATTGAGGAAAGACAGTTATAGAATAGATGTGTGGAAATTTGCCTTTAGCCAGCAGGTTTGCTGGTTGTTGATTGCTGGAACAAACTTCCACTTGTTGTGAAGTTGATAGCTTAAATAAATTCAAAGAGGAAGGAACTGGACAAATGTTGAGGGAATGGTTGTGTGAAATTTTGAATTTTTTTTTTTGGCTGATTTTACATAAACTTGCTTTCTTGCATCATATGCCGCTGCTAATGCTAATTATTTTTTATAGAAAGAGTTCCATATTTTCATAACTTTAGTTCGAAAGTTTAGCATGTCCAGTTGGTACAAATGCAAGGATATTTCTATTATGTGGCAGCTCATTGATTAAACTGTGCTTTGATGTGTCTATTAAAAGACCCTAACTTTCAAAGTTATGCTTATAACCTAGCACATCCATTCAGCCATCAATATCACTGCAATAAGCAGTAATCCCAGTCAAAGAGAAAAACAATATTGAATCCATTTTGCTGCTGTTATATCGAAATATGTTGTGAGATCATGTTCATCCCGGTAATCTGGAATCTGAACCCAAGAGTTTCGCTTGACTCTTAGATTAATATCTTAAATCAGGCCATTTAGTTCTGTATGAGCAGTAAATGAGGTTGATTACTCATTTAGATCCTTGCACAAGAAGATGGAAACACTTCCTTTGTTCATTATCTTCCCAATATGTCACATCTTCCTGTAAAGTCTGTGTTTGTTGAGGATTAGGATATGAAATATCATCAGAATGAGTTAGTGTCTACATTGCAGATGGCAGATTGCATGTATTCTATTGTATTGAATCTTTTTATTCTTAGATAGGAAAGCTGGGAGTCTCGATCTCCTGTTTTGAAACCAAAATATATAAGCTTTCTTGATCCAAAGTTAACAATATTATTATTTACACTGATGAGCCAAAACATTATGATCACCTACCTAATATGATGTTGGTCCTTCACATGCAGCCAAAACAGCTTGTACCCGGTGAGGCATGGACACCACAAGATTTCTAAATGTGTTTTGTGGTGTCTGGTACCAGCACATAACCAGCAGATCCTTTAACTCCTGTAAGGTCGACCGCAGATCATTGTTTCTGTTCCAACACAAACCACAGATGCTCAATGAGATTGATGTCTGGGAAATTTGGAGGCCAGGGCAATACCTGAAAGTCTTCCTCATGTTCTGCGAACCAGTCTCGAACAATCCGGATGGCGCATTATTCTGCTGAAAGATGGCACTGCCAGGGGGGGGGGGAAGACCATTGCCATGAAAGGGTGTACCTGGTGAGCAGTAATGTTTAGGTAGGCGGTAGACGTCAGAGTGCCTGGCACATGGATTACTGGACCCAGAGTATCCCAGCAGACCATCGCCCAAAGCGTGATACCACCGCCACTGATTTGTTTTTCTCCCATGGTGCATCCAGGCACCATCACTTCTCCCGGTAAACTACGCACACGTACCCGGCTGTCCACATGGTGCAACAGGAAACGTGATTCATCGGACCAGATGACCTTCCATTCACTCGGTGCAGTTTCCATGCTTGTATGTGCCCATTGTAGGCACTGTCGCCAGTGAACCGTGGTTAGCATGGGCACTCAGAGCGGCCTGCAGTTACACAGGTCCATTTTCAGCAGGGTTCAATGTACTGTGTGTTGTGACACATTACTCTCGTCACTAGCAGCATTCCAATTACTGGCGAGTTGCGTCATTCGCCCTTCTGTTGCCACATACCATCCAGGAGAGCCTTTGCTAACCTCGAGCATCAGTGAGCTGTGGTTGTCCAACACCTCACTGGCGGTTCGTAGGTTTTCCCTCCTGGAATCACTTTCAGTAAGTACTAACCATGGCTCGCCAGCTGTGCCATTTCGGATATGCTCTGACCCAGACTGACCTTGGCGAAGTTGAACTTTCGTTCAGGTGCTGTCCTACATAAGATACTATACTATACATGCTCTGACCCAGTTGTCTGGCCATTACAGTTTGGCCTTTGTGAAACTTGCTTAAGTCTGCTGCCTTTCCCATCTGAAGAACAAGAGTAACACTGATTAATGGAGCTCAGTATCAGGTGTTTTTTATACCCTGTCCCAACCCATGCACCTGCTGTAGTTCACCTGCTGTTGCTTCGATTTGCAGCGACTCACTGGTCATAATGTTTTGGCTCATTGGTGTATGTTATCATGGTTCTATTATGCTGTTCAATAGGTATGCATCACAAATGTAACAAGCTGTGAAGTTTATTACTGTGCTGACTTGACATTTCACTTCTGATGCATTAGCATTAGTAGAGGCATTTGATGCAAGAAAGCAAGCTTATGCAGCATCAGCCAAAAAAAAAAAAAAAAAAAAAACCCACTTCCACTTCACCCCTCTGTTCGTTCAAAGTACCTGTCCAGTTGAGCCTTAAACTTATTAGGCTATCAACCTCCACCACAAGGGATGGCAGTCTGTTCCACCAACCAACCACCCGCTGGCTAAAGGCAAATTTCCGCACGTCTATCCTACATCTGTCTTTCCTCAATTTGAATTTATGCCCTCTCAGGTGATTTTTCTGAGCTAGAGGAAGAATCCCATCAGCATTGAGCATACTTAAACCATTCAAGGCTTTATACACCTCTATCAGATCACCTCGTTGGTGCCTAGTCTCCAGACACTGTAATTTGCAAAACTTAAGCCTTTCTTCGTAAGAGCACCCCTTTGTTCCATTCACTAATCTTGTTGCCCTTCTCTGTACTCGTTCCAGCAGCTCTACATCCTTCTTGAAATGAGGCCTCCAGACCTGTATACAGTACTCTAGGTGTGGCCTGACCATTGCCTTATACAATGGAATAATCACCTCCTTATCCCTGCTGGAAAAATTCCTGTATATCATTGACAATACTCCATGAGCTACTCTTGCAGCCCGTCTGCACTGCTCAGAGAACTTCATATCTGCCTGCACAACCACCCCCAAGTCCCTTTCATTCTCTACCACTGTCAGTGTAGTACCACAGAGTTGATACGTTGCTCTGGGGTTGCTGTTTCCCATGTGTAGTACTTTACATTTGTCAAGGTTAAACTTCATTTGCCACCTCTCAGCCCATCTGCTCAACCTTTCCAGATCCTGTTGCAGCAGCATAGTGTCAGTAGTGTCCTTGACAACCCTGCCAACCTTTGTATCATCTGCAAACTTGGACATTAAGCTTGATATACCATCATCAATATCATTTATAAATACAGAAAACAATAATGGACCCAACACTGAGCCCTGAGGGACTCCACTAATAACATTAGTCCACGATGAGCAGTGTCCATTGATTACCACTCTCTGTCTTCTCCCCCTCAGCCACCCCTTTATCCATAGCAGCAATTTGCCTCCAATGTCACACTGCTCCAATTTGTGTAGCAGTCTTCCATGTGCAACAGTATCAAAAGCCTTTCTAAGATCCAAGTATATAATATTAAAGTTATTCCCTGCATCCAGTTCTTTTGTGACTGCATCATAGTATCCAATCAAGTTGGTCAGGCAAGACTTCCCCTTAACAAAACCATGCTGTGTCTGAGCTATAACTGAAGTCTTGTCTAAATGATCCTGCAGTGCTTCTTTAACCAGTGCCTCCATTAATTTTCCTGGAACAGAAGTTAAGCTCACAGGTCTATAATTACTTGTGTCAGCCTTTGATCCTCCTTTGTGAATTGGGGTCACATTTGCACATTTCCAGTCTATGGGTACCTCCCCTGAGTCCAAGGAAGCTCTCATAATTATGGCTAAGGGTTTGCTTACTTCCTTTGCTGCCTCCTTTAATATAACTGGATAGATCCAATCCACTCCGGGTGCCTTTCTTGTGTTTATCTTCAACAGTTTTTCCTCCACTTTACTCCCAGTTATTTCAAGATTCTGTAGCTTACTGCTAGAGTTGAATACACCTCTGGCATTCCCCTTGCTGAATAACTCCTCACGTGTGAATGTCGATGCAAAATATTCATTTAGTTTGTTAGCTGCCTGAGCAGGATCATCAACAGTTGACCCATCAATATCAAGTGGACCAATCTGATTCATCCCCTTCCTTCTAGAGTTTACATAAGTAAAGAACTCTTTGCTGTTTTTCTTTGCATCCCTTGCCAAAGATTTCTCGTAATCTGCCTTCGCCTGCCTAACCTCCTTTGTAACTTGGTTGCATATCAACTTGTATCTATCATAGGCTTCTGTGTCATGTGTTAATTTGTATGTATCCCATGCATTTTTCTTCTCTGCCATATGCCTCATTAGTTCATCTGACATCCATTTTGGCCTAAACCTTGAACAATATTTCTTAGTTGGTATGTAAAGCCTAGTAGCTTCCAAGATAAGTTCTTTGAATGCTTCCCATTTTGAATTTGCTGTTGGTAACATCATCAGTTGGTCCCACTGTATAGAATTTAAATACTGTCTCAGTCCATCGTAGTCGCCTTTACGGAAGCAATAACCCTTCCCTTTACCCCTAATGGTAGTTACCTCTTTCAGTAAATCCCACTTCAGCACACTGTGATCACTGCCACCTAGTGGTTCATTTATCTGCAGATTCTTAATGCATGAAGAATCACTGCTGATAATCAAATCAAGAGTATTACTTCCTCTAGTTGCCTCCCGAACGTGCTGATGTAGAAAACAATCATCCAATAAATCCACAAAAGCCCTGCTAGTGTGTGAGTAACCAGCCCCCAAATTCCAGTCAATATCTGGGAAATTAAAATCTCCCATTATAAGACTCTCTGATTTACTGGCCCACTCTATTTCCCTGTACAGTTCCTTATTATACTCATCAGAGTCATTAGGCCTATAGCACACTCCTACTCTCAATTTTGATCTCCCAATGCTTATGTCACACCAAACTGACTCAACACTGCACTGTCCAGCGATGTTGACTGGCTTCACTTCCTTGGTTTTTATGTGTTTCTTAACTAATAGCATAACCCCTCCCCCCCTCCTATCCTGTCTATCCTTTCTGTAGACGTTGTACTCCCCAAATTGCAGTTCTGCATCCCTTATATCTGTGTGACACCACGTCTCTGATATCCCAACAATATCTGCCTTTGATGTTTTGAGCAATACCTCAAATTCATCAAATTTATTTACTAAACTCCTAGCATTGGTGTACACGCAAGTATACCTGCACCTGTTTCTATTCTTAGCTACCCTAACACAACCCATGTGTTTACTTGTACCGCAATGGCTCCCAGCAGTCTCTGAAATACCATGCATCTTGTTTTTCAGGCTTCTGCTCATTCTAATAGAAGCAGTGCAAGAATCTCTTTCACCTCTGCCAGTGGCTACTGTCAATCTATTGGTCTTTGTCTCCCCCCAAGCTAGCAGTTTTCCGACCCACCTAACACTGCCTCGATAGCATCAGCAAATATTCTTGCACCCTTTCTATTTAAGTGTATCCCATCCCTGTAGAAGCAATCTCTCCTGTTAACAAGTACAGTCCAGGCTGAAAAAAATTCTACCCCTTGAGCCTTTCACAATCTTTCCAGGGCCGAATTGATCGACAAGGCTCTCATCATATACTCCCTCCTATCGTGTCTGGGCAGAATTGCAGACACTTTCAAATTCAACACTAAAATACAATAAATATTTCAATCACATACAATGAATTATAGAAATTTATAGAAACAATTAACTTCAAATTGTATATTAAATTCAAATCATTCATTTCACATATAGAACTAACATAATAATCCTTCAAGAGTATATTGTATCAATTTCATACAATATTCACAGAGGCATATTGTATATAATTTATATACGTGCCTCTTGAAGGATTGCTATGAATATCACCTAGATAATCACTCTTAATGATCTAAATTCAACAGCTGTTGTCAGTCTTTAAAAAAATGAATTTTTAAAATATAATTGCAATTATTTCTTGCTATGACAAATACAGCTTTTAATATCAAAAAATGCAATTTTTCCTTGGTCCTTGAAGTTTTTCACAAGCATTGTATCTAGTATGACAACCTAGTGCTTTGCTGCCTAAGAATTCAAAACACTGAAGGAACTGACAAATTGTGAGTCAAGTGGACCAGATTTCAGCAAAGTCCTGCAACAATCAGATCCTCTGTTTACACCTTCATGATGGTGTGACGTATTAAGAACTTGTGGTAGAACCCCAGTGTGCAAGTCCTGGAACAATGCACCTAGTACGCTTGTGGTGACTACCCAAGTATGAACCAATGTAAACAGAATTTAAGGTGTAGTGCTCATACCACAAAGGAATGACACCCCTCAGTGTAACCAAGCATTACTAGGTGGTAGATGACTTTCATCAACCAATGCAGTACCACCACTTTGCTTATTCAAGGCCCGAAGTGGTCAAACCCATGTTTACACTCCAGTGCAAAGCTCCAGCAACCTCAAGCTCTTTCATCATGCATTATGATTGATGTCTTTTGAACTTATGGTGGGCATCATAGTGAGATCCAATCTTCCTTATATTTCGAGGGTAAAGCACTAAAATGGTATTAACGGGCTGGAGACTAGATAGTCCAATGGATCAAACCTATTGGTAACTTTCTAGACGGCATCACGATCAGTTTGTGTATAATCTTGCTTGCCTTACTCTGCCAGACAATGACTGCGGGGAACCTGAGTAGTGTTTATGTGTGGTTCATTGTCAAGGAGCCGGGTATATTCATGCTGTGTGTGTGTGTACACCATTCCTTAAAATTTCATTATTTCATACAACACAACCCCCCCCCCCCCCACACACACACACTTTTATTTTAATGTTAAATCCATCATAAATAGTCAGACTAATAGAATAAACAACTGCGAAATGATATACACTTCCCAAAAAGCTTCCTCATTCTTATCACAAATATACATGGTTCCAATCTCAATGATCTCCATTTCCCCCTACAGTCTGTTGAGCTCCACTTGCTTTTTCTGACAAGAATTCCAATTATCAGTTGCTGCAACCATTTCTTATAATTGTACATGACAACTGACATAAGAAATGATTGAATATCCACTCTGATATTTTCTGTCAGAGACTTAGTAATTTGGAATCTCCTCTTTTCAGTCTCCTCTGACTTAAAATCTCTTTATGCAATTCTGTTACATTCATCTGCTGTATCTATCATTCTCCTAACTCCAATAATCACATGGAAATCTTTGACCTCCTCTCATTGAAACTCAGCTTTATACAGTCCAAATTTCCTTTGGTGATTTTAATGTTCATAACTACCATCAGGGGTAAAGGGAAGGGTTTTTGCTTTTGTAACTGACTACAGTGGTCTCAGATTTTTTAGGTTCTATATAGTGGGACCAACTGATGATGTTACCAACAACAAATTCTAAATGGGAAGAAATTCAAGGAAGTAATATTGGAAACTACTAGGCTTTTTGTTCCAACTAAAAAATAACTGCTGCAGGTTCAGACCCATTCATCTGACATCCATTTGGATGTCAGATGAACCAATGAGACTTGTGGCAAGAAAAATGCATGGAACGCACATAAATTGTCAGGTGACACTGAAGCCTATCGTAGAGACAAGCTAGTCTGTAATCAAGTCAAAAAGGAGGTTAGGCAAGCAAAGGCAGATTATGAAAAATCTTTTGCAAAGGATGCAAAGAAAAACAGCAAAGACTTCTTTACTTATATAAACTCTAAAAGGAAGTGGATGAATCAGATTAGTCCACTTGATATCAATGGTTGACTGTAGATGATCATTCTCTGATAGCTGATGAACTAAATGAGTATTTTGCATCTACATTCACACAAGAGGAGTTATTCAAGGAGAGGAGGGCCAGATGTTTATCAAACTCTAACAAGGAGATAAATGATTTTGTAATAACTAAGAGCAAAGTGGAGGAGAAATTGTTGAAATTAAACATAAGGAAGACACCTGGGGTGGATGGAATCTATCCAATTATATTAAAGGAGGCAGCAAAGGAAGTAAGCAAACCCTTAGCCAAAATTACGAGAGCATTCTTGGACTTGCGGCGGGGGGGGGGGCGAGTTCCCACATACTGGAGATGTGCAAATGCATCTCCAGTTCACAAAGGAAATCAAAGAGTGACACAAGTAATTACAGACTTGTTACTTTGACTTCTGTTCCAGGGAAAAAAAATAGAGTTCCTAGTTAAAGAAGCATTTAGACAAGACAATAGTAATAATTCAGACACAGCATGGGTTTTTCAAGGGGAATTCTTGTCTGACCAGTTTGATTGGATACTGTGGTGTGGTTACAAAGGAACTGGATGCGAAAATAATTTTGATATCATATACTTGGATTTCAGGAAAGCTTTTGATACTGTTGCACTTGGAAGACACTGTACAAATTGGAGCAGTATGGCATTAAGGGCAACTTGCTACAGTGTTCTTTATGCAATTGAGTGGGAGAAGACAGAGAGTGGTGATCAGTGGGTACTGCTGTACACAGACTAATGTTATTAGTGGTGTCTCTTGGGGTTTGGTGTTGAGCCCATTGTTGTTTTATATGTGTGATATTTGTGAAGGTACATCAATCTTAATGTCAAAGTTTGCAGATGATACAAAGGTTGGCAAGATTTTTAATAACAGTAATGACAGTATGCTGCTGCAATAGCATCCGGAAAAGTTGGACAGATGGGCTGAGAAGTGGCAACTGAACTTTAACGTTGAGAAAAGCAAAGTATATGGGTAGCTGTAACCCCAGAGAAATGTACGAACTATATGTTGTTACACTCAGGGTAGTGAAGAATGAAAGTGACCTGGGGGATAATTGTAAAGTCAGATATGAAGTTTTCTGAACAGTGCAGACAGGCTGCCAGAGTAGATCATGGGGTCTTGTCGATGATATACGGGAACTTTGTGACCAGGTATAAGGAGGTGATTATCCAATTGTACAGGGTGGCCACTGAAAGACTGAAGGGTTTGAAAAAGTCATAACTTGTTCATTTTTAATCTTTTTTATTTTATTTTTTTACAGGTTATAGAGCATCCCTTGGAGATTAAAATGGCTACGTATGATGTCCAGTAACGAGTAAAACTCGGGTTTTTCTATTCCAGTGAAAGATTAATTATTGAAACTCGGAGAAAATACCGGCAACATTTTAAAGTCCTCCTAGCGATAACATGATTCAGAACCTAATCGCCCAGTTTGAAAGAAGTGGATCAGTCAGCAATCTTCCGGGAAGAGGTCCTGTGTGCACTGACGCAGCGGTGGAAGCTGTACGGGAGAGTGTCCTTGAGGATCTATCTGCCTCTACCCGTTGTCGCTCTGCTCAACTAGGCATCGCCAGAACATCGCTTCAGAAGATTCTGAAAGGGTGGTCAGTCTTTCAGTGGCCACATTTTAATCTCCATGGGATGTTCTATAACCTGTAAAAAAAGAAAACAAAAAAGATTAAAAATGAACAAGTTAAGACTTTTTCAAACCCTTCAGTCTTTCAGTGGCCACCTTATAAGGCAATGGTCAGGCCACACCTTGAGTATTGCGTGCAGGTCTGGAAGCCTCATTTTAGGACGGATATAGAGTTGCTAGAAGTGTACATAGAAGGGCAACAGGACTTCTATGTGCACTTCTAGCAACAAAGGGGTGCTCTTATGAAGAAAGGCTTCAGTTCTGCAAATTGGAGCTTCTGGAGACTTAGACACCTGTGAGGCGATCTGATTGATGTGTATGCCTTGAATGGATTGAACAGGCTCAATGCATAGATTCAAACTGAGGAAAGACAGTTGTAGAATAGATATGTGGAAGGTTGCCTTTAGCCAGTGGACAGTCGATTGCTGGAACAAACTTGCATCTGTTTTTGTGGAAGTTGATTACCTTAAATAAATTCAAGGTAGAACTAGACAAACATTTGGAATGAATGGATCAGTGCATTGGGAAGGGTTTTTTTTTTTTTTTTTTGGCTAATGCTGTATAAGCTTTCTTTCTTGCATCATGTGCCTCTACTAATGCTAACTCCAGCTGACTTCTATTTTCTAGTCACACAGACGCAGCTAGTCAAGATTCCGAGCTTTCACAATTAATATTGACCTTGCACAGATTGTGTATTTACCTATCAGTATACTTGTCAGTCCTAGCCATGCAACTAACATTCTTGAAGTTTTTCTCATCTTTTTCTTGTGAACAACCCTTCAAAGTACACAGTTTGGGGTGAGTGGTTCTCTACGCACTTAGATCTGAACTTGGTGATCGTCTCTTCTCCAGTGGAGCCATTCTCTTATGGCCATTCTCAGCCTTTTTTTTTTTTGGCATTGCAAGAATGCAAAACGGAATGATCTGTGAGATTTCAATTCTTATTTTCCTTGGATTACTGTTTTAAATCTGGTGTCAGTGTTTGGATATATCATATCAGTGAAATTATTCTTTTAGGAATGAAATATTTATTTCACACTCCACCGTGAAATCTCATCCTTTATCTTAACCTTGGTTTTTCTAATAAGTTTGCTAACGCTGTTCAAGATAGAATGTTGCATATTGCAATTAGCTCACATACAAATCTACAGGTTCATTTTCTGCCCACATTAAAGCTCACAACAATTGTAAAGCAGTTATTAATCAGTCAAAACTAAATTTTGAACATGCTAAGAGTAGAAATTTTGACTCTTATTCAAGTGTAGTGAAAAATTCTGATCCCTGGCCAAAGATATTAATCACAACCTTTTCTCATCTATGCCTCCCACTTATTTTAAAACCTAATTGTTCTATTGCCACCTCAGCTAAAAATAAAGCCACCTTACTAGCATCCATCCTGCTGTATTGATGATCTTGGTAAGCCACCTCCTACCATTCCCAATACACTCCACTCAGTGCCTCCCATGACTTTACATTTAAAGGATGTCAGAAGAATTTTGAACAACCTTGATGGCAAGAAAGCAAAAGCTCCACTTTCTGATGGCATTTCTCCACTTTTTCTGAAATCCTATTCCTGAACTTATTTCAATTCTCTGTCATCTTTTTACATTCTCTTATTCCATTGGTGTTTTTCCTTCTTGGAAATTTTCTCGTATCCAGCCAGTCCTTAAAAAGGGCAAAAAATCCCTCCCATGCAACTATCATCCCATTTACACTTTCCCCCACTCTTTCCAAAGTAATGGAGAAATCCATCAACTGTGAGCTCCTAAATTATCTTGAAATCTTCCATCTGACAAATGATTGCCAATATAGATTGCTTCAGTGTCAATCCTCTGGTGATATTTTGGCTTATTTTACCCATCTGTGGACAAATTAAATTGAAGAGTTTGGTGAAACTCAATCAGTTGCTCTTGACATTCTTAAGGATTTTTTTTTTGATCATGTTTGACATAAAAGCTTTCTTAACAAGCTTCCATATTGTGTATTGCTGATCTTTTTGCAATTGGGTATCCAGTTTTCTATGCTGCTCTTTGCCTTTTTTGTGGATACTTCCATATGCACTGTTCTGAATTTGCTTCTGTAAATTTCCCCTTTCTCTTCCAAACCAATCCGAGCATGTATTGCAACTAATCATCTATTTACTGTCCAATTTCAACCTCAAATTCTGCTTTCTGGAACAACCTTTCTTCACATTTGTTTCCTGAAAATTATAATCGACAGAAATCCGTCTAATTTCAACAAGCTTCTTCTGTCTTCCCAACCTTCACTATACATGTGGTACTAAATACACTGGTTCTAATACATTTCATGTTTGGGATTATAATAAAATAAAAAAAAAATATATATATATATACATACACCAATGAGGCAAAACATTATGACCAGTAAGTTGTTATGCAAATCGAAGCAACTGAAGGTAAACTATGGTGTGGGTCGGAACACTGTATGAAAAACACCTGATATTGAGCTCCATTAATCAGTGTTACTTTTGTTCTTCAGATGGGAAAGGCAGCGGACTTAAGCACGTTTGACAAAGGTCAAATTGCAATGGTCAGAGCATATCCAAAATGGCACGGCTGGTGGGGTGCTCACGGTGAGCAGCGGTTAGTACCTACCAGAAGTGGTCCAAGGAGGGGAAACCCACGAACTGCCGGCGAGGTGTTGGACGACCATGGCTCATTGATGCTTGAGGTGGGCGAAGACTCCCAGATGGTATGTGGCAACAGAAGGGTGACTGGCACAACTCGCCAGTAATTGGAATGCTGTTGGTGACGAGGGTAATGTCACAACACAGTACATCGAACCCTGCTGAAAATGAGGCTGCATAGATAAGTGCATCAGAGCTGCATCTCTCATTCCCTGGGTGGCCTTAGAGACTTGTGACCCAGAACTAGCTGTGAACATTCTCACAAACTGGATCAACACAGTTGCCAAATATGCTGCCTCTAAAAAAAATCACAATCAATCCATATACAAGACTGGTGGAATTCTGAACTCAAAATGAGTTTCCAGCTGAAGCGACAGCTCCGTCGCACATGGAAACAGTCGCAAAATGTCAATGATCGCATCGTTTATTCAAGGGCATGGGCTCAATTTAATCGCCTGAAACTATCTCATCAAACCTTTAGCCAATGTTCAGTCGCCATCAAAACCTAAACACTTCCGACCCATCTCCAACTCCAGCCTACTGAAGCTCCTGGAGAAAACCTTACTCCACATCCTCACTAAGCAGATCTTGTCCAGTAACCCAGCCCAAATTCACTACTCCCTTCCAAACAGATAAACGATCACCAATCTACTAGCGACCACGAATACTGTCTTGTGATAGTATTCGTGGGAAAAGGCAAGAACTAGCTGTTACTTAGGCATTGAGGCTGCATTTGATGCCGTCCAGGTAAACCAACTACTCTCTCCTGGAATGCCACTTCCAGATCACAGGGAACATATGCTTTCTCTCCTCTCTTCTGCATAACAGAGTTATAAAGCTTCATACCGGAGATTGCACCCTTACTAGATCCATCACCGCAGGAGTCCCTCAAGGAGGGTTTCTTTCGGGCCTTCTGTTTTCATCTATTATCTTCCCACTGGTTGCACATTCTCGATGTGTACTGAGCTATACGGATGATATCAAGATACTCCCATTATCCCTGGTCAAGACCTAGATCTGGTAAAAGCAGAAATTAACAACACTCACTGCAGTCACATCTTACCTCTGCCAGTTTGGGCTCAAGATCAATCCTGCTAAGTCCGAATTCATGGTGTATTCATTGGAGTGAACTCCTTTCCAACCTTCGGTTGGCAACCCCCTCATCCCAATTGTGTCCAGCCATTGTGATCTGGGCATTGTATTTGACTCCAAACTTCAATTCAATGCCCACATAGATGTGCTTCAAGACTCCGGTGGATAGCAAAACAGCATCTCCTTCATATCACAAAAAGACAACCGTGAGGTACATTAAGAACAGTTATCTTTCCACCTTTACTCTATGCTGCTGAAATTTGGGCGTCAGTGGCACTGTCAATAAAGAAACCACTCTTTGCCACAGAATTCTGCCTCCTAAAGTGGGCCAACAGGAAGCACAACCTTCCAGCTCTGATTCGCACCACGCAGCTTGCCGACTCTCTTGGGATTCCATGGCTTCTTACCTTAGTCGACGACCAATGCATCCTAGCAACAGTCAAGATGATAACAGGCATAATTGCAACACCTTCATTCTGGGATACCTGTGGCTGGAGGATTCCCCCTGCTGCCCTTAGAGCCAATTCTAAGCTCTACTCGCCTTCAGCACGACTCCATCTCTCAGATTCCTCCCTCAGCAAATGCTCAAGCAAACCCAGGCACTTGACGCCGACCTGAACAAATTTGCTGTTGACCGGACTTACCGGAAAAAAATTGACTAGTAGGACTAATCAGCAATGACTGATGTGTACCTTGCATCTGTTCCTGTCTGATTGAGCTGGTGCTCTTATCTCGATGTTAAGAAGAGACAAAAAGATCAATGAAGAGGCCTTCAGAGTAGCTGAGATACAAAGAACAATCAAGAAAACTAATAAGATGTGGTTCCTAGCACATCTCTGGAGAGACAATGATTGGATAGTAAACATACTAGGACAGATTGAAGGGAAAAGAATCAGAGGATGACTAAGAATCACACCATTTGATGACGTGTTCCGACTCTCAAGAAGACTCTTCCGACTCTCTACAGGAAAGAAAAACAAACTCAAATTCGGGTTGAGTGGAGAAAAAAAGATCTCTGTAGCGACAGGGCTTGGCCCTTAGAATGATGATCAAATTCTAATTGTACATGCACCCATAATTTTATGATAATGCGAGCTTAAACCATCTTGTAAATGATTCCAAGAAAGGAACCCAGTAGTTTTGATTTTGCTATTTTGGACAGTCTTGGTCAAACTAATTCAACTGTAACCGATGAGCCAAAACATGACCACCTACCTAATATGATGTCGGTCCTCCACGTGCAGTCAAAACAGCTCGTACCTGGCGAGGCATGGATGCTACAAGATTTCAAAATGTGTTTTGTGGTATCTGGTACCAAGACAATCAGCAGATTCTTTAACTCCTGTAAGGTCCATGGTTGAGATGCTGCAGATCGGAGTTGCTGTTGCAACACAAACCACAGATGCTCGATGGGATTGAAGTCTGGGGAATTTGGAGGTCAGTACAATACCTCGAAGTCTTCCTCATGTTCCGCGAACCAGTCTCGAACAATCCAGGCGGTGTGGCATGGTGCATTATCCTGCTGAAAGATGGCACCACCATTGAGGAAGACCATTGCCATGAAAGAGTGTACGTGGTCAGTAATGATGTTTATGTGTGTGTGTTTCCCGGAATTTCCCACATTAGCTGCTTCATATCTTGTTAATAGGACTTCTTTCTAACCGACAACTTAGCGAGTGCGCGGCAGAGACACGTCTCCGTACCCACTTCCTGCCCCTGCCACGAGGAAGCGTGCCGGATTCTACGATCATCTGGCTGAGTGTCCCTGAGAGATTTAGGGGGAAGTAAGAAAGAGTGATAGAAAAGGGGCAAATCCAAGAAGAAGTGATGAGAGTTTTAGTAAGAATAAAATATCTCTCACTCAGAGTGATGAGAGAGGAAAGTTTGTTGTCTTCTGTTAGGTTCAAGGTTGGTAGTTATTTGTCAAATCCGGTTGTCCTCTCTCCTAATGGCCTCTCTTAAAGTCCTTATTCATGGGGGTGTTGAATGCCTTGAAATTGTCCTCGCTTTTTGTGAGCTTTGCCTTAGATCAGAGTGCAGAGTCTACTAAGGAGGAGAACTCCTGCCTTAGATCCTGGTAACAATGACAATTGTTCAGTATATGGTCAGCAGTTTCAGGCTCGCCGCAGTGACATTGTGGTGTCTCTGTTAGGCCCAGTTGGTATAGAGTGGTGTTTATTGTACAGTCATTAGGAAGGAGGCATATAGGCCTGGTGCTAACCATAATTTTTCTTTCTTCCTTGATTAGGAATGTTCGGAATGTATTGTCTTGTTGCTACCTTTTTTTGATTGTCCAAGAAACCAGATATTCAGACTCCTACAGGCCAATAGCTCTGCTCTCCACAGTGAGCAAACTGTTCAAACTCCTACACATGAGAATTACTAGCCAGTATAACTCAGCAAACCTCGCCTCTAACAGGCAACATGGTTTCAAATCAGGCTCGGCAACAGTAGATGCACTCCAGAACTTTATCCAAGCAGCAAAACAGTGTTCCAAGAAATACTTCCTGGTGCTTTCAATTGACTTTGCCGGGGTGTTCGACTCCCTTTGGTGGCCGAGCGTCCTCGGCAGACTTCGAGAGGCAGGCCTACCGATGAATCTATACAACACCGTAAGATCATACCTACATGACGAAAGTGGAAGTTATAACACCATATCAGAAAATAACTATACCCGTACACCGAGGCTGCCCACAGGGTTCAGTGCTGGGGCCGCTCCTGTGGAATGTAGTTCTAGATGATTTCCTTTCGGTGGACCTGGGAGAGGTGAACAGTCAAGCGTTTACAGATGACCTCATCCTCACTGTTGAGGCGAACTCAAGGGCCGGCTTGGGAATCCAGGCACTCAGGGCACTGAACAAGCTACTGGAATGGACGAAGCTGACAATTTTGCCAACAAAGACTGGCTCAATCCTATTAAAAGGGACACTAGACACTCGTCGGTCGCCACAGATGAAAATTGAGGGCGCAACCATCAAGCTTAGCACGCAACTAAAATACCTTGGAATCATTTTAGACTCAAACTCATCCTTCAAGCAACATCTCCTCTACCGGAAAGAGAAACTCAGAAAATACACGGCCATGATTGCAAGAATCACTAGAAAAGACTGGGGAGTAAAACGAAGAACTCTGGCACCACTACAAAGCGATATTTATCCCACCAATAACCTACAGCTCGCCTGTATGGTTTACCAAGGCAATTACAGCCGTTAACAAAAGAAAGAATTCTTGACACCATCCAGGGAAATATTCTACTAACTATAACTCGAACCTGTTGTACGGTGAGCTCCCATGCCCTATAGACCCTGGCAGCCGTTTTTCCCCTTCATCTAGAGGTGGTGCTTTGTGGGCTAATGTACATGCACTCTAGAAGAATCCAAACTATCTTCATAGGGTTCACAACAGATCCGGCGAATAATCGAAAACAGGAAAAAACGCGGCTGATGCTGCAACTGCGGCAGGCATGGCAAGAGAGATGGTCAAACTCCTGTAAAGGAGAAATCACAAGAAAATTCATACTTCAAGTCAGCAGAGTGTACCCTAGAACCCCACATTGGTTCTTCCCAGGATTACACACTACATACCTACTGACAAGTCATGATGCCATAAATGCCAAGCTAAATAATATGGGAATTGTAGACGACCCAAATTGTGGATGCAGAGAGTTAGAGACTTGGCAACACATAATGTATGAATGTGAATATTATGAGGCTCTCCGAAGCATCCTGATAAACAAGACTACATACCTTCCTCATAATCGAGAACACCTTTTATTGAACACGGAAGAAGAATAAAAAGAGTTCAGTAAGTTTGCGCAGGATCTTTTCACAAGGAGGAGGACATTGATTGCGCTGCACAACAGCGCAGGAGATTAACAAAGTAGACCATAGACCCGCACCAAATCAGCAAGAAAAGAGCAGCAGGGAACCTAAGTAAGGGAATGGTGCTCCTATGAACAAATCCTTACTGACTGAACACCCAGAAATGACACCTAAACCTGGCGTTATTAAATAGAAAAGGCAATGAACAAAGGAGGATGCCTATGGCGACACACTGGTGATGGATAAGTCCCAAATCAGCCTCATGTCTGATAGACCAGAACCGACTACCGACAATGCGCCAAGTAGCAGTACAAGATTCCCTACCGAAACCGAAACTAGCAAATGAAAGAACTGGAAATACAACTGAAGTATGACAAATATCAACTAATGGAACGATCTTCTAGTCCCCCAGTCACTAAGTGTGGCTCTTCCAAACACCCCCAGTCGGGGTGTTTGGAAGAGCCACATCCTAAATCTGACCTTAATCCCTTTGGTGATCTAAACCGCGTGCCCTAACCTGGTTTCTTTAAATTCCTAACCCCAGGCAGGGGGGGAGTGTACGGTTCCCTTCTCCTCCCCTCCCTTGGGGAGGGCGCCAAGTACCAGACTTGGGCGGTCACGTTTTTTTTTATGTGCTCTTCAGAAAAATGTCAATTCTTAGTGTTTAAAGGTGATTCCATCGATCGCAGATGCTACCAGCAGAAAGAGTAAAGAAATCTAGACTCACAGGTGACTTTATATAATTTTTTGGACAGTGATAAGCACAATAATGAACATATAAAAAAAAAAAAAAATACTATATAAATAGTGTATGTAGCGCCTATACGCTATAACACTGATATATGTTATCTTTGAATTGAGGAACAGTAGTTACATTCTGAACTCCCATCATAGAAACTACTGGGATGTAGTTTCAAAAATATTGGTACAAACGTTTAGGGTAGGTGGGTAACATCTAAAGGAATGTGAATCGCATAGGAACCCATAACCGGAAATGTCATGGGAAAGTAGTAGCAGAGGCACAAGAAGCAGAAATGACCCAAGAGAGTAATTAGTGGCAAACATTTATTTGACAATATTAACAATGGAGTATGAGATGGATGCATTTCATTTTACAACAGATGCCCGAAGGTTCCACCATGAGACGCAATGCATGCGTGACACCGATGCAGCATGAATTGGCGGACACGGTCGAACACACCTGGAGTTTCTTTGACAGTAGTAGCAGCGCAGACGAGTCTCGCCACGAGATCCATTTCCGTTTCCACAGGCGATTCACACACGATAGATTTGAGGGCCCCCACAGTAAGAAATCAAGCTTCGATAAATCAGGTGAGTGTGGGGGCCAGGCAACGGGTCCACCATGGCCAATCCATCGACGCCCAAAACGCCTGTGTCAAATGGTCACGAACACACCTTCCATAGTGGGCAGGCGCCCCGTCATGTTGAAACCAAATGTTGCATCTCACATTTGCTAGAACATCATGAAGTAACCCTGGTAGAACTGTTCAAGAAAGATCCGATAATTAGCGGAGTTCATGCGGGATGGTAACAGGTATGGGCCTACTAAGCAGTCACTGACCATACCTGCCCACACATTTATTGCGAAGTGATGTTGTGCCACATGGGGGCGCACACCGTGTGGGTCCTCTGCTAATCCATACACTAGGTGCATGTCTGCCAGCTCACAGTTCGTATATCGATGCATGCTCTTCGTGCGACGACTACTGCTTGAATGAATAAACCAGAAATTTTTCCTCTCTCGAACTGATGAATAGCGCCGTGTACCGGCTTATGGTGACAATTCCGGTTATGGGTTCCTATGCGATTCACATTCCTTTAGATGTTACCTAGTTCCCCTAAACGTTTGTACCAATATTTTTGAGACATCCTGTATAAAACTTTAGGCCTGCCTAGATATAATGAAGGTAGAAGCTAGATATAATTAAGGAGACCGGCAGAATTACTTAACAAGTACAGGTCACTGTTGAACAAAAACCAAGAATTAGGGTAGAATTTGAAAGTGTCTGCAATTCTGCCCAGACACGATAGGAGGGAGTATATGATGAGAGCCTTGTCGATCAATTCGGCCCTGGAAAGATTGTGCAAGGCTCGAGGGGTAGAATTTTTTTCAGCCTGGACTGTACTTGTTAACAGGAGAGATTGCTACTACAGGGATGGGATACACTTAAATAGAAAGGTGCAAGAATATTTGCTGATGCTATCGAGGCAGTGTTAGGTGGGTCGGAAAACTGCTAGCATGGGGGGGAGACAAAGACCAATAGATTGACAGTAGCCACTGGCAGAGGTGAAAGAGATTCTTGCACTGCTTCTATTCTTCTTCTTTGGTCCTTAGCTGGCAGCTGGGGGAGGCGGTTGGCCACGCAACCAGTATGCTGCTGTAGGTGCCGCAGGGTTTCGGACTTGCTCTGTGATGTTCTTCCATACCTTACGATCCATGGCGTCAGTCCTGGCCTGGTGAAGGTCGAGACGTCGGCTCTTCAAGTCATTTTCCACTTGCTTGGCCCACGTTTTCCTAGGCGCGGTCCGTTTGATGCTCCATTGGGTGGGTCGTTGTCTCCAAAGGAGTGTGGATGGTATTCTGTTCGTGCCCATTCTACATACGTGGCCAAACCATCTAAGCCTTCGCTTCTGGATTTGGTCGGCAATGGTTAGTTGCTGTTGGCATCTGGCGCGGATGGTATCATTAGTGATGCGGTCGCGAAGAGAGATGCCCAAGATCTGCCGCAGGCATCGCATTTGGAATACCTCAAGTTTGTTCAAATCTAACTTGAGACAAATCCATGTTTCCGATCCGTAAAGGAGAATGGGCAGGATCAAAGTCCGGAAGAGTCGGATTTTAGTCTTTGTGGAAATGTTGGTCCTTTTCCACAGACACCATTTGAGCGAGGCGAACGCAGTGGCCGCCTGTCCAATTCTGCTGTGGAATTCCATGGTGGATGCAACTTTCTTCTCCTGGACCAGCGACCCAAGGTATTTAAAGTCCTGCACTTGCTCGATCTGGACGCCTTCGAGATAGATGGTGGCTTGCGACCCATCTGTTGTCAGGGCCTTTGTCTTACCAGCATTGATCTTCAAACCGTATGGCCGGGCAATGCGGGCAATGTCGTAGAGGATGTCCGTGGCTTCAGCGTCGTTACCGGCAAGGATAGCACTATCATCAGCAAACATCAGGTCAGTCACATAGTGATCCTTGTCATAGTGTATGCCCTGTCTGTTTCTGAATGCTTGCCTCATAATGGCGTCGACCACGATGTTGAAAAGCAACGGGGAGGCTACATCCCCTTGGCGGACTCCAGTTTGGATGGTAAATTCCTCAGATAAATCGTTCTGGATGCGCACCTGGCTGGTTAAACCGTTGTATGCAGTTTGGAGGAGTGTGATAACTTTTCGAGGTACATGTTCAACCTCTAGTAGTTTCCGTAAGGCAGGCCGGTGGACACAGCTTCTATTAGAATGAGCAGAAGCCTGAAAAACAAGATGCTTGATATTTCAGAGACTGCTGGGAGCCATTGCGGTACAAGTAAGCACATGGGTTGTGTTAGGGTAGCTAAGAATAGAAACAGGTGCAGGTATACTTGCGTGTACACCAATGCTAGGAGTTTAGTAAAAAAAAATTGATGAATTTGAGGTATTGCTCAAAACATCAAAGGCAGATATTGTTGGGATATCAGAGACGTGGTGGTGTCACACAGATATAAGGGATGCAGAACTGCAATTTGGGGAGTACAACGTCTACAGAAAGGATAGACAGGATAGGAGGGGGGGAGGGGTATGCTATTACTTAAGAAACACACAAAAACCAAGGAAGTGAAGCCAGTCGACATCGCTGGACAGTGCAGTGTTGAGTCAGTTTGGTGTGAAATAAGCATTGGGAGATCAAAATTGAGAGTAGGAGTGTGCTATAGGCCTAATGACTCTGATGAGTATAATAAGAAACTGTACAGGGAAATAGAGGGGGTCACTAAATCAGAGAGTCTTATAATGGGAGATTTTAATTTCCCAGATATTGACTGGAATTTTGGGGGCTGGTCACTCACACACTAGCAGGGCTTTTGTGGATTTATTGGATGATTGTTTTCTACATCAGCATGTTCGGGAGGCAACTAGAGGGAGTAATACTCTTGATTTGATTATTAGCAGTGATTCTTCATGCATTACGAATCTGCTGATAATTGAACCACTAGGTGGCAGTGATCACAGTGTGCTGAAGTGGGATTTACTGAAAGAGGTAACTACCATTAGGGGTAAAGGGAAGGGTTATTGCTTCCGTAAAGGCGACTACGATGGACTGAGACAGTATTTAAATTCTATACAGTGGGACCAACTGATGATGTTACCAACAGCAAATTCATAATGGGAAGCATTCAAAGAACTTATCTTGGAAGCTACTAGTCTTTACATACCAACTAAGAAATATTGTTCAAGGTTTAGGCCAAAATCGATGTCAGATGAACTAATGAGGCATATGGCAGACAAGAAAAATGCATGGGATACTTACAAATTAACACATGACACAGAAGCCTATGATAGATACAAGTTGATATGCAACCAAGTTACAAAGGAGGTTAGGCAGGCGAAGGCAGATTACGAGAAATCCTTGGCAAGGGATGCAAAGAAAAACAGCAAAGAGTTCTTTACTTATGTAAACTCTAGAAGGAAGGGAATGAATCAGATTGGTCCACTTGATATTGATGGGTCAACTGTTGATGATCCTGCTCAGGTAGCTAAGAAACTAAATGAATATTTTGCATTGACATTCACACATGAGGAGTTATTCAGCGAGGGGAATGCCAGAGGTGTATTCAATTCTAGCAGTAAGCTATAGAATCTTGAAATAACTGGGAGTAAAGTGGAGGAGAAATTATTGAAGATAAACACAAGAAAGGCACCCGGAGTAGATGGGATCTATCCAGTTATATTAAAGGAGGCAGCAAAGGAAGTAAGCAAACCCTTAGCCATAATTATGAGAGCTTCTTTGGACTCAGGGGAGGTACACATGGACTGGAGATGTGCAAATGTGACCCCAATTCACAAAGGAGGATCAAAGGCTGATACAAGTAATTATAGACCTGTGAGCTTAACTTCTGTTCCAGGAAAATTAATGGAGGCACTGGTTAAAGAAGCACTGCAGGATCATTTAGACAAGACTTCAGCTATAGCTCGGACACAGCATGGTTTTGTTAAGGGGAAGTCTTGCCTGACCAATTTGATTGGATTCTATGATGCAGTCACAAAAGAACTGGATGCAGGGAATAGCTTTGATATTATATACTTGGATCTTAGAAAGGCTTTTGATACTGTTGCACATGGAAGACTGCTACACAAATTGGAGCAGTGTGACATTGGAGGCAAATTGCTGCTATGGATAAAGGGGTGGTTGAGGGGGAGAAGACAGAGAGTGGTAATCAATGGACACTGCTCATCGTGGACTGATTTTATTAGTGGAGTACCTCAGGGTTCAGTATTGGGTCCATCATTGTTTTCTGTATTTATAAATGCTATTGATGATGGTATATCAAGCTTAATGTCCAAGTTTGCAGACGATACGAAGGTTGGCAGGGTTGTCAAGGACACTACTGACACTATGCTGCTGCAACAGGATCTGGTATGGTTGAGCAGATGGGCTGAGAGGTGGCAAATGAAGTTTAACATTGACAAATGTAAAATACTACATATGGGAAACAGCAACCCCAGAGCAACGTATCAACTCTGTGGTACTACACTGACAGTGGTAGAGAATGAAAGGGACCTGGGGGTGGTTGTGCAGGCAGATATGAAGTTTTCTGAGCAGTTCAGACGGGCTGCAAGAGTAGCTCATGGTGTATTGTCGATGATATATAGGAATTTTTCTAGCAGGGATAAGGAGGTGATTATTCTCTTGTAAGGCAATGGTCAGACCACACCTAGAGTACTGTATACAGGTCTGGAGGCCTCATTTCAAGAAGGATGTAGAGCTGCTGAAACGAGTACAGAGAAGGGCAACAAGATTAGTGAATGGAACAAAGGGGTGCTCTTACGAAGAAAGGCTTAAATTTTGCAAATTAGTGTCTGGAGACTATGCACCGGCGAGGTGATCTGATAGAGGTGTATAAAGCCTTGAATGGTTTGAGCATACTCAATGCTGATGGGATTCTTTCTCTTGCTCAGAATAATCACCTGAGAGGGCATAAATTCAAATTGAGAAAAGACAGATGTAGGATAGACGTGCGGAAATTTGCCTTTAGCCAGCGGGTGGTTGGTTGGTGGAATAGAAGTTGATAGCCTAAAGAAGTTTAAGGCTCAGATGGTGAAGTGGAAGTGGTTATTTTTTATTTATTTATTTATTTATTTTATTTATTTTTTTGTTTTGTTTTTGTTTGGGCTGATGCTGCATAAGCTTGCTTTCTTGCATCAAATGCCTCTACTAATGCTAATATTAGGGTGCCATATATTATCCTATGAATGTTACAGGCAAACCAACACCACCATCGTTCTTAGGACCCTGATAACGTCTTGAAGAAACCTGTCTAGTCGTCTTAAGGTGGAATTCCACTGAGGCAACACAGAGCCGGCCCGAGGGGGGTGCGAACGGTGCGAGCGCACAAGGCCCCGCGTTTCTGAAGGCCCCGCGCCGCTGACTGATTTTACAAAATAATGGTTTCGTTTTCTTTTTTTTTTTTTTGTTTTGTTTTAATACTGTCGCAAAATCTAGCGACATCGCAATAAAATGGCCATATTTTTAATACACGTAGTCAATAATCATGTTATTAACATTATCTGAAGGCCCGCCAAGAATTCTCCAAAGAACACGGAAAAATATATTTTCTTTCAAATAATGATATGAAAGAAATGATTTCAGATATTTAAAATATCTCTCCTTACAAATAAAAATAATAATTATATAATAATTTATTAGAGTTTCATTTGAAATTATTGAATAAATATTCCCCCCAAATACGAATATATATGACAGCTGATCGTACATCGTACGTTTTTATCCCGATTCACGAGGTGTGAAAATAAATAACATACAGCTGGGCCTCGCGTAACGCGAGTTCGATTAACGCGATATTCAGTTAACGCTCTTTGAAAAATGATACCACTTTTCGCCTTACATGATGCAAATTTCCAGTTAACGCGATCTTTTTTTTTTTTTTTTTTATGCGATAGTTGAAAAAGATTTGAATCGCGCGTTAAGCTTACCGCGAGTCGTACGGTCAATAAACAAACGTTTGCCTGCTTCCAGCCTCGGTATGTTCCATCAACCATCGGAAGAAGACGTGTTTGTCTCCTGCTAATAAAGTCAATGCAGACTTGCATTTAAAAATTCAAATTTTTAAATGAGCCAGATGAAAACATTACCGCCAAGGATTATAACGGTAAAAGAATTAGATGAAATCTTTCGCATCGCATAGAACCTCAAACAAAAGGTTTGATGTTCTCTGCGATATTTATTTCGCCAGGGCCAGAGAAGATTGTTGTTGGCTGTCGGAAATTGACTGTTGAAAAGAGAAAGTCAACACTGTTCAAATATTTCCGCAACAGTAATTTCTTCATTGTGTATTTATGTCAGAGGTTCCCAAAGTTTCTTGGTTCACGTCGCCTTTAATGTGTCAGTAATTTTTTCAAGGCGCACCCAGACCAAAAGAAATACCTAACAGTTTCGTTTAGTAGTTAGGTCCAAACAACTTAATAAGAAATGCTGAAACTGTGAACTACCTCGAGCTAGTAGTTCGCGCGGTGTCCGACAGATATAGAGTATCGCTGTATTTCCCTCGAAAATTTAAAATATTCCGCGGCGCACAGTTTAAGAACCGCTGTTTTATGCAATAAACATTTAATTCCATAATTATTTTCATTATCTTTTACATTATATACAGTTAAAAAGTTATTTGAAAGGTATGTTTAAAATTCTTTATGGACATTCCAGAAGGTCAAGGACCAATTATAATTTTTCCTATTGATTATTATATTCGATTAACGCGTTTCCGTTTTGCGCGATGCGCTCGCGGGACGAATTAATCGCGTTAATCGAGGCCCGCCTGTATTCGTATCTATTTTTTTTTTTTTTTTTTTTTTTGGTTTGGTAGTTGTTGGTGCATCGGCTTCTGTGGCCATAGTGCACCTCCCAAGGTTTTTGCAGTACTTTGATCCAAGCCCGAGGCGGGAATCGAACCCGCGACCTTTGGGTTGCCAGGCAGGCACTTTACCCACCTGGCTAGCCCGGTCGGCTTCGTATCTATTTCGCAACATGACTAGTAGAGACAGAGATGCAGGGAGAAAGTATATGCGTGGCTCTGATATATTGAAGAAAAAAAGAAAGAGAACTCCCTCGCAAAATTTTTAAAAACCGAAAATGTGCAACAAACTGAAGAAACGCATAATTCGCAGTTACTGGAAGATCAAACTCGCGGAAATGAAATTACTCCGCGCGACATCCACGAAAACGATCCTGGTCATCATAAAGCCAGCTCTCGTCCTAATGAAGAGGAAAGCGATGATTGTAGAACAGGAAGATAATCATGAAGCAGAGGGAAACGTACAGACGGAGGATTTTTTGTCAGCGTCGAACAAAGAACAAGATGAATTATTCCGAGGACCGCAGCTTCAAGAGAATCAACGAAGACGAAAATGTCGATATCAATGATCCTCCCGCTTGGCCTGAAATTTAGAATGGCTGTCATACAAAATGGCTTGACACAAGTAAAAAAACTACGATTTTCCGAAAGATAAAAATAACAGAAGTTTTTCTGAAAATTATTATTTAAGAAAATTAACGAATGGGGAACGTCAAGAACGAAGGTTGTTGCTCTACTCAAAGTACAAAGATGCCACATTGTGTTATGCGTGTAAGTTATTCTCTTCAAATACCACTTCTCTGCGTTTAACTGGACTTAACGATTGGGTACATTTAAGTTCGAGTTACAAAAGTCACGAAATATCCGAATATCATTTACGAGCTATGTACAAATTGTTACAACTCGAAAAGAATTTGAAACTTGGAAACACTATTGACAAAGAACATGAAAAAATAATTAAAAACGAAACACAGCGTTTAAAATGTGTTTGTGAACGAATAGTGGCCGAAATTTTAAATTTATCAGAGCATAATTTGGAGTTCAGGGGCCGTAGTGATGCTTTATATAAACCGCACAACGGTAATTTCTTAGGTCTCATAGAATTGCAAGATTTGACCCAATCATGAAACAACATTTGGATCGGTGCGTAGAATCAGCATCGCGTTCCTATTTATCTCATAGAATACAAGATGAACTGATTCCTGCTTTGGCTAAAAAAGTTAGAAAGGAAATAATAAATACAGTTAAGAAAGCTAAGTAAGTATTTCACAATTTTATTAGATTGCACTCCAGACGTAAGCCATCAAGAACAATTATCTGTTATTTTAAGATATGTTAATGTAGATAACTCTGAAAGTGATGTGAGTATACAAGAACGATTTATTTGTTTTGAAACAGTAAAAGACTCGACAGAAAAAGGGTTATCAGCCAAAATTGAAAGCATATTAGAAAAGGAGGAATTAGATTTAGGGAACTGTCGAGGACACGGGTACGATAACGGAGCTCATATGAGAGGTTTATATAAAGGCGTGCAAGCACTTATCCTGCAAAAGAATTTCAAAGCACAGTATATGCCCTGCGGAAGTCATAATTTGAATTTAGTTCTTGGAGATATTTCAATTGGGATATATTAAAAGGTTTTGGAGTAAGATGTCAAACATCTTACTCCAAAACCACTGTCAGCAACGAGGTGGGAATGTCGCCTCGAAAGTGTGAAATCTGTGAGATACCAAGTACCACAATTTTCTCTAGCTGTGAAATACCTTTATAAACATGCCAGTGACATGAAAGCGAAATCCAATCAATCGAAAATAAACTTACTTCATTTGAATTTTTATTAAGTTTAGTCATTTGGTATGACATACTGAATGAAGTAAATATTGTGAGCGAGATATTTCAAAATTAAAATATAGATATCGGTACTGCAAATTCACATTTAAAAGGCCATTTTAAATTTTTTTGAACAGTATCGTGAATCGGGATTCAAATCTTTAATAACTGTGATATCTGAATTTAAGAATCAAAGAACTGGACGAAAAACAAAGCAATTTTGTTATGAAAGAATTCAATATTTTCAGAATTCAATATTTTCTAGTCATAATCGATAGTGCGATTATTTATTTTAAGAAAATATTCGAAATTTATCACGAATGAGACATCATATGGTTTTTTATATAATTCGGATAATATTCAAAAACTGACTGAAAACGATCTTCTTAAATGTTGAAAAGACTTAAATGCGACCTTGCAAGACGATATTAATTGCATTGATTTATTTAATTAAATCAAAATTTGTCGTCGAGTTTTGCCTTCCAGGATCACAATATTACAAATATTACAATATTTACTGAAAAATAATTTATTTGAATTGTATCCAAATTTTGTTACTGTTCTGAAAATTATATTAACCTTACCAATTATCGTCGTCTGCAGAAAAATCTTTCTCAAGATTGAAAATAATAAAAAATTACTTGAGATCTAGCATTAGTCAAGAACGATTTACCTCTTTAGCCATTTTCTATCTATCAAATCCGAAATAGCCAAAAAAAACCTAAATTATGATGATATTACAACGAATTTGCTATAAAACATGTAAGAAAATGAGACACAAATCACATATTGTGACCTTATTCGATTAAGTCGCATACCAAATTGTATTTTATAAGTATATGAAGCAATTATTTTTATTATTTGATTAATTAAAAGATTTTTTTGTGATTGAGATGTTAATTTTATTAAAATAATTTAATTATTTATCATTTTCATGTAATCCTTACTAAACCAATTTGTGCAATGTAATAACTATCAAAATGCAATAATTATTTTGTTGTACGAAATTTGTATCAAGGCCCCGCAAGTCAATTTTGCACCGTTTCCACTTTTGTTCGGGCCGGCCCTGAGGCAACATTTAAGCAACATGTAGCATGCGACATTTTCACAACAGTAAAGTAAAATTTCTGTAATTGCACCCTTTTGCAATTTTTCCTGTGCATGAGATAAAAAAAAAAAAAAATTGAACAAATATTTCTATTTATGTGTTCATCGAAGATTTCTTTTTTGCTTCAATCAAATTCAGCATGCATAGTTGTGAGTGCTGGATAAGCATTTTAAGAAAATTCTGACTTACGTAGATTGCGGAATGCAATCTACGTAAGTCAGAATTTATAAGTCGAGGAGTGGCTATAGTTTAAAATGGTGGGTGTTACAGATATACGTATTAAGCAAAGACTGGTGACTGAAGAGAGTGAAGGAGAGGTTTTTCTTTCACACATAGTCACAGGTGACGAAACCTGGATCTGCCATTATGACCCTGAAACGAAGAGACAGTCTGTGGAGTGGCACCATCAAAATTCACCGCACAGGAAGTTCAGAAGACAGCTTCTGTTAGTAAAGTCATGGTGACAGTGTTTTAGGACAAAGATTGATCTTGCTTGTGAAATTCTTGGAAGGTGGCACCACAATCAAATGGTTTGCATTTGAGCTTTTGAGTTTTTTATTGGACGTCGATGTGCCTAGATCAAAATTGTCAACTGCTGTCAGTGATGAGGAGGACTTTGAGGCGAGTTTTTTTTTTAATTTAAAACTTAATTACCTTAATTTGAATAATTATATATTTGAATCGTACCTATAAAAGTTAGGCATAAAGGTCCTGCCAAGGCACACGTCCTTCATCTGATTGAAAATATCTCATAAATTCGTTTCTCACTTCTTTAGCTTCAAAAGTTGCCCTCCGTGCTCTATGTTGCAAATCCTGCAGACCAGTATCGCCTTGGATAACTGCCCTCCATGATCCCGGAATAATATTTCCATCTCGTGTTTCATGGTCAAAAGTATTAGTGGTTTTCTAAATACACGAAACACAGATGATAGCAACCCAAAAGTATTTTCCACTACTCTGCGAGCGCGGAATGTCTATAATTGTATTGTCTCTGACAAGAGCCTTTGTCGTGGTAGCCGCTAAGGGGTTTCATGATGTGTTCCTGCAGAGGGAATTGTAGGTTTCCTTTGGCCAATTTCTTATAAAATGATGTTTCTCGAAAAACACCTCCGTCAGAAAACCTGCCTTGACAGCCAATATTAGCATATATGAAATTATAGTTTGCGTCAGCAATGGCCATTAAAACAATGCTGAAAGTCCCTTTGTAGTTGAAAAACATACTGCCACTGTTTTTTGGGTTTTGCATGACTACGTGTTTTCCCTCACAAGCTCCAACACAATGCGGATAATTCCAGGAAACTTCAAAATCCTTTTTTGTCTTTCTCCACCCATCATCAGTGCACAGCATCTGGAAAAATTCAAAAGAAATTTAGTTATCTATTAATTGCATTTTTGTAATTGCAGGAAGAGGAAGAACAAGAAGGCAGTCGATACACTCAAGATACTCGAGCAGAAGTCAATGAGCCTCGAAATCAGCATGAAATGTCCAATAAACGCGAAAGAAATAGCTGTAAAGAGGAAAGTGAAAAATACATTGACCCTAAAAAGACACGGAAGCGTTTATCTCCTTCGGATCGTGAAGAGGAAGCATATAGTATTTTAAAAAATCCGTGTCAAAGAGATGATTGCTCAACATATGGAGACCATGTGGCTTATGAGCTGCGAAATTTAAGCTCTAGAGCACGAACAACGGTTAAGCACATAATAAATAATACATTATTTGAAGCAGCTATGGGCAAATATGATGTCGAAAATGTGCCTACTCGAACTAATACACCTCTTCATAACAACTATGAAAGTAGTGGTTGCACTGTTCTATCCTGTGGGGCCGAGAATCTGCCTCACAACTACGAGTATGAAAGTAGTAGTTTCACTGTTCTATCCTCTGGAGCATCTGCAACGACGTTTTCTGAGCCATCCAACAGCTCAGAAAACCTTTTGACTTTTCCAGTACTTTCTGAATTCCTAACTAAGAAGACTCTGCTGAATTGACTTGAAATCTTGTAATAATATATGTATGTTTGTAATAAATAAAATGTTTAGCATAATAATATTTTTACTTACCTCGACAAAATCATGTAGAACGTCGATCAAAGCTCTGCATACCTCTGGAATAATTCGAGAAATGCTTGGCTCAGATACATAAGGGATGGATAGCTATCACCCGTACCCAAATATCTCAATGTTACTAACATTTTCACACGAGGTCGTTTTGCCTCACGAAAATTGGTATCATATTTTTTTTATAATAGGTGAGACTTTCTCAAGCAGGTACTCAAAATCTTCTTTGCTCATTCGTGTGAAATTTCCAAATAATGCTTCATCGTCAGCAACCAATTTATTGTAAAAATCATTCTGAGCTTCTTCACCACCAACATATAATTCTCTTCTCCACCACCGTAGCTTTCTTCTTTTGTTTTTTTCTACGATTCAAAGCTATTACCAAATATGCAGCCGCCGCGACTGTTTTTAAAGACATGATGCACCAAACTGAAGTTGCCTCCATGGATCGTTGAGACGCATGCTTCAAAGCATAGACGACATAGTGTTGCCAAGGCAACCAGTCACTTCCCCCCCCCCCCTCAATCCTTTTTTTATTCTAATATGTAGTTACTACAGCAGCTGTCTATTAATACTTGACATTATTCAAATCATAAACATATTCCGAATCTGTCCAAGACAAAACAGATTCTGTGTGAATCAACTTTTTCCAAGTGCAAGTTTTGTGTTTCCTGCTACGGAAGTTAATCTTTTTAGAGACATTAAATCCGCTACAAGTCTATACTTTCCTTAGTGTTAGAGTCAAGGAGACACCCAGTAATTCCTGATCATTACCAAGTCTGAAATATAACTGAATGCATAACTGAATATTGTTTATACATCAGGGAATCACATTAGAAATGGAGATCGGTTTGACAAAGAAGAGGAACGTATATGGATAGAACTCTAAAAAGGGAGCGAATGAATATTTTATTAGTTGGGGATTTAATTACAAATATATATATAAAGGCTTTATGAGTTAACTGTCTTATTCAGTAATTTCAGTAGAGTGATAAAACTTTGCTACAAAAGTAAAGGCAAATAAAAGAATGCGAAGAGAAAGTTAAGTCACCAGTCTCGCCCACATCCTGGTTCCTGTCACAGATAATGTTATCAGCGGTACCAGACGGTGGATGGCGCAGTGGTAAGTGAAGAAGGAAATCGAGTTTACGATTACAGCATTTACGAAAAGACGCAGCTGTATGTTGGCCTGCAAGCCAACAGGATGAAGGCCGAGGCCCAGCAAGTGCGTAGGTGCGTGCACCAAGACCTGGAAAGGTCCCACTAGAGGGCTGTTGACTTTGTCTCGAGGTCATAATCCTCATTGGAAGGCAAGAGTCACCCCAGGAATTTAGTATCCAATCCGAAAACTCCTTTATGTTTGTGAGGTGATGTAAAAAGGGAAGACGGGGAGCAAGAGAAGGTGTGTGTGGAAGAAGCCAGGTCGTTAATGTAGACCAAGTGAACGTCTCATCCCCCCCTACCCGTAGTGCGGTCGCCACGTCCACGGTGGACACGAGTCCTCAAAATTTCGCCTGCATCAGTATTCTCCCGAGTTCTCCTTAGAAGCTACTGACGTCGAAGTACAAAAAGTCCGTGAAGTTGATCGGTAAGTGCTCCTTCTGCAAATAGTTTGCTTATTTAGACATCCCGGACTCGTGACACCGCCCCACACATACACACATACCCACTCCACACGGAACAGTACACCCCTTTTAGGTAGACAGCTCCCGGACCAAATTCCAACAATGTTAGGGTTAACGAATTATGTAATGTCGTGAATCATTAAAAGGGCGTAATATTGATCATTGAATCAACTAAGTACAAGCTAATAAGATATTGCACCACTACTCAGTTGTCTAAGGGCCCACTCTAAAGAGGTAATTGTAAGGTGTTGGCCAATAACTCTGTTGTCTTGACTCTTGCCCATAACCACCATATGTGGAATAGTTGTATTGTTAATCATCCTGTTTTCTATTAAAATGTTTATCTGTTAATCCATAAATGTGTCCATGATCCTGTTATTTACTTGGGGACATAGACTGAACTAAGAGACATATATAAATAGATAAGTGAACATATAGATATAGAGAGAAATCTAGTTAGAGCAAGAGGTCTCTAGATAAAAACACCACCGTCAACAAGCATAAAGGTGGGAATAAAACAGCTAGGTAATATTTTAATACGGGTTATTGCGGCTCTAGGTTGAAAAGGAAGACCCAACCTGGAAAACCTAGGGTATCACACAGCGCACTCTAAAGGTCTGACCCTGCAAGTGAAAACAAACCCTTTTCACGATGGGGGGCGGATTCGTCCTAGACTCTTCGTTGAGTTGAAAACCACTAGTCCCTAGTTGGAGGTTTAATCGCCAAGTGATCATGAACTAAAGATTCCATTTAATGTTGTTATTATAAAGCCAGGGGATTAGACCTCACAACAATATTGGTTGCCGTGTCCAGGATTATCTTAATTATAACAAATAGGACAATATTGGTTGCCGTGTCCAGGATTATCTTAATTATAACAAATAGGACAATATTGGTTTCCGTGTCTAGGATTATCTTAACTATAACAAACAAGCCAGTTCGACTATAACATTCTAATCTCCCCTAACTCATTATTATTGTCAATTGACGTCTATTTTAGTAAACAAAAAAAAAAACGATACACTTGTATATATATATATCTGATATAAGTGAAAGTGTTGTCAAGAGTGTTGAGAACTTGTTCGGTATGAAATCATGGGAGTGATAATATGTTTAATAAAATGTTATAGTTTCAGAATGAGGAGCTCTTCGACAACAGAAAGGTAAGACAAAAAAAAAAAATTGTGTTTTGGTAGCAATTATTTCTAATTTTAGTTGACTTGAATGTCAAGTGTGTTTGTGTGGGAAGGTAGCATACATTCCTTAACGTATTATGGAGAATAACATGGAACAGAATGGGCAGGATCAACTCAGAGCTGCCGCACCCCTATTACAACCCACAATTGCTGGATTTTCTAACCTAGTACCTGTGTTATCAGGCTCGCCAGAAGATTCAATTTCCCCTAGCCATTTCTTTGCTAGTTTAGAGGAAATAGGTGGTTTAGCTGGGTGGAACGACTTAGTTAAAATTATAGTGGCGAAAAGTCGCCTGAAGGGACTAGCATTTGATTTTCTATGTGAATCAACGGATCTGAAAAGAGAAGTAGACTTTGAGCAATTTAAACAAGCTTTCATAACTCGATTCGAGAAAACTGAATCATTGATAGTGCAGTTGCAGAAGTTTAATTCTGCCAAACAGGAGAATGGAGAGAGTGTGGTTCAGTTTGCTACCAGGCTGAAAAACCTGTGCCGTCATGCTTTTAAGACTAGAGGAGATAACGAAGCAGCAAGAGAATTAAGAGATCAAACGTTATTGTCTCAATTCTTAGCTGGGCTGCAAAGTAAAATTAAGAGATTAGTGTTATCGCAGAATCCTCCTGATTTTGAAACAGCTTTTGCTTGCGCTAAGCTTGAGGAGGAGAACGAAAATTTAATGAAGAAACAGTCTCATGTTGGTGTTTTAGAAGTGATGGAAAGAAAATCTAAGGGTGGTAAGGAGCCGAATAAGATTCCTAGAAGTTTGGAGGAGCCAGGCAGGAAAGAGGCTCAATCAGACCTAGGTATAGGGAAGTTAGAAAAACAAATAGCAGCGTTGAGCACTGCAGTAGAGAATCAAATGGTAGATTGGCGACATAGAGTGGAGCACTCACAACCAGTTGTTTCTCCCTCGGCTGTGAATCAACCTCTGACAAGGGAACCTTTAATTCTCTTGCCCAATGAGGACACTTTAACTCTACAGCCAGAAAGATCAGAGAGGCGGTATGTGAATTATGTACCTGTTGATAACCGGTACACTCCACAAGGGCTGTCGTCTAACATCCCTCGCTACAGGTATGGCAATCAGAGGCCATTATCTTATTGTAGTTCGGATGCACAAGGCTTTCAACCCACGGTTTTCTCCAAGAGGAAGGAGGGTGCATTTTGATATGGCACCACGCCCACAAAGGGAACAGTATTTTCCTCCAAATCGAACCTATCGTTCACAGGTGGGCTTCTATCAACGAATGCCCAGGAATGTGGCTGTGCAACCTACTCAGAGATGGTCTGGTGTGGGTAATATTCGAGCGAATTTTCAGTCAAACCAACAAGCACGAGGAGGAAGGTGTGCTACCTACCCTAAAGAGAGATGGTCCCCTAGACAACTTACTCCGGTACAGAATGGTTTACAGTCTTATGCGTCTGTTAGCTATAATGATCCAAGCGGTAAACGGAAAGGAGCAAGTAGAGTTTATCCTTCTAACATAAATGGTGAATATAAGGGTAGCAGGTCCCAAACAGTCAATAACGTAACCGTAAATGAAACAGGGGGATTTTCAAATAAGTGTGAGGGTTCTGAGCATAATGATTCTTGACTAATTAAGAGAGGTAGGTTAGGCGCTCGGTCAAAAAGGGTTAAATTTGAATGTGGGAGCGTATCAAAATTAGATGATAATATTTTGCCTATCGTTAAAGGCCTAGTTCAGGGTATTCCAACCTTATTTCTGGTAGATTCAGGTGCATCGGTCTCATTGCTCTCCCCTGAGATATTTTCTAAAATACCTCATAACGACCAATTGCCAAATAATCAAATATCAGAGACGGTCTATTCTGTTACGGGTCATGAACTTCCAGTGCAGAATAAAGTGACTTTATGCATTTCCTTAGATGGTGTGGAATTTATTGAAGATATCCTTGTCTCAGAAAGTAAACTGAGTGATAAATATCAGATGGTTTTGGGAGCTGATTTGCTGCGGAAGCACGACTTTGTGATACATATGGGGACAGGTATGATTAAGTCAGTGCCAAGGCGTGTCTGTATGCGTGAAGAAGGTGTTAGGACAAAAATAATGAAGTCCTATGAACCTACCCCAGGTAGAACTGTTACACAGGAAATAATTCCACCTCTCACGGAACGTGTTCTAATGCTACAGTGCGACAATCAGTTAAAAGACGAGTGTGAAGTGGTTATAGAACCTAACCCTAAATTTAAGAATGACTCTTTGGCAATAAAATGTGTTCTTTCATGTCTCAATGACAAAAGACAGGCCCATGCTGTCATAGCTAATTTATCTACAGAACCAGTACGCCTGCAAAAGAACTCTAAAGTAGTTCAGGTTCACGCCATAAGTGACCAGCAGTTTAAGTTAGCTTCTGAATCTTCAGGAGGAATGGATGAAGACATTATTACTATGGACGATTTTGAATTAGATCATTTGAAGATGCACGAGAAAGAACAACTGCAAGAGTTGTTATCGAGATATTTGGATGTCTTTGCAAAAGCACCGCATCAGTTGAGTGGTTCAGATGTTCTCAAACACAGAATTAAACTCACAGATGATAGACCTATCAAACTGAAACAATATCGTGTTCCACATGTGTTTAGACCTGAAATCGACCGCCAAATACAAGAATTGTTAGATGCTGGAATTATTGAATATAGCAAGTCACCGTTTGCGGCGCCATTAGTGCCAGTTCGGAAGAAAGATGGCAGCTTACGCATCTGCATTGACTTTAGGAAATTAAATAGTATTACTGTACCAGATGCTTATCCAGTGCCAAACATGGAAGATACTCTTAGTATGATCGGGAAGGCTAAACTATTTTCGAAAATGGATCTTGCGTATGGTTACCATCAGCTATTTGTACATGAAGCTGATCGTTTCAAGACAGGCTTCATCTGTCATGCCGGGTTATTTAATTACCGACGCCTGCCTTTTGGGCATCGCAATGCGCCTGAAACGTTCAACCGTGGCCTTCAATTTGCTTTAAGAGGTCTCCAATCCGAAGCCATCTTCATCTATCTGGACGACATCATTTTGTGTTCAGAAACGTTCTCTGACCACCTCCGCAAACTTGAATTAGTGTTTGCAAGATTGAGACAATATAATCTGAAATTAAAGCCTAGTAAATGTGAATTTCTGAGAACTGAGATTGATTTCTTGGGACATGTCGTTAGTGCCGAAGGAGTGAAACCCGACCTCAGAAATGTGAAAGCTGTAAGGGAGTGTAAACCCCCAAAAAACGTGAAACAAGTTCGTGGATTTTTAGGCATGTGTAACTTCTATCGCAAATTCATCCCAGACTTTGCTAGTATTTGTCTTCCTTTGACAAAACTGACAAAAAAATCAGTGCAGTTTGTATGGGACGAAGCTGCAAATAAAGCTTTTGAGAAGTTAAAAGAACTGTTGACTTCCGAACCAGTTCTTATATATCCTGATTTTGAGAAGGAATTTTATTTAACTACAGTTGCCAGTGAAAAAGCGATCTCTGGAATTTTGGAACAATGTGGACAAACTGGTGTTCGCCAACCAATAGCGTATGTGAGCAGGCAACTAAGAGCGGCCGAGCTAAATTACAGTGTTACAGAAAAAGAAGCATTAGCAATTGTCTTCTCCATTAAACAGTTCCATCCCTTCATATATGGACGACAAATGGTTATAGTAACAGACCACAGACCCCTGCAATACTTACTTCATCTGAAGAATCCAAATGCACGTCTTACACGTTGGAATCTTATGTTGATGGGGTACGATTTTACAGTTCAGTATCGCCCGGGAAAGAAAAATCAGAACGCAGACTATCTGTCTAGACCAGTTAGTGCACTGGACACACAGATGCCAATTGACTTGAATCAGCCAAGTCAAGATGGGAGCAATAGTGACGGTAGCGATCCACAAGAGATCACTCGTAAATTGCAACGAGAAGATCCAAAACTAAAACCAATTTTGGAAAAATTAGAAGGGAAGGCAGAACCTCTTTCCCCCAAATTAGCAAACCAATACTTTCTAAGAGATGGACTATTGTATCACTATTCCCTACCAACAGATAAGTCAACTAGGGGTGAACCTTTGGAACAACTAGTAGTACCAAGTAAATTAAGAGGTGAGATATTAAAAGCTTGCCATGATGCACACTGTTCAGGACATATGGCTCTCACCAAGACTCTTCAGAGAATCAGGCAGGACTATATATGGGACAACATGTACTCCGACACAAAGAATTATGTTAGTTCTTGTCCAAGTTGTATGGAAAGACGAGGTTTTAAACCTAAAGCCAAAGCGAATTTGGTTAGAGCTGAAGCGGAAGCAAGACCTTTCTATAAAATTGCAGTCGATGTGTTAGGACCATTACCAACTTCAGAAGAAGGTTACAAGTATATCTTAATGGTAGTGGATCACTTTACACGGTATGTGGAGGCATATCCTATGCGTACTCAAACAGCTCAGCAGGTCGCAGAAACCCTCATCGATGGAGTAATAAGTCGTCATGGGATACCATCCATAGTACTCTCAGATCGAGGCAGTAATTTTGTATCACAGTTAATGCAAGAAGTGTATACAAAACTTGGAGTTAGAGCAGTACGAACGAGTGGATATCATCCCTCAAGTAATGGAAGATGTGAAAGGATAAATCAGACATTAGAGAACATCTTGTCACACATGGTTGCCTCTGCTCAACATGAATGGCCTAAATTTTTGCAGATTGCTTTGTTAGCCTATCGCTCTGCATTTCACAGCGCTACAGGAGAAACTCCTAGTTTTCTACTGTACGGACGTGATATTGTATTGCCACAGCATATCTGGAAATCTGATGTTCAGCCAACATATTCGTCATTGGAGAATTATAGCGAAGCATTGTGTGCACGACTGAAGAGAACTTATGAGATTGTCAAAGAAAACCTAGAAGAGGCTGATGAAGAACAAGAAGCCTATAGACGTCGGAAAGCAATTGACAAGAAAATACGAGTTGGCAGTGTAGTCTATTTGTATGTGCCCAGAGTGAAAAGAGGTTTTACACGTAAGCTGGCTCGACAAAATGTGGGACCGTATCGAGTTATTAGTCAGACATCTCCTGTAAATTATGAAATTCAGAATTTGACGAAACCAAAAGACAGACAACTCGTACATGTTGATAGACTTACAAAGATTACTGAAAGGAAACCCTTTTTGGAAGTGAAAACTAGAATAGAGGAGCAAACCGCTCCAAAGCATGTGGAGGTACACCCTAAGGCGACCTCAGTTGAAATAGAGGAAGGAGAGGAGAGCGACCAAGAAATTTGGTGGGATGCTCTCCCTGGTCAGCTGGGTAGGACATATCGGCAGATAAGATCGGTATCCAGACCAATAGATGAGTCAAACAGGACAATTAAGCGATCACTATCGTCGGAGGAAGTTCAACAAGCATCACGAAGTGACCCACAAGAGTATCCTGATTCTAGAACGTGGTTAGATCAACCAACACATCACTACCACTTAAGAAGTAGAGACCGCCAATTAGAACGAACCTCAGAAGAAGCAGATGTCAAGAGTGCTGATGAAAGGCGTAAGCCAACTGTCATTTTTTTAAGCCAAGAAAAGGAAATTCCAACAGATGGCGAGGCATCACTATCCACAGGTGAAACAACGGATGAGTTCGAGATATCTGCAACGGAGGAAGATGATGTAACAGATGACGTTGAGACAGATAATGATGTTGAAGGAAGAAGACTATCCACAACGGAAGAAGTTTCAGATGTTGAGGGTACGGAAGAACGGTCATCGCAAGATGCTTTAGAATGGTTTAAAGAAACGGTTGGTAGATGGAAAATTTAAAAAAAAAAAAAAAAATGAGAACGAATGAAATGAAAAAAAAAAAATTATATATATATAACACAATGAAAAAGTACATCTCCTGAGGAAGATATTGATGGAACAGGTGAGGAGCATCTACATCCTCCAACTTGCATGTTTTCTAAAGGCTTTGATAGGTGGCTCGCAGGTAAACAAACAGAATACATATATACTCATAGTTTGTGTGCATATGATTACTTCGTATTCATTCATCTCATTCAACTCTGTACCAGTTGGTTTTACCTTGTAGGTTTCCTCCTGTGAAATAAGGCTATACTGAAAAGGCAAGACTGATAGAATTACGAATATCATGAGTCCATGGTTTGAATCTTTAATATCACGGAATGTATGGATGATAGGATGTTTATTAATTATAATAGTAAAGGAAGCTGAGGCTTATGAGATAGAAAAATGTACCATAGTAAATGGCAGTTATCGCTGTGCATTTGTAAAGCCAAGTGAAGTGAAGCTCGATTTAATGGTAGAAGGCGGATGTGTTAAAAATAGATGTAGAAATTGTTTAAAACAGTGGGTAACAAGAATACTGTATTCCAATGGATCATTGGGTATTCCTCAACACTTTATTATTAATCAAGTGATGCGTAGAAACGGTACTTCTCAGGTCTATCGATGCCAAAAGGAAGGAAGACCTTGTCACTGCTCACGTCAGAAGTGTAATGGGTCGATGGAATTTTGTTTTCAGATGGAATGTAACCAACAGTCGGATTGCATTTGTGACATAGAATCAGCCGAAACAAGCTGGTTAGCATTAACGGATGGAGGAATTTCAGTAAATCCAACGCTTATCTCTTTTAAACGCTGCACTGTGCTGCGACCTTCTTCGAGGTCACATCGACAGTTATTAGCTGAGGAGATGGCTAAGTTTGAGGAGCAGGGAATTAAAGTGCTGTTTACGGATTCAGTATTTACATTAGATAGAAAAGGGACTTTAATTATTCGAAAACAGGGCATCGAAAAGATAATGCGTGTCACTGAACCTTTACAAGCCCAAGTACCTTTAGAAATGTTGAGAATCCCAGGAGCATTAAAATTTTCCTTCATTACTGAAAAGGGCAATGTACTGCAGGGTGTAGTACATGTTTCTGGAAGAAATGAATGTTATCAGTTGAATTGTGTTTTTTTGTTGGGAGCTAATTAAAAATAGGCATTGTCTACCAGAATCTTTAGTGTATTGTATCTATGTAACTGTAGGCATTATGACATTAATGGCTGTCTACTACAGTAAAGTACTGATACAATTATTGTGGCAAGTTATCAGAGCCTTAACATTACTATTAAGGGCCGGATGGCGGTTAGCGAAATTAGCAGGTCACATTTCAGCTATTGCGGGAATTAATACCGGTGAAAGAATAGCCCAAACGACTGAGCGAGTCAGTCAACATTTTGATAATCATGCGAGAGGAATGGGTAGAGTAAATGATCAAGGACCATTGATTGCAACTGTTATTATGTTGATAGGGTTAATAATAACCACGCTAGCTGTAGACGAATGTAGTAATCATCAAGTTATACCATCCGAAGTACGAGAGTGTGATGGAAACGAAGGCACAAATCCTTGTGAACTGTTTACCCATGCTCGAGTTACACTGAGGAATGCTGCCCACGCTCACAACTTTCTGCCGACATGCCATATGACAGCCAAAATAGGGTGATACAGGCACTGACCAATCCACTACGATTACAAGCTCTGACGAAATCATGTAATCACCATACCTTCAAGAAGAACCCTACCAGAAGCGAGTGGAAGGAGAAGGAAACATTATTTGCGTACGTTCGAGGATATATCTGTAAGACATATCCTGGCTCCAGTCTGTCAGTTATTGGTTCCTCAATTACCCGACTTGATGCCTGGTACTCAGCTTTGGATATTAATGCCAATATTCCAATCCTCGAATCCGAAGAGCGAAGAGTTTTCATGGAGAGAACCATCGACGAAATATGTGCAGGTTTGAAACTCCACACACTGTGCATACAAGCAGACACGATTGTTCATGCACGAACACCACTTGCGAAGTTATGTTTTAAGAGTCGTGGGCCTCGACGAGAAAAACTAAGAGTTACAATTTGTCTGAACAATTCACTTGCTGAAGCTAGTAGCTACCTTCTCCAGACTTACGTAAGATTAGATGTAAGGGTAAAGATTCTCGTAGGGAACCTGAAGAACATCACCAAGAAACTTCACAAGGAAAAAATTGGAACACATGGCCTATCCTCCTACGGACTGTCCTTGATGGTCATTTATTACCTACAACAAGTTCGTCCACCCGTCCTCCCAGTATTACAGGAGATACCTGGGATGACAAGAGACTGGTGGATAGAGCGACGACCTATATCTCTTCAGAATACCCTAGGAGAAATAATCAACACTTGGCCCATATGGAAAAGGAATCAAGATCAAGTTGGAGAACTTTGGTTACGTATGTTACTCTTTTACAGCGAAGAATTTGATTACCAGAATGTAATCATATCGATCACACGTGGACGAATGTGCTTCCGAAGAGCTGAGTGGGAATGGAAATCCCCACTAGCCATTGAAGACCCACTTGAAGTAGAACGAAATCTAGCAAAGCAAGTTAGCCGATGGAACTTTCTTCAATTTAGACAAACTCTCCGGTCAATACTCATAAAGGTTGCCACTACAAAAACAGAATTAGAAAGAAAAGCGACCAAACTGATTGAGAGTAACCCTTCCTTTGATAACCTCGAGGAAGAAATTGCTAAGATTGTTCCAGCTGAATCTAAAGCCCTGTCATGCTTGACCACACACCAAGAGAATCATCAGCAGATACCGGACACTGAAGTCACACGCCGCAAGGAAGAGATGGTCTAAATATGCAAATGTAGAACTATCAAAAAAAAAAAAAAAAAAAAAAAAAAGAGGTTGTATACTTACAACCTTGCCTTCCAAATATTATTTTGGGTAATCCATTGGTATGTAAATTATGTTAAGACGCAATGTTAACTTAATTGGTATATAAAATATGCACTCTATTCCTTCTTAAAAGCATTCACATTATAAAGAAGTCTGTGATGAAAAGGTTGCTGAAAGATGATGAATAATATTCTCAATGCATACTTATGTAATGATTTAAACTTCTTTGGTTAAATTTCTGAAATTGAGAGGAAGGATGTTTTAAAAAAAAAAAAAAAAAAAAAAAAATATCTATATTGTAATAAGCTTCTTAATGAATATTGTTATTTCTATGTAACTTGAATTGAAATGGTTAGTTTATGGTCATGTCATATTACTATATTCATATTCTTATATCATATGATATTATTATACCTCACTAGGAGTATGTTATCTCAAGATATTAGGTAACCTAACGTATTGTATCGTATTATAATATGTCCCATACGGACAAATATCAAGTGTATTTCGGATATATCAAACGAACAGCCACCCAGAAGTGTATTCTGAAGTTTAAGGAGGTAACTTAACCATTTAACATTTAACTTTATCATTTGATGTTTAAGGTACTGTGTTTATCTATTTACTATAGTGATATGTATAACCAAGATATAATGTTAAATCAAGAAATATAACATTGATTGAAATGGATACTAACAGTCAAATGTAAAATGACCTAATATAACCTACTATGAGCTGATTTGTAATACTGATATTACGTTTTGTTCTTTTTCTTTCATGTAAATGGGCAATGAGTGACGACAAGAGAGAAGTGCCATCATCAATGTTGGGCCGATGTGTTCTTAGTGTTTCTCAATGTATTAGGACTTGTGTTAATGTAAGTGCCATTTAAAGAAGGAAATCTGTGACCTCCAAGGACTCAAGCACGGAAACTTCTTATTACTTTCCTCTCCAAATAACCTGGAACTTATAAGGTCTTCCACCCCCACAAAGGCACTGTTGTTCGAGGAGTGGATCGGTTACAACCCTCAGTGATTTAAAAAAAAAAAAAAAAAAAAAAAAAAAATGAAAGATTAATCTACAGAAAGACTATGTTTTCTCACAAGAATTTCTCAGAAAACTGTTGCTGAACATTCCAAATTAGACTCTTAGTTTCACCTTCCTAAAGTGTAAATTGACTGTTCCAGAAGTGTGTGTGATACCACAATGAAGATTTGTTCCCCAACTCTGGCGATCTATTGTTGTTAAATTTTATTTTGATAAATTAATATGAAGTTTTGGTAAAGAAATTGGATCAATGATCAATGTAAATTTCTCACAAGTTAGAGGTATAACTGCGGAAATTAACTTAAAAAAAAAAAATATGTCGATCTGGAGTTGTTATACCCTCTTCTTGTGTTCAAAGTTCGGTGATAACTTAACAAACTTTACGCGCAAACGAGACACATACTTAGAAAATTCGTGTTTCACAATCTTTTAGCTCAGTTATTACTCTTTCCTGATAATATACCGTAAATTAGAAAGGGTCGAAAGGGCCTGCGGCTCCTAACGGCACCCTACAACTTCTTCAGCCAATCGCACTGACCTTTACCGAGGAGAATTCTTACCACACAAGAGAGCGCGCTCATATCAAATACCTTTGTAATAATAATGATAATAATAAATAAAAATTAAAGCAATAAATAGAATAAGAGGAATAACAATACTATTAGTAAATGTATGGTAAAGTTCATCTACTTACATTTGGTTCTACTCCAGGGAGGGAGACTGTTCTCGACCAATCCTTGGTCTTCACAGTTGGTGAATGGAGGAATGTTGCCAAGGCAACCAGTCACTTCCCCCCCCCCCCCTCAATCCTTTTTTTATTCTAATATGTAGTTACTACAGCAGCTGTCTATTAATACTTGACATTATTCAAATCATAAACATATTCCGAATCTGTCCAAGACAAAACAGATTCTGTGTGAATCAACTTTTTCCAAGTGCAAGTTTTGTGTTTCCTGCTACGGAAGTTAATCTTTTTAGAGACATTAAATCCGCTACAAGTCTATACTTTCCTTAGTGTTAGAGTCAAGGAGACACCCAGTAATTCCTGATCATTACCAAGTCTGAAATATAACTGAATGCATAACTGAATATTGTTTATACATCAGGGAATCACATTAGAAATGGAGATCGGTTTGACAAAGAAGAGGAACGTATATGGATAGAACTCTAAAAAGGGAGCGAATGAATATTTTATTAGTTGGGGATTTAATTACAAATATATATATAAAGGCTTTATGAGTTAACTGTCTTATTCAGTAATTTCAGTAGAGTGATAAAACTTTGCTACAAAAGTAAAGGCAAATAAAAGAATGCGAAGAGAAAGTTAAGTCACCAGTCTCGCCCACATCCTGGTTCCTGTCACAGATAATGTTATCAGCGGTACCAGACGGTGGATGGCGCAGTGGTAAGTGAAGAAGGAAATCGAGTTTACGATTACAGCATTTACGAAAAGACGCAGCTGTATGTTGGCCTGCAAGCCAACAGGATGAAGGCCGAGGCCCAGCAAGTGCGTAGGTGCGTGCACCAAGACCTGGAAAGGTCCCACTAGAGGGCTGTTGACTTTGTCTCGAGGTCATAATCCTCATTGGAAGGCAAGAGTCACCCCAGGAATTTAGTATCCAATCCGAAAACTCCTTTATGTTTGTGAGGTGATGTAAAAAGGGAAGACGGGGAGCAAGAGAAGGTGTGTGTGGAAGAAGCCAGGTCGTTAATGTAGACCAAGTGAACGTCTCATCCCCCCCTACCCGTAGTGCGGTCGCCACGTCCACGGTGGACACGAGTCCTCAAAATTTCGCCTGCATCAGTATTCTCCCGAGTTCTCCTTAGAAGCTACTGACGTCGAAGTACAAAAAGTCCGTGAAGTTGATCGGTAAGTGCTCCTTCTGCAAATAGTTTGCTTATTTAGACATCCCGACTCGTGACACCGCCCCACACATACACACATACCCACTCCACACGGAACAGTACACCCCTTTTAGGTAGACAGCTCCCGGACCAAATTCCAACAATGTTAGGGTTAACGAATTATGTAATGTCGTGAATCATTAAAAGGGCGTAATATTGATCATTGAATCAACTAAGTACAAGCTAATAAGATATTGCACCACTACTCAGTTGTCTAAGGGCCCACTCTAAAGAGGTAATTGTAAGGTGTTGGCCAATAACTCTGTTGTCTTGACTCTTGCCCATAACCACCATATGTGGAATAGTTGTATTGTTAATCATCCTGTTTTCTATTAAAATGTTTATCTGTTAATCCATAAATGTGTCCATGATCCTGTTATTTACTTGGGGACATAGACTGAACTAAGAGACATATATAAATAGATAAGTGAACATATAGATATAGAGAGAAATCTAGTTAGAGCAAGAGGTCTCTAGATAAAAACACCACCGTCAACAAGCATAAAGGTGGGAATAAAACAGCTAGGTAATATTTTAATACGGGTTATTGCGGCTCTAGGTTGAAAAGGAAGACCCAACCTGGAAAACCTAGGGTATCACACAGCGCACTCTAAAGGTCTGACCCTGCAAGTGAAAACAAACCCTTTTCACGATGGGGGGCGGATTCGTCCTAGACTCTTCGTTGAGTTGAAAACCACTAGTCCCTAGTTGGAGGTTTAATCGCCAAGTGATCATGAACTAAAGATTCCATTTAATGTTGTTATTATAAAGCCAGGGGATTAGACCTCACAACAATAGCGCATGCAACATTGTGGCACATAGTCGCACACCTAGAAACAGGCAACACTAGAAAACATGTAGCATGCCTCTTGTTCAGTGTTGCCTCAGTGGAATTGCGCCTTTACGAGCTCTTTCTGCACTATTTCCCCCCCTGCACCTCCGTAGCCAGGTGGAAGGAGCAGCAGTTCGTAGCACACGCTTCTTGATTAGACCGGGGTTCGAGCCCGTCACCAAATACGGAGGATGCTGAAAGGTCAAGGGAATGACCACCGCATATTCCCGGAGCAATATGGCCTTAGTTGCTAATGCTCCTAAAAACCAAATAACAACAAACAATTTCTCCCCCACTCCCATCGGTAACCTGGGGGTAATCCCAAAACTTCGCCGGATTGTAGCTCAGCTCCAAATAACAGTACAAACTTTCTGTTAGTGATATTCATCGTCTCTACTATGCCTCGCTCAACCGATTATGGTACGGTTTCGATAATCCGAATTACTCCTGCAAATCCAGAACTGGATGAAATATCCAACTTAAATAGTGAGACGCAGTCGCATGTTACAAACAATCACGAACCAATCATAATCGGCAATCAAAACGATACTGACAACACCCAAACAGGCTGTAATACAGCCAAAGGGAAAAATAAGAACTTTATAATGCCAATATCCGAAAGGCAGACTCGATCTAGGTCGGAAAAAAACAAAGAATCAACAGAAAAACTCCAATCGTTTATTAAAAGCCGCTAGTTTTATTCTTCTAATACAAGAAATTAATTACAGTTAATTCATTATATATTTCATTTGTAACTTTCGATAAGTAATATCTTATGTCATATAATGACCTTAATCATTAAAAACATTAATAAAAAAACAAAATTCAATCCAACTTTGCATCAGTATTTTTGAGTCCTGTTATCTTTTCTGACAACTCCCATAACTGTCGTGCCAAGTTTTCATCTCTGGCTGTAGAAGACACAGAAGCGGGCCGACAATTTGCGAAATATTTTCCAGACACGTTTTCAAGATCTTCTTCAATGGCTAGATAATTAGATGTTTGTGCACCTTCCAAACAATTTTTGAAGAAAAGGAAGCTCACTATCTTCGGTAAGTATTGTAAATTCCCAGTAAACCTTCGATGTATTTGACTGCTAACAATACCAGGATGAAGAGCATTAACCGTGACACCAGTGCCCTGCAACCTTTTGCTGAACTCGAAAGTAAACAGGAGATTTGCTAGCTTTGAGTTGCAGTACATCGATAGAGTATGTGGTATGTATTTCTCACAGTTCAAATTATCAAGATCTAATGAGCCGCACCAGTGACCGACGGAAGATACAACTACAATACGAGAGGGGGCGCTCTTCTTTAATAAGTCGACTAGTAGGTTGCTGAGTAAAAATGGACCAAAATGGTTGGTAGCGAAATGCAGTTCCAGACCGTCCTCCGTTATGTGGAGCCCAGGAGAAGCTATGACTCCAGCATTGTTGATGAGGACATCAAGACGTTCTTCTGTTTGCTTGAAATCTTCAACAAATGCCCGCACTGATTTCAAGGAGCTCAAGTCCAAGCGTTTGATGACTACGTTGTCTTTTCCAGTAGATTTCACGATGTCTTCCGCAGCCTCCTTTGCGCGTTTCATATTCCTGCAAGCCATAATCACACGTGCGTTACGACGTACCAGTTCTCTTGCTGTTTCCTTTCCAATTCCGGAATTTGCTCCTGTAACAATGACAGTTTTTGAGGTCATATCTCGTGTGCTCCTGCATTTTCGTGTGGTTAACTTTCGGTAAACCTTAAAAATTACTAAGAATATGATAATAGCAAAGAACGCGATCATCATTTCTTCAAGTCGAGATCAGAATAAACTGAACTGCACACTGTCTGTGCCTACTTAACCAGATTTTTTGAAAGAGGAAAAAATACCAAAATTATACGGAAAATTGTCTGACATCAAGTATTTTCGTGTACGTGTACATTTAAGTAGCATACTACGTCATTGTACCGGTTTTGTGTAGTAAGATGTCTAATTCTTCTGTTCTCGTGTGAAAGGGGAAATGAAAATCGAAATTACTCATACGTTGCGAAGATTAGTATTAGTATTTTTAGTATTATGCTGCACCAGCCAAAAAAACAAAACCGAATAAAACAATGATAAATAAATAAAATTAATAAATAATAATAATTAATAAAAGAAAAGAAAATTAAACCTATCATCCTATGCGCTTCCCTCACCCGAAGCTACTATCCAGATGACCTTTGAATTTCCCCAAACTGTCAGCCTCTACCACCCATATAATAAAATAAAATAAAAGTTTCTGTTTATACTCCGGGACGACCAAACGGTCAGAGGAGTTCACAGGATATACAGAATACAAGAAACAGCACCGTATTCAGCAGTCACGGGCTTGAACCCCGGTCACTCAAGGCACGTGTACTTATGCACCCGCGCGCCTGACCACTAGGCTACGGCTAACTTATTCCAGTAATTTATAACTCGCTGGCTAAAATAAAACTTCCTGCAGTCCAATCTAAACATTTCCCCCCATAACTTGAATTTATGTCCCCTAGTTCTGGCATCATTTATAATCTTGAAAATTTCGTCCTCATTCATTTTACTGATGCCTCTCAGAGCCTTAAACACCTCAATCAAATCTTCTCTAATGTGTCTAATTTCCAAACTCTGCAACCCACATATTCGAAGTCTTTCTTCATAAGGATACCCTTTTGCCGATCTCACCAGGCGAGTTACCTGTCTTTGCACCCTTTCAAGAAGCTCGATGTTTTTCTTCAGGTGCGGTCTCCATACTTGAACACAGTATTCCAAGTGTGGGCTAACAAAAGCCTTTTATAATAGGATTATTACTTCCCTATCTCTACTTGCAAAAGTTCGATAGATCATCGATAGGACACCATGGGCCTTCCTTGCAACCTGTTTACAATGCTCAGAGAATTTCATGCCTGACCGTATCGTAGTAGTAGTAGTAGTAGTAGTGGCATGTGATGCAAGAAAGCAAATGTATGAGCTTATGCAGCATTAGCCAAAAAAAAAAAAAAAAATCACACCATTCCGTCCAAATGCCTGTCCAGTTCCTCCTTAAATTTATTCACCAATCATATCATTAATCATGTCAATCGCAGATAGGAATACAGAGTGCCTTATTTTGTCATTCTCTTCTCCCCAGATCTTGGCTAGGTATAATATGATAAACAGTACTTACAATTAATTGTCCCCTTCTCCAGGTTGGGCCAGCTCCTTGGTTTTAGGACGACTTTACATTATGGTCTTGATTTTCGGGATTCCTCTGTTCTGTACTGCCTCAAAAAAAAAAAAAAAAAAAAAAAACTCACCGCCCAACTCACAAACTAAATGACCAACTCACCTCCTTGAACGACCAACTCACTCTCTACACGACTAATTTACTCCTCCCCGTTTCCCGCCGAACAAATCCTTATATATCCTATTTGGTGCTAAATTCCCCCTCCCTTTATTTTAATATAATCCCCGATAAATTCCTTCGTCCTTGACCATCTCAGTTTCTCCGTATACGTCTCCTGGCTCGGTCCTTTTCGGGGAATACTGACTTGACCTTCTTTCTGTAGGTCGAAGTTCGCCATCCTTCTCAGAAATTTTCCTTGCCCTTAAGCACTTTCCTAACGGTTAATACCTGATCCTATTTTAATTTCACTCTTTGGCGTGTTTAATTAAATGTTTATCATTCTAATTTTTAAGAATATATTCCAATGTTAAATGTATATATTATTATTATTTTATTTTATTATTTTATTTTTTTGTTACTAGTAAGCCAAAGCTTACAATATGCTTTTGGAAAGTGAATACATTGTTCGTATGGATTGGCCTGCTCGTTTCTACCGATGTAAATCCCATCGAACACATATGGGACGCTCTAAGGAAACGCCTAGCGGCACGTCCACACCCACTAGAAAATGTTCACCAGTTGAAGATGGCGCTGACAAAGGAATGGACAATATTACTGCAAGAACTTATCAACAACATTGTTCTAAGTATGGACTGGCGGTGCAAAGCCTGCATCGGCATTAGGGGTGACTATATCTCCTACTGAGGACCACCTCTTCCCTTTGTTCCATCTTTGGCAGTGATGCATCTGTATCATGGCAGCCAGTGCTATGTTGCCATTTTTCAATAAAGTCCCTCTGTACCGTTTTGTTTCCGTTGTTGTGTCGGTGTTGTTTCTTGTTCCGAAGTCTTTTCTGTAATAATGTAGGGCGCCTGCTGGGCAGCGTTTAATACGGATATCAAGACTCCCAGGCAGGTTTCCAGCACTAAAATGAGAAACCAGAAAGACTAGGATTTTATATGAGCGTCTAGCGTTAAATTAGGACAAGATTCTGTGCTCTAAAACTCACCCAGATGGACGTTGGGCAAGAATGCAGCAACGAGAATTGCGTTGTGATGATTAACTCTAAGGCCCTTTGTGTATTGGCCTTTGAGCCCGCCTTTAATGATAGTCTATTTAAATATATATATATGCTATCAAAAGTGTGTATTTCGGAATAGTCCTGAAGAAAGATAGATCAACAAACAAGGTATAGTTTATTATACATACATGGACTTGTGTATTTATTTACAGTAAAAGAATTAATAAGTAAAACAGGGAATTAGAATTATATTATGTTGTAAGTGTTAGCTTTACTCAGGATAGTTTTACATTTTCTAGTTAATGGATAGTAGTAACATGGCACCTTTCTGCCATACTGTCGACATTCTTCATGTAGTTTCGGTAAACAATCGTCGTTAATATACAATAAGTAGAAGAGCATCCAGCTATTCGAATTTATAGGCGAATGTGTAAGATTGACATATAGTTATGTTTGCCGTTACTGGAAACGCAGTATCCAGTAGTTGGTACAATAGATGACACATTCTGGCCTTAATATAAAAAATACATATGTGAATTTAGCTGGGAGGAGAGAGGCTAGTATGTGATATTAGGCGGGGAATAGAATAGTAGCTGTGGTCGTTCAGTAATCCCAGATAACCGGTCGCTAAACTAAAAGACGAACTTACCCAAATACTTTCCTACCGACTTGCCAGGTACGACTTCTTCTTCGCTATATCTCATCATGGACGTTTTTAACTCTGTTTCCATCTTCATCCCACCAAAAAACCCTCGGTTTTCCCATAGTCCCAATATATACACCCCTTTCCCCTTTGGATGGCCCCTTTCTTGATTGGTTAGGAGCTTATTCCTGTGGGGAAAAGCAAATCTAGGATCACCTGTCCTAGTAATTAGACACGTTTAATTTGAGAAATCTACCGTGAGAAAGGAGTAAATTATTAATTGATATACGATGATACTTCCGGGTTATACCAAGGTATTCTCTTCACTCAAAGTCTATTTACCTCTGTCCATCATTTTTCAACAAGAGTCAATTCGCAGTAATCAGTTCGAATTTCTCTCAAGAATACCTTCCTCATTCCGATTTACTCACTAGCCCCCACAGATTTTGCCATTGTATATCTGAGTAATGCAAGCGCAGCACTACTTAGCTGATCCTATCGAATGTCGGCTTCATGTAGTGGATTGACCGAACTATGGGAGTGAGATGGAAATTCGATTACTGCTTTCCTAAGAATAGAATCGGACAAAACAACTTTCAACACGGCCTTATTACTCTACACATATAGTGACTGGCAAAAGTAATGTGTGGCTATTTATGAGAATATTTTACGATATAAAAATGTTCACATTTTAATACACCTCCCGTCTACGACGAAAATTTTCGAGCAGGGGGGAAAGAAATGACCTCTTGCTCAAAATTTTAGGGTTTGAGATGCTTTTCTAATGAAAAAAAAACGTTTGCATGGAGCTTTTTGGATGGGGGGGAAAGAACCAACCTGTCTCCTCTAACAAATTGAACTACCCTAATCTAATATATATAATACAATATCGAAAGATAATAACATAACAATTTTCCAAGAGCCTTTTGGGTTCCTCTGGACAATAAAGTTATCTTGCTACTTTGAACAGAACAGTTCCTCCCTTCTTTTGTCTCTTCAACCTACCTTGGTCGTCACAGATTTCTTTCTGCAAGATCACTGATACAAAAACACTAATATGTTCTGTAATGTTCTGTTTATGAAATAACAAATGTCTATAGGTTGTATAAAACATAAAAATGTCTCTTGTATCGCGCACTGTTCTTTATTGACTACGTTGTAAAAGTGTTCTCTCATTGATGACTGTCAATCTTGGGGAAACCATGCTTTGAGCTCCTGGAGAAACACTAGACTGACGGTCCAAAGGGCACTAAGGTAATTTTCTCTTCTAGGACTGGCTGCATGTAGCTGCTCCGTCAAACTCTTCTCTCCAATGTAACATGATATGAAACAGAGATAAACAACAATTAGTATCTGCTCTTGGCTTTAAAGACATTTACAAAGTATCATATACCTTTAGCATTAAACATGCTTCAATACCAAGTAATACGTTATACATACAATATTATTCAATGATTTGTATAGATATACATATATATATTTAGCATTGGATATGAATTTTGTTCCTGACCGTTATTATATAGTCAGCTTATACCTTAAACACACGTGGTTATTATACACTCACGTTGATAAACATTTTGGTTACACATAAAATGAACTAGTTACTCTTCAAAATACATAAAGATTTACTACTATAAATGCCCAGAGTAACTTACAATAGTAAAATTTAGGAATCTATTTATACTCAAAATTACATATTTGTGGGATTACAATGATTTAGACGTTTACATTGTCTTATCTTATTATAACAATGAAGTTAAAAAAATATTTATCATACAAAGTATATATAGTGATAATTTTAGTTAATAGGATAATATATATCTGGTTAATTAATGGTGTAAATACGCTGTAGGTTACATTTACATATAATTATAAGTGGGTTTTAATGATTACATAATGCTAAAATTTTTTTTTTTTTTTTTTTTTTAGCTCTAATATTTCTTACATAGTAATTTCCTGACACCCTGGGTTGTAAATTTTATTACTCCCACCATTCCGTTATGGGAGGAGACAGTCTCGCCTTAATCAACCCCTTACCCTCGAGCCACTGAGTGTATAAATCAGCCGTGTACACGGCACAGCGCTCGGTGGGGTGATTCCATGGACATCTAACGGAATGGTCCCTCACCGTTGGCAGTGATCCCTTCTTAAAAGTAGTGAGAATCCTAATATTGACCACGGTTCTAAAGGGAAGGAGCTCTTCAAGGCGCTGTGCCTTCGCTTCCCCCATGGTAAGGATCGTGTGGTATTCTCTCGTTATGTGCGACAACCAAGATCCAAAATGTGGTGAGGTGAGGGCCCCTGGTTTTAGGGAAGAAGTAATAAACTGGTTGTCCCAGGTGATGCAGGCGATTTCCTCCGCGAAGAGTGTAGCCTCTATCTCGTCCGAGGACAGGAAATCTATTACCATCCACTGGTTGAAAGGAACCTGGTACTGCTGAGGAGGAGGGCGTCTCATAACTGGCATCCTGTTTATGTGCTGGGTGCGGAATGCCCCGCACACCCGTCGTCTTTTAGAAAATCTTTCTGGGGTAAGAATTAGTTCAGCCCCAGAGGGCACTTGCCGGGTAACTTCCGATGTAGTGACAGCACGTGTTACGCTTTTGTACAGCCATCGACTGTATACACCCAGGAAGGGCCATAGGGCGAACAATACCCTCCTGATATTCTTCGCGATTGAAGTGGCTGAGAACAATAAAATACTTACAGTAAGTAGGGTACAAATCCCATCATCCACTCTTCCTCTTCTCTTTCACTCAAAAGATTTGCTTCATTTACTCTTGTTTCTTTCTCCTTTTATGCATAAGTCCATGGAGAGAGAGAGAGAGAGAGGGAGGGCAGAAGATCTTATAGCAATTACGCTTCTCAGTTATACTTCCCATTTATTCTTCTTATTCTCACTCTCTGTCATAATTATCACTGTTTTGCTTCCCTTTCACTCGTCTTCAAGCAAAATGGATCATTTGGTTTATTTGCGAAAGCATGCCAAACATGAAGAAACCACAAATATACTCAACAAGGCTATAGATAAGAGCAAAATTGGTATTTTGATCCAGGAGGTAAATCCTCCACCAACTAATTGATGAAACCATACTGACCAAGGTGATTGCCCTGGTGCAAAACTAGATATATAGGATACTTGTGAAAAGTTAGGGTGACTTATTTGTAGCGTTGGGTCTTCCAAACAAAACTCTATGTCTTTACAGGCTGTGATAGTTCGAGCAATTAAGCACAAATTTTCTTTGTGACATTTAGTATCTGTCTTGAACTGGATAGTGTAAGTGGTTGTTTCTTGGGTTAATTTAACTGATCTTGTGGCCACTAATATGTTTTGGAAGTTTACTGAGACAGTTCCAGCTAGGCATGTCGAAAATGCTTGAAAAGTAAGAGTAGCTAGTGTGTCACATGTAAAACATCCAATTGGTCTAGTAATGTCTTCCACAAATTTGGGGCACACTGTATGTGTTTCCAGATAAAAATCAAACTCAAAAAATGACAGATCCAGGGTCAATGGGACTGATTGTATCATTGTTGATGTGAGCCGACCTGAGGGCTCGATTTCTAACTGGTGAAAAACTTGAATTTTTGGAAGTTTATTGATTTTGTTTGCCACCATTTGTTCCAAGTAAGATTCACTTTTTTGACATCTTATCTTCTCTTCATAAAACTGACATTGAATCATCCGGTCATCAAAAATGAACTGTTTTGAAACACTGTAATTTGCTTGTACATCACCGATTTCTCCGTATTTTGGTCTGGACACTAAAGCTGCTTGGTCTAAATAAGCCTCACTATTATCACCTACCCTCAAAATCACATGATGTTCAAGGATATCGGTGGGCTGATCAAAGGTTCCCAAGACTTGAATCTCAATATTATTTCGTGTAATTGCAAAATTCTTTAGAGAAATAGTTTCAACGGTCTCATTAGCACGTGTCTGAACTTCAACTATGTAACGACAAGAAACTCCTTCAATTTTGCGGACTTCGTACACCCTTGTAAAGTCTGGAACTAACCATACTCGATAGTGTAAACAGGACTGACTATCAATGATGAGACAGTTTGAACCGCTGTCTCCTGCGATGCAGTTAGTAATTCCTGGCCAACTCAAGGATTCTTTGGTGATACCCTCAAAAAGGTAGTCACCCACACAATGTTGGCCCCAAGCACAGAAGGCATTCTGGGGGCATGCCACTTGACTTATGAGATGTAATTCTGTGGGGAAAGTGTAGTACATTCGTTTTGTCTGCCAATGACACTGCACTTGTTTAAAGGTTAACTGCAATTGGAAAAGAGTTTGTTCTGCGTCAGAAACGAACCATAAGCACTGTTTGTATTCCAAATTTAACAAAGTCACACGGGCTTTAGTGGTGATTTTACAAGGTTGAGATAAGTCTGCTTGACATTCTTTTATTTTGGCATGTAAGATCTGGTGATTTGTACATGTTGAACCAACTATAAGTATAAGGGCTGATAGGTATACAATGATTTGCAGGGGTGCAGCCTGCAAAAGTCGTCTCGGCTCCATGGGGATATGTTCTTCCAAATATTCCTGTACCCTTCCTGTGGTTGTTCTAATAGTTGCTCCGGTGGTTAGGCCTGCCATACTTGTTAGGCGCCAAACAATTCGAAACATTTTCCACATGACACTAATCAACATGAAAAATCCCCTGACTGTTTGCACTATAGATTCGATGATGAGCTTAGAGTACCAAATAATGATTGCTGCTAGAATACCCAAAACTAAGTATATTAAATAAGATACAATAGGTGGGAAGCAATGTCTATTGTTTATGAATTCCCAACAAAAAATACAAGTCATCCTCTTACATTCATCTCTTCCTGCCAAATGTATTGTTCCTTGCATTATTTTCCCTTGTTGGGAAACAAAAAGAAATTTTAATGGTCCTGGGGTTAACATAAACTCGCGAGGAACTTCTGCCTGAAATGGTTCTTTATCTATTACAAAAGTTCGTTCATGGCCAAACCTTCTTATTATTAAGGTACCCTTTTCTAATGTAGAGAAAACCGGGTCTGTAAACTTGACGTCTAATCCTTGCTCTTCAAAATGAGCTTGCTCATCAGACAACACATGTCTTGTGTGCCTAATTCGATGCACATGTTCAACGGGTGGTGTCAAACAGACTTTATAGGAAATCACTGGCGGATTCCTGATAGTCTGCGAGCCCCACTCCACTAACCAATATGTTTCAGCTGGTTGTCTCTGACATACACATGACGCTTGCTGATTGCACTCAGTTTCGAAACAATACTCAATACTTCCCTTGCATCTTTCCTTGCTACACTCACAACTCTCTCCATTTCTTTGACACTCATAAATAACTGAAGTGCCATTCTCTTTCAGGGACTGTTTTAATATAAAATGGGCTGGTGGGACCAAAGTGCCGTTTTCAAGGAGAATTCGAGATACCCATTGCTTGAGGCAATTTCCGCAGTTCATTATTGAACAACTATTCTGGGGAAGTGATTTTCGTAGAGACAAAGATGGTTTGGTCATCTCACACTTGTACACTCCATGTTTGACTTGACAAATTTCAACTTCAGCTTGACAAAACAGGAGAAAAGTTCCTAGGATGATCATTCTCAGCAAATAACTCATATTGGGCGTCACACTTGTTATAGGACACGAAAACCAAACTATAAAGGGAGGAAAAAAAAATTACTCAGGTGCGTCTTTACTGCGTCCCACTAACAACAACAAAAATAACAAAAAAAAAAATCTCTCTCTCTTTTTTTCAATCTTTCCATGCATCTCTAATAAGACCCACCAAATCAAGTCCTTTGTCTTCATGTTGTGGGTCTAACCTTGATGCAAGCGGACCTAACATCCACTGTAGTGCTCTATTGACACCACTTGGCTGTTCGTTTTGATTAATATTTTCCTGCTCACTGGGTGGATTATTTGGTTCTGCTCTTTCTCTTCCCTCCGGAACTGATTCAGGAACTAACACTTCCTTTTGGGTTGGAGGTTTGATAGTTACTATATGTGGAGTGTGGGTCACATGATCACGACTGCGCAAGTTATACCCATGTGCCGGGGTTGGTTTATGGGCAGCTTCCACTAATGCTTCAGGTTGTTTTGTCTTTGTTTGCTCATTTTGATCCTTATTGGGGAGGAGGTTTAAAGGGATTGACACTGGAATAGTTGCAGCTCTTCTAGTTAGCTGGGTTGTCACTGGTAGTGGGTCTACAGGGGGCATACAATCACACTCTTCCACAAGGGGATCATCAAAGATCCAGGTTTCTTTAGGTATTGTTTCAGTACATGTTTGATCTGATAATTCACTGTCTTCTGATTCCTCCATTCTGAGATCAGGAAAAACTTTCCTATCAATTAATTTTGTCAATCTATCTACATGCACTAACTGTCTGTCCTTTGGGACGTATAAATTCTGTATTTCAAAATTGACTGGAGAGGTTTGATTGATTACACGGTACGGGCCTGTACTCAGGCAAGCTAGTTTCTTGGTTGTTCCCACCTTCACCTTAGGTGTAAAAAGATACACTAGATTTCCCACACGAATGTTTTTGTCAACAGCTACTGCTGCTCTACGTTGCTCTTGTTTCTGGACAGCTTCCTCCAAATGTTCCGAAACAATTTCGTAGGTTCTACGGAGTCGTGCACACATCTCTTCTGAATAATTCTCCAGGGATGAGTATGACTGTCTCGCTTTAGCGTGCCATAAATCTGATGGTAACACTAGATCTCTTCCATAAATTAAGAAATTGGGTGTTTCTTGAGTAGAACTGTGAGTGGCAGCATGATATACAGCGACAGCCAATGGTATCATCTCATCCCAATCTGACTGGGTCTGATTTATGACGTGAGATAATATGTTCGCTAAGGTACGGTTTAACCGTTCCACCTTGGCATTGCACTGCGCATGAAACGAAGAGGTATGAATTTGGTGAATGTTCAATTTTTCACATACTTGTCGCAATAATGAGGACATGAAATTAGTACCTCGATCTGTGAGTATGTATTTAGGAATTCCATGTCTCGCTATCACATTGTTTATAAATGCTGTGGCTACTTCATCTGCCTTCTGAGTTTTGAGTGGAACTGCTTCAACATAACGCGTGAAATTATCTACTGCTAACAATAGATATTTATGTCCTCTCAAGGACATAGGGAGAGGTCCTAGAATGTCTAATGACACTCGCACCCAAGGTGAATTTTCAACGGGAACTCTCATCAGAGCTGCTTTGGCTTTAGGGTTATAACCTTTACGTTGCATACATGATGGACATGTCTCAATATAGTTCTTCACTTCCGAAAACATCCCAATCCAAAAAAAATTTTTCCTGAGTTTCTCCAATGTCTTCTGTAGCGCAAAATGGCCTCCACTTAAAGAATTGTCGTGGCATGCCTTCAACACTTCTGACTTCAGGCCAACGGGCACTACTAGTTGTTCCGTTGGCTCTTCTCTTGTCGCTCCAGGGTCAGATAAAGTGTAGTGATATAGTATTCCCTCTTTAGATAAGTAGAAGGAATCTGGGATTTTCACTGATGCTTGGGGTATTCCCTCCAACTGTTCGATTAACTTCTGCAAAATTGGATCTTCTCTTTGCAGAGTTTTAATCAGAGTTCTGGTTTGTTGCTGAGGCATAACCAGTGATTCTATGGTTACATCAGCCGATATGGGAGCGACTAACTCAGTTGTTCTTGTTACCTTTGATCTTTTTGGTTTTTCCTCTGCTTCTAACACAGGTCGCGAGAGGAAATCTGCATTTGAATGCACTTTACCCGGACGATACACAATTTTATAGTCATACTCTTGTAACAGCATGCTCCATCTCGCTAAGCGGGGCGAAGGATTTTTCAAATTGAGCAGAAAGCTCAATGGTTGGTGGTCCGTTATGAGTGTAAAGTGATTGCCCACTAGAAAAGGTCTAAATTGCATAACTGCAAAGATAATAGCCAATGCTTCCTTTTCTGTTGTACTATAATTTACTTCGGATTTCTTCAATAATCTCGAAGCATAGGCAACTGGTTGTCTTGAATTTTCATCTACTTGCGATTCTAAACATGCGGCAATTGCATAGGACGAGGCATCAGCCGAAAGAACGAAAGATTTAGTGAAATCAGGGTAAACCAATAACGGAGGAGTGGTCAAAATAGTTTTCAGCTGGTCAAAAGCCTGCTGCGTAGAGCAATCCCAAACAAATGGCGTTTCCTTTTTGGTCAGCTGGGTCAATGGACGGGCGATTTCAGCATAATCTGGGATAAATTTCCTATAAAATCCCGCCATTCCCAGAAACGATCGGACTTGTTTGATAGTCCTCGGAATTTTGCAATCTCGGATTGCCGCGACGTTGGCCGGATCCGGACGAATACCGTCACCGCTGACTAAATGACCTAAATATTTCAATTGCTCCTTCAGAAACTCACACTTCTTAGGTTTCAATTTCAGATCATATTCTCTGAGACGCTGAAAGACTTTTCGCAATTTCAGGAGATGTGAATCGAAGTCGGATGAGGCGACAATCAAATCGTCCATGTAAGCAAAAATGGAGTCTTTATGCAAATTTTGTAAGGTCAAGGCCATTGCTCTCACAAAAGAACAGGGCGCGTTCTTTAATCCAAACGCCATTTTTCGGAACTGATATAAGGATTCACCAGTGGTGAAGGCAGTTTTGTGACGATCAGCGGGGTGAACTTCAATTTGGTGGAATCCGCTCTGCAGATCAAGCGAAGTAAAGTAGCGCGCTTCCCCTAGAAGCTGAAGAATTTGATTTAAATCCGGGATTGGGTACGAATCCGAAACAGTCTTAGCATTCAGCTTGCGAAAATCTATGCAGAGCCGATATGTGCCATCCTTCTTCTTTACTAAAACTATCGGGGCCGAGTAAGGTGAATTGCTGGGTTCGATAATATTTGATTCCAAAAGATCGTTTACCTGCTTCCGGACTTCATCTTTCAACTTGAAAGGAACCCTATAAGCTGATTGCCTAACTGGTATACTGTCTGTCAATTTAATTCTATGTTTAAATACCTTTGAATTTCCTAGCTGAGCTGGACACTTGGCAAAAACATCTCTATATTCATACAACAAGTCCGATAGTTTATGTTTCTGATCACCAGTCAAATGATCAAGATCAAAATCTTTTAAAGTCACAGGAGATGCCTTATTTTCTTCTACTTCCTTACCTGCAAAAGTAACTGGATTATTTTCAACCCTTTCCAAACTAGCAATGCCCATCCCCTTTGGAAGATGTAAAGGCTCAGCCGACAAATTTGCCACCAAGACTGATATCAATCCATCGGACTGTACTTTGTCGATTGAACACCTGACAGCTAAGTCTTCACTACTTAGGTTAAAATTAGGCTCTGTTAGCACCAATTGTTCAGTGGAAACAGCAAGTTGGTTACAATATGCTGTCACTACCCTCTCTGAAGCAGGGGGTAGTGTTGGGAGGTCTAATCCCCTGGCTTTATAATAACAACATTAAATGGAATCTTTAGTTCATGATCACTTGGCGATTAAACCTCCAACTAGGGACTAGTGGTTTTCAACTCAACGAAGAGTCTAGGACGAATCCGCCCCCCATCGTGAAAAGGGTTTGTTTTCACTTGCAGGGTCAGACCTTTAGAGTGCGCTGTGTGATACCCTAGGTTTTCCAGGTTGGGTCTTCCTTTTCAACCTAGAGCCGCAATAACCCGTATTAAAATATTACTTAGCTGTTTTATTCCCACCTTTATGCTTGTTGACGGTGGTGTTTTATCTAGAGACTTCTTGCTCTAACTAGATTCCTCCATATATATATATATATGTTCACTTATCTATCTATATATATCTCTTAGTTCAGTTTATGCCCCCAAGTAAATAAAAGGATCATGGACACATTTATGGATTAACAGATAAACATTTTAATAGAAAACAGGATGATTAACAATACAACTATTCCACATATGGTGGTTATGGGCAAGAGTCAAGACAACAGAGTTATTGGCCAACACCTTACAATTACCTCTTTAGAGTGGGCCCTTAGACAACTGAGTAGTGGTGCAATATCTTATTAGCTTGTACTTAGTTGATTCAATGATCAATATTACGCCCTTTTAATGATTCACGACATTACATAATTCTTTAACCCTAACATTGTTGGAATTTGGTCCGGGAGCTGTCTACCTAAAAGGGGTGTACTGTTCCGTGTGGAGTGGGTATGTGTGTATGTGTGGGGCGGTGTCACGAGTCCGGGATGTCTAAATAAGCAAACTATTTGCAGAAGGAGCACTTACCGATCAACTTCACGGACTTTTTGTACTTCGACGTCAGTAGCTTCTAAGGAGAACTCGGGAGAATACTGATGCAGGCGAAATTTTGAGGACTCGTGTCCACCGTGGACGTGGCGACCGCACTACGGGTAGGGGGGGATGAGACGTTCACTTGGTCTACATTAACGACCTGGCTTCTTCCACACACACCTTCTCTTGCTCCCCGTCTTCCCTTTTTACATCACCTCACAAACATAAAGGAGTTTTCGGATTGGATACTAAATTCCTGGGGTGACTCTTGCCTTCCAATGAGGATTATGACCTCGAGACAAAGTCAACAGCCCTCTAGTGGGACCTTTCCAGGTCTTGGTGCACGCACCTACGCACTTGCTGGGCCTCGGCCTTCATCCTGTTGGCTTGCAGGCCAACATACAGCTGCGTCTTTTCGTAAATGCTGTAATCGTAAACTCGATTTCCTTCTTCACTTACCACTGCGCCATCCACCGTCTGGTACCGCTGATAACATTATCTGTGACAGGAACCAGGATGTGGGCGAGACTGGTGACTTAACTTTCTCTTCGCATTCTTTTATTTGCCTTTACTTTTGTAGCAAAGTTTTATCACTCTACTGAAATTACTGAATAAGACAGTTAACTCATAAAGCCTTTATATATATATTTGTAATTAAATCCCCAACTAATAAAATATTCATTCGCTCCCTTTTTAGAGTTCTATCCATATACGTTCCTCTTCTTTGTCAAACCGATCTCCATTTCTAATGTGATTCCCTGATGTATAAACAATATTCAGTTATGCATTCAGTTATATTTCAGACTTGGTAATGATCAGGAATTACTGGGTGTCTCCTTGACTCTAACACTAAGGAAAGTATAGACTTGTAGCGGATTTAATGTCTCTAAAAAGATTAACTTCCGTAGCAGGAAACACAAAACTTGCACTTGGAAAAAGTTGATTCACACAGAATCTGTTTTGTCTTGGACAGATTCGGAATATGTTTATGATTTGAATAATGTCAAGTATTAATAGACAGCTGCTGTAGTAACTACATATTAGAATAAAAAAAGGATTGAGGGGGGGGGGGGAAGTGACTGGTTGCCTTGGCAACATTCCTCCATTCACCAACTGTGAAGACCAAGGATTGGTCGAGAACAGTCTCCCTCCCTGGAGTAGAACCAAATGTAAGTAGATGAACTTTACCATACATTTACTAATAGTATTGTTATTCCTCTTATTCTATTTATTGCTTTAATTTTTATTTATTATTATCATTATTATTACAAAGGTATTTGATATGAGCGCGCTCTCTTGTGTGGTAAGAATTCTCCTCGGTAAAGGTCAGTGCGATTGGCTGAAGAAGTTGTAGGGTGCCGTTAGGAGCCGCAGGCCCTTTCGACCCTTTCTAATTTACGGTATATTATCAGGAAAGAGTAATAACTGAGCTAAAAGATTGTGAAACACGAATTTTCTAAGTATGTGTCTCGTTTGCGCGTAAAGTTTGTTAAGTTATCACCGAACTTTGAACACAAGAAGAGGGTATAACAACTCCAGATCGACATATTTTTTTTTTTTAAGTTAATTTCCGCAGTTATACCTCTAACTTGTGAGAAATTTACATTGATCATTGATCCAATTTCTTTACCAAAACTTCATATTAATTTATCAAAATAAAATTTAACAACAATAGATCGCCAGAGTTGGGGAACAAATCTTCATTGTGGTATCACACACACTTCTGGAACAGTCAATTTACACTTTAGGAAGGTGAAACTAAGAGTCTAATTTGGAATGTTCAGCAACAGTTTTCTGAGAAATTCTTGTGAGAAAACATAGTCTTTCTGTAGATTAATCTTTCATTTTTTTTTTTTTTTTTTTTTTTTTTTAAATCACTGAGGGTTGTAACCGGTCCACTCCTCGAACAACAGTGCCTTTGTGGGGGTGGAAGACCTTATAAGTTCCAGGTTATTTGGAGAGGAAAGTAATAAGAAGTTTCCGTGCTTGAGTCCTTGGAGGTCACAGATTTCCTTCTTTAAATGGCACTTACATTAACACAAGTCCTAATACATTGAGAAACACTAAGAACACATCGGCCCAACATTGATGATGGCACTTCTCTCTTGTCGTCACTCATTGCCCATTTACATGAAAGAAAAAGAACAAAACGTAATATCAGTATTACAAATCAGCTCATAGTAGGTTATATTAGGTCATTTTACATTTGACTGTTAGTATCCATTTCAATCAATGTTATATTTCTTGATTTAACATTATATCTTGGTTATACATATCACTATAGTAAATAGATAAACACAGTACCTTAAACATCAAATGATAAAGTTAAATGTTAAATGGTTAAGTTACCTCCTTAAACTTCAGAATACACTTCTGGGTGGCTGTTCGTTTGATATATCCGAAACCAACCCAGTTCAAATGGAACTACACATACACTTGATATTTGTCCGTATGGGACATATTATAATACGATACAATACGTTAGGTTACCTAATATCTTGAGATAACATACTCCTAGTGAGGTATAATAATATCATATGATATAAGAATATGAATATAGTAATATGACATGACCATAAACTAACCATTTCAATTCAAGTTACATAGAAATAACAATATTCATTAAGAAGCTTATTACAATATAGATATTTTTTTTTTTTTTTTTTTTTTTTAAAACATCCTTCCTCTCAATTTCAGAAATTTAACCAAAGAAGTTTAAATCATTACATAAGTATGCATTGAGAATATTATTCATCATCTTTCAGCAACCTTTTCATCACAGACTTCTTTATAATGTGAATGCTTTTAAGAAGGAATAGAGTGCATATTTTATATACCAATTAAGTTAACATTGCGTCTTAACATAATTTACATACCAATGGATTACCCAAAATAATATTTGGAAGGCAAGGTTGTAAGTATACAACCTCTTTTTTTTTTTTTTTTTTTTGATAGTTCTACATTTGCATATTTAGACCATCTCTTCCTTGCGGCGTGTGACTTCAGTGTCCGGTATCTGCTGATGATTCTCTTGGTGTGTGGTCAAGCATGACAGGGCTTTAGATTCAGCTGATTCAATCTTAGCAATTTCTTCGTCACGGTCAACAAAGGAAGGGTTACTCCCGACTAGCGCTTCTCTTTCTAATTCTGTTTCTGTAGTGGCAACCTTTATGAGTATTGACCGGAGAGTTTGTCTAAATTGAAGAAAGTTCCATCGGCTAACTTGCTTTGCTAGATTTCGTTCTACTTCAAGTGGGTCTTCAATGGCTAGTGGGGATTTCCATTCCCACTCAGCTCTTCGGAAGCACATTCGTCCACGTGTGATCGATATGATTACATTCTGGTAATCAAATTCTTCGCTGTAAAAGAGTAACATACGTAACCAAAGTTCTCCAACTTGATCTTGGTTCCTCTTCCATATGGGCCAAGTGTTGATTATTTCTCCTAGGGTATTCTGAAAAGATATAGGTCGTCGCTCTATCCACCAGTCTCTTGTCATCCCAGGTATCTCCTGTAATACTGGGAGGACGGGTGGACGAACTTGTTGTAGGTAATAAATGACCATCAAGGACAGTCCGTAGGAGGATAGGCCATGTGTTCCAATTTTTTCCTTGTGAAGTTTCTTGGTGATGTTCTTCAGGTTCCCTACGAGAATCTTTACCCTTACATCTAATCTTACGTAAGTCTGGAGAAGGTAGCTACTAGCTTCAGCAAGTGAATTGTTCAGACAAATTGTAACTCTTAGTTTTTCTCGTCGAGGCCCACGACTCTTAAAACATAACTTCGCAAGTGGTGTTCGTGCATGAACAATCGTGTCTGCTTGTATGCACAGTGTGTGGAGTTTCAAACCTGCACATATTTCGTCGATGGTTCTCTCCATGAAAACTCTTCGCTCTTCGGATTCGAGGATTGGAATATTGGCATTAATATCCAAAGCTGAGTACCAGGCATCAAGTCGGGTAATTGAGGAACCAATAACTGATAGATTGGAGCCAGGATATGTCTTACAGATGTATCCTCGAACGTACGCAAATAATGTTTCCTTCTCCTTCCACTCGCTTCTGGTAGGGTTCTTCTTGAAGGTATGGTGATTACATGATTTCGTCAGAGCTTGTAATCGTAGTGGATTGGTCAGTGCCTGTATCACCCTATTTTGGCTATCATATAGCGTATCGGCAGAAAGTTGTGAGCGTGAGCAACATTCCTCAGTGTGCGGATCTTCTATCTTCCAAATGGTCAATTCTCGTTCGAGTTCTTCTACTGACTCCACTCCTCCAATTGCCATAATTGAGCTCCTTTTATCCACTCGATGAATTTATTAACCTATAAAATGATGAATTTTCTTGTAAGCGTTGGGTGTCCGTGTGGTTATGAATAACGATTTACGAGAACAACTTTCTTGTCTTTACTCAATTTTTTAACTACTTCCTTCTTCTATCTATGCATGTATATATTAGAGGTGGCATCTTAATTGCATAGGTTATATGCTGTTCGTTATACCCATACTATATGTGGTGATTACTTAGCACATAGCAATATTAATTGATGTCTGAATCGTATCTGATTATCATGCAACAATAGTAACTCTCAAATGGCTAACAACTCTCAAAACTACTTAAATGGATTTTTTTTTTTTTTTAATTTCTGAAGAGACATAAAAGTGGTAAAGGAGGAAGGGCCTCTTCATCATAGATCCAATCTGCACTATCCGGTTGTTTCGAGTTCTCGGTGGTACTTAAATTGTTGGCTACATGTTTAGACTTTATAACATTACTCTCTACGATGCTGATGACTGTTTGTGTTGATACACTTCTGGTAATAGGATAAGTGTCTACTCTTTGCCTGCAGTATTTCTGCCAGACATGTAAGAATGGACTGTGAATATGGTCTACTTGGCTAACAAACTCCCTGGCACCTTGCTTCACGCTTCGCTTGCGTCTACGGACTCTTCTACACACCTCACAGTGAGTTTCTTCTGTTGAGTCCATTGCATAGCGAGAGAGAGATTGGCCTTTTAAATCTGAAACTGTAGAACATCCTGTGTGTGGTTCGCTCGCTATGGGGGAAGTGTACTTACAAACGATACGACCTTTACTACTCTGAAAACTTCTCCATCGACTCATTCTGAATTTGTAGCTGTGAATATATATTTTTTTTTCCTTTTTTTTTTTGATTATAGCGTTATGAGATAGATGAGGTTGAAAAGAACATCTCTTTTTTTTTTTTTTTTTTTTTTAGAATAATCCTTTTAAAGAATGACCTCGTATTCAACTATTCCAGCTATTGGCGCTAAGTAGGTAGCTGCTGGTGTCCCCATCTCATTTACGTCAAAACGGCCATGGTCATCTCCCTCACAACAACATTTCGTCAATATCAAAATTCCGAGTCCTATCGTAACTATGAGGCTGCTGGCTACTGCTGACACTAAAGCTATAAATTCAAAATTCGTGTTCTGTGGACTTACCATAACTGTTATTTCTGTTGTTCCCCACTCATTGATCGCGTGAAAGATGTACTGACCATAGGTGTCAGAGGTGACTCTTATAAGGATCAATGTAACACGAGTATAACTGGTATAGTTGTGAACCTTAAGATCCCATCGAAATTGGTCTGGAAGCGCCTGTCCTTCAAACGACCAATACCAGTTTCTGACTGGTGGCACATTCTTAATCATACATGGGAGGTGTAGAATTTCTTCCAATTCTGCTTCGTGGTTTAGCCTACAGTGCACCAGAGGCGGTCCTGAAATAAACACAAGACAACCATCCTGAATCGTGGGAAATGGGGAACAAGAAACGTAGCATTCATATCTTCCAGTTTTTGATTCTTGCAAGTTGTCAATGATTAACTCCTGTGAGTGGGCATTGTGGAGAATTACTCCATCCCTCTTCCACTTAATTTGTGTTTGGGGTTTCGCATGCACGGTACAATTTAGAATGATGGTTTCGCCGATCTGGGCGGCAGTGTCATTTAATTTGGATAATAATACAGGTTTATACATAATGTCAATACGATAGGTTTTGACTGAGAATCCCAATTGATTTTCCGCTAAACAGGAAATTAAATCCCCATCATTCTCTTCCTGCAAGTCGCGTATTTCCAATAAGGGTCGATTGGTCTCATGAAGTGTTACATTATTCCGATACCAGAAATAATTAATTTTGCTGGGGTTCGCTTTAACATGACAGAAAATTTGTAGGTCATCTCCCACCATTTTTGGGCTCTTCATAAGTTGCATAGTTATTCTAGGCTTGAATTTTACATTAATGACAACCTGGGCATAACGAATTTCAGTCAGCGCCGGGTGCTCCGTGACACAGGTAATGATTTTCTGGTCCCAAGAATCGTTGATCGATTTTAGGCTCCATGTTACATCTACAATTGTCGTTTTGTTTACAGAGTCTACTCGCTCCTTTAACGTAACATTTGACGTCACTATTTGTTGACTCCAATCCCTCCAAAATATACTTGGGGATGGCTTACCTGAGATCACCCGACAGGTCAGTATTAATTCTTGTCCTTCTATTAGGTTAAACTGGGCACCCTCCACAATAAAGGGTGGATCTGGGGGAATCAACACTGTCAGAAAAGCTCTTGATGAAACACTCACACTCCCATCAAGGAGGGTTAATTCACAGTGAAAACTCTCTTCGTCCTCCAATTCAACAGGCTTGATTTGCAGATTGTACGTTCTCGCCCCTGTTGAACCAACCATGCCATATCTGGTCCAGATTCCAATATGATGTGCATCCCCTAGGGATCTACCATTTTTAAACCACTCGAAGTTTTCTACCGGGGTTGTACTGCTACACGGTAAGATCACTGATTGCCCCAAAATAGCCGTCCGATTGATCGGCTGCATGAGAAAAACATCTTCGGTGACTACAGCCTGGATATAGGTCAGGAAAGCTCCAAGGATTACAATCATTACTCCACTCATCTCTGTCGTGTCCTCTTGAAAGCCTTAGGTTTATACCTAAATAATAGACATACCTTCCTTTCAGATATTTTATTTTATCTATTCCTAACAGCAACAAAAATATCCAAATTTTTATTTCCAGGACGAAGAAAATTCAATATTTATATTTTCGAATAATGAATATAAGGATTTACTGTTTACTTAAATTTCCTCCCTTTTTTTTTTTTTTTTTTTTTTTTTACATAACTGTTTATTCATTTCGTTTTTCTTTTTGTACAGATTTTTTTCCTGAGTTTGCGAAGGTACTCTTACTCCTTCTTAAAACTTCAGCGGTCTTTCTTTCCACGATAGTTTCCGTGGTAGTAGCCACGAAGAGGGTCGACCTGAGAACCTGTCGAAACATCTTGAAATTTGGCCAACTGAGTGGTTTTCCAAGATTACGATCATCCTCAAAGGGATCCTCGACTACGAGCGGTGAGCTCCACGCCGGTTTCGCACTTCTTAACAACATCTCATCTCTTTTTATCGAAATAATGACGTTTTGGTACTTAAATTCCTCGCTATAGTATAATAGCATTCGGAGCCACAGCTCCCCGACTCCATCGCGATTCCTTTCCCATCCGGGCCAAGTTTTAGATATCCATTCTACTTCATGCTGAATGTGGGCAGGAGGCTTCCTTTTCCAGTAGTCCTTGGTAATTCCAGGTAACTCCTGTAGGACTGGGAGAACTGGCGGATGAACCTTCTGCAGGTAATAGATTACCATTAGTGAGATTGCATATGACGATATTCCATTATGCCCTGCTCCTTCAATATGGAACTTCCTCGTTACGTATTTTAGATTCAAAATAAGGGTCTTTACCCTCACGTCCATCTCCACATACAAACGAAGTAAAGCGCTATTGGATTCGGCGAATCGATTGTTTAGACATATATCGACCAACATAGTCTCTCGTCTTGGACCTTGGCTCTTATAGAGTACTTTAACTATGGGAACTCGGGCCTGAACAATGGCGTCTGCCCCCATACAGTTCGTACGCCTTCGAAGTCCAGAGCATATGGTTTCTAGTACTCTTGTTTCGGAGACCTTTCTCACCTTAGAGTGCACACCTGACAACTTCACATGGAGATCTAAGTCTGAATTCCATGTATCAAGTCCAGTAGAGGTGGAACCAATTATCGATAGTCTAGACTCGGGATACATACTCAAGATGTGTTTCTTGACAGATGCGAACAGAGCTTCTTTCTCGGTTCGTTCTTCGACTGTAGGGACTAAGTTTTCAGTCTGACGGAGGCACAGGACAGACAGTCCTTGTATACGTAGTGAGTTCGTCAGAGCTTGTTGCAACCATTCCTGAGTAGTCAAGTTTGTGGACACCCGCGGGTGTAGATAGTATTTTTGAGCCTGATGTACGTCCATTCTCAGATTAGCCAATTCCTCCTCGATATCCTCTACGGGGTCAGCTCCTCTGGTAGCCATGACATTTCTAAGATTGTCCTTGCTGTCTCGACTTGCCTGCAACATGATGAATTTGCCTTAGGCACTGTAGTTGAGAATGTTAGTTTTTTTTTTTTTTTGATCAATAGCATTTTTCCCAAAGATTATCCTTACTATTATTAGTGTGGTTATTCATTATTATATATATATCTATACATATACATTTTTTTTTTTTTTTTTTTAAATACTGAATGCTCATCTTCCCTAATCTATCAGCTCCACAAAATTTTCTTTGTCACTGGGACCGTCTGAATGGTCTGGGGTCTTTGGACCCTCCAGGGCGTCAAGTACATCCCAAGGATCTTCTATAGCCAAGAGGCTAAGACTTGGAGCAAAATACATTGATTTAGTCAACCAAGACGCGATACACGGCACTCGCTCTATGGGCACTGGTTTTGGGTCTTGTATTGTTTCGAAAATCTGCACAAACTCTCTATTCATCGTGGTGAGAACCCCTAACAAATCGATTGCTCCATTGGCTCCTTCTAATTTATCACAAAGACGCTGAAGGAACCAACTCCCATCTTTCTTCATTTGCCAGGATTGGCATCTCTGTACTGCTGAATGTACTAAAAGAAAATCTGCATGGGCGAAAGTTTGAATGGTTGATGGGTCAATTTTTGTCTCTGCAGGCTGTATTTCAGTGCCGGTTAACTTGACACCATGGCAGTTCTGGATGAAATATATTTTAGGTTTTCCTTTTAAAGTAGGTGCATTCATTTCCAGGAGGGGATATGTGATGTGATCAAAAGTATACGAGCCATCTCGCGCAAGCAGCTTATTATCTTCCCCATGGGTGATGATACAGCAGACAAAGCAATCTACATGTGACTGGTCCTCAGCCGCAATGCCCTGTAAGATCATACCAATTTCTACGACTGATGCATCATAATAAACTTGGGATAGGAATCCCATAGATGCAAAACACCCACGCACACGCTCCGCATCCTGAGAAGCACTCATCTCACCGCATTTTATCGGTGTTACTTCAAATATCCGGTTACACAAGATCACACAAACTCCTTTCGTACTGTGATTCATTCGATAAAATTCTTCTCCCAGAACCTGTTGAGGAATAGAAAAAGACGGTTCAGTATTTCGAGGAGTGACATTGCATCCTAAGCGTCTCTCCATTAGATCTGGGAATTCGACACGCTCGCAGATTATCCGGGCCATTCTTACGCCTTGCCCAATCACAAGTCTCCTGGAAGTGACATTAAAAAAAACGATTTCTAATGGCTCAGTGGTTATTGGAGTAATCATTTGAGATTCCAATCTCAGTCCTAATGGCAACACCGTGTGGCCTTCACGAGGGGCAATAAAACCTATGCAACCAGGTGGTATTAGGATCCTTAATCCAGTATTAATGGTTCGATGTGATCCAGACGGAATCACACATCCTCTTGGATTTAGAATTGCATACCCCAGTGATGGGAACGCCTCTCGCACTGGTTCATATGCATTACGTGTCAACCTGGTATAATAGATTGTGGGGACAGTGGATAGCTGTTGTGCTATAGCGGCCTCCAATGTTCCTGTGACTCGGTGATTCCATTCCATGGTTTTCAGTGGAAGGTTGTGGCCAGGGCTACTGCTAATTAAATTTTTCGAATGTTACAATACGTCCTCCTCTTCTTTTCTCTTTTCTGTAAAGAAAGAGATAGAGATGACGACTAATTTACTATTCTTGCTCTTTTCTCATTCCATTTCTTTGCAAATTGTAAAGAAAGGATGAGACCGGTAAATTTTCACATCTTTCTTCTCCCTTGAACTTCAACCTAATTAATCTTCCTTACTACTTATCCAAATATTCTAGATTCCTAAAGTTCTTAATCAATACTGTTGGTTAAAATGAGATGCCAAAATCATGAGATATATCTGTATATACATATTTTTTTTTTTTTTTTTTTTTTTGAGCATTCTTTGAACTTCCTGTGACCTACCTTTTTATACAGGCCAAACAAGCCCCAATCATAAATAAACTTCCTAAAACAATGGCCGCTAGGATCGCTGGATAGAGGAGCCAAGAAATTATACTGGTTCCTCGAATAAGCCTTACAAAGGCTTCCCATGGATTTTCTCCTGGCGTGAAATCTGGTTGTGTCTTTACCTGTGAATAGTTGGGATGCATTACTAGTATTGTAGGGTCATCTAAACAAAATTTCAAATCGCGGCAATCCGAGATTGTGCGTCCAACGAGGCAAATCTTTTCCTCATGGCACTTCTGATCCGTTTTAAATTGTATTTCAAAATCTGTGGCTGTGGTAGTCAAATATAAAGATTTAGTAGCTACTTCAATGTTTTTAAAAGTGACGACAACTCTTCCGGCTAAACAGGTTGATGATGCTGTCACCCGAGTTACTACCATTGTGTCACAAGCATAGCATCCCACTGGAGTTGTTATTTCAGGTGATAGTTTTGGACATACAGTATGAGTTTCCATGAAGAAGGTATATCCATTAAAGTTCAGATCTAGCACTAAAGGTGCAGATCGAAGCATTTTTGATAATAACTGTCCCGACTGTTCTGTATAGAACTGATGATATGTTCGTGTTTTCGGCAATTTGTTAATTTTTCCTTTCACCATCCTCAGCAAATAGGACTCTTTCCTACTGCAAGTAACTCTAGCTTCGTACAAATGACATGTGATCATATTTTCATCAAAAATGAAATCCTTCGAAACACTATAGTTAGACTGGACGTCTCCTATCTCACCATACTTCGGTCTTGACATAGGAGCAGCCTTATCCAAGTATGCCTCCTGGGGTTGTCCCACTCGCAAAATTAACTGGGAATCCGTGATTCCTGTTGGCTGGTCATATGCACCAACCACTTGCATTTCTATCCCCTTCTGTGTTCGAGCATATTCCTCGAAGATTATCTCTTCGTCGCGTCCGTCCTCTTCTGTGTGAGCAATGACCACATAGGAGCAAGACATACCATTGACTTTCCTTACTTCGTATGATTTCGTAAAGTCAGGGACAAGCCATACTCGGTAATGGATACATGATTGACTATCGATTATCAAACATATCGAACCGCTATCTCCAGCTAGACAGTTTGTAATCCCAGGCCAGCTTAAGGATTCTTTTGTCAGAGCGGGGAAGTTGAAGTCTCTGTGGCATACGTCTCCCCAACGACAAAACTGATTTTGTGGACAGCTAGTTTGGCTGACTAGATGCTCATCCACAGGAAACGTATAATAAAGTCGCGTTGTTGACCATCGGCATTTTACTTCTTTGAATGTAATTTTTAGCTGAAACACTGTTTGATCAGTAGTTGAGGTGAACCATAGACACTGCGTAAATTCAAGATTCCTTAGTGTAACTCGAGCATGGGTAAACAGTTCACAAGGATTTGTGCCTTCGTTTCCATCACACTCTCGTACTTCGGATGGTATAACTTGATGATTACTACATTCGTCTACAGCTAGCGTGGTTATTATTAACCCTATCAACATAATAACAGTTGCAATCAATGGTCCTTGATCATTTACTCTACCCATTCCTCTCGCATGATTATCAAAATGTTGACTGACTCGCTCAGTCGTTTGGGCTATTCTTTCACCGGTATTAATTCCCGCAATAGCTGAAATGTGACCTGCTAATTTCGCTAACCGCCATCCGGCCCTTAATAGTAATGTTAAGGCTCTGATAACTTGCCACAATAATTGTATCAGTACTTTACTGTAGTAGACAGCCATTAATGTCATAATGCCTACAGTTACATAGATACAATACACTAAAGATTCTGGTAGACAATGCCTATTTTTAATTAGCTCCCAACAAAAAAACACAATTCAACTGATAACATTCATTTCTTCCAGAAACATGTACTACACCCTGCAGTACATTGCCCTTTTCAGTAATGAAGGAAAATTTTAATGCTCCTGGGATTCTCAACATTTCTAAAGGTACTTGGGCTTGTAAAGGTTCAGTGACACGCATTATCTTTTCGATGCCCTGTTTTCGAATAATTAAAGTCCCTTTTCTATCTAATGTAAATACTGAATCCGTAAACAGCACTTTAATTCCCTGCTCCTCAAACTTAGCCATCTCCTCAGCTAATAACTGTCGATGTGACCTCGAAGAAGGTCGCAGCACAGTGCAGCGTTTAAAAGAGATAAGCGTTGGATTTATAGAAATTCCTCCATCCGTTAATGCTAACCAGCTTGTTTCGGCTGATTCTATGTCACAAATGCAATCCGACTGTTGGTTACATTCCATCTGAAAACAAAATTCCATCGACCCATTACACTTCTGACGTGAGCAGTGACAAGGTCTTCCTTCCTTTTGGCATCGATAGACCTGAGAAGTACCGTTTCTACGCATCACTTGATTAATAATAAAGTGTTGAGGAATACCCAATGATCCATTGGAATACAGTATTCTTGTTACCCACTGTTTTAAACAATTTCGACATCTATTTTTAACACATCCGCCTTCTACCATTAAATCGAGTTTCACTTCACTTGGCTTTACAAATGCACAACGATAACTGCCATTTACTATGGTACATTTTTCTATCTCATAAGCTTCAGCTTCCTTTACTATTATAATTAATAAACATCCTATCATCCATACATTCCGTGATATTAAAGATTCAAACCATGGACTCATGATATTCATGATTCTATTAGTCTTGCCTTTTCAGTATAGCCTTATTTCACAGGAGGGAACCTACAAGGTAAAACCAACTGGTACAGAGTTGAATGAGATGAATGAATACGAAGTAATCATATGCACACAAACTATGAGTATCTATGTATTCTGTTTATTTACCTTATCAAAGCCTTTAGAAAACTTGAAAGTTGGAGGATGTAGATGCTCCTCACCTGTTCCGTCAATATCTTCCTCAGGAGATGTACTTTTTCATTGTGTTATATATATATAAAATTTTTTTTTTTTTTTTTTTTTTTTTTCATTTCATTCGTTCTTATTTTTTTTTTTTTTTTTTTTAAATTTTCCATCTCCCAACCGTTTCTTTAAACCATTCTAAAGCATCTTGCGATGACCGTTCTTCCGTACCCTCAACATCTGAAACTTCTTCCGTTGTGGATAGTCTTCTTCCTTCAACATCATTATCTGTCTCGACGTCATCTGTTACATCCTCTTCCTCCGTTGCAGATATCTCGAACTCATGCGTTGTTTCACCTGTGGATAGTGATGCCTCGCCATTTGTTGGAACTTCCTTTTCTTGGCTTAAAAAAATGACAGTTGGCTTACGCCTTTCAACAGTACTCTTGACATCTGCTTCTTCTGAGGTTCGTTCTAATTGGCGATCTCTACTTCTTAAGTGATAGTGATGTGTTGGTCGACCTAACCACGTTCTAGAGTCAGGATACTCTTGTGGGTCACTTCGTGATGCTGGTTGAACTTCCTCCGACGATAGTGATCGCTTAATTGTCCTGTTTGACTCATCTATTGGTCTGGATACCGGTCTTATCTGCCGATATGTCCTACCCAGCTGACCAGGGAGAGCATCCCACCAAATTTCTTGGTCGCTCTCCTCTCCTTCCTCTATTTCAACTGAGGTAGCCTTAGGGTGTACCTCCACATGCTTTGGAGCGGTTTGCTCCTCTATTCTAGTTTTCACTTCCAAAAAGGGTTTCCTTTCAGTAATCTTTGTAAGTCTATCAACATGTACGAGTTGTCTGTCTTTTGGTTTCGTCAAATTCTGAATTTCATAATTTACAGGAGATGTCTGACTAATAACTCGATATGGTCCCACATTTTGTCGAGCCAGCTTACGTGTAAAACCTCTTTTCACTCTAGGCACATACAAATAGACTACACTGCCAACTCGTATTTTCTTGTCAATTGCTTTCTGACGTCTATAGGCTTCTTGTTCTTCATCAGCCTCTTCTAGGTTTTCTTTGACAATCTCATAGGTTCTCTTCAGTCGTGCACACAATGCTTCGCTATAATTCTCCAATGACGAATATGTTGGCTGAACATCAGATTTCCAGATATGCTGTGGCAATACAATATCACGTCCGTACAGTAGAAAACTAGGAGTTTCTCCTGTAGCGCTGTGAAATGCAGAGCGATAGGCTAACAAAGCAATCTGCAAAAATTTAGGCCATTCATGTTGAGCAGAGGCAACCATGTGTGACAAGATGTTCTCTAATGTCTGATTTATCCTTTCACATCTTCCATTACTTGAGGGATGATATCCACTCGTTCGTACTGCTCTAACTCCAAGTTTTGTATACACTTCTTGCATTAACTGTGATACAAAATTACTGCCTCGATCTGAGAGTACTATGGATGGTATCCCATGACGACTTATTACTCCATCGATGAGGGTTTCTGCGACCTGCTGAGCTGTTTGAGTACGCATAGGATATGCCTCCACATACCGTGTAAAGTGATCCACTACCATTAAGATATACTTGTAACCTTCTTCTGAAGTTGGTAATGGTCCTAACACATCGACTGCAATTTTATAGAAAGGTCTTGCTTCCGCTTCAGCTCTAACCAAATTCGCTTTGGCTTTAGGTTTAAAACCTCGTCTTTCCATACAACTTGGACAAGAACTAACATAATTCTTTGTGTCGGAGTACATGTTGTCCCATATATAGTCCTGCCTGATTCTCTGAAGAGTCTTGGTGAGAGCCATATGTCCTGAACAGTGTGCATCATGGCAAGCTTTTAATATCTCACCTCTTAATTTACTTGGTACTACTAGTTGTTCCAAAGGTTCACCCCTAGTTGACTTATCTGTTGGTAGGGAATAGTGATACAATAGTCCATCTCTTAGAAAGTATTGGTTTGCTAATTTGGGGGAAAGAGGTTCTGCCTTCCCTTCTAATTGTTCCAAAATTGGTTTTAGTTTTGGATCTTCTCGTTGCAATTTACGAGTGATCTCTTGTGGATCGCTACCGTCACTATTGCTCCCATCTTGACTTGGCTGATTCAAGTCAATTGGCATCTGTGTGTCCAGTGCACTAACTGGTCTAGACAGATAGTCTGCGTTCTGATTTTTCTTTCCCGGGCGATACTGAACTGTAAAATCGTACCCCATCAACATAAGATTCCAACGTGTAAGACGTGCATTTGGATTCTTCAGATGAAGTAAGTATTGCAGGGGTCTGTGGTCTGTTACTATAACCATTTGTCGTCCATATATGAAGGGATGGAACTGTTTAATGGAGAAGACAATTGCTAATGCTTCTTTTTCTGTAACACTGTAATTTAGCTCGGCCGCCCTTAGTTGCCTACTCACATATGCTATTGGTTGGCGAACACCAGTTTGTCCACATTGTTCCAAAATTCCAGAGATCGCTTTTTCACTGGCATCTGTAGTTAAATAAAATTCCTTCTCAAAATCAGGATATATAAGAACTGGTTCGGAAGTCAACAGTTCTTTTAACTTCTCAAAAGCTTTATTCGCAGCTTCGTCCCATACAAACTGCACAGATTTTTTTGTTAGTTTTGTCAAAGGAAGACAAATACTAGCAAAGTCTGGGATGAATTTGCGATAGAAGTTACACATTCCTAAAAATCCACGAACTTGTTTCACGTTTTTTGGGGGTTTACACTCCCTTACAGCTTTCACATTTCTGGGGTCGGGTTTCACTCCTTCGGCACTAACGACATGTCCCAAGAAATCAATCTCAGTTCTCAAAAACTCACATTTACTAGGCTTTAATTTCAGATTATATTGTCTCAATCTTGCAAACACTAATTCAAGTTTGCGGAGGTGGTCAGAGAACGATTCTGAGCACAAAATGATGTCGTCCAGATAGATGAAGATGGCTTCGGATTGGAGACCTCTTAAAGCGAATTGAAGGCCACGGTTAAACGTTTCAGGCGCATTGCGATGCCCAAAAGGCAGGCGTCGGTAATTAAATAACCCGGCATGACAGATGAAGCCTGTCTTGAAACGATCAGCTTCATGTACAAATAGCTGATGGTAACCATACGCAAGATCCATTTTCGAAAATAGTTTAGCCTTCCCGATCATACTAAGAGTATCTTCCATGTTTGGCACTGGATAAGCATCTGGTACAGTAATACTATTTAATTTCCTAAAGTCAATGCAGATGCGTAAGCTGCCATCTTTCTTCCGAACTGGCACTAATGGCGCCGCAAACGGTGACTTGCTATATTCAATAATTCCAGCATCTAACAATTCTTGTATTTGGCGGTCGATTTCAGGTCTAAACACATGTGGAACACGATATTGTTTCAGTTTGATAGGTCTATCATCTGTGAGTTTAATTCTGTGTTTGAGAACATCTGAACCACTCAACTGATGCGGTGCTTTTGCAAAGACATCCAAATATCTCGATAACAACTCTTGCAGTTGTTCTTTCTCGTGCATCTTCAAATGATCTAATTCAAAATCGTCCATAGTAATAATGTCTTCATCCATTCCTCCTGAAGATTCAGAAGCTAACTTAAACTGCTGGTCACTTATGGCGTGAACCTGAACTACTTTAGAGTTCTTTTGCAGGCGTACTGGTTCTGTAGATAAATTAGCTATGACAGCATGGGCCTGTCTTTTGTCATTGAGACATGAAAGAACACATTTTATTGCCAAAGAGTCATTCTTAAATTTAGGGTTAGGTTCTATAACCACTTCACACTCGTCTTTTAACTGATTGTCGCACTGTAGCATTAGAACACGTTCCGTGAGAGGTGGAATTATTTCCTGTGTAACAGTTCTACCTGGGGTAGGTTCATAGGACTTCATTATTTTTGTCCTAACACCTTCTTCACGCATACAGACACGCCTTGGCACTGACTTAATCATACCTGTCCCCATATGTATCACAAAGTCGTGCTTCCGCAGCAAATCAGCTCCCAAAACCATCTGATATTTATCACTCAGTTTACTTTCTGAGACAAGGATATCTTCAATAAATTCCACACCATCTAAGGAAATGCATAAAGTCACTTTATTCTGCACTGGAAGTTCATGACCCGTAACAGAATAGACCGTCTCTGATATTTGATTATTTGGCAATTGGTCGTTATGAGGTATTTTAGAAAATATCTCAGGGGAGAGCAATGAGACCGATGCACCTGAATCTACCAGAAATAAGGTTGGAATACCCTGAACTAGGCCTTTAACGATAGGCAAAATATTATCATCTAATTTTGATACGCTCCCACATTCAAATTTAACCCTTTTTGACCGCGCGCCTAACCTACCTCTCTTAATTAGTCAAGAATCATTATGCTCAGAACCCTCACACTTATTCGAGAATCCCCCTGTTTCATTTACGGTTACGTTATTGACTGTTTGGGACCTGCTACCCTTATATTCACCATTTATGTTAGAAGGATAAACTCTACTTGCTCCTTTCCGTTTACCGCTTGGATCATTATAGCTAACAGACGCATAAGACTGTAAACCATTCTGTACCGGAGTAAGTTGTCTAGGGGACCATTTCTCTTTAGGGTAGGTAGCACACCTTCCTCCTCGTGCTTGTTGGTTTGACTGAAAATTCGCTCGAATATTACCCACACCAGACCATCTCTGAGTAGGTTGCACAGCCACATTCCTGGGCATTCGTTGATAGAAGCCCACCTGTGAACGATAGGTTCGATTTGGAGGAAAATACTGTTCCCTTTGTGGGCGTGGTGCCATATCAAAATGCACCCTCCTTCCTCTTGGAGAAAACCGTGGTTGAAAGCCTTGTGCATCCGAACTACAATAAGATAATGGCCTCTGATTGCCATACCTGTAACGAGGGATGTTAGACGACAGTCCTTGTGGAGTGCACCGATTATCAACAGGTACATAATTCACATACCGCCTCTCTGATCTTTCTGGCTGTAGAGTTAAAGTGTCCTCATTGGGCAAGAGAATTAAAGGTTCCCTTGTCAGAGGGTGATTCACAGCCGAGGGAGAAACAACTGGTTGTGAGTGCTCCACTCTATGTCGCCAATCTACCATTTGATTCTCTACTGCAGTGCTCAACGCTGCTATTTGTCTTTCTAACTTCCCTATACCTAGGTCTGATTGAGCCTCTTTCCTGCCTGGCTCCTCCAAACTTCTAGGAATCTTATTCGGCTCCTTACCACCCTTAGATTTTCTTTCCATCACTTCTAAAACACCAACATGAGACTGTTTCTTCATTAAATTTTCGTTCTCCTCCTCAAGCTTAGCGCAAGCAAAAGCTGTTTCAAAATCAGGAGGATTCTGCGATAACACTAATCTCTTAATTTTACTTTGCAGCCCAGCTAAGAATTGAGACAATAACGTTTGATCTCTTAATTCTCTTGCTGCTTCGTTATCTCCTCTAGTCTTAAAAGCATGACGGCACAGGTTTTTCAGCCTGGTAGCAAACTGAACCACACTCTCTCCATTCTCCTGTTTGGCAGAATTAAACTTCTGCAACTGCACTATCAATGATTCAGTTTTCTCGAATCGAGTTATGAAAGCTTGTTTAAATTGCTCAAAGTCTACTTCTCTTTTCAGATCCGTTGATTCACATAGGAAATCAAATGCTGGTCCCTTCAGGCGACTTTTTGCCACTATAATTTTAACTAAGTCGTTCCACCCAGCTAAACCACCTATTTCCTCTAAACTAGCAAAGAAATGGCTAGGGGAAATTGAATCTTCTGGCGAGCCTGATAACACAGGTACTAGGTTAGAAAATCCAGCAATTGTGGGTTGTAATAGGGGTGCGGCAGCTCTGAGTTGATCCTGCCCATTCTGTTCCATGTTATTCTCCATAATACGTTAAGGAATGTATGCTACCTTCCCACACAAACACACTTGACATTCAAGTCAACTAAAATTAGAAATAATTGCTACCAAAACACATTTTTTTTTTTGTCTTACCTTTCTGTTGTCGAAGAGCTCCTCATTCTGAAACTATAACATTTTATTAAACATATTATCACTCCCATGATTTCATACCGAACAAGTTCTCAACACTCTTGACAACACTTTCACTTATATCAGATATATATATATACAAGTGTATCGTTTTTTTTTTTGTTTACTATAATAGACGTCAATTGATAATAATAATGAGTTAGGGGAGATTAGAATGTTATAGTCGAACTGGCCTGTTTGTTATAGTTAAGATAATCCTAGACACGGAAACCAATATTGTCCTATTTGTTATAATTAAGATAATCCTGGTCACGGCACCAATATTGTTGGGAGGTCTAATCCCCTGGCTTTATAATAACAACATTAAATGGAATCTTTAGTTCATGATCACTTGGCGATTAAACCTCCAACTAGGGACTAGTGGTTTTCAACTCAACGAAGAGTCTAGGACGAATCCGCCCCCCATCGTGAAAAGGGTTTGTTTTCACTTGCAGGGTCAGACCTTTAGAGTGCGCTGTGTGATACCCTAGGTTTTCCAGGTTGGGTCTTCCTTTTCAACCTAGAGCCGCAATAACCCGTATTAAAATATTACTTAGCTGTTTTATTCCCACCTTTATGCTTGTTGACGGTGGTGTTTTATCTAGAGACTTCTTGCTCTAACTAGATTCCTCCATATATATATATATATGTTCACTTATCTATCTATATATATCTCTTAGTTCAGTTTATGCCCCCAAGTAAATAAAAGGATCATGGACACATTTATGGATTAACAGATAAACATTTTAATAGAAAACAGGATGATTAACAATACAACTATTCCACATATGGTGGTTATGGGCAAGAGTCAAGACAACAGAGTTATTGGCCAACACCTTACAATTACCTCTTTAGAGTGGGCCCTTAGACAACTGAGTAGTGGTGCAATATCTTATTAGCTTGTACTTAGTTGATTCAATGATCAATATTACGCCCTTTTAATGATTCACGACATTACATAATTCTTTAACCCTAACATTGTTGGAATTTGGTCCGGGAGCTGTCTACCTAAAAGGGGTGTACTGTTCCGTGTGGAGTGGGTATGTGTGTATGTGTGGGGCGGTGTCACGAGTCCGGGATGTCTAAATAAGCAAACTATTTGCAGAAGGAGCACTTACCGATCAACTTCACGGACTTTTTGTACTTCGACGTCAGTAGCTTCTAAGGAGAACTCGGGAGAATACTGATGCAGGCGAAATTTTGAGGACTCGTGTCCACCGTGGACGTGGCGACCGCACTACGGGTAGGGGGGGATGAGACGTTCACTTGGTCTACATTAACGACCTGGCTTCTTCCACACACACCTTCTCTTGCTCCCCGTCTTCCCTTTTTACATCACCTCACAAACATAAAGGAGTTTTCGGATTGGATACTAAATTCCTGGGGTGACTCTTGCCTTCCAATGAGGATTATGACCTCGAGACAAAGTCAACAGCCCTCTAGTGGGACCTTTCCAGGTCTTGGTGCACGCACCTACGCACTTGCTGGGCCTCGGCCTTCATCCTGTTGGCTTGCAGGCCAACATACAGCTGCGTCTTTTCGTAAATGCTGTAATCGTAAACTCGATTTCCTTCTTCACTTACCACTGCGCCATCCACCGTCTGGTACCGCTGATAACATTATCTGTGACAGGAACCAGGATGTGGGCGAGACTGGTGACTTAACTTTCTCTTCGCATTCTTTTATTTGCCTTTACTTTTGTAGCAAAGTTTTATCACTCTACTGAAATTACTGAATAAGACAGTTAACTCATAAAGCCTTTATATATATATTTGTAATTAAATCCCCAACTAATAAAATATTCATTCGCTCCCTTTTTAGAGTTCTATCCATATACGTTCCTCTTCTTTGTCAAACCGATCTCCATTTCTAATGTGATTCCCTGATGTATAAACAATATTCAGTTATGCATTCAGTTATATTTCAGACTTGGTAATGATCAGGAATTACTGGGTGTCTCCTTGACTCTAACACTAAGGAAAGTATAGACTTGTAGCGGATTTAATGTCTCTAAAAAGATTAACTTCCGTAGCAGGAAACACAAAACTTGCACTTGGAAAAAGTTGATTCACACAGAATCTGTTTTGTCTTGGACAGATTCGGAATATGTTTATGATTTGAATAATGTCAAGTATTAATAGACAGCTGCTGTAGTAACTACATATTAGAATAAAAAAAGGATTGAGGGGGGGGGGGAAGTGACTGGTTGCCTTGGCAACAGTAGCACATGTTTACATGTGAGCTTAGCTACCACGGGTTTAGAACTCATGACTTGTTCCCTAACACCTACTTCTCTTAAACAAATATTCAATGGAATTGATCGGATCATTTTTTTGCCTAAGTCAACTATGAAGGAAAAACGTCTCAAAACATTCAACCCCAAAATAACGTCATAATGCCCCTTAAAATTCCCATTAGCCACCAAAACATTATCCTGAAAGGTCGCATTATCCAATTTAAGATTAGCTGTAATTTCCATATTGATAGGAACAATGTAACCTGATACTCCCGTTACGGTCAAATCTGGTGACCTTGGGTTTAATAATTTCTCATGCTTGATTTTATTATATAGATCGGTACTCAAAAGGGAGACACTTGCTCCTGTATCGACTAAAAATTTAGCTGGAACATTTTGAACAAATCCGGATATTATCGGTAATTTGGCGTCATTGTCCAAAATATACACCCCATGTTGCACTATTTTATGTTGGGTACTAAGTTTGTGGGTTCTATAGTAATCTTGACATGGTAAAACGGTTCTCTGACCTTGACAGTTTCTTTTATCTAGTCCTGACCTTTGTTTTAGTCAAAAAGATCTCTCTGCACCTTGTCTACAACTTCCACTGCCTACCTGATTAATTGGCCTACCTAAAACCGCTTTAGGGGATGTTCGATCAAAATTAAACTCATTTCTAAATATGCCCCTTCTTTCCCGTGGATATGAGTTCATATTTCTGCTATTCTGACCATTATAATACCTTCCATTTGCATTATTGCCTCTATACCCATCAAAATTGTAACTTTGCCTATTAACATGGGGCGTCCTAAATTTTGGTAATGCAGTGTATTCGTTCGCTCCGCGATTTGTGTACCGATAAGGAGAAGAAATTGGCGTCGGGCGATAGGTGCTCTGTTGGCCGCGATGTGTAGAACGATTCTCCCTTTGTCTTGCTCCACAGGCAGTATTTGGTAATAGATGCCTCTCAGCATGGTGTGTAGCAGGAGAACGTCTCCAGTAAGGTCCTCTGACCTGCGCGGTCAAGGCCACGGTGTCTCCTTGCCTGTGTGGCTGTGGATATTGTGAACTAAACCCTTCACAAGTACTGATAAGGGGGGGTGCATAGGCTACTGTCTTGCAATTTTGATAGCGGTCTATTTCATTAACAGGTGTGACTCGGTTTTCTGAATTATTATGAGTGGGATTGTTAATTGTCAATGCATTTAATGTTTGTTGGATGTTCTGTATTTGTTCTTGCATGGGTCTAATAATGTTTTCAAAATAATTTTTGTGTTGATTCCCGACTTCATCATTGTTAGTTTGACTCAAAATAGCATTAATTGGCCTATTTCTTGTTTCTATGATTTCATTATTGGTTTCCTCCCTTTTTGCTATTGTAACCGCTTCTGAAAACGTTAGGGGGTTCTGGGTAAGCACCGTTCGTTTAATTTTATTAGAAATCCCCCTGAGAAATTGGGCCAACATAGCCTGATCAAGTATATTTAAAGATTCTTGAGAATCATTTTGAGTTTTAAACGCTAAGAGTGCTAAGTTTTTCACTCTCGCACTGTAGCTGGCAATTGGCTCTGCCACCCCCTGTATAGCTGTTGCGAATTGGTGAAGGCTGGTTACTAATGGTTCTGTTTTCTCAAATTGTGCCAAAAAGGCTTTTTTAAATACACTATAATTTTTCTCTTTGCGTAAATCGGTTGATTGAGCCAAAAATTCGGCTGCAACGGAGCGAACTTTTGCCTTACAGACTAGTAATAATTCAATGTCCCGCCAGAGGGCTAACTCTCCAACGCTCTCTAAGGTCTCAAAAAACATTTGTACTGAGGGGCCCTCATCAACTTTTCCAAAAAAAGTAGGCACTAAACCAATGTAGCCTGCAATATTAGCCAAATGGGACCTAACTGGATCAGGAGGGGATGGTTGTGTCTGTTGCATCTCAAACAAGGGGGCTGATAGGTCTACTTCTGTAATCTGTGTAGTCTGGGGGCTCTGACCTTCCATTTTAAATATCTGATATCTGGGTAAAATCAAGTGACCCTATTTATATCTTTGATTCTAAACTGGGGTGAGTCTATCTGTATTTTGTGGAACCCCCAAAATAGTGTCACTTACCTTTCCGTTGAGCTAGAAGAAATTATAAGGTTAATAATCACACTACTAAAATAATAGGTGTTCCAACATATAGCAACTGTACAAGGGAAAAAAAAAATTACTCCCCTTTTTTTTTTTTTTTTTGAAAATAAATAATTCAAAAGGTTACTAGTTGCTAATTGTTAACTAGTATGAGTGTACTTTCAGACGTCTGTGTTGTTTGTACAGCTGAAAGGGAAAACAATATTAGATAAAATGTCTCTGACTATTACTCAGGCTGTCAAAAAAAAATTTTTTTTTTTTTTTTTTTTTTTTTTGACTACTTCAGTAATCCCCTTTATTTCATCCCCTATTTCTAGTGTCTCTTATTGTCACTCTCCTCAGTTTAGAGCTCTTAGAATTGATCATAAGCATTGATCAAAGAGTGATTTTTCATCCCGCAAAAACACAATAAATCCTGGTTGCGCTATAGCACCAGTTGTTCCGAAGTCTTTTCTGTAATAATGTAGGGCGCCTGCTGGGCAGCGTTTAATACGGATATCAAGACTCCCAGGCAGGTTTCCAGCACTAAAATGAGAAACCAGAAAGACTAGGATTTTATATGAGCGTCTAGCGTTAAATTAGGACAAGATTCTGTGCTCTAAAACTCACCCAGATGGACGTTGGGCAAGAATGCAGCAACGAGAATTGCGTTGTGATGATTAACTCTAAGGCCCTTTGTGTATTGGCCTTTGAGCCCGCCTTTAATGATAGTCTATTTAAATATATATATATGCTATCAAAAGTGTGTATTTCGGAATAGTCCTGAAGAAAGATAGATCAACAAACAAGGTATAGTTTATTATACATACATGGACTTGTGTATTTATTTACAGTAAAAGAATTAATAAGTAAAACAGGGAATTAGAATTATATTATGTTGTAAGTGTTAGCTTTACTCAGGATAGTTTTACATTTTCTAGTTAATGGATAGTAGTAACATGGCACCTTTCTGCCATACTGTCGACATTCTTCATGTAGTTTCGGTAAACAATCGTCGTTAATATACAATAAGTAGAAGAGCATCCAGCTATTCGAATTTATAGGCGAATGTGTAAGATTGACATATAGTTATGTTTGCCGTTACTGGAAACGCAGTATCCAGTAGTTGGTACAATAGATGACACATTCTGGCCTTAATATAAAAAATACATATGTGAATTTAGCTGGGAGGAGAGAGGCTAGTATGTGATATTAGGCGGGGAATAGAATAGTAGCTGTGGTCGTTCAGTAATCCCAGATAACCGGTCGCTAAACTAAAAGACGAACTTACCCAAATACTTTCCTACCGACTTGCCAGGTACGACTTCTTCTTCGCTATATCTCATCATGGACGTTTTTAACTCTGTTTCCATCTTCATCCCACCAAAAAACCCTCGGTTTTCCCATAGTCCCAATATATACACCCCTTTCCCCTTTGGATGGCCCCTTTCTTGATTGGTTAGGAGCTTATTCCTGTGGGGAAAAGCAAATCTAGGATCACCTGTCCTAGTAATTAGACACGTTTAATTTGAGAAATCTACCGTGAGAAAGGAGTAAATTATTAATTGATATACGATGATACTTCCGGGTTATACCAAGGTATTCTCTTCACTCAAAGTCTATTTACCTCTGTCCATCATTTTTCAACAAGAGTCAATTCGCAGTAATCAGTTCGAATTTCTCTCAAGAATACCTTCCTCATTCCGATTTACTCACTAGCCCCCACAGATTTTGCCATTGTATATCTGAGTAATGCAAGCGCAGCACTACTTAGCTGATCCTATCGAATGTCGGCTTCATGTAGTGGATTGACTGAACTATGGGAGTGAGATGGAAATTCGATTACTGCTTTCCTAAGAATAGAATCGGACAAAACAACTTTCAACACGGCCTTATTACTCTACACATATAGTGACTGGCAAAAGTAATGTGTGGCTATTTATGAGAATATTTTACGATATAAAAATGTTCACATTTTAATTGTTCGTATGGATTGGCCTGCTCGTTTCTACCGATGTAAATCCCATCGAACACATATGGGACGCTCTAAGGAAACGCCTAGCGGCACGTCCACACCCACTAGAAAATGTTCACCAGTTGAAGATGGCGCTGACAAAGGAATGGACAATATTACTGCAAGAACTTATCAACAACATTGTTCTAAGTATGGACAGGCGGTGCAAAGCCTGCATCGGCATTAGGGGTGACTATATCTCCTACTGAGGACCACCTCTTCCCTTTGTTCCATCTTTGGCAGTGATGCATCTGTATCATGGCAGCCAGTGCTATGTTGCCATTTTTCAATAAAGTCCCTCTGTACCGTTTTGTTTCCGTTGTTGTGTCGGTGTTGTTTCTTTCAACATTTCTGTACTTCACGAGGTTCCTTTGGTATGCTTTTCCCATATCCAGGCCACTCCTATGAGAAGCTACAGGTGAAAACCTGACTGTTCTTTAAGTTTTGCACACCAGTGTATTACTATTTGCCTCATTCACCCATGTCGTGTTGCTCTCTACGGAACTCTAATGCATTAAGGGCTTATGCCTCAAGCTGTGAAAGAGTTAGACTATGTGTATCTTAGTGCATTTGCATCATTTATACACAACCTATAAATGATGCAAATGCACTAAGATACACATAGTCCCTATGGAATGTAAACAAATTCCACCACTCGTTTTCTTAGCCTCGGCCACTTTCGGTAGGTATTGTTAACTAACCACGGCTGACCGTGAGCATCCCACCAGCTCTGCCGTTTCAGATATGCTTTGACCCTGTCGCCTGTCCATTACAATTTGGGCTTTGTCAAACTCGCTTAAGTCCGCTGCCTTTCCCATCTATAGAACAAGAGTAATACTGATTAGCGGAGCTCAATATCATGTGTTTTTTATACCGTGTCCCAACCCGTGTACACGCCGTAATTCACCTGCAGTTGCTTAGATTTGCATAACGACTCGCTGGATGTTTTGGCTCAGCAGTGTATTTTTTACTCATCCGTAAAAACTGTTATTATTATTATTAGAAAATTTTATCACTACTTGAGGAAACAGTTATACTGAAAATGAAACCCCTCTTCGGGTGAGCCCCCGGCCGTGGCCGGTTTGACCGTAGCGTTAACGCGGCCCTAACTGCTCATTTAGCTGTGGAAAGCCTCGTTTTAAGAATGATGAAGATCTTTTGAAACAGGTACACAGAAGAGTAATGAGATTAGTACGTGGAACAAAAGGGACAGATTTCATTTCTGAAAATTATGGCACCTGCTATGAGATCTGATCGAGGTTTCTGAGTTGGAATGTATTGACCTGTACGAAATTTCTCGCTGTCTCCTCATTTCATCGTTATTCTATAGTGCAAGGTTCCCCCCTCCCCAGAAACTGGGATTTTTCCGTCCAGCAAACAGGCAAGTCGACCAGAGAACACACGCAATTTACAGACAAAATAAATATATGGGTAGATGTAATCATTTACAGGGGACCCTAATATCATAATTTGGTTTGGTTTGGTACATCACCATATCATTTGTCCTGCTTTATCGCAAGTTAATTCAGTTCTGTTAATTTTGTCAAGCCAGTGTACTGCTATTACTATTTGCCTCATCTACCCATGCCGTGTCGCTCCCTATGGAACGTAAACAAATTCCACCACTCACTTTTTTTAGCTTACCTGCTTCATTGAATAAATTTATATCGCCCTTATTCATTCATTGAGAAATTCTTTCTCTGTGACAAATTGTTAATATGGAAACCGATGATTAAACCTCTCTAAAACTAAATAAACTGCTTATTGATTTCCTTTAATCTATTATGATTCATCTGTTATGTCACATTCAAACCTGCATCGTTAACACCATTCGCATTTCACGACATTGGGAGAAAGATATCCTAATACTTTCGGTAGGGTGGTGTAGATGACACACCTTAAATCAAGTTGCTGAAGGACAAACTACAAGCATCGACTTTCGATGAAATATTTTTTTAGCAAATGTAATTTTAATTGTGTAATCTCTTTTCTTATAAAGAAAAGGAATAATTCACATATTCTAGGGCAGAATCGCACAGTCAGACAGGACTTCTGTGGTTTTAGGTAATGGGATCTTGGCGTAGATAACTGAATGATATGCTTCATTTTTATATCTTTTCCTCATCCGTGTAATCTGCTAGGTATTATTGCGCAAGGTAAAAACGTCACAAATCGCCTAGATAAGAGGGGGAAACAGCATTTATTCGCGTAAAAGAAAGAAGTCATGGCGATCCTACTGTTGGCTGTTATCTTGTTCTTTGTGACTTTCAAAGTTTACTTACTGTTGACCACACAAAAATGCAAGAGCACGCGAGATATGACCTCAAAAACTGTCATCGTTACAGGAGCTAATTCCGGAATTGGAAAGGAAACAGCAAGAGAACTGGTACGTCGTAACGCACGTGTGATTATGGCTTGCAGGAATATGAAACGCGCAAAGGAGACTGCGGAAGACATCATGAAATCGACAGGAAAACACAACGTGGTCGTCAAATATTTGGACTTGAGCTCCCTGAAATCGGTGCGTGCATTTGTTGACGATTTTAAGCAATCAGAAGAACGTCTAGATGTCCTCATCAACAATGCCGGAGTGTTAGCTTCTCCCGGGCTTCACATAACGGAGGACGGTCTGGAACTGCATTTCGCTACCAACCATTTTGGTCCATTTTTACTCAGCAACCTACTAGTCGACTTATTAAAGAAGAGCGCCCCCTCTCGTATTGTAGTTGTATCTTCCGTCGGTCACTGGTGCGGTTCATTAGATCTTGATAATTTGAACTGTGAGAAATACACACCACATGCTCTATCGATGTATTTTAACTCAAAGCTGGCAAACTTGCTCTTTACTTTCGAGTTCAGCAAGAGGTTACAAGGCACAGGTGTTACAGTGAATGCTTTACATCCTGGTACTTCAAAAACACCGCTTCATCGAAGCTTTACTTCTATTCTGAAATATATAACGAATACTGTGAGCTTTCTGTTCTTTAGAAGTAGTTTGGAAGGTGCGCAAACATCGCTTTACTTGGCCGTAGACGAAAGCCTTGATAACGTGTCTGGAAAGTATTTCGTCGACTGCTGTCCTGCTTCTGTATCTCCAAGGGCAAGAGATGAAAAAGTGGCACGTAAGCTATGGGAAGTGTCGGAAAAAGTAACTGGATTGACAGGATGACCTTGGATATACGATTGACACTAATGCATATCATTTGGGAAATGTATTCAATTGATTTATTGGAAATTTAATTGTCTTTTTAGTGATTAGATAGTGATTGGATGTAATTAAAATAACAGTGTATGGCTAGGAAAAATAAAGACCTATTTATTTACAAAAGTTGTGTTTTTTTATAGAAAAACAAGATTTTCATTGTTCTTCATCACTTTGCCTTTCATCCCATTCTCCTTTCACTTTACGTTCCACGCTAATTTTAAGCTGAAAAGCAACAAAACTTTCATTCTGACACCATCTCTATTATTCTAATTTTGTGTATAGAAAAAACATAAAAAGTTAGAATTCTTTTTGGCGTAGTAATGATCTGTGGGCCTTTTTCACAGAAAGATGAATGATTCTATCTCATGTGAAAAATACAGAGTTGAACATTCCGAAAACTCTGTACTTTAAATTTCGGTATGATAATGGCGCAATAGTTAAGGGATTTAATGGTGTAAATTCATATGATAGTGATGCTATAGTTAAGGGATGTAATGGTGTAAATTCGTAAGATATAGTTAGCTAGAAAGATGGAAGTACGTCTGAATACTGCTTCTCGCAGAGAAATACCTACCCCTGGCTGTATAACGTTGCACTATGAGGAAATGCACTGTTAATATTAACTGGCTGTAAGGTTTCCGTTTCAGGTTTTATTTCCTACTGAAACTGTACTGAAGCGCTACCAAACGGTACAAAATTCTTGTTCTCATGAGTGAGAGCAAGAATATCATAATACTTTATCACTTTAGTCAAACAAGATTTTCCTGTTATAAAACGCATGCTGTGCTCTACGTCGTAAATCATTCTTACTTGGAAAAACCAGGCCATTATCCAAATGGTAAAATGTATGGCTACAGTAATACACACATTTGAAATGACTGTGGTTCTACCCTCATGTAACTGTTAAATACGGTGATGTTCTTTTATTCTTCTATCTCGTAAGCTCCTCTTGTAGCTGTCCTGGAGTGTAAACAGAAAATTTATTTATTTAATTCCTTTAAATGATTGTCTCCGTGATGTTCGCTACCACTGAAGTCAGCCTAACCTGTCTGTAGATATCAAATTTATCCACACGTTGTGTTTTCCGTGGAAATTTTCCTTTAGCCAGCGGGTAGTTGATTGCTGGAACTAACTTCCATCTGTCGTTGTGGAAGTTGACAGCTTAATTAAATAAATTCAAGGAATAACTGGACAAAGTTTTAGAGCGAATGGATGGGTGAAATGATTTTTTTTTTTCTTGGCTGATGCTGTATAAGCTTGCTTTCTTGCATCATATACCTCTACCAATGCTAATGCTAATAAGGAAGTTTTGGGCTTATTGTCAACCAAAAAGAAATTTTAATAATTCTTAATATTGAGGGCAACCCATTAGTTGACGCGAATTTTAATGATATTTTAAAAGTGACGATAAACTTAGAATATACAATACTGTTACGTATTTCTGATTATCTGATTTAAAAAAAAAATAATAAATAAATGATAATAATAAAGTACTGTACCTCTCTTTTCGCTATGACAATTTTCATCAATATTTTTGGAAATAGTCTTTTAAAATTAATGTATTTTATAATATTTAATATCAAAATATGAAAAATTAAAGAATTGTTGGAAAATACACGAAAATACTTCGGAGGGCGCTCTTCGGAAGCTCTGTGTTTAACTTTTAGTGATTTTTTTTTTTTTTTATTCCTGCTGAGAATTTTATTTATTTCAGTGAAACAAGTAGTTTTATCACGACTAATAGTTGTAAATCGTAGTTAACTAACCTGACCTGTAGTGTCAAACGTCCATCCACAGATAAGTATATTTACTTATTTTGATTTGATTACTTATCATTAGGCCTAACAAGCTTGTAATTCGTTATTTGTCTCGTTAGGACACGAGTCTGAAACCCGGGGGAAAATCTCTTTTCAGCAGGGCTAGAGGAGGATCATGGACTTTGAAAACTTTCTTCAGTTTAATAAGCTTAATCCAGCATTCAACGAAATGAGTTCAACTGGAAATAATGACCTAACTACCAGTTTGAAGAGACAGAAAGTAGAGGCAGCGAAACGAGTAAGAACACGTGCATGTATACTTGCATGTACACTAATGCTAGAAGCAATACTAGAAGCATTGTAAATAAATTTGATAGATTTGAAGTACTGATTAAGTCATCACATACAGACATTATATTATATTATATCAAATATTCGCCTTCGGCGACACTGTTCACAAAAAAATATTCATGAAAAACATTTTGTTCTGTTAATTTTGTCGAGCTCTCTGCGTCTTTACTCACTAAGTTTCTCACTCTTTTTACAAACGTTTATCTTTCTTTACCTTATATTTTTAATAAGATCTTTCATGAAATCACTTATAATTATAATAACTGTCTTTCTGAAATGCCTTACTGACAATTCATATTATGCTTTCAGATACTTCTGCAAATATAGTTTGGTTAGTTACATTTTTGTGTCTATTTAACTGAACTTATCTTGGATTTTCAAGGACTCGTATATTAAATTCCTCTGCATGCTTTTCTAAAGGATTTATTATCACTTTGTTCATCTTGGATCTACCAATATTTTTACTAATTTGATTATATCATCTTATGGTCTCTAGCATATTACTATGGGTCATTTATTACCCTTCCCTTTGACTGGGCTCTTTCGAACATTTTCACCTAAGGATTTCTTGGTGTACATGACATGTTTATCTTGGATTAAAAAATAATAAAAATAAAATAAATATATATATATATATATATATATATATATATATATATGTATGTGAAATATGAAAACGAAGAAGTGGAAGGGAAAAGAAAAAGAAAACGAAAAAAAAAAAAAAAAAAACAGTACGTGTACCTGAATGCGCCCAAAACAGCAAAACAGGATACTGGTATATAAATACGTGTTACAAATAAATATAAAATGAAATAAAAGTAAATATAGATGGAGAAGTTATTCACAAAATGCCAGGCCTAGTTGAGAAAAAAATAAGAGAGAAAGAATGTTAAGAACCTAAAAAAAAAAAAAAAAAAAAATAAATAAATCATTAAGTAGAATTAAGGTTGAATTAATGCCGAATTAACAGGCTAATCATATGTACAAAGGCTGAAAGAAAAAGAGGGGAGGGTAATAGAGATAAACATTATAAAATTAAATTCAAAAATAAAAATTAAAGAATTAAAATTTTAATTTTTTTAAATTTAAAAATTAAAAAAATTAAAAATTGGTACATAGATCAGGTATTTCATCAGGGGGCTACACCTGATCATGTACCAAACACTGTGTTTCTATGCAAACTCATGTTGATGGGGAAGCTCTTAAAATGAAATAGATATGAAAAAAAAAATATTAATCTCCAGAAACATGAGTAAGGTAGCGTGTTTTTTTTTTTTTTTTTTCTTTTAGCTGATGCTGCATAAGCTTGCTTTCTTACATCATATGCCTCTACTAATGCTAATGCTAAACAGGTCTTTCCCTAATTAGATGGGGTGTCTTTGAATTTGTAGCGAAGTGATTATTGCAGTTGTCCTCAACTGTGTAGGAAGTTTATGTTTGTTTATAGCCCACTTTAAGAGACAAAGCTCAGCATCAAAATATGGCTTCATTGTGATAGCTATATACTGAAGAGGTATATCTGCAGCATATGAAAGTGGACAGTATACTATGCTGATGAGAGGACGTGCTTATTGATAGTGAGCACGTTCTCTTCTTTACTCTTGCGGTAGCATAGCGCATATGCGCATCGTCCTCTCCCACCGGGTGGAAACGCCGGGCTTTGATTGCCGTCAATGACCAGGAATTTCATGCGTTTTTTTTTTTTTTTTCGTTCATATCCTGGCTGAGTTAGTCGGACTCAGACGAGTGTTGTATGGTTTTTCTCCTGGAAACTCGGATTTTTGTCAAGAAAACAGGCAAACAGACCATAACAACACATGCAATTTATAGAGTTAATTTGGTCTAAGCCGTTCATGTGCTTAAAAACCTTCCAATATCAACAACTTCTCACCGTAAAGACACTTTCGTGATTTAACTATCTGCTATTGTAATGAACCGGTCCATTGCTATAGCAACGTAATCACATCGAGTGTCTTCTCCTAAAGATGGACTACTCTCCTGGGGTATTTTCTATTTAGTTCTACCCGAACAGATGTCTCTCTCTCTCCCAGGTTAATTTAGACATATCTTTTATTCAATCTAAGAGCTATACAAATTTCTTGAGGATGTGGCTTTAGTTTTTCCAAGCTGAAAGAACCAACTAATCAAGCTGTCATGCTTTTCTTTTAGGTAATTTTTAGATGTTCGATTCATATATCTTCGATTTTTCGCTCGTCAAGTAATATGAGGTGTTGCTTTCACCAGCTGGCAAAAAACTATAAGGTAATTACGTAATTACTGTATACATATATCTCTTACAAGTTCCTTAAAGTTCTAAGTTCAGGTCTTTGTATACTGGCATATCACTGTCCCCAGTTTTTCAAGAATTTTTCAACTTTCAGTTTTGAAATAGGCTCTAAAAACTTAAATTCTTGATTACCTGTTTTTTCTTTTGAAAATCCGGTTATCTGCCATTTTTCATTCTGACTTTGGCAAGTCAGTTTAGGCCCAAATATTGGCATGACTGAGTCGATGTGTCTCACTTAACTTTTTTTATCCAGGCGCCTCTGTAGCCAGGTGGGAAGGAGCCGCAGTGCATAGCACACGCTTCTTGATTAGACCAGGGTTCGAGCCCGTCACCACCAAATACGGAGGGTGCGGAAAGGTCAGGGAATGACCACCGCATATCCTGGAGCAATATGGCCTTAGTTGCTAATGCTCCTAAAAAAAAAAAAAAAAAATTTTATCCAGTTTGATGGCGTGCTTGGCTGATTCGGTTGTTTTTCTCCAATCCGAAAATATGGCCTGACAGATTCATTTCATTTTCCAGCCAGATTTCTCCTGTTTTTAATTTTCCCCTCTGTTTCACTCTACTTGTTTCAGTTTTTATGGCTTTGCCTGACAATTTGAGAATAGGCAAGACAAAACATTTAAGTAACTTGAACGTGGCACGGTTATCGGCTCCACTTACAGTCATAAGTTCACTTTATATTCCGGTACGACCTCTAGGTTAGAGGTCAATAATAATTGGAGGTAATTGGTTGATATTAGCAAACATAAAAAAGTTGCCATATTGGGGTTTCTAGAGAACAACCTCATCCACCCATGTGTATAATGTCCATAAAATGCATGTGTTCTCTAGTCGGTTTGCTGTGTAGCCGGACGGAAAAGCCGATTTTATGAGAGAAAGCCCTTGCTGTAAATGCCTGAGACTGATTAATTCGGCCACGAAGTGAAATAAAAAGCCCATAAATAGATTTTATGTTTATACTTTGGGTCAGAGGAGTTCAAAAGATAAAGAAAATACAAGAAACAGCACCACATTTATCAATCACGGGTTTGAACTGCGGTAACTCAAAGCACATCTACTTATTAGCATTAGTAGAGGCACATGATGCACGAAAGCAAGCTTATATAGCATCAGCCAAACAAAAAAAAAACTTCCCGTATCACCCATCCATTCATTCCAAATGTTTATCTAGTTCTGCCTTGAAATTATTTAAGTTTTTGACCTCCTCCACAAAATATGCAAGTTTGTTCCAACTATCAACCACCCGCTGGCCAAAGGCGAATTTCTGCACATCTATTCTGCAATTGCCTTTCCTCAATTTGAATTTATGTCTGCTCAGGTGGGTAATCTGATCAAGAGAAAGAATCCCATTAGCATTGGGCATGCTCAAACCATTCAAGGTCATATACACCTCAATTAGATCACCTCGCAGGTGCCTAGTCTCCAGAAGCTTTTCTTGGTAACACCAACCCTTTGTTCCACTCGCCAATCTCGTTGCCATTCTCTTTATTCGTTCCAGCAGCTCTATATCTTTCCTAAAATGATGCCTCCAGACCTGTATGCAGTACTCAAGGTGTGGTCTGACCATTGCATTATACAAGAGGACAATCACCCCCTTATCCCTGCTAGCAAAATTCCTGTATATCATTGACAAGACACCATGAGCTACTCTTGCAGCCTGTCGTCACTGCTCAGAAAACTTCATATCTGACTGCACAATTACCCCAGGTTCTTTTCATTCTCGACTATTCTGAATGTAGTACCACCCACTGTGCCCATATGCAGTACTTTAAATTTGTCAATGTTAAACTTCAGTTACCACCTCTCAGCCCTTATGTATCCTCGCGTGTGACCACTCGGCCTTCTGCACATTATCGACGAGATTCGAACTGGAGCCTTTTCCACTCTGTATGGGGAGAACATTGATTAGTATTAGTATTCGTAGTGGGAAATGACAAAAGGAAACAAGATTATACAGTATTTTCATAACGCTGGATAGTTGTGGAAATGAGAAATTTTGAATTAATGCAACCTCATGTGTTGTCTGAGCAAGATATGAGTTCATCAACATTTAGCTTACTCAGTCCATACAAAGTCTTAAACATCCCAACCAGATCTCCTTGCAGGTGCCTAGTTTCCAGTCGAGGAAATTTTCAGAACTGAAGCCTTCCTCGCTTAGAGTACCTTTTTTGTTCCCATCATTTATCTCCTTGCCAGTGCAAACGTTTCGCAAAAGAAAGATGCCTAAGTGGATGATTAAAGGCTTGAGGGTTTAATTCAGAAATTGAAAAAAATCATGGTATCGTTACAGACTATCACGAGATAATGATTTATATCAGTATTATAAGCGTATATACATACAAAACTTGTGTCAGTAAGCTAAGTACAAGAAAGTGTGAAACGACAAAAGGAAACAAGATTACATAGTATTTCATTAACGCTGGATTGTGGTAATATGAAGAAGGGAGTTTTGCCCGACTAAGCTAGTAGGCTCTCTTAGCATTAGTATAGGCATTTGATGCAAGAAAGCAAGCTTATGCAGCATCAGCCAAAAAAAAAAACCCACTTCCACTTCACCCCTCTGTTCGTTCAAAATACCTGTCCAGCTGAGCCTTAAACTTATTTAGGCTGTCAACCTCCACGACAAGGGATGGAAGTCTGTTCCACCAACCAACCACCAGCTGGCTAAAGGCAAACTTCCGCACATCTATCCTACATCTGTCTTTCCTCAATTTGAATTTATGCCCTCTCAGGTGATTATTCTGAGCTAGAGGAAGAATCCCATCAGCATTGAGCATGCTCAAACCATTCAAGGCTTTATACACCTCTATCAGATCACCTCGCTGGTGCCTAGTCTCCAGACACTGTAATTTGCAAAATTTAAGCCTTTCTTCGTAAGAGCACCCCTTTCTTCCATTCACCAATCTTGTTGCCCTTCTCTGTACTCGTTCCAGCAGCTCTACATCCTTCTTGAAATGAGGCCTCCAGACCTGTATACAGTACTCTAGGTGTGGCCTGACCATTGCCTTATACAATGGAATAATCACCTCCTTATCCCTGCTGGAAAAATTCCTGTATATCATTGACAATACTCCATGAGCTACTCTTGCAGCCCGCACAACCACCCCCAAGTCCCTTTCATTCTCTGCCACTGTCAGTGTAGTACCACAGAGTTGATACGTTGCTCTGGGGTTGCTGTTTCCCATGTGTAGTACTTTACATTTGTCAATGTTAAACTTCATTTGCCACCTCTCAGCCCATCTGCTCAACCTTTCCAGATCCTGTTGCAGCAGCATAGTGTCAGTAGTGTCCTTGACAACCCTGCTAACCTTTGTATCATCTGCAAACTTGGACATTAAGCTTGATATACCATCATCAATATCATTTATAAATACAGAAAACAATAATTGACCCAACACTGAGCCCTGAGAGACTCCACTAATAACATTAGTCCACGATGAGCAGTGTCCATTGATTACCACTCTCTGTCTTCTCCCCCTCAACCACCCCTTTATCCATAGCAGCAATTTGCCTCCAATGTAACACTGCTCCAATTTGTGTAGCAGTCTTCCATGTGCAACAGTATCAAAAGCCTTTCTAAGATCCAAGTATATAATATCAAAGTTAATCCCTGCATCCAGTTCTTTTGTGACTGCATCATAGTATCCAATCAAGTTGGTCAGGCAAGACTTCCCCTTAACAAAACCATGCTGTGTCTGAGCTATAACTGAAGTCTCGTCTAAATGATCCTGCAGTGCTTCTTTAACCAGTGCCTCCATTAATTTTCCTGGAACAGAAGTTAAGCTCACAGGTCTATAATTACTTGTGTCAGCCTTTGATCCTCCTTTGTGAATTGGGGTCACATTTGCACATTTACAGTGTATGGGTACCTCCCCTGAATCCAAGGAAGCTCTCATAATTATGGCTAAGGGTTTGCTTACTTCCTTTGCTGCCTCCTTTAATATAACTGGATAGATCCCATCCACCCCGGGTGCCTTTCTTGTGTTTATCTTCAACAGTTTCTCCTCCACTTTACTCCCAGTTATTTCAAGATTCTGTAGCTTACTGCTAGAGTTGAATACACCTCTGGCATTCCCCTTGCTGAATAACTCCTCATGTGTGAATGTCGATGCAAAATATTCATTTAGTTTGTTAGCTACCTGAGCAGGATCATATGAACAGTTGACCCATCAATATCAAGTGGACCAATCTGATTCATCCCCTTCCTTCTAGAGTTTACATAAATAAAGAACTCTTTGCTGTTTTTCTTTGCATCCCTTGCCAAGAATTTCTCGTAATCTGCCTTCGCCTGCCTAACCTCCTTTGTAACTTGGTTGCATATCAACTTGTATCTATTATAGGCTTCTGTGTCATGTGTTAATTTGTAAGTATCCCATGCATTTTTCTTCTCTGCCATATGCCTCATTAGTTCATCTGACATCCATTTTGGCCTAAACCTTGAATAATATTTCTTAGTTGGTATGTAAAGCCTAGTAGCTTCCAAGATAAGTTCTTTGAATGCTTCCCATTTTGAATTTGCTGTTGGTAACATCATCAGTTGGTCCCACTGTATAGAATTTAAATACTGTCTCAGTCCAGCGTAGTCGCCTTTACGGAAGCAATAACCCTTCCCTTTACCCCTAATGGTAGTTACCTCTTTCAATAAATCCCACTTCAGCACACTGTGATCAATGCCACCTAGTGGTTCATTTATCTGCAGATTCTTAATGCATGAAGAATCACTGCTGATAATTAAATCAAGAGTATTACTCCCTCTAGTTGCCTCCCGAACATGCTGATGTAGAAAACAATCATCCAATAAATCCACAAAAGCCCTGCTAGTGTGTGAGTAACCAGCCCCCAAATTCCAGTCAATATCTGGGAAATTAAAATCTCCCATTATAAGACTCTCTGATTTACTGGCCCACTCTATTTCCCTGTACAGTTCCTTATTATACTCATCAGAGTCATTAGGCCTATAGCACACTCCTACTCTCAATTTTGATCTCCCAATGCTTATGTCACACCAAACTGACTCAACACTGCACTGTCCAGCGATGTCGACTGGCTTCACTTCCTTGGTTTTTATGTGTTTCTTAACTAATAGCATAACCCCTTCCCCCCTTCCTATCCTGTCTATCCTTTCTGTAGACGTTGTACTCCCCAAATTGCAGTTCTGCATCCCTTATATCTGTGTGACACTACGTCTCTGATATTCCAACAATATCTGCCTTTGATGTTTTGAGCAATACCTCAAATTCATCAAATTTATTTACTAAACTCCTAGCATTGGTGTACACGCAAGTATACCTGCACCTGTTTCTATTCTTAGCTACCCTAACACAACCCATGTGTTTACTTGTACCGCAATGGCTCCCAGCAGTCTCTGAAATACCATGCATCTTGTTTTTCAGGCTTCTGCTCATTCTAATAGAAGCAGTGCAAGAATCTCTTTCACCTCTGCCAGTGGCTACTGTCAATCTATTAGTCTTTGTCTCCCCCCAAGCTAGCAGTTTTCCGACCCACCTAACACTGCCTCGATAGCATCAGCAAATATTCTTGCACCCTTTCTATTTAAGTGTATCCCATCCCTGTAGAAGCAATCTCTCCTGTTAACAAGTACAGTCCAGGCTGAAAAAAATTCTACCCCTTGAGCCTTGCACAATCTCTCCAGGGCCGAATTGATCGACAAGGCTCTCATCATATACTCCCTCCTATCGGGTCTGCGCCGAATTGCAGACACTTTCAAATTCAACCCTAATTCTCGGCTTTTGTTCAACAGTGACCTGTACTTGTTAAGTAATTCTGCCGGTCTCCTACTCTTAATATTATTAGTGCCAACGTGTACAACTATATCACCTTTTGTGCCCTTAAAAGATGATATTCGCTCTACAACGTCATCAACCTTTGCCCCTGGCAGACTTACCCTGGTCCTGTTCCACCTATCTTTTTTACAAAGCATGTTCCCCGTTTCCCTGACAATAGAGTCACCAACAACTACTAGTTCCTTCGGGACCAGCGCATTCTGCCTTGGGGTTTGTCTCTGTGTCACGGGATGCCCAAGTGCAAGCTCTGGCGTTGATGTGGGCAGCTGGGAGCTTGATGGGCCCCTCAATTTAGTTTCTTCGAGGGCATCCACCCTGTCCTTCAAGCTCTCATATAGGTTCACAAGAACGCCGAGTTGTTGCCTGATATCGATACACTCCTTGCATCGCGCACACACAAAGACATCCCCCTTGGCAATATCATGTCCCGTACCCGATTGTCTGCAAACATCAAGCAAACAGTGCATTTTATAAGGCTGTGAGTCAGAGGACAACTGCCCCCCTCAGTTCTGCTCTGAGCCACAGCACTTCCATTAGCTTGAGCCTTTTGCTTTGCTGCTCTGGTCTGAGTCATGATTCTGTTAATTTATTAATTAATTATACTTAATTATGTTATGTTATTAATTATGTCTTTTTAATTAAGACCGATGATTAAACCGCAACCACGTGATATCTGCGTGTGACACAGAAACCAATTGACTCCGCCCACTGGGTGGAGCCGGCTGCCTTCATTCACTTCATTCTCATTGGCTGTACCCGCTACTGAATCTTGACCTAATGTTATACTACTAAATTTAAATCAAAAGTTTTAGAAAAACAATAATTTCAAATCAATAAATAAGAAAAATCCACTTAGCGGCTTTGAACACGACCGTCTTTAGTAGCCTCGTCAGCATTCTCTTGCGTAGCACAGTTGGTATGATCACCGTTGTCCTCAAGCCGGGTGGAAAAGATGAGACTTCGACGAAGTCATTGAATGCAGAAAAACAACTTTGACATAATTACATTATTTACCTTGAGTTCAGTAAACTTTTTATACGGTTCCTCCTGAAAGCTTATTAAAAATACAATAATATTTAACAGAGTTTCAAAAAATTACAAATATTTTAAAAGGTTTCATGTTACGACCGCTCTGCATGTAACACTGCAACCCAGCTGTACACAAACCCATGCACTGAGCTTTTATTCCCATGGTACAATCCACTTGCTCCCTTTAGGGTGGGTGGGTGGTCCTTTTTCATCGTTCTTTCAGTTGTAATACAAATCATCACGACCTACTTCAAACGAATTTTCGGACAGTTTCTGTTAACTTTTTCGAGATGAGCAGTTTTTCTAACAATCAGCGTATTTTAAATTTAAAGGTGCTAGGCAATATTTTAGCAATTTCATTTCATAAATATAATTCATTACTAAAATATATATGTTGAGCTTAAGTGATCCGCAATTCTTTTCTCGGTCCACGCGCATAGCTAACAATCTGCCACGAAATTTCATCTAAACACAAGTGAGAAAAATTAACTTTAACTTGACTAATTCATTTCAAATTGACTTCATTACAAATTAATAATGTTGCAGCCAAAGAGTAAACAACAAGAATGAAGTTAATGATAAAAACAAAATATTTTTGCAATTTATGAGTAATTTCAATCTTTATTTCTTCTTTCACAAGAAAACAATAGAAGAATTAGACCTATTACTACGCAAAAGCAATACAAGGTCTTTAAATGTATGTGTACTTTTACATGAAAATACTTAAATTCGAATTACTTTACCTATAATTTCAGTTTAATTTTTCTCCCCCTTTCACGAAAACTGGTTGGGGGAAAAATAACACAAACGTCATGCCTCGATATTATTATTTTACTATTAGTATTATATCAGCAATTTGCTACAAGGAAGCCTGAGGCTTATGCTGCACCAGCCAAAACAAACATTCCCCAGTAACCTTGAAAGAGAGAGAGAGAGAGAGAGAGAGAGAGAGAGAGAGAGCATTAGCATTAGTAGTGGCATATTATGCAAGAAAGCAAGCTTATGCAGCATCAGCCAAAAAAATAAAAATAATAAAAAAAAACACTCCCATTTCACCCCTCCGTCCGCTAGAAATACTTGTCCAGTTGAGCCTTGAATTTATTTAGGCTATCAACTTCCACAACAAGGGATGGAAGCCTGTTCCACCCACCAACTACTCGCTGGCTAAAGGCAAATTTCCGCACATCTATCCTACATTTGTTTTCCTCAATTTGAATTTACGCCCTTTCAGGTGATTATTCGGAGCAAGAGGAAGAATCCCATCGGCATTGAGCATGCTCAAACCATTCAAGGCTTTATACACCTCTATCAGATCATCTCGCCGGTGCCTAGTCTCCAGACTGTAAATTTGCAAAACTTAAGCCTTTCTTCATAAGAGCAACCCTTTGTTCCATTGACTAATCTTGTTGCCCTTCTCGTACTCGTTCCAGCAGCTCTATATCCTTCTTGAAATGAGGCCTCCAGACCTGTATACAGTACTCGTGTAGCCTGACCATTGCCTTATACAAGGGAATAATCACCTCCTTATCCCTGCTAGAAAAATTCCTGTATATCATTGACAAGGCACCATGAGCTGCTCTTGCAGCCCGTCTGCCTGCTAAGAGAACTCATATCTGCATGCACAATTACCCACAGGTCCTTTTCATTCTCTACCACTGTCAGTGTAGTACCACTGAGTTGATACGTTGCTCTGGGGTTACTGTTTCCCATATGTAGTACTTCACATTTGTCAATGTTAAACTTCATTTGCGACCTCTCAGCCCATCTGCTTAACCTTTTCAGTTCCTGTTGCAGCAGCATAGCGTCAGTAGTGTCCTTAACAACTCTGCCAACCTTTGTATCGTCTGCAAACTTGGACATTAAGCTTGATATACCATCATCAATATCATTTATAAATACAGAAAACAATAATGGACCCAACACTGAACCTTGAGGGAGTCCACTAATAACATTAGTCCATGATGAGCAGTGTCCATTGATTACCATTCTCTGTCTTCTCCCCCTCAACCATCCCTTTATCCATAGCAGCAATTTGCCTCCAATGCCACACTGCTCCAATTTGTGCAGCAGTCTTCCATGTGCAACAGTATCAAAAGCCTTTCTAAGACCCAAATATATATACCGTATTTTCCCGTGTATAGACGCACCTTAGTATTGGGGTACGAAATTTGAAAAAAAAAATTATTACATAAAGTTATTGAACTCAAGTTTTATTCATCATAAAATTCATACAAGTCATCACTGTCAAAACTCCCATCCATTAGCTTGTCCTCATCTGTGTCTGATGACGAATCACTGACTTCATATATTGCCTCGTCTTCAGTTCCATCTATGGCATTTGAAATTCCACACTTGTTAAATGACTTGACAACGATCTGAAGCTTTATATTATCCCAGGATCTTTTCATCCAGGTACAAACTACTCCTGTAGTTGGTTTCTTCACTCTTCCTGCTGGTGTCAAATTGTCCCCAGAAGACTTCATCCATTGGTTCCGTTCGTCTCTCATGGCAGCTTTGAAGGATTTGTTAATGCTGACATCAAGTGGTTGGAGTTGGGATTTCAAGCCTCCAGGTATGACGGCAAGTTTTATCTTTTGTTCTGCAGCAATCTTCTTTGTATTTTTTGTTATGTGTGCCCTGAACTGATCAAGCACTAATACGGCAGGTTTGCGTAAGAGCCCACCTGGTGTCCTGCTCCAAACTTTCCCAAACCAGATCTTCATCCCATCCTGATCCATCCAACCCTTGTCATGAATGTGGATAATGACTCCTCGAGGAATGTCTTCTTTTGGCATTGTTTTGCATTTGAAAATCTGCATAGGAGACAGCTTGGTTCTGTCTGCACAACAAGCTAGAACAACTGTATAATGGCTCTTTTCATGTCCACTTGTCTTTTGTGAAAAATATTTTCATTTTCAGCCCTTTCACTTACTTTCAAGAGGTATTTGGCCTAATAATACCTGATATATTTTTCACGGCCTATACAACTAAATTATATAACGATAGCATCACTTCAGCTAAGCTTTTACTTTTGCTTTCAAATCACCCCAGGGATGCGGTCGCCGTAAGGGGACACCACAGTGACGTCACCCGTTCTCCTGAGCGGACAAGAATGTTGATCGAACGCAAAGGTCCGAAGAACAGTGAATAGTTATATGAGTAGAAATTACCAGAACAAGACACAGCAGGTCTTGCATAACAAGACCTTTATAAAGATATTAATTGTCACTACGACGCCGTGCATGGTACAGTATCAATTTATTTCTCACCCCCCCCCCCGAAGCGATGCAGGGATAGATATATTTGAAAGGGGAAGAACAGAAACACAGACGGACACACAGAGACACAGTTATCTTTGTGCAAGACATGACTGAAGAAAGAGTAGTAATAGTTTTGGCCGATTCTTGTCATTGTGTAAAGAAGATGTAAATTAATAATTACGAGGGAAAAGATGAGAAAAGAACTATATTGATGTCTGGAATAGATTCCCCCCCCCCGAGGCGTTGCAGAATATTTTCGGGTAAGACAACCCTTATTGTTTAATAACAAACTGTATTAAATCACCCAAAAGCCAACCTATTACCTGCATACGTTTTAATGCCTTTATAAGACACCTTTCCTCACATAAATATACCCCGACAACTGTATTATTTTCTTAGTATTCAACTTTAATAATAATGCGACTTATTAATTTAATTGTCAATTACTAATTACACTATTAAGATAATATAATTACCTGTTTCATATTTTGAACAGTGATATGTTATGACAAACACTAATTATTTTGTACTTGCTAAGGAATTAGTGGAAAAACCATATGAAGAATATTACAACATTGTAATATAGCTAACAGCAAGATAATGCTTGCATTCAATTAATTTGTCTAACAATTAAATACCAATTAATCTAACTTATTTACCAGTTATATTGTACTCATTTGTATACATATATGTTAAATAAACTTATTTTGTTTGTTATTATTTTGCGTTCTGATCATTCTTTCTAAATTACATACAATTCACTGAACAATAATTATTTTTAAGAATCATTTATGGCGGCATTTCGAACCAGCCCTTAGCTAAGAGTTGTTTCGGGATGAAAAACACAACGCAATTCTGTCGCTGCGAGTACGCTCACTGTGACATGTTGAGTGAGACTTGAGGGCGCAGGATTTTGTCCTAATTTGAACCACTAGATAGATCATTCGAAACCCAGGCTTTTCTGGAATTCACATGATATTGTGCTGACTTGCTATAGCGAGGATTCACGAGTATATTGATAGGCAAGAGCATAATATGACGGAAAAGCCTGTGGAACACTGGTTGCTAATCGTGACCAGGATGAAATGTGCTTTTGCGGGATGAAAAACCTCTTTTTTTTATATATGAAAGCTTGTGAGTTATGAGGATTACTGTAAACTGAAGAGCAAAGCACAACAAGAGTAACTAGTGAATAGAAGACAAATAAGGGATTAATGTGGTAATAGAATAAAAGGGAAACGTCTAACACTAGTGATTTTGTGTGTATACAGAGAATGGTTAGAGACATTTTATTATTATTTTTTTTCTTTTTCAGCAATACAAATAACATAGTCCTCAAGTACATACACAGTAGTAATACATACAACTAGAAGCAACTAGAAGTAGTTAATTGATTTGTCAAAACAAATAATAATAATAAATTACAAAAAAAAAAAATTTTTGGTTGCTATATGTGTTAGAAACTCATTTTGATCTTAGCATTGCTCAGTACTAACAGTTTAGTTCTATTTCAGCTACGTAAAGGTAAGTACACTATTTTGGAGGGACCTTTCCACCCCAAATTTTACTCAAATATTAATAGAGTCGTCTAATTTAACATAGACACTTATAAATCCAACATGGAAGAACAAATCCCACAAACTTCAACCGACCTTTCTGCCCCATTGTTTGATACGCAACAAACACAATCCCCTCCCGGATCTGACAGACTGCGTGTGGCTAATATCGCAGGTTACCTAAGTTTGGTGCCTACTTTTTTTGGTACAGACGAAGGCCCATCGGTCCAATATTTTTTTGAAACTTTAGAAAGCGTAGGGAAATTAGCGGCTTGGGAAAGCTCAGAAATGATCGCCATTTCAAGATCTAAATTTCGTTCTTTGGCATCAGAATTTCTAGCACAATCCACTGAATTGCGTAAGGAAGAAAATTATAACGTGTTCAAAAATGCTTTCTTAGCTCACTTTGAAAAAACGGAACCCATAGTCACTTGTTTAAGCGAATTCGCTAATACTGTGCAAAAACCTGACGAAAATGTCGCCAGCTTTGGAGCCCGAATTCAAAATCTGGCAAGAAAGGCGTTTAAGATACAAAATGAAACCCCTGAAGCAAAGTCGATTTTAGATCAGGCAATGTTAGCCCAATTTCTTAGGGGTGTTTCAAATAAAATTAAAAGGATAGTCTTGTCACAAAACCCCTCACTTTCCATCAAGCAATTATTATTTCGAAACGAGAGGAAACAAATGAACTTATTACAGAAACAAAACATAAACCAGTTAATGCCATATATTGTCAATCTAATAATGAAGTCGGTAGCCAGCAGGAAAATTATTTCGAAAAATTTATTAAACCTTTACAAGATGAAATACTGGACTTAAAACAATCACTTAAAGCATTAGCTGTAAGTAACGCGACTTGTAATAATTTACAAACGCCAATTTACGAAACGGAACGATGTCAAAATTTTGATACTGCGGCTTATCCATATTTTTCACCCTACAATAATAGAGCGTCCAGTTATACGTGTTCGCGGTCTGACGAACGAAGAGACGCTATGCCCTCAGGCGTCAGTAGCAATGAACTCGCCAGAAGTGAGAGACGCGTTCCTGCTCCGTGCTATGCTGGGAAGCATGTATACTGTAACCCTACGTACGAAGCAAGACAGGCAGTAAGACGCTATGCCGCTTGCCGTCGTCCGAGCAGCACCCGACCGACGCCAAATTATCCTAACCGTCCGTGCACGAGTCGCGGAGCGCGTGAATACACTGCGTTACCAAAATATCGGACGCCTTATGTTAATACACAAAGTTGCAATTTTAATGGAAATGGGGTGAAAAATGCAAACCAAATGTATTATAATAATCGAAATAGGACAGATATGAACTCTTACACAGGGGCAACGAAAGAAATGCCTAGAAATAAGTTTAATCAGGGGCAAACTCACCCTAAAGCGATTTTTGGTAGGCAAATTAACCGGGTAGATAATGTAAGTTACAGACAAGATAGAGTTAGGTATTTCTGACATAAACGGATGTCAGAAGGAAATAGAAGGGACTATCTGCGTCATAGAAATGTGTTACCAGGTCAAAATTATTATAGAGGAGCTAAATCGTATGCCAACCACAAAAATGTGCAACATGGAGTTTATATCTTAGATAACGATTCTCAATTGCCGTTGATCATGGGATCAGTTCAAAATGTTGAGGCTAAATTTTTGGTAGATTCAGGCGCTAGCGTAACTTTAATTAATACAGACTTATTTAATAAAATTAAACATGATAAGTCTCTAAATCCAAGAACTCCAAACTTGACGGTAACGGGTGTATCTGGTTATGTAGTACCGATCCATACTGAAATTACAGTAAACATTAAACTGGATAATGCAAGTTTTCAAGATAATGTTTTGGTAGCTAATGGAAATTTCACCGGACAATATAATGTTATATTAGGATTGAATGTTTTGAGACGTTTTTCGTTCATAATTGACTTAGGTAAAAAAATGGTTCGCTCAATCCCATTGAATATTTGTTTAAGAGAAGTAGGTGTTAGGGAACGAATTATGAGTTCTAAACCCGTGGTAGCAAAACTCACATGTAAACATGTACTACCAGGATCGTCCGAAAGGGTTTTGACAGCCTATTGTAACCAGCTTGCTGTTTCCACAGAACAACTGGTGTTAACAGAGCCTAATTATAACCTTGGTCATGAGGACTTAGCTGTCCGTTGTTCAGTGGACAAAGTACAGGCCGATGGATTAGTATCAGTCCTGGTGGCAAATTTGTCAACTGAGCCTTTATATCTTCCAAAGGGGATGGGTATTGCTAGTTTGGAAAGGGTTGAAATTAATCCAGTTACTTTTGCAGGTAAGGAAGTAGAAGACAATAAGACATCTCCTGTGACTTTAAGTGATTTTAATCTTGATCATTTGACTGGTGATCAGAAACATGAACTATCAGACTTGTTGTATGAATATAGAGACATTTTTGCCAAGTGTCCAGCTCAGCTAGGAAATTCAAAGGTATATAAACATAGAATTAAATTGACGGACAGCATACCGGTTAAGCAGACAGCTTATAGAGTTCCTTTCTTGTTGAAAGATGAAGTTCGAAGGCAGGTAAATGAACTTTTGGAATCCAACATCATACAACCAAGCCACTCCCCATATTCAGCGCCAATTGTTTTGGTGCGCAAAAAGGACCAATCATATAGGCTGTGTATTGATTTTCGGAGATTGAATGCGAAAACGGTTTCAGATGCATATCCTGTCCCAGATTTAAATGAAATTCTCCAACTTTTAGGGAAAGCGCACTACTTCTCTTCACTTGATTTGCGAAGTGGATTCCATCAAATTGAGGTGCACCCAGCTGATCGACACAAAACCGCCTTCACTACTGGAGAAGCCTTATTTGAGTTTTCTCGAATGCCACATGGATTAAAGAATGGATTTTCGTCATTCTTGAAAGCCTTATCATTAGTGCTTCATGGTCTCAGGGAAGAATCGATTTTCGCTTACCTTGATCATATAATTATTGCATCGCCCAACCTGAATGAGCATCTCTTGAGGTTGCGAAAGGTTTTCCAGCGTCTGAGAGAATACGACCTTAAGCTAAAACCTAAGAAATGTGAGTTCCTGAAAGAACAGTTTAAATATGTTGGGCATTTAGTTAGTTCTGAAGGCATCCGTCCGGATCGAGAAAACTTAGTCGCCGTTCGAGACGCACGCCCCCCCCCGGTCCGTAAAACAAGTCCGATCATTTCTTGGAATGGCAGGTTTCTATAGGAAATTTATTCCCAATTATGCAGAGATAGCAAGACCTCTCACTTCGCTAACAAAAAAAGAAAAACCTTTTGTTTGGGACTGTTCCACGCAGCACGCTTTCGATCAACTGAAAACTGCCTTGACAACTGAACCTCTGTTGGTTTTTCCTGACTTTACAAAACCATTTCTCTTATCTACTGATGCCTCAGCGTACTGTGTAGGGGCCTGTCTCGAGCTTCAGATGGATGAAGATACAAGACAGCCAGTTGCCTATGCTTCTAGGCTATTAAAGAAGTCAGAGTTGAATTATAGTACGACGGAGAAAGAAGCTTTGGCTATTGTTTTTGCAGTAACAAAGTTCAGACCTTTTTTAGTGTCCAATCATTTCACCCTGATAACAGATCACCAACCCTTGAGTTATTTGCTCAATCTGAAGAATCCTTCTCCCCGCTTAGCGAGATGGAGTATGCTTTTACAAGAATACGACTTCCAAATTCAGTACCGTCCTGGTAAAGTACATTCAAACGCAGACTTTCTTTCAAGGCCAGTGTTAGAAGAGGATGAAAAGGAAAAAAGGCTAAGGAAGCCTAAAACAACTGAGTTAGTGGCTCCCATATCAGCTGATTTAACTATGGAATCATTGGTGATGCCCCAGCAACAAACCAGAAATTTAATTAAAACCCTGCAAAGAGAAGATCCAATTTTGCAAAACTTAATTGAACAATTGGAAGGAATACCCCAGGCATCAGCAATAATCCCAGATTCCTTCTATTTATCGAAAGAGGGGATACTATATCACTACACTTTATCTGACCCTGGAGCGACAAGAGAAGAGCCAACAGAACAATTAGTGGTCCCCGTTGGCCTAAAGACAGAGGTATTGAAAGCATGCCACGACAACGGAGGCCATTGGTCTCTACAGAAGACATTAGAGAAGGTAAAAAAGAATTTTTTCTGGATTGGGATTTACAGCGACATTAAGAATTATATTGAGTCATGTCCATCGTGTTTGGAACGAAAAGGGTACAATCCGAAAGCTAAAGCAGCTCTGATGAGAGTTCCCAGTGAAAATTCACCTTGGGTGCGAGTATCATTAGATATCCTAGGACCACTTCCTATGTCCTTGAGAGGACACAAATATTTATTGTTAGCAGTGGATAATTTCACGCGTTATGTTGAAGCAGTTCCACTCAAAACTCAGAAGGCAGATGAAGTAGCCACAGCATTTATAAACAATGTGATAGCGAGACATGGAATTCCTAAATACATACTCACAGATCGAGGTACTAATTTCATGTCCTCATTATTGCGACAAGTATGTGAAAAATTGAACATTCACCAAATTCATACCTCTCCGTTTCATGCGCAGTGCAATGCCAAGGTGGAACGGTTAAACCGTACCTTAGCGAACATATTATCCCATGTCATAAATCAGACTCAGACTGACTGGGACGAAATGATTCCATTGGCTGTGGCTGTATATCATGCTGCAACTCACAGTTCTACTCAAGAAACACCCAACTTTTTAATCTATGGCAGAGATTTAGTGTTACCTTCAGATTTATGGCATGCAAAATTAAGGCCAAGTTACGCATCCTTAGAGAACTATTCAGAAGAAATGTGTGCACGACTCCGTAGAGCTTATGAAATGGTCTCTGAACATTTGGAGGAAGCAGTGCAGAAACAAGAACAACGTAGAGCAGCAGTGGCTGTGGATAAGAATATTCGAGTAGGAAGTCTTGTTTACCTTTTCACTCCTAAGGTGAAAGCCGGTACCACGAAGAAACTGGCTCGATTGAGTACAGGACCTTACCATGTGATCAATCAGACCTCTCCAGTCAATTTTGAAATACAGAATATAAATAAACCTAAGGACAAGCAGTTAGTGCATGTTGACAGATTGACAAAGGTGGTAAATAGGAAAGTGTTTCCTGAACTTAGAGTAGAAGAGTCAGAAGAATCAGAAGATGGTGAAATACAAGATCAATCTGGTACAGAGACAGTGCCAAAAGAAACATGGATCTTTGATGACCCCATAATAGAAGAATGTGATTTAATCCCACCCATAGACCCCCAACCTGTGTATTTGCAGCCAACCAGAACTGCACCTATTTCAGAACCTATGATGATGTCTCCAAAAGAGAACCAAAATAGGCCGTCAGTGAGAAAACAGTCTGAGGAGACAGTTGAATCTACCCATAGGCCAGCACAGACACATGACTATAATTTGCGCAGTCGTAGTCGTGTAACTCACACACCATATGTGGTAACCCTCAATCCACCATCACAAAATGAAGTGAGAATTCACGAATCAGCTTCTGACAGTAGAGTAGGAACAGAACGTGGAAGCTCCTCTCATGAAACAGAGATGCAGAGAGGCGAATCTTCTGATCAAAATACAGAAGAACATGGAAGTGCAGATCACGCTGATCAACCCAGTGGATTAGATAGGACTATTCAGTAGATGTTGGGAAGTCCACTTACCGCGAGGTTAAATACACCAAATGATGACAGAGGCCTTGATTTGGCAGGTCTTATCAGAGATGCGTGGAGAGATTAAAAGTAAAAAGAAGCAAAATTGAAATTAGTGAGAAAGAGAAAACAGTATGAGGAAAAGTTGTTATTATGTTTTCCCCGTCTTTAAAGAAAAGAAGTCAGTTCTTGGAAAGGGAAAGTTATATAAGAATGATGATTCCATTATCATGCTAAATTGATGCATAGTGTCAGAAGATAAATATTGCATTCGGTTGAAGATGATTTGATTATAAGCTAAGAGATACATTAAATGAAGTTTCTGATTAATTAGAGTATCAGACCCATGAAGTTTTTACTTATAAAGGGAACAGAAAGGTTAGTTCTCATCAAACTCTATCATTGTGTTTATCAGCAGTTATGTTAGGGATGATGTAGTGAGCACAGAGAATTAAAGGATACAGGTAGAGAACATGGAAAGAGAATCTGGATTTCAAATAAAAACAAGAGTTATTTTCAGGAGTTGTTTCACGCCAAAAAAAAAAAAAGAGAAGGTAAAAGAAGATAAATACTAGAACTCTTATTCAAATTTGACCATTGAGGAAAATATTTTCTTATGGAACCTATATTATCACCCTCATTCCACAAAACATGTTGCAATTGTATAGGCCAATTTTGAGAGGAAGGTTGCAGTGGATACTAGGGCCTTTTGGGTGCACCCCCTAGTTTCTTTTGTTTTCTCTCTCTCTCATTGCTGACTAAAATTACAGTATAAGAGAAAAGATTCTGAAGATATGAATATGTCTATATATATATATTTAGGCTTTTTCTTTTGAAGATCGGATGAAATAAGTGGCCTGAGGACGGCTGGTTCCGCCCAGTCACTGCTTGTTTTGTCGTTCCTCCGAAGAGAAGAGTAGAGTGTAATAAATAGTAACACCTGTGTTTCTAGATGAAGATAAGAGAATCTTTCCTTGTACCATTTTGAAAAAGAATACTCAGCCTCATCCTGAGTTAAAGTTGAAACAATATAAATCAGAGTAGTAGTTCCATAAATAATTATTTTTTTTTGAAAAGGAGTATATCCACTAATTACAGTTGTATCACATATGACGTTAGAAGAGTAAATGATATTGTATTAATGTAAAGAGAGTTTGAATAGTACTCATACTTGGTCAATATCAACTACAATGAAAAGGGAACAGAAAGCAAACTGTTGAAGTATCAATCTTGTGCTCTTGCCTTTGATAATCCAAATAGCTGATGATTAAAATAGTGCACTGAATGAGCAGATCAGAGCTCATTTTCAAGTTTAGAGATTGGTTACTAATTTCGGTTAAGGGAATCTTGTTTATCTGGCATGAGTGACTTGTGTGTTTCTGTTTTGAAAATAGAGAGAAAAACCCATTTTTTAAAAAGAAATGAAAGGAAATAAGGAGGTGACAGTTTTGGAAAGTGAACAAGTACAAGAAAAGTGAGTGGAAAGTCTATAGATGAAGGGTAAATGGCATGAGACCTCACCCCCTCTCCTACAAGTCAAAACAAATCTGAAAAGATGAATAAAGTTTGTGAACCTATCAGTTGAACAAATTGTCCAGAAAAAAAAAAAAGAAAGACAAAAAGAGAAAATGAGATCCACTTAACATTTTACTATCTTCTTGCTCAGTTGCTTAGAGGATATTTTTTTAGGAAGTCTCAGTTTTATGTGCATGATGGTTGTCCTTCCTCTGAAGGCATGCAAAAAGTTCTCCCATTCAGAACTGTAGTGAACATTTAGTCTTTCTCATGCTCTGACATGGTGTTCCAGTTAATAGTGAAGGACTATCTCCATGAAATTACTCAAGGAATATGATGCAGTCTTCACAGCTGACAAGTGTACTCAGTGGCCTTAAACTTTAAGGATTTGTGGACCCAAGAACTCTCTCTATGTCTGGAGAGTTAGTGAGATATTTTCCACAGATGATGGTTGCACCATCAGAAGGTGCTGAACAGTTAAACTGTGCAATTGGTCAGTTAATATAACTGCCTAAATTTTACAATTGAATCTGTAGTCTTATAACATTGCAAGTATAAGTTGGAACATGCAGCCATATTTATTCAATGTATTCTATGATTTTTTGTTCTTATTGCAAATTCTGTATATTAGTTGCAGGAATTTAATTATATTTGAGGATTTATATCATATAATCATTTAATGTTTGATGTCTGCTATGTTTTTCTTTTAAAAAAAAAAATAAAAAAAAAAATAAATAAATAAATAAATAAATAAGATAGAATAAGTAAAATAAATGTTCACCTGTTAGAAGAATATTTTTTTTTGCTGTTTACTTGATATATTTTCAAATACATTTATTATAAAAGGATGTCATATGTATTGAACATTTGTGTTGTCTCAGTTGCTAACTGTCATAATGAACAGTATATCTAGTGTCATATTATACTAATTATGTTAAAAAGAATAGATACAGATTCTTTGATTTTTTTTGTTGCATGTAATACTATTGTGCGGAGTCAATGCTGTTATAAAGGAAATGTGACCAAAGAATTCTTTGAGAAGAAGTTTCAGTATTTTTCCCTGACCAACAATGAACAATCCTATCAGTATTCCAGTGCTTCAAATGTCCAGTTCAGACGTTTGTGTAGAGAACATTCAGTGCAACATACTACAACAATTTGTGTTAATACAAAAATAAACATTGCTACAATATAGACATTGCATATATGATAAACACCTCTTGTGAAAATTTACTTGCTAATATGGGATTTTGTTTAAGGTCTGTGGAGACCAAGTTGCGGATCAACCAAGGTAGGGTTGTTGAATGTGAAAATTTACATAAAGTTATCGTTGTTGTTATTAGAGGACTCAGAAGATTTTGAAAAGTGTATGTAGACACATTATTCCCTTTTGTTTGGGGTACCATTTATCATAGTGGAGAACAATCCGAATTCTGTAAGAGGAAAGATGTCTGTCACTTCATTTTTTTTTTACACCGGTAGAATTCATGTTACACTTTTTTTTTAAAAAAAAAAAAAAAAAAAAGAGAAACTTGAGAAATTTTGAGCTTGTGAAATTCTCGGCGCTCAGAATTTCTTATCCGTAGGGGGAAGGTGTGTGAAAAATATTTTCATTTTCAGCCCTTTCACTTACTTTCAAGAGGTATTTGGCCTAATAATACCTGATATATTTTTCACGGCCTATACAACTAAATTATATAACGATAGCATCACTTCAGCTAAGCTTTTACTTTTGCTTTCAAATCACCCCAGGGATGCGGTCGCCGTAAGGGGACACCACAGTGACGTCACCCGTTCTCCTGAGCGGACAAGAATGTTGATCGAACGCAAAGGTCCGAAGAACAGTGAATAGTTATATGAGTAGAAATTACCAGAACAAGACACAGCAGGTCTTGCATAACAAGACCTTTATAAAGATATTAATTGTCACTACGACGCCGTGCATGGTACAGTATCAATTTATTTCTCACCCCCCCCCCCCCGAAGCGATGCAGGGATAGATATATTTGAAAGGGGAAGAACAGAAACACAGACGGACACACAGAGACACAGTTATCTTTGTGCAAGACATGACTGAAGAAAGAGTAGTAATAGTTTTGGCCGATTCTTGTCATTGTGTAAAGAAGATGTAAATTAATAATTACGAGGGAAAAGATGAGAAAAGAACTATATTGATGTCTGGAATAGATTCCCCCCCCCGAGGCGTTGCAGAATATTTTCGGGTAAGACAACCCTTATTGTTTAATAACAAACTGTATTAAATCACCCAAAAGCCAACCTATTACCTGCATACGTTTTAATGCCTTTATAAGACACCTTTCCTCACATAAATATACCCCGACAACTGTATTATTTTCTTAGTATTCAACTTTAATAATAATGCGACTTATTAATTTAATTGTCAATTACTAATTACACTATTAAGATAATATAATTACCTGTTTCATATTTTGAACAGTGATATGTTATGACAAACACTAATTATTTTGTACTTGCTAAGGAATTAGTGGAAAAACCATATGAAGAATATTACAACATTGTAATATAGCTAACAGCAAGATAATGCTTGCATTCAATTAATTTGTCTAACAATTAAATACCAATTAATCTAACTTATTTACCAGTTATATTGTACTCATTTGTATACATATATGTTAAATAAACTTATTTTGTTTGTTATTATTTTGCGTTCTGATCATTCTTTCTAAATTACATACAATTCACTGAACAATAATTATTTTTAAGAATCATTTATGGCGGCATTTCGAACCAGCCCTTAGCTAAGAGTTGTTTCGGGATGAAAAACACAACGCAATTCTGTCGCTGCGAGTACGCTCACTGTGACATGTTGAGTGAGACTTGAGGGCGCAGGATTTTGTCCTAATTTGAACCACTAGATAGATCATTCGAAACCCAGGCTTTTCTGGAATTCACATGATATTGTGCTGACTTGCTATAGCAAGGATTCACGAGTATATTGATAGGCAAGAGCATAATATGACGGAAAAGCCTGTGGAACACTTTACAGTTAGTCTGCGTGTGTAGCACAGTGGTATCATCACCGTCCTCAACGCACCGGGTGGAAAAGGGCCGGGTTCGAATCCCGTCGATGACGCCAGGAACTTTAGTGGGCTTTTTTCACTCCGTGGCTGAGTTAGTCGGTCTCAGGCGTAGATAGCAAGGTTTTTCGCTCAGAAACTGAGGTTTTTTTCGTCCAGCAAAACAGGCAAATCGACCAGAGAACACACGCAATTTACAGACACGAATACGGGTTAATGTAATCATTTACGAGTAACCCTAATATAGTAATTTGATTTTTTTTTTGTCTTCACAGTTATAGTTTTCACCCCCTTCTTATCAACAGTTCTGTTACTTGGGACATCAAATTGAAGGGAGAATTTGTCCATATTTGCAATCTGCCCCAATTCAACTGATGTGTCTTCCCACATTGAGTGACAAAACGACGAAATTCACGGACCTTCTACTCATAGCTTTCAGGCATCTTTTGGGCAAGTCTTGTGCGTGTACACATGCTTAGTCCATTCTGTTTCATGAACTTGAAGCACCAATTGTGTCTTCCTTTGAAATCAGTAACTTCTTTTTCATCAGCAGTTCTTCTTGCCTCATGCTGAACCATCTTTGTGGACACAGGAATTCCAATTGCCCTTTGTTCCTCGATCCATATCTTCAATTCCCTCTCTAAATCATGCCATTTTGCTAACTTGCCTCTAATGGCCTTCTTCTGCCGTGGCGTTTTCAGTAGGGTTTCTTCTTCCCGTAGCCAGTCTCAGATTGTTTTCTCAATTGGAAGAGGACCAAACCTATGTTCAGCAGCACGATTTCCACTCACTTTTGCAAACTGGATCACTTTTAACTTGAATTCAGCACTGTACGAAAATCTATTCTGAGCCATTTCTGGGCAGAACATGGCAAAACGTAACCTAATATACCGGTAACAAGTGAGAAACATGAGCACAAAGATAAAAAGCGGGAAATGCAAGTAAAATAAAAATCTACAACCACTGTATAAGACGCACCCGGTTTTTACACCCCAAATTTTTCGAAAAAAGGTGCACCTTATACATGGGAAAAATACGGAAATATCAAAGTTATACCCTGCATCCAGTTCTTTTGTGACTGCGTCATAGTATCCAATCAAATTGGTCAGGGAAGACTTCCCCTTAACAAAACCATGCTGTATCCGAGCTATAACTGAAGTCTTGTCTTGATAATCCTGCAGTTCTGCTTTAACCAGTGCCTCCATTAATTTTCCTAGAACAGAAGTTAAACTCACAGGTCTATAATTACTTGTGTCAGCCTTTGATCCTCCTTTGTGAATTGGGGTCACATTTGCACATCTCTAGTCTATGGGTACCTCCCCTGAGTCTAAAGAAGCTCTCATAATTATGGCTAAGGGTTTGCTTACTTCCTTTGCTACATCCTTTAATATAACTGGATAGATTCCATCCACCCCAGGTGCCTTTTTTATGTTTATCTTTAACAATTTCTCCTCCACTTTCCTCTCAGTTATTACAAAATCATCTAGCTCACTGCCAGAGTTTACTTCACCTCTGGCATTCCCCTTCCTGAATAACTCCTCATGTGTGAATGTAGATGCAAAATACCCGTTTAGTTTGTTAGCCACCTGAACAGGATCCTCAACTGTTGAACCATCAATATCCAGTGGACTAATCTGATTCATCCCTTTCCTTCTAGAGTTTACATAGGTAAAGAACTCTTTTCTGGTTTTTTTTGCATCTTTTGCTAAGGATTTCTCATAATCTGCCTGCCTAATCTCCTTTGTGACTTGGTTACAGACCAGCTTATATCTATCATAGGCTTCCATGTCACCCATTGATTTATATGTATTCCATGCATTTTTTTTCTCTGCCATATGTCTTATTAGTTCATCTGACATCCACTTAGACCTAAACCTTGAACAATATTTCTTAGTTGGTATGTAGAACCTAGTAGCTTCCAAGATAAATTCTTTGAATGCTTCCCATTTTGAATTTGCTGTTGGTGACATCATCAGTTGGTCCCACCGTATAGAATTTAAATACTGTCTCAGACCATCGTAGTAAACTTTACGAAAGCAAAAACCCTTGCCTTAACCCCTGATGGTAGTTGCCTCTTTGAGTAAATCCCACTTCAGCACACTGTGATCACTGCCACATAGTGGTTCCTTTATCTCCACATTCTTAGAGAGAAGTAGAAAAGAATCACGAAGAAAGAGAAGAATGATGATATCCAGGTCAGGACCTATATGGCTGTTAACAAGGAAACAATGCACTCATATTAATACTGATCACAAATTGGAGAAAAGCTGATCGTGTTTGCTGTTATCATGTTCTTAGTAACTTTAAATTTTACCTAAAGTTAACCACACGAAAATGACCTCAAAAACTGTTATCGTTTCAGGAACTAATTCCGAAATTAAAAAGAAACAGCAAGAGAACTAATATGTGGGAACGTACGTGTGATCTTAGCTTGCAGTGATCTAAATCGTGCAAAGGAAGCTGCCGACGACATCATCCAATCCATGGAAAAGACAACGTGGTCATCAAACACTTAGACCTGAGCTCTCTGAAATCAGTACATGCATTTGCCAAAGACTTTAAGCAAACAGAAGAATGTCGCTTGATGTCCTCATTAAAAATGCTGGAATCTTAACATCTCCAGAACTCCATATAATAGAGGACGGTCTGGAACTAAATTTCCATGAAAAACATTTTCATTTTTAGCCTTTTCGCTTGACCATAAGAAGTATTCTATGCCTTAAAACGCCCTTTACTTTTTCCACAGTCTGTACAACAAAATTAGTGTCACTTCGTTGGAGCTTGTTGCATTGCACTTTCATTTTCGGACGCCCCAGGGGATGCAGTCGTTGACATCAGGTCGTTCTGCTGATTGTAACGGGCAAGCATCGAACGCATAATATCTCCAATGACAGTAAGGGCAGAAGATGATTATTGTCATAAGGAGAAGAATTAGCAGAACAAGACATCACGTCTTGCGTAATGAGAACTCTATAAACACATTACGATAACATATCATTTTCTTGTAGTGTCTAATCGCAATGGGCGACAGGTCCCCAGTGTAATTCGTTGCCCCACATTATTGACCCATGAGATCAGAACAGGTCATGGGAAATTCAGATAGGGAACATTGAGATATATATTTAAAAAGGGGGACAGAAGAAGAGAGTTAACTTTTTGTTGAGACTGGACAGAAAGGATTGAGCAGTGAGAGTTTTTGGCCGATTTTTTTGAGAGTGTGTGAGCGAAGAAGAAGCACAAGAAAAACAATCACTAGGAAAAGATGAGCAAAGAGCCACAATGAACGTCTGGTCCAGAACTTATTCCCCCCCTCTCCCCCGAGGTGGTGCAGAGTTTTTTCGAGTAAGTCAACCCTTGTTGCTTAAGAACAAACTGTACTAAATCACCCGAAGTCAAACCTACCCTACTCTTATTGTATTCGCGTTTATAAGACATCTCTCCTCACCCAGAAAATTGTATCAATTTCTAATACTCAGTTTTTACAGATAATGTGACTTATCAACCTAATTGCCAAAACACTAATTATAACTATTCCGACACATTTTGCTTCACCACCATTAGAATAGTAGTATGTTATGACAGGCACCAATCATTTTGACACCTGTAAGAGTGACAAGCAAAAAGCTGACATGAAGAACACTACTATCCAGTTATACCAACAGCAGTAATGTTTTAACCTGCTATCTAGTTGTATCTAATCTGCCTCATACAAGTGTCACACGAATCATGATATATTTCGTCTAATAATCTGCTGTACAATTTAGTATTTTAATAAACCTTGTTTTGTTTGTTTACTCCTTTTGTGTTTGGACCATTCTTTCTAGTTACGCATAATTCACTGAAGTAAGTTTTGTAAAAGAACCATAGTTAATGCAGTGCTTTGGAGCCCAATCACATAGAAAGGAGCCCAAAGTATAATCACAACGTGATCCTTGAGCTTACTCACAGTGACATTCTGAGTAAGTCTTGAGGGCACAGGATTTATTGTCCTAATTTAAACTGCTAGTCAATCATATGAAACCCAGGCCTCCTGGAATACTACTGTTAGTGATAGTCTTGCTCGGTAGCTTTATTTTATGCATTAATTATTGAGTAATTGTATGAGTTGATTGTCTTAATTGTTAGATAAAAAGGGTTATCCGACAAGCACATTATAACGGGAAAGCCTGTGGAACACTGGTGTTATATCGCGATCAGGATTTATTGTGCTATTGCGGAATGAAAAACCGTTTTATTTGAATGCCTGTAAGTAGTTCGGATTGCTGTAGACTGAAGAGCAAAGTGACAATAGGAGAAACTAGTGAATAGAAGAAAAATAAAGAGGATTACTGAGGTGATAGAAAGAAAGCGAAAACGTCCAGCACTAGTGATTTTGTGGTGTATAGAGAATGCTTAGAGGCATTTTCACTAATCTTATTTTTCTCTTTCGGCAATACAAACAACATAGACGTCTTCAAGTACACACATATTAGTAACAGTTAGTAACTAGAAGCATTTAGTTTATTTTTTTTACGCCAAAAGAAAAAAACACTCCAGTTGCTAGATGTTAGAAAGACATTTTATTTTTTAGAATTGCTCAGTACTAACAGTATAGTTCTATTTCAGTTACTTAAAGATAAGTACACTATTTTTGAGGGATTCCCCCCACCCCAAACTTTTGCTCAAATATTAATAGAGTTACCTAATTTAACATAGACACTAATAAATCCAATATTGAAGAAAAAATTCCACAAACATTAACAAAAGTCGATGTTGATCCTGCAGCCATGGTGTTTAGCACACAACAGACACAATCCCCTTCCGAATCTGGCAGGCCGCATGTGGCTAATATCGGAGGCTATCTTGGCCTAGTGCCCATATTTTATGGTAGGACTTATGAAGGGCCATCTGCCCTTTGAAACGATAGAGTGTCTGTGAGTTAGCTCTTTGGCGGGATCCGGAGTTATTAGCAGTCTGTAAATTTAAATTTCGCTCTCTTACTGCAGAATTCCTGGCACAATCAATGGAATTACGTAAGGAAAAAAGCTATAGCACATTCAAGAATGCTTTCTTAGCTCACTTTGAAAAAATGGAACACATAGTCACATGCTTACATGAATTCGCCACTGCTGTTCAAAAATCTACAGAAACTAGCATTAGTAGAGGCATTTGATGCAAGAAAGCAAGCTTATGCAGCATCAGCCAAAAAAAAAATAAAAAATAAATATATAAATAAATAAAAAATAACCACTTCCACTTCACCCCTCTGTTCGTTCGAAATACCTGTCCAGCTCAGCCTTAAACTTATTTAGGCTATCAACTTCCATGACAAGGGATGGAAGTCTATTCCAGCAACCAAACACCCGCTGGCTAAAGGCAAATTTCCTCACGTCTATCCTACATCTGTCTTTCCTCAATTTGAATTTATGCCCTCTCAGGTGATTATTCTGAGCAAGAGGAAGAATCCCATCAGCATTGAGCATGCTGAAACCATTCAAGGCTTTATACACCTCTATTAGATCACCTCGCCGGTGCCTAGTCTCCAGACACTGTAATTTGCAAAACTTAAGCCTTTCTTCGTAAGAGCACCCCTTTGTTCCATTCACTAATCTTGTTGCCCTTCTCTGTACTCGTTCCAGCAGCTCTATATCCTTCTTGAAATGAGGCCTCCAGACCTGTATACAGTACTCTAGGTGTGGCCTGACCATTGCCTTATACAAGGGAATAATCACCTCCTTATCCCTGCTAGAAAAATTTCTATATATATCATCGACAATACACCATGAGCTACTCTTGCAACCCGTCTGCACTGTCAGAGAACTTCATATCTGCCTGCACAACAACCCCCAGGTCTCTTTCATTCTCTACCACTGTCAGTGTAGTACCACAGAGTTGATACGTTGCCTGGGGTTACTGTTTCCCATATGTAGTACTTTACATTTGTCAATGTTAAACTTCATTTGCCACCTCTCAGCCCATCTGTTCAACCTTTCCAGATCCTGTTGCAGCAGCATAGCGTCAGTAGTGTCCTTAACAACACTGCCAACCTTTGTATCATCTGCAAACTTGGACATTAAACTTGATATCCCATCATCAATATCATTCATAAACACCGAAAACAACAACGGACCCAGCACTGAACCCTGAGGAACTCCACTAATAACATTTGTCCACGTTGAGCAGTGTCCATTGATTACCACTCTCTGTCTTCTGCCACTCAACCATCCCCTTATCCATAGCAGCAATTTGCCTCCAATGCCACACTGCTCCAATTTGTGCAGCAGTTTTCCATGTGCAACAGTATCAAAAGCCTTTCTAAGATCCAAATATATAATATCAAAGTTATTCCCTGCATCCAGTTCTTTTGTGACTACATCATAGTATCCAATCAAATTGGTCAGGCAAGACCTGCCCTTAACAAAACCATGCTGCGTCTGAGCTATAACTGAATTCTTGTCTAGATGATCCTGCAGTGCTTCTTTAACCAGTGCCTCCATTAATTTACCTGGAACAGAAGTTAAACTAACAGGTCTATAATTACTTGTGTCAGCCTTTGATACTCCTTTGTGAATTGGGGTTACATTTGCACATCTCCAGTCTATGGGTACCTCCCCTGAGTTCAAAGAAGCTCTCATTATTATGGCTAGGGGTTTGCTTACTTCCTTTGCTGCCTCCTTTAATATAACTGGATAGATCCCATCCACCCCAGGTGCCTTTTTTATGTTTATCCTCAACAATCTCTCCTCCACTTTCCTCTCAGTTATTACAAAATCATCCAGCTCACTGTCAATGTTTACTTTACCTACATCATCCTCCTTCCTGAATAACTCCTCATGCGTGAATGTAGATGCAAAATACTCGTTTAGATTGTTAGCCACCTGAGCAGGATCCTCAACTGTTGAACCATCAATATCCAGTGGACCAATCTGATTCATCCCTTTCCTTCTTGATTTTAAATATGTAAAGAACTCTTTTCTGTTTTTCTTTGCATCCTTTGCCAAGGATTTTTCGTAGTCTGCCTTTGCCTGCCTGATCTTCTTTGTGACTTGGTTACGGACCAACTTATATCTATCATAGGCTTCCATGTCACCCATTAATTTGTATGTATCCCATGCATTTTTCTTCTCTGCCACATGTCTCATTAGTTCATCTGACAACCATGTAGGCCTAAACCTTGAACAATATTTCTTAGTTGGTATGTAAAGCCTGGTAGCCTCCAAGATTAGTTCCTTGAATGCTTCCCATTTTGAGTTTGCTGTTGGTACCATCATCCGTTGGTCCCACTGTATAGAATTTAAATACTGTCTCAGATCATCATAGTCGCCTTTACGAAAACAAAAACCCTTCCCTTTACCTCTGATGGTAGTTACCTCCTTGAGTAAATCCCACTTCAACACACTGTGATCACTGCCACCTAGTGGTTCATTTATCTGCAGATTCTTAAGGCATGAAGAATCACTACTGATAATCAGATCAAGAGTATTGCTCCCTCTTGTTGCCTCACGAACATGCTGATGTAGAAAACAATCATCCAATAAATCCACAAAAGCCTTGCTAGTGTGTGAGTGACCAGTCCCCAAATTCCAGTCAATATCTGGGAAATTAAAAGCCCCCATTATAAGACTCTCTGATTTACTGGCCCACTCTATTTCCCTGTACAATATCTTATTATACTCATCAGAGTCATTAGGCCTATAGCACACTCCTACTCTCAATTTTGATTTCCCTATGCTTATGTCACACCAAACTAACTCGACACTGCCCTGTCCATCGATGTCGACTGGCTTCACTTCCTTGGACTTTATGTGTTTCTTAACTAATAGCATAACCCCTCCTCCCCTCCTGTCCTGTCTATCCTTTCTATACACATTGTATTCCCCAAATTCCAGTTCCGCATTACTTATATCTGTGTGACACCCCGTCTCTGATATCCCAACAATATCTGCTTTTGATGCTTTGAGCAGTACCTCAAATTCATCAATTTTATTTACCAAACTGCTAGCATTGGTGTACACGCAAGTATACGTGCACCTGTTCTTTTTCTTAGCTACTCTAACACAACCCATGTGTTTACTTATACTGCAATGACTCCCAGCAGTCTCTGAAATATCCTGCATATTGTTTTTCGGGCTTCTGCTCATTTCAATAGAAGCAGTGCAAGAATCACTTCCACCTCTGCCAGTGGCTACTGTTAATCTGTTAGTCCTTGTATCCCCCCCCCAACTAGCAGTTTTCCGACCCACCTAACACTGCCTCGACAGCATCAGAAAAATTGAGGAAAGATCGTCACAGAATAGATGTGTACAAGTTTGCCTTTAGCCATCGTTGATTGCTGAACAAACTTCCATCTGTTGTGTTTACTGTGGAGGTGGATTGCTTGAATAAATTCATGGAAGAAGTAGACTGACCATTGGAATGGGGTCGAAAAGTGAAATAGGATTTTTTTTTTTTCAAATTTATACTCTATAAGCATGCTTTCTTGCATCATCTTTCACTACTAATACTAAGATTCATACACGCGTTACGAGGTTTAAACTGAAATAGAGGAAGATGGGTGCAGAAATTTTTCTTCAGCCAGAGGATAATTGGTTGTTGGAATAAACTCTCATGTGGCATTGTAGGGATGGGTAATTTTATGAAATTCAGGGAAGAACTTGATAAACTGTTATTGGGTATGCACTGGTGAAATGGCAATTGTAGGCTTTTTAAGGCTGATGCTGCATAAGCTTGCCTCCTTGCATCATTTGCAGCCACTAGTACCAATAATAATTATTGTTGTTGTGGTAATTGGGTTTTAGGAGCATCAGCGACTAAGGTCATATTGCTCCGTGTATACTGTCTGCAAATTGCAAGGGTCGTGCGGTCGATTTTCTGTTTTGCTAGACTGAAAGCGGGAGTTTCCGGGAGACAAAAACAACGTTACCCTCACCCGAGGCAGACTAACTCAGCCATGGTGTGAAAAAGGCCCCGATAAAAACCAACCTTTGTATTAAGACAGTCACAGACAAAAGAAATGCAAGTAAAACTGTGACATGGGGTGGTTGATGTGTTGCCCTGCCTCTTTGAGTATAAAGACTGCACAGGCTGTTCGACTTCAGTAATCTGAAGCCAGAATGGGGAAAATCTGTCAGATTTTGAGCAAGGTCTTATCGTGAAGCATACTTAGCAGGAGGAGCCACGATTCAAGAAACGAAAGAAAAAACTAGTTTCTCATAAGCATCCATCTCAAGGGTTTTTAATGACTGGAAAGCAAGTTCTCCAAGATCTCACATTCCTTTACAGAAAAACTGAAAGTAAAAGTCAAAGCAGACAACTGTGCAATGGGAAATTCTTATCAACCATGATTATCAAACTTTTTTTCTCAAAATTGTAATTGCAAATACAATCAGAACATAAAAATCAAGAATAAGAACGTTTCTGACATTGTTTCGGCCACTCACAGTTCTAGTACAGCAACCATGACCGGATTCATTGGGGAGAAGTGATATTATTGTTGGAACTCTGACCCAAATAATTATGGGGGAATACGCCGACTGCATGTACATCAATTCAAAAAGTATAAAAAATAAATTTGTTGAATTTGAACTGCTGATCAAGACATCAAAGACAGATATTTTTGGGATATCAGAGACATAGTGTCACACATGCAAATTCCAATGCAGTGCAGCATTGGGATATACAGGGTAGGAAGGGAGGAGGGGTTATGCTGTTAGTTAAGAAACACAAAATCTAAGGAAGTGCATCCAGTTGATATGGGTGGACAGTGCAATGCTGAGTCAATTTGATGTGACATAAGCAGAGGGAAAGGGAAAATGAGAGTAGGAGTGTGTTATAGGCCTAATGACTCTGATGAGTACAACGAACAATTGTGCAGAGAAATAGAGTGGGCCAGTAAATCAGAATGTCTTGTAATGGGGGATTTTTTACTTTCCAGATATTGACTGGAACTTGTAGTTTGGTCACTCGCACGCTAGCAAGACTGTGGATTTATTGGAGGATTGTTTTCTACAGCAACATGTTCGAGGGGCAACGAGAGGGAGTAATACTCTTGATCTGATTATCAGCAGTGATTATTCATGTATAAGAATTTACATATAAATGAACCACTAGGTGGCAGTGATCACAGTGTACTGATGTGGTATTTACTTAAAGATATAACTACCATCAAAGCTAAAGGGAAGTGTTTTTGTTTTCGTAAAGGTAACTACAGTGGTCTCAGACGGTTTTTAAATTCTATAGAGTAAGATCAACTGATAATGTTAAAAACAGCGAATTCTAAATGGGAAGACTTCAAGGAATTAATTTTGTAAACTACTAGGCTTTTCATACCTACTAAGAAATACTGTTCAAGAATTAGACTTAATAGATGTCAGAAGAACTAATGAGGTTCGTGGCATAGAAGAAAAATGTGTGGGATACATATAAATTATCAGATGACACAGAAGCCTATGGCAGTTACAAGCTAATCTGTAAACAAGTCACAAAGGAGGTTAAGCAAGCGAAGGCTGATTACGATAAATCATTGGCAAAGGAAAACAAGAAAGACTTCTTTACTTATGTAAATAGAAGGAATAGGATGAATCAGAGTGGTACAATTAATACTGGTGGGTCGACTGTTAATAATAAATACATTTTCTGTTTATACTCCGGGACGACCAAACGGTCAGAGGGGTTCACAAAATAGACAGAATACAAGAAACAGCACCGTATTCATCAGTCACGGACTTGAACCCCGGTCACTCAAGGCACGTGTACTTATGCGCCCGCGCGCCTGACCATTAGGCTACGGCGGCCGATGATCCTGCTCAGATAGCTGATAAACTGAATGAGTATTTTGCATCTACATTCAACGTGAACTCTTTAGGGAAGTGAAGGACAGATGCTTATTAAACTCTAACAGGGAGCTTAATGATTTTGTAATAACTGAGAGCAAAGCTGAGGAGAAATTGCTCAAGTTACACATGAGAAAGGCACCTGGGGTGGATGAGTTCTGTCCAATTATATTAAAGGAGGTAAGCAAACCATTAGCCATAATTATGAGAGCATCCTTGGATTCAGGGGAAGTCCCCACGGACTGGAGATGTGGACTGGAGATGTGCAAATCTATCCCCAATTCACAAAGGGGTTTCAAAGAGTGACACAAATAATTATAGACCTGTTGGCTTAATTTCTGTTCCAGGGAAAATAATGGCGTCACTGGTTAAAGAAGTGATGCAGGATCACATATACAAGACAGCAGTAATAGTTCATACACAAAAAAAAAAAAAAAAAAATCAAATTATTATATTTGGGCCACCCAAAATTTCTTTCATATGCTCGTATATGTGTTATGTCCGTAAATTGCATGTGTTCTCTGGTCGACTTGCCTGCTTTTATGGACTAAAAAACCCCAGTTCCTGGCGGGGAAACCTTGCTATCTACACCTGAGACCGACTAACTCAGCCACGGAGTGAAAAAAGCACCCTAAAGTTCCTCGCGTCATCGCCGGGATTCGAATCTGGGACTTTTCCACCCAGTGTGGGAGGACGGTGACGATACCGCGCAGACAATAGTTCAGACACAGCATAGGTTTGTTAAGGGGAAGTCTTTCCGGACCAATTTGATTGGATACTACCAGTGGTGAGCTATAGTGGGCTCGCGAGAGCCCAATATTATTTTTTTTTGGAAAATTTGCGAGCCCATTGTTGAGACGATCATTTATTTTACAAATGAAATCCTGAATGCAATTACATGTATTGAGTATCCAGCGCTGAAACATTTCGTGGGGCGAGCGGGGGTCCCATTCCCAGCATTTTAATGGCTCAATCGATCGGTTATGTATTTTAAAATTGCTTCATTTTTGGTTTAATTACAGTCGGACCTCTGTTTAACCAACTTCTTTATTGCAAATTTTTTAAATTCCCTTTGGTAATTACATTTAAAATAGTTTCCATTGAACGAAGAAAATTTTCATGTAACGAGCGGATTAGGAGAGACACTTTGTATGCATTGTTCTCCCCTCTGGCCTTCGGTAATTAGAAACCGCGAATTAAGGTGAAAGGGATTACTGTTTCACAATGTTAGTGGTATCCATAAAACCTATGCAGTCACGTACCGAGAAGTCGCACTAGTCTAATATGCCTTCCATAGCCAGTTAGAGGATTAAGAAGATTACCCCCATGGATAATAGCCTCTGGTCAACCTGTGTTGTGGTTCCCCTTTACTCTGACAAACAGGCATATGTTTTTCGGAGAAGTGATCCACGCCTTCCAGTAAATTTTTCCTGTCTGTGTTTACTTGGTCACAGTAGATGGTTCGTGTGATTCCAACATTTTGCACAGTATTCAAAGAACTAGTTACAGTAGTGACGTAATGGGCGTAATTGAGGCAACTAAGATATTTCAGTATATAAACTTTACGAAGATGAAATGTTGGCAGATTTTCAAACTTTGTCGAGCCTTTCATTGTGTAGAAAATGTTATAAAATATAATGGCATGCAGGCAATAATTAAAAAACACCTGTATCGCCAATCTCCAAAAAACCACCGCGAATTAAAGATGCTAAAGAACTTGATGTAGAAACTATAAAGATAGAAGTTAAATATTCCGGATTATAAAATCGACTTTTAAATCTGGAATTTCTTAGCCATTTAGCACTAATGATCGACGTCCTGCAGGAGCTCTCTTACCTTTCAGAAGGTTTACAGAATCACTATGGTAAAAGCGGATAAATTAATTATTCGAACTATCAATGCTATTGATAATTTTAAAAATTATGAAGCTAAAACTGAGAGCATGTTGAAGGGGAAAGAATTTGAAGAAATCAAAGTCGAAAGTAAAAAAAAATTACCTCAAGACAAGTTATTAAATGCATTGTTTTATCCTTAAAGGATAAGTGATTAATGCAACAGGGTGATATTAAATAAAATAAAGAAAATAGCGATACCATTGAAAGAAATTTGAAACATATGCTAACCGAAATCGTGGATGTGAAAGAACTATCGTCTCAGTGGCAAGGCGGTGAAAACAGAATAAGAAATTTAGTTTTCTGATAAAATATGAATGATTTTAGATCTTTGGTCGAAAACAGTTTATCTTTAAAATCGAGTGAAATTCCTTTTCAATTAAGAAAGCCAGAAATATCTTTGAAACCATTGCGATTAGCAGTGCTGAAGCTGAGCGAGCTTTCAGCATAATGAGTATTGAGTGAATGAATAATGTTGACAATTAAACACGTTGCAGATTATGATGACCATACATCTAAATGGAAAACCATTGCTTCAAATCGTTCCTCCGTAATCATCGCTCAGCTATTGAGCAAAGCAGAAGATTGACAACAAATATTAATGAAGAAGTAAATTGTATATGGCAATTTTTAGAATACATTTTTCTTGGAAATTTGTGAAATAATTTTTTTTTCATGTAATATTTGTTTTTGTGTTGTGGAATGTTTTGTGATAGTTTTTCTGTCATTTGTAATATGGGAAATATAGAAGAGGCATGTGATGCAAGAAAGCAAGTGTATGAGCTATTGTAGCATCAGACAAAAAAAAAAAAAAAAAAAAAATTCACATAACCATTCCCTCTAAATGTTTGTCCAGTTGTTCCTTGAATTTATTTAAGCTATCAACTTCCACAACGACAGATGGAAGTTTGTTCCAGCAATTAACATGCGCTGCTTAAAGATAAATTTCCGCACATCTATTCTACAACTGTATCGGTAAGGGTATCAAATCCACTTGTTACAAGCTGCAGTGCCGACCGGGCTAGCCGGGTGGGTAAAGTTCCTCCCTTGCAACCCAAAGGTCGCGGGTTCGAATCCCGCCTCGGGCTTGGATCAAAGTACTACAAAAACCTTGGGAGGGCCATTATGGCCACAGAAGCCGATGCGCCAATAACTACCGAAAAAAAAGCTGCAGCTCCGCTGAACCAGAAGTTTTTTAGCCATATTTAGCTGCTTTATTGACCAATTGATACATCAAATTATTTTCTATAAGTAGCTTATAGACCTAGTCAGGATCGTTAGTTTATTATGAATTGAGACAGCGAGATTTCGAAGTTAATTGATACTTAAGTGTCCCTAGATTTACCGTTCGTACTTTCCGCCATTGTTATACCATACAACGTTATATCCCGAACTAGTGAGCGTTAGTATTGTATGGTATATAATATAATATTGTCAATTAACCAGTAAAATCTATTAATTTTGTTAAACTTCGTTGTCAATTAAATTGTACTTTTAACTAAATACATATAACGACTTAGATTACAAACGAAACATAATTAATTAATACATAACTTAATACGGAAGTTATATAAACAGAACTTGTAGATAATATTTGATAATGTAAAATGTGTATAGCGTTATAACTGTGTTGAGATACAAGATTAGGGTTATAATTTTGTACTGAAATTGAAATTTTATTGAAATTAAATCGAAATCATGACTCAGACCAGAGCAGCAAAGCAAAAGGCTCAAGCCAATGGGAGTGCTGTGGCTCAGAGGAGAACTGAGGGGCCAGTTGCCCTCTGAATCACAGTCTTTTAAAATGCACTGCTTGCATGATGTTTGTGGAACAATCGGGTACGGGACATGATATTGCCACGGGGGGATGTCTTTGTGTGTGCCCGATGCAAGGAGTGTAACGAAATCAGGTGACAACTCAGCGTTGTTATGGGCCTATATGAGAGCTTGAAGGACAGGGTGGATGCCCTCGAAGGATCTAAAGTGAGGGGTACATCAAGCTCTCAGCTGCCCACATCAACGCCAGAGCTTACACTTGGTCATCACGCAACACAGCAGCAACTCCCAAGGCAGAATGCGCGGGTCCCACAGGAACTATTAGTTGTTGGTGACTCTATTGTCAGGGAAATGGGGAACATGCTTTGTAAAAAGGATAGGTGAAACAGGACCAGGGTATGTCTGCCAGGGGCAAAGGTTGATGACGTTGTAGAGTGGATAACATCTTTAAAGGACACAAAAGGTGATATAGTTGTACACATTGGCACTAATGATATTAAGAGTAGGAGACCGGCAGAATCACTTAACAAGTACATGTCACTGTTGAAAAAAAGCCATGAATTAGGGTTGAATTTTAAAGTGTCTGCAATTCTGCCAAGACACAATAGGAGGGAGTATATGATGAGAACCTTGCCAATCAATTCGGCCCTGGAAAAATTGTGCAAGGCTCAAGGAGTAGAATATTTTTCAGCCTGGTCTGTACTTGTTAACAGAAGGGACTGCTTCTACAGGGATGAGATACACTTAAATAGAAAGGGTGCAAGAATATTTGCTGATGCTATCGAGGCAGTGTTAGGTGGATCGGAAAACTGCTAGATTGGGGGAGGATACAAGGACTAATAGATTAACAGTAGCCACTGGCAGAGGTGAAAGTGATTCTTGCACTGCTTCTATTGGAATGAGCAGAAGCCGGAAAAACAATATGCAGGATATTTCAGAGACTGCTGGGAGTCATTGCAGTATAAGTAAACACATGGGTTGTGTTAGGGTAGCTAAGAAAAAGAACAGGTACACGTATACTTGCGTGTTCACCAATGCTAGCAGTTTGGTAAATAAAATTGATGAATTTGAGGTACTGCTCAAAGCATCAAAAGCATATATTGTTGGGATATCAGAGACGTGGTGTCACACAGATATAAGCAATGCATAACTGGAATTTGGGGAGTACAACGTCTACAGAAAGGATAGACAGGATAGGAAGGGAGGAGCGGTTATGCTATTAGTTAAAATCCATGAAAGTAAAGCCAGTCGACATCGCTGGACAGTGCAGTGTCGAGTCAGTTTGGTTTGACGTAAGCACTGGGAGATCAAAATTGAGTGTAATAATAATAATAGTGCGCTATAGGCCTAAGAGTAGAAGTGTGTTACAGGCCTAAGGACTCTGATGAGTATAATCGCACACTGTGCAGGGAAATAGAGTGGGCCAGTAAATCAGAGAGTCTTATAATGGGGGATTTTAATTTCCCAGATATTGACTGGATTTGTGGGTTGGGCACACTCACACACACACACACACACACACACTAGCAAGGCTTTTGTGGATTTATTGGATGATTGTTTTATACATCAGCATGTTCGGGAGGCAACTAGAGGGAGTAATACTCTTGATTTGATTATCAGTAGTGATTCTTCATGCATTAAGAATCTGCAGATAGCGGAACCACTAGGTGGCAGTGATCACAGTGTGCTGAAGTGGGATTTACTCAAAGAGGTAACTACCATCAGGGGTAAAGGGAAGGGTTATTGCTTTCGTAAAGGCGACTACGATGGTCTGAGACAGTTGGCATTAGTATTAGTATTAGTAGAGGCACATGATGCAAGGAAGCAAGCTTATACAGCATCAGCCACAAAAAAAAAAAAAAAAAAAAAACCCCTTCCCATTTCACTCATACATTCGTTCCAAATGTTTATCTAGTTCTTCCTTGAATTTATTTAAGCTATCAACTTCCAAAACAACAAGACGGAAGTTCATTCCAGAAATCAACTACCCGCTGGCTAAAGTCAAACTTCCACACATCTATTCGACAACTCTCTTTCCTCAGTTTGAATCAATGTCCCCCTCAGGTTTGTAATCTGAACAAGAGGAAGAATCCTATCAGCATTGAGCCTGCTCAATCCATTCAAGGCATTATACACCTCAATCAGATCACCTGACACAGAGCCTGATTAAAACTTTTTGTGGCCCTAAGATATAATATGTACGAGGCCTATCACCGGTTCACTGTGACAATATTAAAAAAGAATTTTTAAGGTGGAGTAAGGCACCTAGTAATATGAGGCCCTAAGCTGTAGCTTGTTTAGCTTATGTGTAAATCCAGCCATGGCTTGGCAGGTGCCTAGTCGCCAGAAGCTGCAATTTGCCGAACTTAAGCCTTTCTTCATAAGAGCACCCCTTTGTCCATAAACCAGTCTTGTTACCCTTCTCTGTACTGATTGTACCAACTCTGCATCCTTCTTAAATGAGGCTTCCAGACCTGTATGCAGTACTCTAGGTGTGGTCTGACCAGTGCCTTATAAAAGGGGATAACACCTCCTTATCCCTGCTTGCAAAATTCCTGTATAACATTGACAAGACCCCATGGCATACCCTGGCAGCCTGTCTGTACTGCTCAGAAAACTTCATATCTGACTGCAAATTACTCCCATGTCTATTCTGCACAATTATCTCCTCTTATTCAAGGAGGAGAAGGCCAGATGTTTATCTAACGCTAACAGGGAATTAAATGATTTTGTAATAACTGAGAGAAAATGGAGAAGAAATTGTTGAAGTTAAACATAAGAAAGGCACCTGGGGCAGGGATCCATCCAGTTATACCAAAGGACGCGGCAAAGGAAGCAAGCAAACCATTAGCCACAAGCACGAGAGCATCCTTTGACTCGGGGGAAGTCCCCACCGAATAGAGATGCGCAAAGGCATCTCCAATCCACAGAGTGGAGGGATCAAAGGGTAACAGGAGCAATCACAGACCCATCAGCCCGACCTCTGTTTCAGGGAAAACAATGAAGCCACCGCTCAAAGAAGCACTGCAAGATCATCCAGACAAGGCAGCAGTGACAATTCAGACACAGCACGGGTCCGTCAAGGGAAGAAGTCTTGCCCGACCAATCCGACTGTACACCATGATGTGCCCACAATGGAACTGGATGCAAGAAACAATTTTTTTGCATCCAATATTTAAACAGAATTTAAATTCTATATAGTGGGACCAACTGATGATGTTACCAACAGCAAATTCAAAATGGGAAGCATTCAAAGAACTTATCTTGAAAGCTACTAGGCTTTACATAGCAACTAAGAAATATTGTTCAATGTGTAGGCCTAAATGGATATCAGATGAACTAATGAGGCATATGGCAGAGAAGAAAAATGTATCGGATACATAAAAATTAACACGTGACAAAGAAGCCTATGATAGATATAAGTTGATCTGTAACCAAGTTACAAAGGAGGTAGGCAGGCGAAGACAGATTACGAGAAATCTTTGGCAAGGGATGCAAAGAAAAACAGCAAAGAGTTCAGGAAGGGGAATGCCAGATGTGTATTAAACACTGGTAGTAAGCTAGATAATCTTTTAATAACTGAGAGTAAAGTGGAGGAGAAATTGTTGAAGATAAACACAAGAAAGGCACCTGGGGTAGTAGTAGTGGCATGTGATGCAAGAAAGCATGTGTATGAGCTTATGCAGCAACAGCCAAAAAAAAAAAAAAAAAAACACACACCATTCCCTCCAAATGCCTGTCAAGTTCCTCCTTAAATTTATTCAACCTATCAACTTCCACAACAACAGATGGAAGTTTGTTCCAGCAATTAACCACTCGCTGGCTAAAGGCAAATTTCCCCACATCAATTTTACATCTGTCGTTTCTTAATTTGAATTTATGCCCCTTTAGGTTCGTAATCTGAACAAATGGAAGGATCCCATCAGAATTCAGCATGTTCAACCCTTTCAAGGCCTTATACACCTTAATCAGAACACCACGGAGGGGTGTATGGGATCTATCCAGTTATATTAAAGGAGGCAGCAAAAGAAGTAAGAAAACCCTTAGCCATAATTATGAGAGCTTCTTTGGACTCAGGGGAGGTACCCATAGACTGGAGATGTGCAAATGTGACCCCCATTCACAAAGGAGGACAAAGGCTGACACAAGTAATTATAGACCTGTGAGTTTATCTTCTGTTCCAGGAAAATTAATGGAGGCACTGGTTAAAGAAGAACTGCAGGATCATCTAGACAAGACTTCAGTCATAGCTCGGACACAGCATGGTTTTGTTAAGGGGAAGTCTTGCCTGACCAATTTGATTGGATAATATGATGCAATCACAAAACGACTAGATGCAGGGAATAACTTTGATATTATACATATACTTGAATCTTAGAAAGGCTTTTGATACTGTTGCACATGGAAGACTGCTGTAAAATTGGAGCAGTGTGGAATTGGAGGAAAATTGCTGCTATGGATAAAGGGGTGGTGGAATTGGAGAAGACAGAGAGTGGTAATCAATGGACACTGCTCAACGTGGACTAAAGTTATTAGGCGAGTCCCTCAGGGTTCAGTGTTGGGTCAATTATTGTTTTCTGTATTTATAAATAATATTAATGATGGAATATCAAGCTTAATGTCCAAGTTTGCAGACGACACAAAGGTTTGCGGGTTGTTAAGGACACTACTGACGCTGTGCTGCTGCTGCAACAGGATCTGGAAAGGTTGAGCAGAATGGCTGAGCGGTGGCAAATGAAGTTTAACATTGACAAATGTAAAGTACTACATTTGCGAAACAGCAACCCCAGAGCAACGTATCAACTCTGTGGTACTACACTGATACTGGTAGAGAATGAAAAGGACCTGGGGGTAATTATGCAGGCAGATATGAAGTTCTATGAACAATGCAGACGGGCTGCAAGAGTAGTTCATGGTGTCTGTTAATGATATACAGGAATTTTTCTAGCAGGGATCAGGAGGTGATTATTCCATTGTATAAGGTCAGGCCACACCATGAGTACTGTATTCTGGTCTGGTGGCCTCATTTCAAGAATGATGTAGAGCTGCTGGAAGGAGTACAGAGAAGGGCACCAAGATTAGTGAATGGAACAAAGGGTTGCTCTTACGAAGTACAGTGTCTGGAGACCAGGCACCGGCGAGGTGATCTGATAGAGGTGTACAAAGCCTTGAACGGTTTGAGTATGCTCAGTGCTGATGGGATTCTGCCTCTTGCTGAGAATAATCACCTGAGACGGCATAAATTCAAATTGAGGAAAGACAGATGTAGGGTAGATGTGCGGAAATTTGACTTTCGCCAGCGGGTAGTTGGTTGGTGGAACAGACTTCCATCCCTTGTTGTGGAAGTTGATAGCCTAAAATAAATTTAAGGCTCAGCTAGACAGTTATTTCGAATGAACGGAGGGGTGAAGTTGAAGTTTTTTTTGGCTGATGCTGCATAAGTTTGCTTTCTTGCATCATATGCCTCTACTAATACTAATTCTAATGCAAATTTGAATTCAAGCTCCCTTAGGTTCGTAATCTGAGCAAGTGGAACAATCCCCTCAGAATTCAGCGTGCTCATCCCATTGAAGGCCTTATATACCTCAATCAGATCACCTCGCAGGTGCCTAGTCTTCTGCTGCTGCAATTTGCAGAACTTAAACCTCTCTTGATAAGAGAATTCATTCATTCCCCTCACCTATCTTGCTGCCCTTCTCTGTACACGCTCAAGGAAATCTACATCCTTCCTAAAATGAGGCAGTTAGACCTGTACGCAGTACTCAAGGCCTGAGCTCACCATTGTCTTCTATAAAGGGATAATCACCTCCTTTTCCTTGCTAGAAAAATTCTTCTATATCATTGACAAAACCCCCATGACCTGCTCTTTTAACCTGTCCGTATTGTTCAGAAAACTTCATATCTGACTTCAAAATTACTCCCAGATCTTTTTCATTGTGTATCACCCTAAGTGTAGTACGACGCAGTTGGTACGTTCCTCTGGAGTTACTTCTACCCATAAGCAGTACTTTGCATTTGTCAATGTTAAACTTCAATTGCTGCTTCTCAGCCCATCTGCCGAAATTTTCTAGATCCTGTTGCTGTAGCACACTGCCATTACTGTCATTAACATCCCTGCCAACCTTTGTATCATCTGCAAACTTCGACACTAAGCCTGATATACCTTCATCAATATCATTGAGAAAAATAGAAAACAGTGTGCCCAACATAGGACCCTGTGGAACTCCACTATTAACATTATTCCACGAAGAGCAGCGCCAAATGATTACCACTCTCTGTCTTCTCCCACTCAACTTACCCTTAATACCATTCTGCTCCAATTTGTACAGTCTTCAATACACAACAGTGTCAAAAGCTTTCCTGAAATCCAAGTATATGATATCAAAATTATTTTTTGCATCCACATCATAGTATCCAATTAAATTTTTCACACAAGACTTTCCCTTAACAAACTCATGCTGTGTCTGAATTATTGCTGCAGTCTTGTCTAGATGACCCTGAAATGCATCTTTAACTTCTGTAAAATATTGCAGAGTCTGGATTATTTTACAGAAGTTGAACTAACTGGTCTCTAATTACTCTGTAATGATATATAGGAATTTTGCTAGCAGGGAGAAGGAGGTGATTATCCCTCTGTATAAGGCAATGGTCAGGCCACGCCTTGAGTACTGCATACAGGTCTGGAGGCCTTATTTTAGGAAGGATGTAGATTTGCTTGAGCATGTACAGAGAAGGGCAACAATATTGGTAAGGGTAACGAAGGGATCCTCTTACCTTAGAGAGGCTTAAGTTCTGCAAATTGCAGCAGCTGGAGACTAGGCACCTGCACGGTGATCTGATTGAGGTGTATTAGGCCTTGAATGGGTTGAGCACGCTGAATTATGATGGGATAATTCCACTTGTTCAGATTATCAACCTAAGTGGGCATAACTTCAAATTAAGAAAAGATAGATGCAGAATAAATGTGCGGAAAATTTCCTTTAGCCAGAGCGGGTGGTTAATTGCCTGAACAAACTTCCATCTGTCGTCATGGAAGTTGATAGGTTAAATAAATTTAAGGAGGAACTGGACAGGCATTTGGAGGGAATGGTGTGATTTTTTTTTTTGGCTGATGCTGCATAAGCTCATACACTTGCTTTCTTGCCTCGCATGCCACAACTACTACTACTACTACTCGGTAATGATCAAATAAAGCCGCTCGATCAAAGATGCATATTGTGTATTAAAAAAAAAAACATTTATTTATAATTTTTATTTTCAATTATGTTTCGAAGAACACAATTAATAAATATTGATTTATTGCGGATTGTCTTGCCGTCCCACTTTGGAGACCACTGGTATACTGGGTGGGAATGTCTGCTTAAATCAATTATCAGTACGTTTCTTCGAGTATTATGGACGCAAATTACCTTAATTTTAAGAACTCTCGGCATAAAGATTTATTGTAGATGTCGCTGCACCTCACGTAGTAGAGAACATGTTGGCTTACAAGTAGCGGTGTATAGTTATAGTTATACATTTTTTGTTAATTAAAATTGGTTGTATTATTTAATTTTACATATGTTATGTACAGTTTTTGTTGGATGCTTTGTTTAAATAATATTTTCAGTGATGTCTTCTGATGAAGGTGAGTATTGATATAATTTAGTGTTAGTTTTTTTCGTTAAAGGATTGTGGCTTATGGAAGTTAAATATCTTTTAGATGATTAAAATTAATATATAGGAAATTAATGCTAATAATTTTAAATTTAATTTCGTTAGTTTGAGTAATTAGCAATATGCCTCATTGTGCGTAATTTTTGTTGATATCAACCCTTCTGAACATTAAATATTTGACGACATTCACGTAGCTGGACGTCGTTCTTTTCTTCTGTTATTTTTGTATTGACCTATTTTGTTAGACAGGAAAATTGAACTGAAAAATGAAATCCATAATCCAATTTCTTTATAATTTAAGATAGAGACTTTAATGTCATAGAAGTCGGAAAGAAAGTTCAAATTGGCTCTCATTTTAATTATTTGCATACGTATGATAAAGAACTGTTAGAGAATATGCTCAATATGGACATGATTTACACAAGCAACAATGCAAGCGTTTTTGCAATTAAAGGCTGTAATTGCTAATTCACATATGGTGTTGAAAATTCACCGGAAAGGAGGCGGTAGTAGATCATCAGAATTGGTATTGTTAAAATGATGTCAATAATAATTTTGACATATATAATAATTCACTGCACATATAACATACTGCATAAGCTACTCATGTAGCTTATGTAGTATGTTATATACAGTGAGTATGCAGTGCATCTATTACTCTAAATTTGTCAACATCATATTTATAACCATTGAAGTTTCTACAAGTGAAATGTTATGCCAACTTTTTTGTTCGATAGCAGGTGTTATCATTGAGTGGCTTGTGCAGTTATACTTAGCAGATTACTGTGTTCATCAATATGAATACTGTGCCAATGACGTTACTACTGAAATGCAGTCATGGGGGTAGCATCATCATTCTTTATCAATAATGGGGATTTACTATCTTTCATAACTGAAATAGTATAACACTTCCATTTCAGGAAGTGTTATTATTAGTGGTTTTAGTGTAATACCATTTGAGCAGTGTGACATTAAGGGCAAGTTGCTGCTGTAGATAAAGGGATGGTTGAATAGGAGAAAGCAGAGTGGTAATCAATGGACATTGCCCTTCTCGAAGTCCCCCAGGGTTTGGTGTTTTGCTCATTGTTACTTTATATATTTATCAATGATATTGATGAAGGCTTAATATCCAAGTTTGCAGATGATACAAAGGTTGGCAGGGTGGTTAATGACAGGAATGTGATATTCTGCTGTAACAGGATCTAAAAAACTTACGAAGATGAACTTAGAAATGGCAATTGAAGTTTAATTGACAAATGCAAAGTACTGTTGAGTAGCAGTAACCACAGCGTAACGTACCAACTGTGGGGTACTGCAATCAGGATACTGGAAAATGAGAAAGACCTGGGGGCAATTGTGCAGTCAGATGTCAGTTTCTTTGAGTAATGCAGACACTGCCAAGACAGCTCATGGGGTCTTGCCAGTGATATACAGGAATTTTGCTAGCAGGGAATAGGAGGTGATTATCCCATTGTATATCCTGTACTGCATACAGGTCTGTAAGATTAGAGCTACTAGAATGAGTACAGAGAAGGACAACAAGATTTGTAAGCAGAACAAAGAGGTGCTCTTAAGAAGAAAGGTTTCATGTTTCATTTCTGCAAATTGCTGTCTGGAGACTAGGCCCTCTGAGGTGATCTGATTGAGGTGTTGAGGACTTTGAATGGATTGAGCAAACCCATTGCTGATGGGATTCTTCCTCTTGTTCAGACTACATGAGGGGGCACAATTCAAATTGGGAAGGACAGTTGCAGAATAGATGTGCAGAAGTTTGCCTTTAGCAGCAGGTGGTTAATTGCTGGATCAAACTTCAGTCTGTTGTTGTGAAAGTTGATAGCTTAAATAAATTTGAGGAAGAACTAGAGAAACTGTTTGAGGAAATGAATAGGTGAATTGGGAGGTGTTTCTCTCTCTCTCTTTTCTTTTTTTTTTTTTGCTTATGTTGTATAGGCTTGCTTTCTTGCATTGTTTGTCACTACTAAATACTAATGCTAATAGTAGTGCAAAGTGATGTATAAATAGGAATATTGAATTGTTAAATAGACATCCTAATCCCCATCTGTAGGGATCAAGATGTATAAGCTCTGCATTTGATAGTAGTCAGTCAGCAGTAATTTCAAGAATGAAACTGTTTGAACTCTTTTTTTGATAATTTAATGGTGCTACCATTTGGCACTTCCCATTCATTTGGCAGTTTAACTGATTGCTACTTGTTCTAAAACCCATAAATGAGGAGCATATTTTAATTCTGTGATTGATCTAAAGTCAGGTTCTCCCGTAGAATTTGACACTAACTCATTACTTATTGAGCAATGCAGCCTACCACAAAGTAATGAAACTCCAGAAAAAGTACATATCACATTAAAAACACTGAAAAAATTAAATTAACCTAAGATCATTATCTAACCTTTAGCAGGCAAATACCATTTCACACTCAGTAAAGGCAAAAACATACATTTACTCTTACAGGATAGATTCAGGGACAGAAAAAAAAGAAAAAGTGTGTATGAACATATGTATAAAATAATAACTAGGAATAAGCAGTCACATATTTAGTAAAATGTTTTATGCATACTGGTTAGGTATATGTTTGGTTATTCTCGTTTATTTTTGAAAAATTCATAGCATATTTTAAAATTCAAACAGCCATGTTTATGTAAATATTTTTCATTATTTTAGGTTCTGAGTTGATTCTGAAAGTACAGTCCATATTTTATGAAATGCCCTGTATATATATTCTCTCAGAAATTTAAACCAACCTACTGAATGTTCAGGATGGGGTAACTGACTTACCCCTCTCCGATGGGGGGGGAGTGAGTCATGGTGATGTACTTGGTCTGAAGTCTTTTGTCATTCCTTGTTTCCTGTTTATTATTTACTGCAAATTGGATTCTTTGTACAAAAACAGTGCCCCTTAGAGAAGCATATTTACTATAACAAATAGACAATGTCAAATGAAGAAACAGTAAACATGAAGAATAAACCCAAAACATGATTCTCAATGAATTTTGTGAGCTCTTTTCATCTGTTTAACAAATTCTTGGGCTTTAAAAGGTGATCACCAATCCATATTTTGTAAAAATATACATGAAATAAATTGTAAGTATACTTATTAATTCATGTCTTTCTAACCTTGAGCATTTGCCTTTAATTGATATTTAGGATTTCGTACTTGGAGTACACCAAGTTGACCTTAAAATTTTAAATGATTTTTTAGTGTTTCAACTCCAGCAGAATATATGGTATAAACAATAATCTTCTTTTTGCACATTTCATTGAAACATCCTACTTTAACAAAACAAAATTAAATAAATATAACACATGTGTGTAGCACACATGGCATACAGTAAAAAAAATGCCAAATGGTGCCATCCCTTGACAACAGAGGGAAGTAACTCAAAGCATAAACAAACTCAGAACCACTTGAAAATCTTGGTGCAGTAAACTCCAGCTACCCATTTCTGAAATTCTTATAGAGAAATCAAGGAAGAAAAACTGTTTTTATACAATAGTATGAGTTGCAGCTTCATTTTCCCTCTGAAGGGATGGTAGCAGTACTTTTAGCACGACAGCATGTAGTTACTGACTTAGTAATTTAAACCTTTAGACTTCTAATGTATCTCATATTCAGAATTGGTCAGGTCCCATCATTTACTGTCATATATATACGAAAATAACAAGAAATGTGTTTGCTGTGAGCTCATCAATATCAATATGGTAGACGTATTATATATATATATATACACTGAGCGATCACTGAATTATGACCACCCCTATGAAAACTGAATGTGACCCTTTGACCATGTGAGGTACGAGAGTGCGCAGTTAGTCAACCTGTGTAGCATAGATAAAGTGTCAGTGGTTCAGTAGGTAGTAAAATTCCGAGCGTGATGGGTAAAAGGAAGGATTTATCGGACTTTGATAAAGGACAGATTGTGGGTGCTCGACAAGCTGGTGCCTCGATTTCCCAAATGGCTGAACTCGTGGGGTGTTCGAGAGCCACCATAGTTAAAGTGTACCAGGACTGGCGTCAAAATGGTCAAACAACGACCCTACAGCAAAACTGCAAAGGTCAGCGAAAAGTTGATGTTAGAGGTGAGCGCCGGGTCTGATGACTCGAACAGGCGGAGCACTGTTGAAGAGTTGACTACCCAATACAACATGGGCCAACCCGGAACAATATCTGGCATGACCATGCATCGCATGGTGGCACATATGGGCTATACAAGCAGATGACATCTACGGCATTGTCTCCTAACCAAAGTTCATCGGCTTAAAAGACTCGCCTGGTGCAAAGAGCAAGCAAGTTGGCTGTTAGAAGACTGGAAGACGGGGTGCTGATCGGATGAGTTATATTTACTCCACACCATGGATTGTTGTCTACGAATTTGGCCTCAAGAACATCCATCATGCATGGTATCAAAAGTGCAGGCCGGTGGAGGTGGTTGTACGGTGTGGGGCCTGTTTCACTGGCAGGAACTTGGACCCCTGGTGCATGTAGAACAATTTATCACCAGTCTCCACTGTCGTCAACTGCTTGCTGACTGTGTACACCCCGCTATGTTACACTTTTTCCCAAATGGCGATGGTGTCTTCCAAGATGACAATGCGCCGAGCCATCAGGCACTTGTTGTGGAGGAATGGTTTGAGGAACACAGTTCTGACTTCCAGCATATTGATTGGCCTCCGAACATTATCTGATATCAATCCCATAGAGCACTTGTGGGACACTATGGAAAGGCATATCAGGCATCTGGATACACCAATCACTTCCATACCTGCAATGCTGACCACATTATGCACAGCTTTGTTGGTCATACCTCCCGAACGTTTCTGACATCTCGTTGAATCAGTGCCACATCAGATAGCTGCTGTACTGAGGGCAAAGGGAGGACCTACGAAGTATTAGGTTGGTGGTATAATTCTGTTCTCACAGTGTATATATTAAATGTGTAATACGGTAGGTGATCATTAATTTACTGAAAGTAATATACTTAATTTATGGGCTAGTGCCATTGCAGTAGTAATAGATACACTACGTTCATAATGTGATATATATATATATATATATATATATATATATATATATATATATATATATATATATATATATATATATATATATACCATATTTTTATTTTATTGGGAGGATTATAGTAAGAGAATTATATTAAGAGACATATCTAGATAGATCTATGGAAAATGCATAGGTAAAGTATGTTATATATATATATACAAAGGATAAAGTACAGAACTTATTGTATACCTGCACTCTGGGTGACTTCTTCTAGGGACAACCACCAAAATGAAAGGGGGGGAACAATAAGGTGTTCTTTTTTTCTGTAATGATCAATATGCACTAAGGCAAAATCAATTTTGAGGTTGTATAACAAATAATTAATTTTGAATTATATAAACTATAATAAAAATTAGGAAAAATTTTTTATGTCAATGATCTCTATATATCTTATTATTTTAAATCCCTAAACTATAGACTTTTTGTCTATAGTTTAGGGATTTAAATTATTGTCTGTACTATAGACAATAATTACAATCATGATTGAATTAAATAACAAAAACTATTAAGACCAGAACAAATGTTATTTGTGTTGCAGAAGAGAATTTTATTTTTATTTTTTTATATCGCTATTGCTAATAATAATAGTAATAATAATACAGTGAGCAATATTAGATAAAGTTATTTATATATTTTTTCTCTCCTTGTAGTATTTATCTCTGAAAGCATGAAGGAAGTACAGGTACACAAGTGATGATTTTCCATATAATTGATAACATTTTTTTCCTGCGCTACACTAAATTTGAAAAGCTATAAATGCTAAAATATGATCCTCATAGAACTCTCAGGACTTTGGCCTCCACCCCTCCCCAAAATAAAATCTTTTTTTTTTTTTTTTGGTGTGGTCTCCATATGATAGTATTCTAAGTGTGTTTATGGTTTTATAATAGACATATAAATTTTGAAGGATAAACAACACAGCTTTGTTAAGGGAAAAATCATGTGAGATTATGTCCTCCTTTCTCTACAAGCAAAATGTTGGGCCTCTTCATTTGCCACCTCTCAGATGGGCTGAGAGGTGGCAACTGAAGTTTTTAACATTGACAAATAAGTACTGCATATGGGAAGCAGTAATCCCAGAATAACGTATCAACTCTGTGGCACTGCATTGACAGTGGTAGAGAACGAAAAGGACCTGGGGGTAATTGTGCAGGCAGATATGAAGTTTTCTGAGCAGTGCAGATGGTCTGCAAGAGTAGCTCATGGTGTCTGTCAATGATATACAGGAATTTTTCTAGCAGGGATAAGGTGATTATCCCCTTGTATAAGGCAATGGTCAGGCGACACCTGAGTACTGTATACAGGTCTGGAGGCCTCATTTTAAGAAGGATGTAGAGCTGTTGGAACGAGTACAGAGACGGGCAACAAGATTAGTGAATGGAACAAAGGGTTGCTCTTACGAAGAAAGGCTTAAGTTTTGCAAATTACAGTGTCTGGAGACTAGGTACCTGCGAGGTGATTTGATTGAGGTGTATAAAGCCTTGAATGGTTTGAGCATGCTCAATGCTGATGGGATTCTTCCTCTTGCTCAGAATAATCACCTGAGAGGGCATAAATTCAAATTGAGGAAAGTTAGATGTGTGGAAGTTTGCCTTTAGCCAGTGGGTAGTTGGTTGGTGGAACAGACTTCCATCCTTTGTTGTGGAAGTTGATAGCCTAAATAAATTTAAGGCTGAGCTGGACAGGTATTTGGAATGAACGGAGGGGTGAAATGGGAGTGTTTTTTTTTTTTTTTTTTTTTTTTTTTGCTGTGCTGCACAAGCTTGCTTTCTTGCATCATATGCCTCTGCTAATGTTTGATAAATCACCCATAGGACAGCATGGGCCTTCCTATCCTTGGAGAACTTCAGTTCATATCCATCTGTATTGTAATTTTTCATAATAATTTGCTATTACTGAAATGCAAGACCTTGCATTTTGCTGAAATAAAACATAGCTGCCACTTTTCTGACCATCCTTGAGGCCTATCCAAGTCATCCTGAAGGAATGCCACTTGGCATTGATCGTTAACTACTCTCCCAGTCTACAAATTTTGACTTCATTTGTCAGACAACAGTGGGCCCAGAAACAGTCCGGGGGTGGGGTCACCACTTCTGATGTTAAATCAATCTGAAGAGTAACCATTAATTGCAACCCTCTGTCTTCTGCCCTACCGTCAACCTACAGTCATCTTAGAATCTTATCCGTGATCCCAACATGTTCCAACTTATACAGTAACCTCTCATGAGGAACTGAGTCAAATGCTTTGCTATTATCCAAATAAACAATGTCGAAATTATTTCCTTCATCCAATGCACAAGTAACTGTGTGCCAAAATAGCCAACAAGTTTAGTTAAACATGATTTTCCCTTAACAAACCTGTGTTCTTTATCCTTCAAAATTTTATTTCCATTTAAATCTCCCTGTATTGCATTCCTTATCATCCGCCTTCACGATTTTTGCTTACCACTGAAGTAGACTGATCGGTCGATAAAAATCCTTCACTCTTAAGAGCCACATTTATGTATTAGTGATATTCTGTCACTTTTCTAATCCAAAGAAATCTCTTCCACATCCACAGTGATGCCCTCATAATTAACCTTAATTTTTAATTGCATTCTTTCACCACCTTCAAAGGATAATATTCAAAATTATGCGGTATATTCCATTAAATCCAGGAGCCTTACTTGCCTTTTAGGCCTGAAAGTGTTTCTAATAAAGGATCATCTGTAATTTCAGTTTTTTAATTTCATTTGACTTATTCTACTTAGCCTCATTCACACAGCCTTCCCTCACTATGAAAGGTCTTTTGTCTGTAAAGATTGATGTGAAGTACCTGTTCAGTTCATCAAATATAAACTGATATATCTAAGGCTTTTCCCATGCCTATCATGAAAGGGTCCAATGCAATTTTTCTTTCTTTTTTTTGAATTCATATGCAAAGTAAATCAAAGTTGATTTACCCCAAAAGCAAAAAAACCCATTACTTTTCTTCCAGTATCATGGAAAGGAATAGCTGTGGTGGTGATAGAGTGATATAAACATCGACAGTTGTATTCTTCTTCATATGTTTGAAGGTCTCTATTACTTACCGATTATGGACTACAGAAAGATCCTCAAAACCTAATTGTGGATTTTTAGAGCTGTCATGGCCCTAATTTCTTATTTATGAGTCGCTTGGAACCCAACAATACCCAAAGGATAAAAGACCAGTGAGGCTGCATAAATACTTAACACTGTAGACCCCTATTTTATATTAATATATACATTAACATTAATAACAAATAAACTTTAATTTACATCCCGGTTTTATATCACACCATAGTTATAATCTATTTAATACATCAAGGTCTAAAGTGTGTTTTGCTCACTTTTTGAAATAAATACTGAACACACATGAAAGGTGAACTATAAGCTGTCATCATCATCAACCATTTTCAATCCACTGCAGGATGAAAGCCTCTCCAGCAACTTTCCAGTTCCTTCTGTTTTGTGCAATGGCCATCCATTTACTACCCATAAACTCATGAATTTCATCTGTCCATCTCCATTGTTGTCTTCCAGGATTTCTCTTAGCTTCTCTTGGGTACCATTCTGTTATTTTCTTAGTCCATCTGTCATGATGTCTTCGAGCTATGTGTTCTGCCTAAGACCATTTTAGTTCTTTAGTTTTGATAAGAATGTCCTTTACTTGAGTTTGCTGCCTAATCCATGTGTTTCTCTTATCTAACAGTCTGATTCCCAATATAATTCGCTCCATTCTTTGCTGTGTAGTTCTCAGCTTCTCTTCCATTCTTTTGGTGAGTGCCCAAGTTTCACTTCCATAAGTCATGGTGGGGAGTGTACATTGGTTCATTATTTTACCTTTCAGACAAACTGGGATATTGCTCTTCAGTATGTGACTATATTTCTTGAATGCTATCCATCCAAAATTTATTCTTCTCTTGACTTCCAGCCATTTATCATTATTACAGCTAATAACTTGTCCCACATAAGTATATGACTTCACCTTTTCAATTACTGCTCCTTCAATCATTATATCCCTTTTCTGTGGCATACTTGTTCATCATTACTTTTGTTTTTGTCATATTCATCTTTACTCCAAAATCCTTACTAACTCTGCATAACTGATTAAGATTTTCCTCTAAGTCTTTGGGATCATGGCTTATGACCACAATGCCATCTGCAAATCGTAAATGGTTTAGGTACTCTCCATTCACATTGATTCCTTTCTGCGACCAGTCTAATCTTCTGAAAGCTTCCTCAAGGGCAGCAGTAAACAACTTCGGAGATATTGTGTCTCCGTGTCGAACTCCTTTCTCAATTTTAAATTTATTACTGTCTTTGTGTAGTCTAATAAAGGAGGTAGCATTCTCATATATTTTCTTCAAAATCATAATATATGGGGTATCTAGGCCCCGTCTTTCCAGTGGCCGAAACATTGCCTTATGCTGTATGGAGCTGTGACATAACGTGAAGGTGATCCACAGTTGAGAATCCTGTCCTAAAGCCAACTTGCTCTTTCGGTTGATTCTCATCAAGTATTCTTTCTAATCTGTTAGTGATGAACAACTTGTAGATGTGGGATTACAAGCTAATTGGTCTATAATTTCCAATTTCTCATTTATCTTCTTTCTTTGCAGTAAAACTATGATTGCATTATTCCACTCCTTAGGTGCCACACCTTTTCTAATGTATTTTTTGTGAAGAGCCTTGCCAGTTTTTGTGTCACGTCTCTTCCTCCCAATTTTAACAACTCTACAGTAACTTCATCTTCCCCCGGAGATTTCTGATTTTTCATTTTCTTCAACGCATGTTCTACCTCATCAGGAAGGATATCAGGTGTGTTGTATGTGTTACTAATTTGCAATCCAGCTTCCCCACTGCTAGCATCATTCCTTTGCTCCTTGTATAACTCTTTATAGTAGTCTTCTGGTATTTGAATTATGCCTTCTCTGCTATTCATAAGTATACCATCGCTATTCTTCAGTTTCAGTATCATTTGTCTTTCTGTATTACTTCTCATGACTGCTGATTTAAATCCTTTGTTTTCCCTTAATGCTTGTTCTACTTTTCTTGTGTTAAATTTTCTTATGTCCTCTCTGAGTCTCTTTCTAATGGCTTTGCATAACTCAGTATACTCAGTTTTCTCTCTGTCATTGTTTTTCTTGCTCTTCATTTGTTGTCTTCGGTTCATCACGACAAGTGTTTCTTGACTGATTTTTTTCTTCTTTGGATTTCTTTTTACCTATAGGTTTCTTGGGCTTTATCACTTTCAGAAAGTTGTAATATTCATCGTCGATATCTTGGTCCTGAACAGTCTGCAGAAGCTCAAACTTGTTCTTAAGTTCTAGTACATACTGCTTTTTATCCTCTTCTGTTATCTCAAAGACCTTTGTATTATTTACTTGAGTCAGTTTTTTCCTTTCCTTTCTTTTTTTCTTACATCTATATCAAGTGTGCATCTTACCATTCTGTGATCACTTCCAACGTTTACCTTGTTCAGGACAGTAATGGCGCCTCCATAGCCAGGTGGGCAGGAGCAGCAGTGCGTAGCACATGCTTCTTGATTAGACCGGGGTTCGAGCCTGTGACCACCAAATATGGAGGATATGGAAAGGTCAGGGAATGAACTTTCCGTATTATGAACTTTCCTAGTTGATCTCTATACACCCAAGACACAGTGATACATGAAAATCCCAGTAGGAATTTTCACCTATGACTATGATTGGTCATATTAATACTCATACTGACTCATCTGTTGCTGACCACCATGCCTTGTTCAATGTCACATCAATCTTTTGTTTTGCTTTATGAGCATGGTGCACTATTTCATGAAAAGGGTAGCTATACTTTATAAAGTGACCACCCAGCGTACAGATTTTCTGTACACTGAGTGGCCACTCTGCTATTTTTATTTGTAGTTGAGTGACCTGTACTTCGTTAAGTCATCCTCATATGTTACAAATAATCATCAGTGGAAAAATTAATAACATTGACAATTTAAAGAAAATTGTCACTGTTAGTAGTGGTACCAGTATTTTGGTTATTTAATTGGTACCATTTTCAGTGGTACTAATTTAATAACCAAATATGGAGTAGGGAAATTAAATATTTTAAACATTAAACGTATTAGGGGTTGGTGTTAATATTGACCCCAGTTATTTTGGGGGTAACCATAGCCTCTCCATATTGCAGTTTTATTTCTTCCCACCACATTTGTGTGTACACACCAACCCCTAAGGGACTGGTGTGTACTGTGTATTAATTACTGCAGTGTACATGCCAGCCCCCTAAGGGGTGGTATGTACACTGCAGTAATTAATATTAGAGACGAAAATCAGTATTTACTAGCAAATTCTTACTAACTGAGAATATACATAAAATAATATTATTACCTAGAATTTTACAACAGTAATTAGAAATTAATAGTCTAACTTGCTTATTTTTAATTTTCAGGGTCTAGATCCGGACATGTTGAGCAAGACAGTGATTATGAGGTACATATTAAAAATCATATCAATATAATTTTGTTTTTATTTTGTGCAGAGTGTCCCATTAAAACAATGTTAAATAAAATACATTAAAAAGGCTAGGTTTAGTACTGCAATTTAGTTTCATGATCTTGTAGTTTATTAAGATGATAAATTAAGATGCAAGGAATTAAAACACAATATAAAATTCCCAAAATAATAATATATACTGTATGATCAACAGTATTTATACATACACAGGTAGTTGCAAAAAGGGACTTTGATTTTAAAATATATTTAGTAGTCCCACCTCTGGCCTGTACATCAGCCTTAGCCCTCCTGGGCATACTTTCTTTCAACTGCAGGTAAGTGTTGGCAAGAATTTGCACTTCATTCCTCCTGTAAAGCTGCCAGAGCTGGTTTGGAAGAAGGCTGCATTGACTATAGTCTGCTCCAGCACTCCATGGACTCCATTATACTACCTTTTTCAAACTTCTTGGTTCAGTCAAATCACTCTGACAAATTGCTCTCTGTGCAGTCTTCATGTCCATCAGAACAAAATGTGTAGCAAGATTCATTACTCCATAGCACCTTCTGTTGTATGGTTTGTGAATGTTAGGAACAAAACCACTGCAATTAGTGTTTCATATTGGTGTCTACAATTGTCCTACCATTGAATCCAAGACTATGCAGCTCCCTTTGTATGGTTGACATACTGACCAATGTTCCTGTGGCCTCTTTGACCTGCTCAGTGATGTTTCTAACAGATAGCATGTGTGCAGCATGAACTACCCTCTTTGTGGTTTGTCAGACATGTTCTGTGAGTTTGCAACACTGTCCAGACATCTTCATTGAATTATCAGCTATGGCCTTCCACCTTTGAATAACATCTGACACAGTGGGTTTTGGGAAGTTCACATGAGTTGCAGCTGCATGCATGGAAAGGTTACAATGTGGCATCCAACCACCATTTCAAGTTGAAAGCTTGTACGTTTACCCAAAATGGCTTTTAATGTACTACTACTACTACTACTGCTGCTGCTGCATAGACAGACTCATATACTACTTTTAGATATATATTCGTGTCTGAGCCCATACTACATGGAAAAAAGCAGCATAGTTAGGGAATAGTGAATATAGTAATAATCTTAATAAAAAGCAGTATATCTTTTTATTACTCAAGCATTATTGCAAAAATTAGAAGTCATAAATCAAGGTGAGTTATCTATTAATAAATTTAAAAACAAATTGAAATCAAAATAAGATATAGATAATACACATGATGAAGTGTACATAATTATCTCTTATGTTTAGCAATTTTTAGAGACTGTTGAGAGATCTGTATTTATCATTACCTTAAAAAAAAAGTGATAATTTCACTCACTTGTTATAAAAAAAGTAACTAATTGAGGTAGGTTATATACAAATAGGAATGGGGAACTCTCGAAGTCAAGAGGTCACATATGTTTCTGTGATTAAAAATATGATGTGTTAATATGATTATACTACTATATAATAGATAATGAAATTCATTATAGATTAGTAGGAATAATAGCAAACAGCTGATGAGAATGTTTGAAAAATTAATCTTGAAATGAGCCACATGAGATGCAAATATCTGATATAGCTCATTTCAATATTCATTTTGCTCTACTGCATATATAGCCTCCATGTATTAGTAATGGCCGCATGGTGCAAGAAAGTCTATGGCTTATGCTGCACCAGCCAAAAAAAAAAAAAAAAAACAAAACAATGATAAAAAAAACAAAACAAAAACTAATAATTAATAAAAGAAAAGGAAATTAAACCTATCATCCTATGTGTTTCCCTCACTTGAAGGTACTATCCAGATGACCTTTGAATTTCCCCAAATTGTCAGCCTCTACCACCCATGTAGGCAACTTATTCCAGTAATTTATAACTCGCTGGCTAAAATAAAACTTCCTGCAGTCCAATCTAAACATCTCCCCCCGTAACTTGAATTTATGTCTCCTAGTTCTAGCATCATTTATAATCTTGAAAATTTCATCCTCATTCATTTTACTGATGCCTCTCAGAGCCTTAAACACAGGGGTGGACAACAGCCGGCCCGCAGACCAGATGTGGCCCACGACGATGTTGAATCCGGCCCCCTCCGTAAATGCTATAAATATAGAAAATCCATACCTGACTACACTCGCCATAAACGTTCGGCTTAATTCAGTTCAATCGGGAATCGTGATCAGTACAGCAGTAAGCAGTGCGCAGTTAACCAGGTGATTCTACGCAGCGTCAAAGAGTATTATTTCCTAATTATTATTGTAGCATCGATCGAACGAAGTTCCTTTGGGTTTGACTTCTTATTGAAAAAAATAATATTGGTGCAAGATATTTTATAAGTCAGTTTATGCCTTTTCTAATTATTACAATTTTTAATTTAATATAATTTATAGCCCATAAAATGAGCCAATTAAAAAAAAGAAAAATTGATGCCAAATGCCGCATTTTCAATGATAATTGGACATTCAAATATTTAATTGCAAATATAGACGATAAAGCTGTTTGTTTGGTTTGTAATGAAACTATTTCCGTTTTTAAAGAATATAATCTAAAAAGGCATTTTTCAACAAAACATTTCGTAAAATATAAGCTAGTTTCACCGGAACAAATGAAAATTGAAGCAGAAAATTTAAAATGTGGTTTGCGTAAGCAACAAAATACTTTGAAAATTTTGTCAAATACAGATTAGAGCTCTGACAAAGCTAGTTATTTATATATGTGAAAAATTCCTTATCCCCCCTCTTTGCTAGTGATTTCTCATAAACTGCCTTTGCCTGTCGAACCTTTTCTGTGGTTCTATTACAGATCGTCTTGTAGCTGTTATAGGCTTCAGTACTTTTTATTGTGCTGTAACTTTTCCATGCCACCTTTTTCTGCTCAAGTAATGAGGCAACTTCACTATTCATCCAACTTGGAACCCTCCTCGTGGAGTATTTTTTTAATGGTAAATACACATTCAAGGCGTCTGTGATTAATGTTTTAAAAGCATACCACAGTTCAATTGTATTCGTTCTCTGTGCGATATCTACCCAGTTAATAGAGGCCATGTAGCACCTTAAGGCATCGTAATTTCCTTTTCTGAAATTACAACTCATTCCTTTGCCTTTTACTACTGCTACCTCTCTCTTCATCATGCACCGTAGAACTCCATGATCACTTCTTGCTACTGGTTCCTCTACTGTCAGCCTTGTTATGTCATCTGATTCATGGGTGGTGATGATGATGAGGTCTAGGTTATTCTTTTCTCTAGTACTTTCCCTGACATGTTGATACAAATAATAGTCATCTAGTTGATTTAAAATTTTGTTCCCCATGTCGAGTTTCCTTCCCATTTACTCCAGTCAATTAGAGGCAAATCGAAATCACCCATAATAAGACATTTACGCTTACTTGCCCATTCCATTTGCATGTAGAGGCTTTCGTCATAATCTTCACAATTACCTGGTCTGTAGATATGTAATGTTAGTATTAGTGGTGGAAAATGATGCAAGAAAGCAAGCTTATAAAGCATCACCCCAAAAAAAAATTATTTTCACATCACCTGTCCAAGAGTACCCTCTAAGAATTTGTCTAATTCCTTGATTTTATTCAAACCAACCCTGGCTTAAGGCAAACTTCTGCGCATCTATCTTGCAACCATCCTTCCTCAATTTGCATTTATGTCCCCTCGTGCGTAGGTCTGAGCAAGAGGAAGATTGCCATCAGCATTCAGCTTGCTCAATTAAATCAAAGCCTTAAACACATCAGTCAAATAACCTTACAGCAGTGGTTCCCATCTAATGGTTCGTGAACCCTTGGGGGTTTGTGATAGTGTTCCAGAGGGTTCGCACTAAAAATTCTGTAATGGCATCTGTTTAGATTTACAGTCTGCATGGAGAGCACAGTGGTATCGTTACCATCCTCCCCACACCGGGTTCAAATCCCGTCGATGATACGAAGAAGTTTTATGGACTTTTTTCACTCCATGGCTGAGTTACTCAGCCTCAGGCGTAGATAGCAGAAACCCCAGAAACTGAGGTTTTTTGTCCGACAAAACAGGCAAATCAACCAGAGAACACACATACACAGACACAATACACGTTGGTATATTTAATAGCTTATCAGGTGACCCTAATATAATATTTAGTTTTGGTTTTTGCTTAGATTTACATAGGTATGTTTTTGTAAACTACAAAATAGTTTAATATTAATTTATGCATTTCGGTTCAAAATTTATATTTAGTTGTGTTTTGGGTCATGCGCCCTTACATAGCGAGCATGCGTGACAGGATGTTAGTGGGGGGGGGAATTAGGTGCAAACATGCTGATATGTATCGCACCATTCAGTCACGTGTCAAACAATTTTGTGTTAATAATAGATGTTTTGTTGATCATTATTGGGGTCCTTGACATGCATAACAGATAAATTCAAGGACTTCTTACGTAAGTTGAGTTTTACATAACTCGGGAATGACTAATAAAATATTGCTACCCCTGATAAGCCAAAATTACAAAAACCACATAATATCCTCAGAAGAATGAAGAAAAATAGGTATATATTTTTAATTAGTTCAATTAAAAATTTTATCTGGACACAGCGGTGGAGTGGCATATAAGAAAAGAAAACATAAAAGGAAGAAAATGCATATTAGTGTACTGTAAAAACTGATATGTATTTCGTAGCCTTGGTTATTATAGTGCTGATCCCTTCACCTCTTCTTGTATTCTGTTTTTGTCCTTTATTATTGTGTTGACTGTTGACACTGATAAATCTAAATTCCCCGCGATACTTGTTAATGTTTAACCATTTTCATACTTTCTTATTATTTTAATTTTCTGATCCAAATTGATGCTTTCCTTTTTTTAGGAAGATTCACTAGTACCCGTTTCACTTATTCTCTTAGTCGGCACCACAGTAATGGAATTTCTGTAAAGAACTTCCCAGGGTTAAGGCAAAAACACTATTGTCGCCTCACGTGAGCTCACATTTTACTAAAGCACATTTCTGGAGGTCACTAACATAAAACAATAAAAACAGTTTGCAGTTTCCGGTTTATTGAACTTTTCTGTTAATAGAATCTATTATAAACAGGCAGTAAACTCGATCTTGTTGCATTTGAGATAATACCGATAGCTGGAATTCTGTGGGTTTTTACATTATTATGTTGAAATGTGCTCCTTCACTGAAATTAGCATTAGTAGAGATACATGATGTAAGAAAGCAAGCTTATACAGCATCAGCCAAAAAAAAAAGAGAAAAAGAACCCTTCCCATTTCACTGATCCATTCATTCCAAATTTTGTCTAGTTCTGCCTTGAATTTATTTAAACTATCAACTTCTACAACAACAGATGGAAGTTTGTTCCAGCAATCAACTACCCACTGGCTAAAGGCAAACTTCCGAACATCTATTTTACAACTGTCTTTCCTCAGTTTGAATATATGCCCCTTCAGGTTTGTAATCTGAGCAAGAGAAAGATTCCCATCAGCATTGAGCCTGCTCAATCAATTCAAGGCCTTATACACATCAATCAGATCGCCATGCAGGTGCCTAGTCTCCAGAAGTAAGCAATTTGCAGAACCTAATTCTTTTTTTGTAAGAGCACTCTTTTGTTCCCTTCACCAGCCTTGTTGCCCTTCTCTATACTCGTTCTAGCAACTCTACATCCTTCCTAAATTGAGGCTTCCAGACCTGTACACAGTACTCAAGGTGTGGCCTGACCATTGCCTTATCAAGGAGATAATCACCTCCTTATTCGCTGCTCGCAAAATTCGTGTATATCATTGACAAGACCCCATGACGTACTCTGGCAGCCTGTCTGCACTGTCAGAAAACTTCATATCTGACTGTACAATTACCCCCAAGTCTCTTTCATTCTCTACTACCCTGAGTGTAACACCACCCAGTTGGTACATTTCTCTGGAAAGGGTCCGAAGATGGGCAACATGCTACCCATATGCAGTACTTTGCATTTGTCAATGTTAAACTTCAGTTGCCACTTCTCAGCCCATCTGCCCAACTTTTCCAGATCCTGTTGCAGCAGTATACTGTCATTACTGTTATTAACAACCCTGCCAACCTTTGTATCATCTGAAAACTTTGACATTGAGCTCGATATACCTTCATCAATATCATTGATAAATATACAAAGCAACAATGGGCCCAGCACCAAATTCTGAGGGACACCACTAATAACATTAGTCCATGTAGAGTAGTATCCATTGATTACCACTCTGTCTTCTCCTACTCAACCACCCTTTTATCCATTGTAGCAACTTGCCCTTAATGCCATACTGCTCCAATTTATACGTCAGTCTTCCATGGGCAACAGTATCAAAAGCTTTCCTGAAATCCAAGAATATGATATCAAAGTTATTTTTTGCATCCAGTTCCTTTGTGACCACATCATAGTATCCAATCAAATTGGTCAGACAAGACTTCCCTTTGTCAAACCCATGCTGTGTCTGAATTATTGCTGCTGTCTTGTCCAGATGATTCTGCAATGCTTCTTGAACCAGTGAATCCATTATTTTCCCTGGAACAGAAGTGAAACTAACAGGTGTGTAATTACCCTTGTCAACCTTTGATCCCCTTTGTGAATTGAAGATACATTTGCACATCTCCAGTCCGTGGTGATTTCCCCAAAGTCCGAGGATGCTCTCATAATTATGGCTAAGGGTTTGCTTACTTCCTTTGCCACCTCCTTTAATATAACTGGATAGATCCCATCTACCCCAGGTGGCACACTACGGCCATAGATGCTGATGCACCAAAAAAATCCCCAATCACCCAACCAATCTACCCCAGGTGCCTTTCTTATGTTTAACTTCAACAGTTTCTCCTCCACTTTGCACTCAGTTATTACAAAATTATTTAACTCCCTGTTAAAATTTGATAAATGTCTGGGCATGTCCTCCTTAAATAACTTGTCATGTGTAAATGTAGATGCAAAATAGTCATTTAGTTCGGCAGCTATCTGACAATGATCATATACAGTCAAACCATTGATATCAAGTGGACCAAACTGATTCATCCCCTTCCTTTTAGACTATATAAGTAAAGAAGTCTTTGCTGTTTTTCTTTGCCTCCTTTGCCAAAGATTTTTCATAATCTTCTTTTGCTTGCCTAACCTCCTTTGTGACTTGATTGCAGACCAGCTTGTATCTACCATAGGCTTCTGTGTCACCTGACAATTTACGTACATCCCATGCATTTTTCTTCTCTGCCACTAGTGTCATTAGTTCATCTGACGTCCATTTGGGTCTAAACGTTGAGCAGTATTTCTTAGTTGGAACAAAAAGCCTAGTAGCTTCCAAAATTACTTCCTTGAATGCTTCTCATTTAGAATTTGCTGTTGGTAACATCAGTTGGTCCCACTGTATAGAACCTAAAAAATCTCTAAGACCACTAGTTGCCTTTATGAAAGCAAAAACCGTTCCCTTTACTCCTGATGGTAGTTACATCTTTAAGTAAACCCCACATTAGTACACTGATCACTGCCACCTAGTTCCTTTATCTGTGAATTCTTAATGCATGAATAATAACTGCTGATAATCAGATGAAGAGTGTTACTCCCTCTTGTTGCCTCTCTAACATGCTGCTATAGAAAACAGTCATCCAGTAAATCCACAAAAGCCTTGCTAGTGTGCGAGTGACCAACTCTTTTCAGAATCTTTTCTTCATTCCTATTTTTTAAGCTTTGTAAACTTGTTACTCCGCATCTCACTCGTACAATTTGTGCGTGCCGTGTTCGTCGTTATTGATTGCAATTTTTTTTTTTTTTTTTACTGTTTTAAATTTTACAATCCTAAAATTAAAAAAAAATTGAGTGAAAAAAATTGTACGTAAGTCAGGGACTTACTGTATATGTTTTGCCCAATAAAGAAAAGTAGTAAATGAAATTATAACTCAAGAACTTAAACCTGATTGACAAAGTAGTCAGGTAGCTTGTGGGCTGCAGTAAAAGGGTTATAAAAAATTAAGTAATAATAAACAAAGATAAAATAAAATTAAAATATAAAGTAAAGAATTGCTAATGAAAGCGAAAGAAACCACATCTTCCACAATTCCTTATAATTATTTTACTATCTTATAGTATATCGTGTTAAATAAATGTTTTTCATACTATTTTTTTTTTTTCATTCTCAAATACCATTGTTGTGTATAGATACTTAATAATAATTTTATATTATTGTGCAATATTGTTTATAAAAATGTAGCACTGCAAATATTTTATAATAAAAATTTAGAACCATTGTACAATTTCAGAGAATATAGGCTTAGTGGTTCATAATGAAAATATTACGTTGAAAGCGGTTCGCGAGTCAAAAAAGGTTGGGAACTGCTTCCTAGACATAGCAGTTTACAGAACTAAAACCATTCTTGGCAAGACCACCCATTTGTTCCCCTCACTAATCTCATTGCCCTTCTCTGCACATGTTCCAGCAGATCTACATCCTTCCTAAAATGAGATCTCCAGACCTGTATGCAGTACTCAAGGTGCAGCTAAGCATTGCCTTGTACTGTGGAATAATTACCTCCTTATTCCTGCTAGCAAAATTCCTGTATATCATTGGCAAAACCCCATGAGCAGTCCTGGAAGCCTGTCTGCATGGCTCAGAGAACATGTCTGAGTGCACAAGTACCCCCCAGGTCTTTTTCGTTCTTCACTATCCTGAGTATAGTACCACAATATTGGTACCTTAATCTGGAATATTTGATGGGACTGCTGAAGACCAGACTATAGCATACAGAAAATTTCATATCTCAGTGCACAGTTATATCATATTTGAGTGTAACCCCCCCCCCCCCTCCAAGTCTTTTTTGTTTTTTACCATCCTGAGTGTAGTACCACAATATTGGTACCTTAATCTCGGATATTTAATGGGACTTCCGAAGATCAAACTGTAGCATGCAGAATCACAAGAATAAGCTGATTGAAGACCATTGTAGAAATCAATTATTCTTGCAATCCACATTTTTTTTTAAACATATCTGTTTGAGGACCTCTGACCTCATATATCCAACATAATGGGTGGCAAGCTGTAGAAAGATGTGGGGTTATTAGTGAAGAAGTATAAGTAGGCATATTTGGGTAGTGACCTATCCTGCTGATGTGAACAATAATAGAGCTATAAACTATACAGATCTATATGAGATATATAGCACATTGCTGGTAGTCAGGTAGGAAGACAAGTGAGAAGAAGTTCCTATGTGTTTGGAAATGCTCCTTTACTCAATTACAAACCTTTTAATGTGTTTGAAAAGCATTGGGTGAAATATTTAAAAAAAAAAATTGTTTTCGAAATGCCTTATATGAAGTGGGAGTAAATTGGAATTTTAAAAACTGAAAAATTTGAAAAATGTTGCTCTGACTATCCAAACTGGTGGATAGTCAGAGCAACATCTTACAATCATTTAAGTAGGGTATAAAGATGTTCCTATTCATATCAGCATGGTCGCTTGTAACCATTTTACTGTGATCTACCAAAAGAAATGGATTTGGTTGTCTTGTGCTATTACTGGTGCTGCCTCCAGATCTGAATCCACTAGATTTCTTTTTATGGAGATATCTTAAGAGTCTGGTATATGAAAAACCTGTGGAATGCAAGGTATTGTTGCATTCCACATTTGAATTGAATTTCAGGATGCCTAAAATTCAATTCAGAACCTGCCTGTAATTTATGAACTTGTTTGCAGTCAACGTCAGGTCAATGTGGTTGTGTTACCAAGTTATAGCTACCAGTTTAGGCTCCTTCTGTGATTGCTGAAAATGATCAAGGGGCAAAATTCTGCATTTCAGAGTTAATTTCATTCAGTCTTCCTTATTGTACCTTAGACCATATTATTATTCTTACCACCTTGGCTATCTTAAAAATGAATCGAAATATCATCAATGCAGATCTCTGGTTTGCCAAATTAAAAAATTGAGGGACCAGTTTATCTGATACTGATGGAACCTACATCATCTGGTTTTAAAGAGGTCCCATTGCTTAACCCCTGTGCAAATTCTGCCTTGCTCTTTCTTTTCCACATTCAAATTGTGCATTTTCTTCTTAGCGCTTTCTTTATTTTATTAGAATTTATAGCATTGTTAGACAGTATATTAAAAAGGTTACATTTATTATTCCTGATAACAGTGATTGCCAACAGAAAATAGAACTGAGCAGTCATAAATGTTTTCTGGCATGTAAACATTATTATTTTCATGCTAGTGTTTTCTAGCATGTAAATAATATCTGAAAATAAATGATATAAGTATGTGCACCTATATCACTTATGACCATATAACCATTTCCATCAGACGAGCAGTTAGCTTCTCTGATGGAACTAATTCTTTGGTCAGACGTCAACCAGTGCATGTCAAAATTTGCAGAAAATGTAAAGATTGGTTGAGTAGTCAATGATCAGTATCAAGCCGTGCTCCTTCAGAATGACTTGAACAGACTGCAAGAATGGTCAGAAAAGTGGCAGCTGTGTTCTAGTGCAACAAAATGCAATGCACTTGGTGTGGTAGAATTAAAATCAGTAGAGAAAGAAAGGGAACTGGGAATTATAATTAGGGCAGATACAAAGTTTTCTGAGCAGTGTAAACTGGCAGCCATGAAGGCCCAATGTGTCCTATCAATGATTTATCGAACATTATCCTATAGAGATATGGAGGAGGTCATAGTCCCATTATATAGGTCAATTGTAAGACCATATTTGGGATAGTGTTCAAGTATGGAGACCTATCTGAAAAAAGATATTGAGATTCTTGAAAGGGTCCGAAGATGGGCAACATGCATGGTGAGATTAGTAAAAGGTGACCATACGAGGAAAGACTCTGATTATGTGGGTTATAGTGCTTTGCAGTCAGGCACCTTGGAGGTGACCTGACTGGGGTTTATAAGGCTCTGAGAGGAGTTAGTAAAATGAATGGGCCCAGAATTTTCAGTGTTATATAGAATTCCAGAACTAGGGGGCGATGAATTTAAATTACAGGGAAGTGGTTTAGACTAGATTGTAGGAAGTTTTATTTTAGCTAGTGAGTCATTGATTACTGGAACAGGTTGCTTTTGCAGGTAGTTGAGGCTGACAGTTTCAATAAATTCAAAAGTCAACTGAGTTGTTACCTATGTGAGAAGGGAAGCAAATAATTTGCATTTTCTTATCTACCCGTTTATTTTTTTTTCCTGGCCAGTGCAGCAAAAGCCTGTGGTTTCCTTGCATGGCTATTACTAACTACAATCAATAAGTAGTCATTGTATAATCTCCAGAAGTGTTCTGCCATGCCTTATACTTTTATTGGAAATATCAGAAATAAGTAATTCATTAATATTGGAGGTTATATAGCAGTTTGTTTTCCTGTACTAGTTTAAAAAATGATATCCAGTTAATTGCTGATTTATATAACTATTAATGGGTAGTATATCAAATAAAACTAGCCATAGCTAATTATAGCTTCATTATAAAATGGATATTTATATGTTACTAATTTTTTACTAATTCCCATTTAGTGAATTTTTGTGTGTATGTGTGTCATTAGCATTAGCAAAGGCACATGATGCAAGAAAGCAAGCTTATATAGCATCAGCCAATAAAAAAAAAAAAAAAAAAACCTTATTTCACCCATCCACTCGCTCTAAATGTTTGTCAAGTTCTGCCTTGAATCTATTTAAGCTATCAACTTCTACAACAGATTGAAGTTTGTTCCACCAGTCAACCACCCGCTGGCTAAAGGCAAACTTCCGCACATCTATCCTACAACTGTCTTTCCTCAATTTGAATGTATGCCCTCTCAGGTGATTATTCTGAGCAAGAGGAAGAATCCCATCCGCATTGAGTATGCTCAAACCGTTCAAAGCTTTATACACCTCAATCGGATCACCTCACAGGTGCCTAGTCTCCAGACACTGTAATTTGCAAAACTTAAGCCTTTCTTCATAAGAGCAACCCTTTGTTCCATTCACTCATCTTGTTGCCCTTCTCTGTACTTGTTCCAACAGCTCTACATCCTTAAAATGAGGCCTCCAGACCTGTATACAGTACTCCAGGTGTGGTCTGACCATTGCCTTATGCAAGGGGATAATCACCTTATCCCTGCTAGAAAAATTCCTGTATATCATTGACAAGACACCATGAGCTACTCTTTGAAACCGTCTGCTCTGCTCAGAAAACTTCATATCTGTCTGCACAATTACCCCAAGGTCCTTTTCATTCTCTACCACTGTCAGTGTGGTACCACAGAGTTGATACGTTACTCTGGGATTACTGCTTCCCATATATAGTACTTTACTTTTGTCAATGTTGAACTTCATTTGCCACCTCACAGCCCATCTGCTCAACTTTTCTAGATCCTGTTGCAGCAGTGTACTGTCATTAGTGTCATTAACAACCCTGCCAATCTTGGTATCGTCTGCAAACTTGGACATTAAGCTTTATATACCATCATCAATATCATTTACAAATACAGAAAACAACAATGGACCAAACACTGAACCTTGAGGGACTCCACTAATAACATTAGTCCATGAAGAGTAGTGTCCATTGATTACCACTCTCTGTCTTCTCCCACTCAACCATCCCTTTATCCATAGCAGCAATTTGCCTCCAATGCAGGTGCCTCCGTAGCCAGGTGGGTAGGAGTGGCAGTGCGTAGCACACGCTTCTTGATTAGACTGGGGTTCGAGCCCGTGACCACCAAATACGGAGGGTGCGGAAAGGTCAGGGAATGACCCCCGCATATCCTTGGAGCAATATGGCCTTAGTTGCTAATGCTCCTAAAAACCAAATAACAAAAACAATAACAGCCTCCAATGCCACACTGCTCCAATTTGTGCAGCAGCATGTGCAACAGTATCAAAGGCTTTTCTAAGATCCAAATATATGATATCAAAGTTATTCTTTGCATCCAGTTCCTTTGTGACTACATCATAGTATCCACTCAAATTAGTCAGACAACACTTCCCCCTTAACAAACCCATGCTCTGTCCGAGCTATAACTGAAGTTTTGTCTAGATGATCCTGCAATGCTTCTTTAACCAGTGCCTCCATTAATTTCCCTGGAACAGAAGTTAAACTAACAGGTCTGTAATTACCTGTCTCTCTCTCTCTCTCTCTCTCTCTCTCTCTCTCTCTCTCTCTCTCTCTCTCTCTCTCTCTCTTGATCCTCCTCCTTTGTGGATTGGGGTCACATTTGCACATCTCCAGTCCATGGGTACCTCCCCCCCTGAGTCCAGGGAAGCTCTCATAATTATGGCTAAGGGTTTGCTTACTTCCTTTGCCATGTCCTTTAATATAACTGGATGGAATGCTCCTGGGGATTTCTCCTCCACTTTACTCCCAGTTATTACAAGATTATCTAGCTTACTGCCAGAGTTGAATACACCTCTGGCATCCCTCCCCCCGAATAACTCTTGATGTGGGAATGTCGATGCAAAATATTCATTTAGTTTGTTAGCTACCTGAGCAGGTTCATCAACAGTCGAACCATCGATATCAAGTGGACCAATCTGATTCATCCCCTTCTAGAGTTTACATAGTAAACATTTACATAGTTTACATAGTCGAACAACAGTTTGGGAAGGAAACTCGACATGGGGAACAAAATTTTTAAATCAACTAGATGACTGTTATTTGTATCAACATGTCAGGGAAAATACTAGAGAAAAGAATATCCTAGACCTCATCATCACACATGAATCAGATGACATAACAGGGCTGACAGTAGAGGAACCAGTAGCAGGAAGTGATCACGGAGTTCTACGGTGGATGATGACGAGAGAGGTAGCAGAAGTAAAAGGCAAAGGAATGGGTTTTAATTTCAGAAAAGGAAATTACGATGCCTTAAGGTACTACATGGCCTCTATTAACTGGGTAGATATCGCGCAGAGAATGAACAATTGAACTGTGGTACGCTTTTAAAACATTAATCACAGATGCCTTGAATGCGTATATACCATTAAAAAAATACTCCACGAGGAGGGTTCCAAGTTGGATGACTAGTGAAGTTGCCGCATTACTTGAGCAGAAAAAGGTGGCATGGAAAGGTTACAGAACAATAAAAAGTACTGAAGCCTATAACAGCTACAAGGTGATGTGTAATAGAGCCACAGAAAAGGTTCGACAGGCAAAGGCAGTTTATGAGAAATCACTAGCAAACAGAGCAAAGAGGGGGGATAAAGAATTCTTCACATATATAAATGCCAAGAAGAGCAGGACAAACCAGATCGGACCTTTATGTAAGGGAAAGGGGATAGTAATAAATACACCAGCTGCCGTTGCAGATGAACTCAACAGTTATTTTGCATCAATATTTACAAATGAAAAGCCTTTTGTGGCAAAGGGAAATTGTGGGAGCGAAGTTAAAAAATATGTAATTAATGATATTGAAATTTCGCAAGATTATTTAATGAAAAAACTTTCGAGCCTACAGACCAGTAAGGCTCCTGGAGTTGATGGAATATACCCTATAATCTTAAGAGAGGCAGCAAGCGAGTGCATTGAACCATTGAGGCTAATTATGCGAGCATCATTAGACTCTGGGGAGATTCCCTTGGATTGGAAAAGTGCAAATGTATCTCCCATACATAAGGGTGGCTCTAAAAGTGAAGTTGGAAATTATCGACCTGTCAGTCTGACTTCAGTAGTAGGGAAAATCATGGAGGCAATGATCGAGGGTGGAATTCAGGATCATTTGGATCGAATTGAAATTCTCAAGGATACTCAGCATGGTTTCGTAAAGGGAAAATCATGTTTAACAAATCTGGTTCGCTATTTCGAAAGGGTCACTCACGAGCTGGATTTAGGGAATAATTTCGACATTGTTTATTTAGATTTCAGCAAAGCTTTTGACTCAGTCCCACATGAGCGGTTGCTTTATAAGCTGGAACAGGTTGGAATCACTGGGAAAATCCTTAGATGGATAGAAGGATGGCTTCAGGGCAGGAGGCAGAGGGTTGTGATAAATGGCTATTCCTCAGATTGGGTTGATGTAAGAAGTGGGGTTCCCCAAGGATCAGTATTAGGACCACTGTTGTTTTTAATTTTCATAAACGACATTGATGAAGGGATAGAGGGCGTGATGTCTAAATTTGCAGATGATGTTAAAATTGGGAGAGTAGTTAATGATCACTGTCAAGCTGAGCTTCTTCAGAGAGACCTAGATAGACTTCAGGAATGGTCAGAAAAATGGCAGCTGTGCTTTAATCCAACAAAGTGTAAGGTATTACACCTGGGAAACAGTAATCCCAAAAAAACTTATTCACTTGGTGGAGTTCAACTAAAGCCAGTACTGGAGGAAAGGGACTTGGGTGTTACGATACGGTCAGACATGAAATTCTCTGAGCATTGTAAACAGGTTGCAAGGAAGGCCCATGGTGTCCTATCGATGATCTATCGAACTTTTGCAAGTAGAGATAGGGACGTGATAATCCCATTATATAAGGCTTATGTTAGACCACACTTGGAATACTGTGTTCAAGTATGGAGACCGCACCTGAAGAAAGACATCGAGCTTCTTGAAAGGGTGCAAAGAAGGGTAACTCGCCTGGTGAGATCGGCAAAAGGGCGTCCTTATGAAGAAAGACTTCGAATATGTGGGTTGCAGAGTTTGGAAACTAGACACCTTAGAGGAGATTTGATTGAGGTGTTTAAGGCTCTGAGAGGCATCAGTAAAATGAATGAGGACAAAATTTTCAAGATTATAAATGATGCTAGAACTAGGGGACATAAATTCAAGTTACGGGGGGAAATGTTTAGATTGGATTGCAGGAAGTTCTATTTTAGCCAGCGAGTTATAAATTACTGGAATAAGTTGCCTTCATGGGTGGTAGAGGCCGACAGTTTGGGGAAATTCAAAGGTCATCTGGATAGTACTTTCGGGTAAGGGAAGCACATAGGATGATAGGTTTAATTTCCTTTTTATTTATTAATTATTATTATTTAGTTATTTAATTATTATTATTATTTTTTTTTTTTGTTTTTATCATTGTTTTGTTCGGTTTTTTTTTTTTTTTTTTTTTTGGCTGGTGCAGCATAAGCCATAGGCTTTCTTGCACCATGCGGCCGTTACTAATACTAAAATACTAAAATACTAAATACTCTCTCTTTGATCCTCCTCCTTTGTGGATTGGGGTCACATTTGCACATCTCCAGTCCATGGGTACCTCCCCCCCTGAGTCCAGGGAAGCTCTCATAATTATGGCTAAGGGTTTGCTTACTTCCTTTGCCATGTCCTTTAATATAACTGGATGGAATGCTCCTGGGGATTTCTCCTCCACTTTACTCCCAGTTATTACAAGATTATCTAGCTTACTGCCAGAGTTGAATACACCTCTGGCATCCCTCCCCCCCGAATAACTCTTGATGTGGGAATGTCGATGCAAAATATTCATTTAGTTTGTTAGCTACCTGAGCAGGTTCATCAACAGTCGAACCATCGATATCAAGTGGACCAATCTGATTCATCCCCTTCTAGAGTTTACATAGTAAAGAACTCTCTGCTGTTTTTCTTTGCATTCTTTGCCAAAGATTTTTCATAATCTGCCTAACCTGCTTTGTAACTTTGTTACAGACCAACTTATATCTGTCATAGGCTTCTGTGTCACATGTTAATTTATATGTATCCCATGCATTTTTCTTCTCTGTCACATGTCTAATTAGTTCATCTGACATCCATTTAGGCCTAAATCTTGAACAATATTTCTTTGTTGGTATGAAAAGCCTAGTAGCTTCCAAGATTAATTCTTTGAATGCTTCCCATTTTGAATTTGCTGTTGGCAACATCATCAGTTGGTTACACCGTATAGAATTTAAATACTGTATCAGACCACCGGAGTCACCTTTACGAAAACAAAAACCCTTCCCTTTACCCTTGATGGTAGTTACCTCTTTGAGTAAATCTCACTTCAGGATACTGTGATCACTGCCACCTAGTGGTTCCTTTATCTGCAAATTCTTGATGCATGAAGAATCACTACTGATAATCAGATCAAGAGTATTACTCCCTCTAGTTGCCTGCTGAACATGCTGCTTTAGAAAACAATCATCCAATAAATCCACAAAAGCCTTGCTATTCCACAAATTCCATTCAATATCTGGGAAATTAAAATCCCCCATTATAAGACACTCTAATTTACTGGCCCACTCTATTTCTCTGCACAATTACTCATTATACTCATCAGATTCATTAGGCCTATAACACACACCTACTCTCATTTTTCCTTTCCCAGTGCTTATGTAACACCAAACAGCCTCAACATTGCATTGTCCACCCACATCAATTGGATACACTTCCTTAGATTTTATGTTTTTCTTAACTAACAGCATAACCCCTCCTCCCTTCCTGTCCTGTCTATCCTTTCTGTACTCATTGTACTCCCCAAATTCGAGTTCTGCACTGCTTATGTCTGTGTGACACCATGTCTCTGATATCCCAGCAATATCTGCCTTTGATGTCTTGACTAGCACTTCAAGCTCATCGAATTTATTAACTATACTCCTAGCATTGGTGTACATGCAAGTATACATGCACCTGTTTCTACTCTTAGTTTCCCTAACACAGCCCATGTATTTACTTGTTCCACTATGGCTCCCAGCAGTCCTGGAAATTCTCATTGCCTTGCTTTCCAGGCTGCTGCTCAATTGCATTTCAATAGAAGTAGTGCAAGAATCACTTTTACCTCTGCCAGCAGCTACTGTTAATCTATTAGTCCATGTATCCCCCCCCCCCAAGCTAGCAGTTTTCTCACCGACCTAACTCTGCCTCGATAGCATCAGCAAATATTCTTGCAGCCTTTCTATTTAAGTGTATCCCATTCCTGTAGAAGCAATCTCTCCTGTTAACAAGCACAGACCAGGCTGAGAAAAATTCTACCCCTTGAGCCTTGCACAATCTCTCCAGGGCAGAATCAATTGACAAGGCTCTCATCATATACTTCCTCCTATTGTGTCTGGGCAGAATTGCTGACACTTTCAAATTCAACTCTAACTCATGGCTTTTTTTCAGCATTGTCTTGTACTTTTTAAGTAATTACTAGCATGAAAAATAACTGGAAACTGATTATGGGCAAAAAATTAACTCTCATATTATGGAGTACTCTGTTCTAATTTATTTATTTTTTACTCTCTGCAGGAGTCTCCTGAATCACCAAGAGAAATTGCATCTGATGGCGGATCACATAGTGAACAAGAGATAGATGAATCACGGCAGAGGTCTAGTGATGTGGAAAGTGATGCCCATAGTATAGCATCTGCTCCTCAGTCACCTAGTGGCAGCGAAAATGGACAGCAGTCAGAAGACGAAGTACATCATAGTGATGTAGAGGAAGAGGTAAACCACAGTGATGAAGAAGAGGAAGTTCAGCACAGTGATGTAGAGGAAGAGATGCAGCATGGAGATGCAGATGGTGATGATGAGGTACATCACAGTGATGTAGATGAACCCCATAGTGGTGCAGAAGATGAAGTGCACCATAGTGATGCAGAAAGTGATGACATTGTACATAGTGATAAAGATGATTCAGAAAGGGAACATTCTGAAGCAGAACAAATAGAAAGTGCAGATGAAGAAGGGCAAGGAGATTCTGAGGTGCAAAAAGAAAAAAGTAAGTATTCCACATATTTGACAATACTTGGTCGTTCATGTAAAATTTTGCATGATAAGCTCTTGTAAATGCATGCATATCACATAAAAAATGAATGAGAATATATAATATTTAGGAACAAGGATTAACATTTATGTGCCCTTGAAAAATTATACTAAAGTTCTTGGCGCCTCCATAGCCAGGTGGGCAGGAGCAGTAGTGCGTAGCACACGCTTCTTGATTAGACCCGGGTTCGAGCCCGTGACAACCAAATATGGAGGATGCTGAAAGGTCATGGAATGATCACCGCATATCCCTGGAGCAATATGGCCTTAATTGCTAATGCTCCTAAAAACCAAATAACAACAACAACAACAACAACAACAACTAAAGTTCTTTGAGCATAATGTCATTTAACCAGTTTGACCTTTCACAATCCTTCTGGAAATAATGCCCATGATTTATTCATTTTGACCCATTATGAAGTATGGCTGTTCAACAAGAGTGCTTTCAGGTGGGGAAAAATAATTTTGGACCTATTTTGTCCACTTGTTTCTGTTCACTGTAGTTTAAAATCTGCTGGCTGCAAAAACATAAGTGGACAGAAGTCAGTGCTTTTCCACAATTTAATTAGACCAATATAACTTTTGCAATATAAAAAATTCATGATTTTTAATTTTTTAATTACGAGCATTAATTTCAAGCAAAAAAGAGCATCTTCATCAACTCAGTTCTGTATCACAATATCAAAAATAGGATCATTCAACATACGGAACTCAGAAACAAATATTCTCTTGTCTCTCCTCCCCTCCTTTCTTCGTATTTCATAATTTTCTATCAATCTCTGTGAAGTTGATGAAAAAATGATGAATCCATACATCCATCCATTTGACTTTATTTCCTTTGGTGTCTAACTTCAAAAGTTTAGTATACAGTGTCATCGTGATTAAGGAACACCATGTGTTCCTGAGAAGTAGTTCAGAAATTTAAAGTTCATAAACCAGGAATGCGTTTTCTATAAATGTGCACTGATAGATTGTGCACTTAATTTTCTGTAAAAAATACAGTTATATTGGTAAAGTGCAGATACTGATAATTTTGTTGTGCTATGATAAATAGTTTCATCCTGAAATCTGGCAATTGTCTTATAAGGTTGTCAGATTAGTGATTGTATCATATTTATTTATTTTAAATTTCTTTCTTTCTCAAAAGTTTGAATGTATCATGATGTAATGGAATGCACAATAAATATCAGGAAAGGCATTTTCTATGCTAGGTAGAGTAGCAGAGTGATACAACAAAAGGAGCCCTTCCTCGCTGAAAATGATACACTGTAACTTATTACAAGAATTATCCCAAAAGTAAAGTACACAAGCAGTCCTCACTCCATTTGTCTGAACAACTGATATTTAATAATTTTAAGTGCAACTTTAGTGTGCTCAAAACAGAGTTCCTACATTGAATGTTTGTGTAGAGGCTTTAAATGGATGGTGATATTGCTTCATGTCAATTACAGTTCAAAGATCTTTCATCAGAAATTAAACTTTGTAGTTAAATTCCAACACATATTTATGGATTGTTGTGGAAGTGTATGTGGTGAGTCAACAGTAGATTGTAGCATAATTTCACATTGGTCTCAAAGGTGTTGGCAAAGTCAGGCTAGTGTTAAAGATAGGCAAAACGAGTAGGCCGAGAACATCTACATACAGAATTTTAACACTGTTACAAAAACAAAAGTTTGTTACCTAATGGGTGCCACATTTGCTGTCAGATGAACAATGAGCAAAGTGTAAATAAATTACTTGGTTATTCACACATTACTGACAAGGAGGTGAAGAATTTTTAAAATCCACTTGCCGTTGATAAGACATGGACATCAAACTTTGAACCTGAACTCACAATCAGCTCAATGGAAGCATCCATCTTTTTGCCATGCCTTTATAAATTTTGCCGACAACAGTCAAAGGTGAAACAAATGGTCATCATGGCCTATGATTATGAGGGCATTATTGTTGATTATCATATGCCTCTTGGGATGTCAGTAACTGGAGACTACTATGCAATATTTCTTCATCAGTAATTACACCTGGAAATTCATCAGAAGCAGCCACATACGTTAGAAGCTATTGTGCCCTTGTTTCTACAGCTTGTTTTCACTGATTACAAGTGGGAAATGCTACTTTACTCCTTCCCCATAGTTCTGATACCAGTCTTTGTGGTTACAATCTGTACCCTGACCACAAGGAGCCATTGTGTGGGCAAAGATTTCTGTCTTTAGAAGTGTTGGGTGCAACCATGACCCAAATGTATCAGACACCTTAACACAGACAATTAAACAGCATTCAAAATTTACTTGAACATTGAGAAGCAGTTGTAAGGTGTGAAAGAGACTGTATTGAAGGTTTTTAATATAAACTATGATGCAATAAATTCATTTTAAATTAATTATTTTTTTTGGGATAACCCTTGTAGTATTATTTTTTACTTCACAAATTTTCATGCCCTTATATCATAAAAGTTAACTGTAGCCCTGATAAAAAAAAAAAATCAGCAGGAAAATGAAGAAATTTGATAAACACATTACACTACATTATTTTTTCACTATTTCCATTAATTTAATAAATTTAACAACACATTAAATGTTTCAGAGGATTTTTTCTCCTTCAATGATAAAAAAATATACAAATTTAACAATAAAATAATATCCTTTTTTATTGTTAAATTTATATAATTTTTATATGGAAGAAGGAGGCAAATACCCTTGAAATGTATGGTTATTTATTGTATATTGTTAATTTATTAAATTAATCTAAGTTATGAAAAAACAGTGCAGTGTAGGTTTATCGTAATCCCTTATTGTGTTTACCATTATGTTCTTCAACTTCTATGCTTTAAAAATGAAGAAAATATCAGTTTGTTTGTTGTTTGGTTTTTAGGAGCATTAGCAACTAAGGCCATATTGCTCCGGGGATATGCGGTGGTCATTCCCTGACCTTTCCGCATCCTCCGTATTTGGTGGTGACGGGCTCGAACCCCGGTCTAATCAAGAAGCGTGTGCTACGCACTGCTGCTCCTTCCCACCTGGCTACGGAGGCGCCTGAAAATATCAGTAGTAATAATAATTTTACAAAATCTAACTTTACTGTATTATATTATATTTTAGTATTAGTATTGGCAATGTGAAACAGGGAAATAGCAAAAAAAACCACTTCATTTACCCATTACTACTTCTAATAATTTTTAAAAACCTTTAAATTTATTTAGTGCTCATTTTCACAGTGCTAGGTGGAAGTTTATTCCAGTAATTATTACTCTTCAAGGATTGCTGAGAGTCATCAAGGCTGTGATAGCATAACTAAGAGTAAGAACAGGTGCACATATACAGTAAACCCCCGTTATTCATGGTATCTGTATTCGTGGTCGCTGATTTAATATAAAATGAAACCTAAAAAATGTGAATTTTAAAGCGCCGTGAACATTTTTTCCATAAAAAAACATGGGTGTGGCTAAAATCATCTTTCCTGGTCAAAACAGCGCTCAGTGGGTGGGGGGGAGGGGTGACAAAATCGCAAGCATGGATGTTTCTCGCTAATCCTTGTTCAATATGTGCTTTGCGCTTGTCATGGAAGGTTTCGTCGTTTGTTTTTAATTTATATGCTTATAAATTGAATAAATTTATCAATTTATAAATTGATAAGCTTACAAAAGTGAAAAATCTACCGTTTTGCAGTGTGTTAGGGAAAACAGACTTTTTCGAGTGTGTTAACGGAAGAAAGTGATTTTATTGTGGACAAGCTCTTTTCTAACCCGTACAAAAATATGGCTACGAATAACAAGGGAATTGTGAAAAGATCAAAGGTGATGACATTAGTGAGTAAAATTCAGTTATTAGACAAAATTTCTAATGGTGAAAGTGTCTCGTCAGTGGCAAAACATTATAAAATCAATAAGTCAACGGTACGATCAATCAAGAAATCAGAAGAAAAAATTTGCTATAGTGTCCCTGAAAACGTGCTAATTGCTTCAAAAATTTGCTCTGTAACTTGTGATGTTAAATTAGAAAAAATGGAAACGCTTTAAATCTGTGGATAGAAGACCGAACTGAAAATAAAATTCTGTTAAGTTCACTCATCATTCGTGAAAAAGCAAAACACCTTTATCAACACTTTAGCGAAACTGGTGATAGCACTGGCGGGATAAGTTTTTTAGCTATAGCAAAGGACTGGATTGAAAGATTTGTGTGAAATTTCTAATAAATATTACATTTAATGTTAAATTGTTCCTTATTTTCATTTCGATTCCTTATGCTTGCATTTCACTATGTACTGTCTATGTACATAGTGAAATTTTAGTCTAAAATTTTGTCTATATACATAGACAAAATTTTAGACTAGTTTTTCTTATATATTTCATACTTTGGAACGGAACCCCTTTATTATTATGGGAGCCATAACTCAGTATTTGCGTTTTCGGTGTTCGCGGCATTTCTCAAGAATGTAACCCCCGCGAATAGAGGGGGTGTACTGTACTTGCATATTCTGGCAAAATGTAAATTTTCTCATATCTATTCTGCAACCATCCTTTTTAATTTAAATTTGTGTGTGTCACCTGAGAAAGGATGCCATTGGATTTACTTCACTTAACCTTTTTTAAGCCTTATATGCTTCAGTTAGGTCACCATGCAAATGCTTAGTTTCCAGTAAGTACATTTTAGAGACTCCTGTCCTTTCTTGGTAAAAATATCCTTTTGTGCTCTCAAGTAGTTTTGTTATGCCTCTCTGCACTTTACAATGTCTATGTCCTTCCTAAAGTATGGTTTCCTAGCCTGTATGTGGCGTGCCAGATGTAGCCTAAGTAGTGGCAAATGAAGCAAGCAAGCTTATACAACAGTTGTATTGCCTTATAAACAGGATAATCATTTCATAATCCCTTCTGGAAAAGTCCCTGTCTATCATTTAAAGAACCCTATGGACTGTTCAATCCACTTGTTTGCACTGTTTGTTAAGTGGCCATGTTGAACTATATAGTTACTCCATACAGTAACTATACAGTATCTTTTTCCTTATCATTTACCATGAGTTTGGAGTTTCTCAAGTGGTATGTTATGCTGAGATTAATGCTGCACAAATTAGTATCTTGCATTTATCAATGTTAAACTTCAATTGCCATTTTTCAGTCCATCTGCTTACCATCCAAATCTCCTTGAAGTAGCAATCCCCGATTACTTCAATCCCACCTTTGCATTGTCAGCCAACTTAGACATCAAGCTTGAAAATACCTACATCAGTGTCATTAATGAATATTAAAAACAGTGAGTGGCCTAAAGCCAACCTCTGTAATATCTCCATTTATCACATTAGTCCACAAATAGCAATGGCCATTTATAACCATTTCTTTATCTCCTGATACCACATTGATCCAATTTATACAACACTTGGATGTAGTATAGTATCAAAAGCTGTACTGAAATCTAAGTATATGATGTCAGAATTATTCTTTGCATCCAGTTGTTTTATGACAACCTCCTAGTAGCTAATCAGATTGGTCAAGTGTGTAATCTCCTTTAACAAATCCATGCTGTGACTGCTTTATAGCCCATTCCTATCAGGATGATTTTACATTGCTTTGTTAACTATTGATCCATTACTTTCTTTAATATGTCAGACTTATAGGTCTGTAGTTACCTACTTCTCCCTTTGGGCCACAATTTTGAAATTATCCAAACACAAGGAGCCATTGTGTGGGCAAAGATGTGTATTTGCACATCTCTAGATAAATACATAAATGGTGGAACCTTGCTTCATCATTTTAATGAACTTTGGAAATAGTGTCTTGAACTAGGTAGTTTTTCCCATGTGTGACTTGGTGATGTAACTTCAGTCTTATGTTGTTTTCCATCAGTTAAAATATTTTTATAATGAAGTACATCCAGAGAACTAGGATTTTGCTCACCATCAGCTTGCAAAATGTGGTCAGACAGCAGGGAATCATGAGTGTTCCGTTAGAGTACTTGAGAGATATTCAGACTCTGATAGCCTTATTTAGAGTTTCTGCTGCTATTGTGCAATGGCAGAATTAAAATCTTTGAAATTCTACAGGTAAGTGCATTAACCCAGTGGTGGTGTCACCCAAAATGTAGCAAAAACAGTGGTGAGTCACCTGACAGATGCCAAACTTTCTCTTTAATTTTTTGAAATGCTTTGTTTTTTTGGATTCTGTTTAAACAGTGCCAATATTTCATTTTTCATAATGGACTGTAGTACTTATTGCATGTATTTTTTTAAAATTTTAATAAAAAAATTAAGTTTTAAAATGTTATGTTTTATACCTGTTATTTTAAAAGGAAAAGTTAATTCTACTGAAACTTGCAAAAAAATTGTTTTAGACATAATCATCATCATAGACATCTGTCTCTCTTATTTACTTCCATTTTCAAGTTTAAGAGATCATTAAATGTGCGAAATTTCAAATATGCACATGTGCACATTTGAGCCAATCAACAGAACCAACTTTTCTTCTTCCTCATTTATTCATTCAATTTCCGTTTTCTGCAACAACCTTCCTTCATATAAAATATGGAATAGCAAGTGCTTAAAAAACGGTACTCACCTTTGAATAAATCTGCAATAGTTTTTTAAAAAAGAATGGTAATTAAATCATTTAGTTGAAGTAAAGGGATTAAGGACATGTCTGATATGAAATCACAACTCTCACAAACACTCATTAAATATTTCTCCAACAAACTACACATTGCTTTTCTACAAAAATGTCTACTCCACAACATCATTCCTAAATTTGCCTGCATTTTTCTAAGAGTAATTGTACAAAATATCCGCATATTATACACCGTACGTCCTTAGCGATTATACGAGAAGAGCTAAGGAAAAGATTCATTAAGAAACATACTTTGCTAAATAGTATACACCAATTAAGATTCCATCTAAAAAGAGATATGTCACCTCACGCTTGGACAGACTTTACTAACTTCAACAATATATGCATCCACACTACCACCCATAACATAGAACTAAGACATATTAAGAAATGGCATTCTCTTACTTCAAGAACCTCTCCAAAAATTTCTACCGTCAACCTTTCTTCCAAATCTTTCACCTTCTCTGAGCTCTCTGGCATAGAATATGGTTTTAATTTTGCCGTAAAGGACCAATATTACCCAATAAAAGACTGCATAGTGGAACTTCAATCCAAACTGGAACAACATACTGATAAAATGGCGACTTATCCATCAAACAAATAGTATATCAAATTCCAAACTCACACCTAATTCTAATATAAAAAAACAACTATCGAATATATATAAACTTAGCAAAACTTCTAACATAATCATACAAAAAGTGGACAAAGGGGATACGATTGTCATTCTAGATAAAGACACCTATACAGAAAAAATGGATTTAATCTTAGCCAATCAAGATACATATAAAATCGTTAACAACCATAACACCACCAAACTTAAAAATAAACTCAACATAATTTTAAGAAAATTCAGGCAGAATAAAGAAATCAATCTATATACTTTACAGCAAATAGGAATCCGTAATAACATCCTACCTCATATGTTCGGTATTGTTAAGTTACATAAACCTGATCACCCATTAAGACCTATTGTTTCTTTTAACAAATCAGCTTTCGCTAACTTATTGACTTATCTAGTAAAAATCATATCCCCACTTACCAGATTCTCAACATTCAGAATCACCAACACTAATCAAGCTTTTCAAAAAATCATCAATACCATAGACATGACGGAGACATTTTAGCATTCTTTGACGTAGTGTCTCTATACACCAATGTACATATCCCATTCACCTTGCAAGCTTTATGCGAATTCTTAACAGCAGATGATACTTTAACAAAATGAACCACCCTTTCCATCAATAGTATTCTCGAACTTACTTCGCTTTTATTAGATGCCAGATATTTTAAATCTAAATTGATCAACAAGATCTTTCAACAAACATTCGGTTTACCAATATAAAGTTCAATTCTATACATGACAGGCTCAAATTTACCCTTGAAATCGGAATGAACAGCCAGATTAATTTTCTTAATCTTACCATCTTCAAAACACACAAAATTAAGCACAAATATTTTCAGAAAAAATACACATACTGGAAAATACCTTCATTTTGCTTCACACCACCCCCTTAACACAAAAAAAGCTGTCTTATACAACCAAATCCATAATGCTATCAAATTCAGCTCCTCACAAAATGATTTACAAAACGAATTTTAATATCTCACGGAGAAATTCATATCTAGAAACTACCCTCCCCAACTCATCTCTCACACAATTTCCACCATTAAAAATAAAATTAATAACCCATCCAAACATAATAATAATAAAAAAACAAACACACGCATAATTCTCTCCTACCATAACGAACTTGCAGGACAATTCCACTGCATATTTAAAGGTACAGACATTTCCCTCACCTTTTCTGCATACAATGAACTAGGATCCTTTTTTAATTCCTATAAAGACATACATAAATACCCCACTTAACAATATTAACAATATTGTTAAGTGGGATAACAAGACCTTAACAATATTATATATCTTATTAAATGCCAGCCCAACTGTGACGCCTGCTACATCGGCAGCAGCACCACCACAAAATTTGGTTCTTCTAAAACCGCCAACACTCATGCATACTACCACCAAAACAGTTTTAGAAGGCCAATCCAGTACAGAACGTACAATACAAGCTCATACCCACAACCACACCCCCCTAGTTGATTCCACTATTACCATTATTAAACTCAAATCCAGCCACAAAATTCTTCACTATGAAGCACTTATTATCGAATGGTTTTGGCACCATTCTAACCCCAACATCATAAACATGAAACTTTCCTTCCACCTTTTCCTGGCTTGGAACCTCTCGCGGTTGACGTTCCCACATGTCCAAAAGAGCATCATGGGAAGTACAGACAACCTTTAAAATACAGCACGCGTTTACTTCATGCTCAATTTGCCAACTGAAGACGTTATAACCAACAAAAGTCCTTCGTAATGACTATTGGCTCCGTCATACTATATTATCCATTTTAATTCACTATAATGATTTCTTCTTTCTTTAATGACAACCTAGGATTGGAGATGTGCACTTCTACTTCCTTGGGCCCATTTTAAAATTCCATTAAATTAACCTTAACAACCTCCTTAATCCCATTACTTCACCTAAATGATTTAATTACCATTCTTTTTTTAAAAAACTATTGCAGATTTATTCAAAGGTGAGTACCGTTTTTTAAGCACTTGCTATTCCATATTTTAGTCTAATACTCACGGTATTATAAGATTTCTATAATTTCTGGCAATTTGCCTTCCTTCATATGTATTTCCTGAAACAATCTCAGAAATTCAAGTCTAATATCAACAGATATCTTCTTTCTTCTTCTTATACCTCCCGTGTTTGGGGGGTTTCATAAAAAAACACAACAAAACATACTTCTGCTTATGTATATTAAACATCTAAAAATAAAAAAAAGAAATAAATTAAAATCATATTTTATATATATATCCAATACTATTAGTTACTTCCATTTTCAGGTTTATTTAAAATTTGGCACACTTCATAGTGTGCAAAATTTGAAACTTGAAATTTTGAAATATTTCTTCTTGCATTGTTTTTTTTTTTTTTTTTGGTAGTTGTTGGCGCATCGGCTTCTGTGGCCATAATGCACTTCCCAAGGTTTTTGCAGTACTTTGATCCAAGCCCAAGGCGGGATTCGAACCCATGACCTTTGGGTTGCCAGGCAGGCACTTTACCCACCTGGCTAGCCCGGACGGCTTCTTGCATTGTAGTGGCTTGGAAATTACATGCTAAGAGAGAATATTGGGTTTCATATAATTGGCTTACCTAATTCTGTGATGATAATAATAATAATTCTTTTAAATAGGTAGGACAAGAATGTAGATGTTTATTGAAGTAGTGGAGAAAGAAAAACAAGTAACCTGAAACTTTAAACAAATGGCATTAATATCTAAATGCTATTCTTTATGTATCATGCTACTCTTCAAACAAAAAGACAGATAGTTGCAAAGACAGTGGCAGGTAAGGTTACCCTTAGCCATAATTATGAAAGTTTCCTTGGACTCAGGGGAATCCCATGGACTGGAGATGTGCGAATATGTCCCCAATTCACAAAGGGCAACAGCATGGGTTTGTTAAGGGGAAGTCTTGTCTGAAAAATTTGATTGGATACTATGATGTGGCCACAAAGGAACTGGATGCAGAAAATAATTTTGTTATCATATACTTGGATTTTAGGAAAGCTTTTGAGACAGTGGCACATGGAAGGCTACTGTACAAATTGGAGCAATGTGGCATTAAGGGCAAGTTGCTACAATGGATAAAAGGAGGAAGACAGAGTGGTTATCAATGGACACTGCTCTTCGTGGACTAATGTTATTAGTGGAATCCCCCAAAGTTCAGTGTTGGGCCCATTGTTGTTTTTGGTATTTATCAGTGATATTGATGAAGGTATATCAGGATTAATGTCTAAGTTTGTAGATGATATGAAGGTTGGCAGGGTTGTTAATGACAGTAATGATAGTACACTACTGCAACAGGATCTAGAGAAGTTGAGCAGATGTGGTGAGAGGTGGCAACTGAAGTTTAACATTGATAAATGTAAAGTACCGCATATGGGTAGCAGTAACTCCAGAGTAACATATCAACTGGATGGTACTACATTCAGGGTAGTGGAGAATGAAAGAAGTTTTCTGAGCAGTGTAGACAGTAGCTCATGGTGTCTTGTCAATGATATACAGAAATTTTGCTGGCAGGGATAAAGGGGTGATTGTCCTCTTGTATAAGGCATTGGTCAGGCCACACCTTGAGTACTGTATACAGGTCTGGAGGCCTCATTTTAGGAAAAATGTAGAGCTGATGACAAGTTCAGATAGCTATAAAAAATGATATAATGATCTTCAAGAAGTGTCCATCAGAAAAACTAATTGGCCCGAGAGCATATGGTGCTATTGGTGCATAACCCACATCCAGATTTACTAAAATGGGTGGGGTGTTTTGAGTACTGAGATTATCATTAAATTAACAGATGATCCATTTGGCTGAAGAAGCAATGAAGTCTCCCTGATCCATAAGAAAGTAGCTGAAGATGGTTGTCTATAGACAGCTGAGTTTAACTTTCATGGCAGCTGAGATCATGAGTCTGTGGTTAAGGACACAATACAGGACCAACTTAATGATAAATGAAGACTAAAGGGATCACAACATGGATTCATGAAGGGGAATTCTTGCCTGACTAATCTGAGTAATTACTAATAGCTTGAATGCAAGATACAATGTTGACATTATATATATCCAGATTTTTGTAAAGCTCTTAATATGGCTCTCCTCAGAAGTTATTGTTAACTGGGATTACAGGAATAAAAAAATCCTTAGGTGTATTAGTATCTGGCTGAAGGAAAGAAGACAGAAGGTAATAAATATGCATTCTTCAGATTGGATTAGTGTAGCAGGTGGAGACTAGGGGATTGGTGTTGGGATCTCCTTGTTTTCATCTTCCGTAATGACATTGACAAGGGAGAGAAAGAGTACAGAAAAAGTTTCCAAAGTGTGCTGATGATTTGAAGGTTGGGGGAATGTTAATGATAAGGAGGACCAGGCTATGCTGCTTTAAAGTAAATTAGACTGGTTATAAATACTGCCTAAAAAATGATAGCAATGTTTTAATGCTACTAAATGTAAAGTCTTCCACCTGGGATGCCAAAACCTAGAAGTAAAAAGTTGTGTATGAGGCAATAAACTAGGAATTAAAATTCAAACAACCATGAAGTTTTCATGCAGTGTAAATATCTGGGCAGGGAGGCACATGGCTTATCAGTGATTTATAGGACCTTTGTAAGGTAGACAGGGGAAGTCTTTATTTCTGTATTCCATAATTATGTTATTCCATAATTACAATGGTGAGACTGCATTTGAAATATTGTATTCAGATCCGGAAGCAAAATCTAAAAACTAATATCTGCTACTGCCATTAGAGAGAATTCAAAGGAGGGGGGACATTATTGATAAAGAGTGTTAATCCTGTGAAAAATGACAGAATGTGTCTAACTGCAAAGTTTGGCAGTTAGACACATTTGGTGGGTGGGGTAGAATTCAGTGAAGTTTATAATGCCCTGAAGGGAATAAGTAAAATGAATCAGGTAGGCATGTTTTTACTGTTAGGTGAGACAAGGACTGGTAGGCACAAATATAAAATCTGAAGGAAATGGCAGTACCATCATTTATTGGAAAAAATTACTTTGCTGTTTTGGTAGTGATTTTACTAACACTGTCTACTTAGGACAGCTGGCATTACTGTTGAATCCTTTTAAATGAACAGCAGTATACTCCTCCATTTGGAGTACTCATTATCTGAAAGTGATTCAGATAATGTTTGACAGAACTATGTCTATGTTTGACAGAACTAAAAGCATGTACAGTGATCATGCACAATATATACTACTAACCATGTCTTGTGTACTCCTGTTCAAACAAATTTTGAACAAACAGTTCAAGATATAAAGTAAAGATATATAAATGATGAATAATCTTATGTAAATTTAACAGAAATAATTAATGCCATCAACTGATATTACAGAATAAGAAAATATGTAAAATTATATATATATATATAAAAATAGAGTAAAGCTATGCACATTAGAAAGAAAAGTGGAAACCTAGAATGCCCGTAGCAGATATTAGTGCCTAGCATAAGAAACAGTCTGATTAATAATACTGAAAGGAAAAGGTATGAGTGCCCTGAGCATATATCATTAGCAGCTTACTGACAGCATTAATTAATAAAATTTTGCTGTACAGCAACATTTTATTAAAAACAAACACAATTTAATTAAAATTGTATCAGAATGAGCTAGAAGTGTCCAACTCTTGTGTAGGTACATATTAACTCGTTTTAGTGTGTTGCCCCTCTTCATAGAATAGGTTCATGAATGCAGTTTCATTGTTTTACTTCATGCTTATTGGTAGAGGACTCTGTAGAAATTCATTACTGGATGTCTGGATATTGTAAAAGTAATTTGGATTACTATACATCCAGTAATGAATAGCCAAACTAAGCACCTATGAGGAGATCTGATTGAGATGTTTAAGGCTTTTGAATGGGTTGAGTAAGCCAAATACTGATGGCACCCTTCTTCTTGCCTAGACAATACACGAGGGGACATAAACTTAAATTGAGGAAAGATGGTTGCAGAATAGATGTGGGTGAGAAATTCCTTGAGCCAGCAGGTAGTTGATTGTTGCAGCAAACTTCCATCTGGTGTTGTGGAAGTGAGTTGTTTGAATAAATTCAAGGAAGAATTTATTCAAAACAAATTATTTAGGGGTGGACATATGATGTAGGAAGTTTTTTTGTTTTTTTTTTTTTGATTGATGCTGTATATGCTTGCTTTCTTGCATCATTTTCTAATACCAACATGTGCTCAGTTGCCATAATTACTTTGTTACACACCATTAACCACCTGATGGGTTGAAAAATGGATAACCCTTTATATAAAATTGTATATTTTACTTGGCCTGCAGCTTGCTTTACTTCATCTTTTCTAGGTTTATATTTTGTCTTTTAATTGTGAAAGTGGCCATTCTGCCAAGTGTGACAAAAGTGGTCTTGCTACACCACACCTCACAGGTGCATGATTTTTTTTTTAATTTTTTATTTCTGAAAAAAAGTTTATTTTATTTTTTTAATTGTGCTTGGAGTATACCAACGCATGAATTTTTACTAATGGATTTTAATTTGAAAATTTAAAAATGAAAATTACATGTGTGAAACAATTTTCACTTTACTTTTAATTTTCAACTAAACAAAGGGGAAGAAACTGAGTCACCTGAGATTCACTGACGATATTGTATATGATATTCAATTATATGACATATAGTAAAACAGGAAGATACAAAGATTGTACATAACATATAAATAAATAGAAGAATCACACACTAAGTACAATAATAGTTCATTTCAAATGGGAAAAGCCCAATTATCATCAGTCATCATTAGTTCAATATCTTGAAGAGAATCACAGCGAGCAGGCAATAGCAGGAGACAGCATTGTGTGTGTGTGTGCGCGCGCACACACACACACACACACACACAAATTTGATGAGGATATCTTTCATCTTGAACTCATCTGTCAACCAGCCAACCTACTCCAGATAGTCCTGTGAAACTCTTTCCTGTTCACAGCCATATCTAGATCATACTTTTTCATAAGTGCCATAGTTCTTTTAAAGATGGAGTTCTTGGACATCAATCTCAAAAAGAAAAAATTATGACAAATTGCCACCAGCATCCCATTATAAATCTCGATGACATACCTCTTGAATTTGTTAATCAGTTCACTTATCTGGAGCAAATTCTATCTTTTCATGATCATCAGATATAGAGATCAATATGAGATTGAAAAATGGCTGGAAAAAATACTGGATGATTGGGGACTATACGAAAGAATTGCCAGTTTGTCTAAAAAGAAAGCTCTTAAATACATATACAGGGTGTCACAAAAATATTGGTACAAACGTTTAGGGGAGATACGTAACATCTAAATGAATGTGAATTGCATAGGAACCCATAACCGGAAACGTCACTGTAAGTCGGTACACGGCGCTGTTCATCAGTTCGCGAGAGGGAAAATTTCTGGTTTACTCATTCAAGCAGTAGTCGTCACACGAAGAGCATGCATCAATATACGAACTGTGAGCTGGCAGACATGCACCTAGTGTATGGATTAGCAGAGGGCCCACACGGTGTGCACCCCCATGCAGCACAACATCGCTTCGCAATAAATGTGTGGGCAGGTATGGTTGGTGACTGTTTAGTCAGCCCATACCTGTTACTATCCCGCATGAACTCCACTAAATATCGGATCTTTCTTGAACAAGTTCTACCAGGATTACTTGACGATGTTCCAGCAAATGTGAGACGCAACATTTGGTTTCAACGTGATAGGGTGCCTGCCCATTATGGAAAGTGTGTTCATGACCATTTGAACAGGCGTTTTGGGTGTCGATGGATTGGCTGTGTTGGACCCGTCGCCTGGCCCCCTCAAATCTATCATGTATGAATCGCCTGCGGAGACGGAAATGTATCTCGTGGCGAGACTCATCCGCACTGCTGCTACTGTCCAAGAAACTCCAGGTGTGTTTGACCGTGTCCGCCAATCCATGCTGCGTCGGTGTCACGCATGCATCGCGTCTCGTGGTGGAACCTTCGGGCATCTGTTGTAACATCATGAAATGCATCCACCTCGTACTCCATTGTTAATATTATGTCAAATAAATGTTTGCCACTAATTACTGTCTTGTGCCTCTGCTACTACTTTCCCGTGATGTTTCCAATTATGGGTTCCTATCCGATTCACATTCCTTTAGATGTTACCTGCCTCCGTAGCCGAGTGGTCAGGAACGGGAGGGCAGTAGCACACGCTCTTTGAGTAGACCGGGGTTCAAGCCCCTGACTGCTGAATACGGTCGATCTGCCAACCCGCACTGGACCAGCGTGGCAGATTATGGTCCATTCCCCTCAGCATGAATTGTTGAGGAGGCTTCCATCCTGCAGTGGGTTGATATTGGCTGCCCTTTACTTTTTTTTTTTTTACCTCCCCTAAACTTTTGTACCAATATTTTTGAGACACCCTGTATAAATCCTATATTTACTTATGGAGCAGAAACCTTGTCCCTTATTAAGTTTCAAGAAAGAAAATTACAAGCAAGACAAAGAGCAATGGAAAGAAGTATGTTGGGTCTGTCACGCAAAGACAGAGTTAGGAATGAGGAACTATGTAAAGAACTGGTATAAAGGACGTTATAGTTGAAGCAAAACGTCTAAAGTGGAAATGAGCAAGTCATATGAAAAAAAGAAGACAATAGATGGGGTAAAGCTGAATGAACACCACGTGGAAGGACATAGAAACAGAGGTCGACAAAAGAGGAGGTGACACGATGAGTTGAAGGGGTATGCAGAAGGAAACTGTGGCACATGATAGAAAAAGATGGAAGATTTTGGGAGAGGCCTTTGCAAAGCAGTGGGACAGTAATGGCTAAGAAGAAGAAACAAAACTTTTGTTCTGTTCAAAATTAAAAAAAGTTAAAATCTGAAAATAAAATTATTAGTCGGTTCATTTTCTAGTTCATAAACTCTTTAAGAGTACAAAATTTCAAACCTGTGCATATGCAAATATATATATATATATATAATTATTTTTGTGTAGAATATAGTAAGTATACATATAAGTATCGAATTTAACTAATGCTACTAATGAAAATACGGTGTACCCTGGGAGCGATACATGTGTTGAACAAAGGGTGGAAGAAAGGAAAAGAAAATAAGTGTAACGAAATAAAATGAAAAGAAAAGAACCAAAATGCAAATTTTGAAAAAACAACGACCAAGGTAGAAATAGCATTGCAGTATCTTTCATAATTTTTGTCTTCTTCAGAGGTCATCCACCAAAATGATGAAAAATAACAGCAATACTCTTACTTCTGTTTCTGACATGTTCTGTATGTCAAAGAGCATATATATATATACGTGAAGCATTCGACTTTAGCATAGTAAACTTCACACAATGGAATTCCAATATTTCCAAACAGGTACATGCTAATGTTATCCTAGCACAATGCATCAGAATAGCAACCATATGCAGCGACAAAACAACAGCTATTGATAACATCAGAATATTATACAGTAAACTGACCAAAAATCTTTTTCCTATTGCATATCTGCGCCATCATATCAATAAAGCCCTTAACATATCAAAGCACAAGAACCTAATAGATATTAATATAAATAGCATTATTGACTTATAATTATTCCCATATGCATCAAGTATGTATATAGTGTAAATACAATACACTTAGGCCTCTTTGGTGTCTTACAGTCTGGAAAACTCGTACCCACCTATTGGCCTAACACAGTGTATTTATCTTGTAATTATTTTTAAGTCTATCTTGATTTATTTATTTAATCGTTAATTGTGATTTGATTGTAACTTAAATGTACACAATTACACTTTTAACACAACTGACTTAAATACATGATGCCCTAACTCTCGGACATTCATTCAGGGTCCTGACTATAGGAACGGGTTTGCAACCCCGAATTACCCTAGTCCAACTACATATTTCTAATTTAATCATCTTTTTACTTTACTAGATTCTACATTTTATGCTCTGTGCGCCATTAGTTTATCGAACGCTATACCAGAGTACTATTTTTCTTACTATATCCAATCTATTTTTTCGCCTTAACAAAGTTTAGCTGCCTTCTACTGCTACTTTGTCAGCTATTATATTTCTTAGCTATCCTGGGTGTTTGAGCATCATGTACTTAATCTTAGCCTAGTGCAGCTCCACCGCCTACATAAATTCATTACATAATATACAGACACCAAAATTCGTCTAATGCTAGGCGCCGCTAGCATATCTACGCATGTATGCACTGGTTAGCCTCCAGCACAGTCTTTTCTGTCAACACCACCAGTAGCGGTAAGTCCTTGTCATTCGGTTACTCCGTTCCTTTGTCTTCGCCTATTTCACTTTCATAGCGGTCTACTTACTTCTGTAAGGTCATCCATGTTCTGTATGTAATACTTTAGTAACACATAATAGTTTTGCATAACTTGACTTTAATTATTTATTCAAAATTTGTATTCAAAATTCCTTTTAGATTTTACCACGTGGTTTCTTACACGTGCTCTTTGACATACAGAACATGTCAGAAACAGAAGTAAGAGTATTGCTGTTATTTTTCATCATTTTGGTGGATGACCTCTGAAGAAGACACAAAAATTATGAAAGATACTGCAATGCTATTTCTACCTTGGTCGTTGTTTTTTCAAAATTTGCATTTTGGTTCTTTTCTTTTCATTTTATTTCGTTACACTTATTTTCTCTTCCTTTCTTCCACCCTTTGTTCAACACATGTATCGCTCCCAGGGTACACCGTATTTTCATTAGTAGCATTAGTTAAATTCGATACTTATATGTATACTTACTATATTCTACACATAAAAATAATTTTATGTATACATTATGGTTGTAGGGTACCTTTGCGCTTGCAGTGTCCCTGATCCATAATTCATATTATCGCAATTCTAATCCATCTAAATCTTAATTTTCTTCTCCCACACATACCATACAGCTTCTCTATTTATTTTTATTTTTTATTATTCGTAATTATATATATATATATTTATATATACGGGTAACCCTTGTATAATGCGGAGGTTAGGGGGTTCCAGAAATATTATGCGTTATATGAGGATCAGGTTTCATACAAAATGTAGGGTTATGTTCCGTAGTATTTTTTTTTAATTATAAAAACAGTAATGACATTCAACACAAACATTTTATTCATTCAAGAATTCATGTAACTAACTATTTAACAAATACATAGCATAAAATTATAAAAATTAGGAATTGTACATAAATTTCATTGCACATAATGCATAAATTTCAAAATTAAAGAAATGGATATTTTAATCGTCATCACTGCCTTCAGAAAAAAATATTTCATAGATATTCTTTATTTATGAGTGGCCGGATGTCATTATCACTTGAAATCTCTTCGACATCATTTGTATAATTCTCACTGGGTACTTCAGCTGGTTTTCTTATCAAAAAGTTGGTAATAAGACCTTGCTTACCACTATGCTGTAATTTTTTATTAAGTTCATAATATGGAGCTAAACAACTGTCCAATTGTCTTTTGAATTTTTCGGTTGAGGGATCATTATCCGTAAAATAACTTCCTAACTTTTGTGCCAAATTTAATCCTTCTGCTAATTTCTTTAGACTAAACTTTTTAACGGACTCAGCACAATAAGAATCTTCAGTAGAACTTTCCTCACCATTTGTATTTGGTTTGCCGTCTTCTATTAATTAAACCAATTCCTCCTCATTTAAATCTGTTTCTTCATCGATTAATTCACGAATTTCATTTTCAACCATATTGGAAAATCCCTCGCCACCACAAATGTGTGCCAGGTTTGTTATACGACTTAGTTCAGCATCCACAGGAGGTACGGAATTTTGATTAAGGACGACACCAGGCCATATTTTTTTCCAGCAACCTTTCAGTATAGAGGGTTTTAACTCCTTTAACACATAGAGAAATAATTTTTACACAATTAAATATTGAAAACTCTTTCCACACTTGAGGCAGTGTCATGTTTGGATTAGATTCCATTTTTTCCAAAATTAATTTGAATGTTTGACGAATATAATACGCTTTAAATGTTGAAATTTTCCCTTGATCAAGGGGTTGAATAAGTGACGTTGTATTAGGCTGCAAATAAATTATTTTAATATTTGGATGGTTACATTTTTTGAGTGCCCTGGCACATTATCTAAAATTAGTAAAATTTTAAAGTCGATATTCTTTTTCTTTGTGTATCTTTCTTTATCAGGCACAAAGCAGTTAAAAAACCAATTTCAAATATGCTAGCTGTAAGCCATGCCTTTTTTGTTGGCTCTCCAATAAACAGGGAGGATGGACTTGTCAATCGCTTTCATAGCATGAGGGTTTAAAGATCGGTTAATTAACATTGGTTTTGTCATGTAATCACCCAATGCATTACTACAAAACAGTAGAGTAATTCTGTCTTTAGAAACTTTGAATCCAAGAGCTGTTTTTTCATTTTACGATATATAAGTGCGTTTTGGCGTTTTTTTCCAGTTTAACCCAAATTCGTCTGCATTGAATACCTGGTCTGCACTACATCCACCTTCTTCAATGATTTTTAAAAGTTCTGGGAATTTTCAGGCAGCATCTAAGTCTGCTGATGCTGATTCTCCTTGTATCTGAAGATTATGCAAAGAAAATTGCTTTTTAAAATTTTCGAACCAGCCCTTACTGGCACAAAATTCATGCTGAGAGCTTTCTTCTGAAAAATCTTGTTCAAGTTCTTTTAAATATTGATAAATTTTGAGGGCTTTTTGTTTAATAAGGTTTCCACTCAAAGGCATTTTCTTGTGAGTGCTGTTTGTTGTTTGTTTGTTTATTTGGTTTTTAGGAGCATTAGCAACTAAGGCCATATTGTTCTGAGGATATGCAGTGGTCATTCCCTGACCTTTCTGCATTTGGTAGTCATGGGCTCGAACCCTGGTCTAATCAAGAAGCATGTGCTACGCACTGCTGCTCCTGGCTACAGAAGCGGCCCTTGTGAGTGCAATCTTCAATCCAAACCATTAGAGATTTCTCCATTTTTTTCCATTAAAATATCACGTACACGAGCAACACGCTTTGCACTTATCATTGACCCAGCAATAACACTATCTCTGATTTTCTGCTCATTTTGTTTGATTGTACGAATTGTTGATTCATTTAAATTCAAAGTCCTTACAACAACTCCTTGTTTTTCTCCATTTTTCAACCGATCCAAGATTTTAATTTTTTCTTCGAGAGAAATGAATTTTCTTTTCAATGTTGTTTTTTTTCCTTCCTTTGCAGTTTTGGTGTCCATTACTATAAAAAATAAATTTTTTATTTGCCAAGGGGTATTCCCCGAATAAATTCACTATTTATAACTACTTGGTAACAATTAACTCTTTATAAGGTAAAAAATTGGTACTACACAAAAAAATATGTATGTACTTGCGTGTTTCCCCTTACATAAATTCAGTTCTGGCAACTACACCCATTATACGAGCAGACACAAATTTAACGAACATAAAGTTTGATTTTTAAGTCGCATGGTAAAAGTGTATGAAAAGAAGCGATACAACAATTTGTAGATCGCGTTATATTGAAACCACGATCGTGTCATACAAGGGTAGCCACAATTTATAAACCGCGTTATATCGAAACCACGTTGTATAGGTACCGCGTTACACGAGGGTTACCTGTATTTGTATTCTGCACACAGTCACACTTTTTTTTTTTTTTTTTTTTTGTGATAGATGCGAAACACCTGATGTAGCATGACTGCTAAACAAAAAGTCGAAAAAGTGATCATGCTGCAACCACTTTTTCGACTTTGCATAACATAATTGTGTTATGTGAGAACATAACACAATTCTGTTATGCAAACCATAAAATTTAGCTTCAGAAACTGCTATAGTAAAACTGTCTATATTTAGGAAGGTTGAGAAGCTTTCTGTCATTAACTTTGAACCAAAATTTTTTGCATTACTCTTGTCAGCTGTAGTGGAACCACTGCTGGGTTAAATAATATTTACAATATAAAATTATTTTGATGATATCATTTTGGAATGGGGCGTTTTCTAAACAACTTTAAACTCTCACTGTGGCAACTGGAAAAGCCACAATGTTATAGAAAACCTGTTTTTAGTTATTTAAATGGTTATGAAAAGTTGGTGAAAAGTAAATGGTTATGAAAAGTATGCTATTCTATTATATGATGTGAAACCTTCCATTTCCAAAACCTTTGCAGTGACTTTTACCATTAATTTTTAAACTCATAAATTTGAACTTGTTCTATATCAAAGCTTTTAGAATGATGATTTCCAAAATTTGTTACTGTATATCAAATACAATACTTATAATTGTTTGTTTTTATTATTTAAATTTCTGAAAATTTTTAGCAAGTAGTGATCCAGAGGATGAGGAAGAAAGATCATCACCTGTGGAGCACACTGAGAAAGTATCTGATGATGAAGCAGTTCATAGTGGTGAGGAGGAGGATGATGATGAAAGACAATCCGTAACTCCTGGAAGAGAGTCTCCAGCAGTAGAGATGAATGTGGAAGATACTCCCCGTAGTCCATCTCCAGACTCAGGTGATGAAGCCGGTCAGAAGAATGTTGATCCTGAAGAAATAAAGTCACCACCACCCTCTAGTCCCGTAACTTCAGATGCAGAGTAAGGAAACAAACTGTACTTAACCCTGCAGTGGGTGTGCTGTTGAACCCAGTTCACCATGGCAACTCAGATCTTAAAATATCTTTTGGAATTTTCAATGGGAATTTTAATATGCTTTCAGTATGATTTTCTGTTTTGACCTGAATGATTATTTTTTAATCAAAAAAATATAACCTTGTGCCCTTTCACCAGCTCTTGTATTTTATTTATTTATTTTATTATTATTATTATTATTTATTTATTTTTTTTTTTCGATTATAACCTCACCATTGTGAGGTAAACAGTGTGCTTGCTTTGTGTAACTGTTTAGCAGCATACTAAAGGTTTAAAAATGGCATATTATGAGTTAGCTCTTTCATATGATCACTATGGCTTTTATCCAAGAAAACGTTTCAAAAACTGGTTTTCTTATGAGAATGTTATGTATCTCCCCTCCCCAATAAAATTTCTGTTTAGTGTGATCAAAGTAAATTGATTGTGCCTGTAACATCCCTTCCCCAATTGGGATACTCGGGCACTCAGTAGTGGTTAATTTTTATTCAGTGTTTTGAAACAAGATGGCTACCCTTTGATTTAAGTGCCACCTGTTTATGACTTATTTTTTTACAGTCTGATCCAAATCAAATTTACAATACTTTTGGGAAGGAGCTGGGGTGTAAATACACCCTAACGACAGGGATACTTGTACTTTGGTTTGCCATCAATGTGGCTGTCACTTGAAGTACAAGTAAAATCTGTTTGACACTCTTTTGTTTACAGTCCACTAATTGCACTAAAATCATCTTCATCATTCTCTTCTGAACCAGTCATATTTAATAAATTGGAATTAATTGCTAATCTGGAACCTAATTCAGTATGTGAATTGGCAGAGTCTGTGACTGTGATGTCTTGTGGCCTTCTGATAAGGGCTACAGTGGTTATTTGTTCTCTATTTTTGGTTGTTTCTTTGACTTTGCCTTTTCATGAATAGTTAACGTTTTCATTATCGTGATATTTCACATTATTTGGCCTTAATGTTATCATGGAGGCATCGGTCTAAGTTTATTATTTATTGATCTTTAAATTAATGGTATTTTTGCATTTTGTTTAAAATATTCTGAATTTAAGTATACATAAATTTAGACATTCTTTTCACATTATTTAATTTAATTTATTTATTTAATTATTTCATTTATTTATTTTCTTATTTATTTATTTTTTTAATTAATTAATTAATTTTTTTTATTTATTTCATTTATTTAACTTTATTTAATTATTTAACATTCTTTTCACATTATCCTTTTTCTCAATTTTTTTTTTCTCTTTCCTTTACTAATCGATTTTAGGTGTATTCACTTTTTACAGTGCTTTTCCTTCGTACTGTCTTACTTTAAATTAACTTATATTTTTATACACACACCCACACACACACACACTGAGTGATCACTGAATTATGACCACCCCTATGAAAACTGAATGCGACCCCTTGGCCACGTGAGGTACGAGAGTGCGCAGTTAGTCAACCTACGTAGCATAGACAAGGTGTCAGTGGTTCGGTATGTAGTAAAATTCTGAGCGTGATGGGTAAAAGGAAGGATTTATCGGACTTTGATAAAGGACAGATTGTGGGTGCTTGACAAGCTGGTGCCTCGATTTCCCAAACGGCTGAACTGGTGGGGTGTTCGAGAGCCACTGTAGTTAAAGTGTACCAGGACTGGCGTCAAAATGGTCAAACAACAATCCGACGGCAAAACTGCAAAGATCAGTAAAGGGTTGATGTTAGAGGTGAGCACCGGGTCCGACGACTTGAACAGGCACAGCACTGTTGAAGAGTTGACTACCCAATACAACATGGGCCAACCTTGAACAATATCTGGCATAACCATGCATCGCATGGTGGCACGTTTGGGCTATACAAGCAGATGGCCCCTACGGCATCCTTTCCTAACCGAGGTTCATTGGCGTAAAAGACTCGCCTGGTGCAAAGAGCATGCAAGTTGGGTGTTAGAAGACTGGAAGAAGGTGTGCTGATCAGATGAGTCACATTATTTACTCCACACCATGGATTTGGCGTCAACAACACGAGGCTCTTCATCTATAATGCATGGTATCAAAAGTGCAGGCCGGTGGAAGCGGTTGTATGGTGTGGGGCATGTTTCACTGGCAGGAACTTGGACCCCCTGGTGCATGTGGAACAACGCATCATTGGTCTCTGCTATCGTCAACTGCTTCCCGAATGCCAATGGTGTCTTCCAAGATGACAATGCGCCGAGCCATCGGACACTTGATATGCAGGAATGGTTTGAGAAACAGTTCTGACTTCCAGCATATCGATTGGCCTCTGAACTCCACCGATATCAATCCTATAGAGCACTTGTGGGATACTATGGAAAGGCATATCAGGCATCTGGATACACCAGTCACCTGCATTGCTAGCCTCATTACACACATTTTGGTTGGCCCTATCTCCCAAACGCTTCCAACATTTTGTTGAATCACTGCCACGTGAGGTCAAAAGGAGGACATACGAAGTATTAGGTAGAATGTCATAATTCAGTGATCACTCATTGTATATATATATATATTACAAATCTTCAGCCATTGTTAATCCACTGTAGGATACAGCCTTCCTCAACAAGTCATGTTGAGGGATTGGACCATAATCTGCCATGTTGGTCTAGTGTGGGTTTGCAGAATGACTGTATTTGGCAGGCAGGTGTGCTTGAACCCCAATATACTCAAACAAATGTGTGCTATTACACTCCTGACCACTCTGCTATGGAAACCACTATATGTATATATATTGGTGTTCGAAGAAAGTGCATCACCTAGGAATTTCACATTTCTAACCCTTTTTTTTGCAATGATATAGTACATTAATGACTAGCATCACAAATAGAAATACAGTCGATTCCGATTATTTGGGACACATCTGGACTAGTGCATTTTGGGCCGATTAAGGGGCTGCCCCAATTATCCAAAGTTTCATGTAAATAGTTAAAAATATAATGTACCCCCCTTTTACAATTGGTTCACTGTACAATCAAATCACATTACGATAGAGTCACCATTTTAAAGTACTGTTCACTATATGATGTGTAATAAGTGCCGGTCATTGTGATCATGTTTGTGAATTGAATTTTAATTCAATTAAACAGCGATTCTAATTAGCGAAAATAGGAGGAATATTATTCACAGGCTATAAAAGTAAAGATATTAAGTACAAGTTTACCCTTTATTACCTTACCATTAAAAAATTAAATGATATGTGAAATTCGGAAGAATATACATGATAATCTGAAGAATTAATACGTACTGTAATATGTACATACTAACTAGTTGACATTTCTGTTCACTGACATTTGTGGGTGGGGGTTAAAATTTAAAACAGTAAAAAGATAAGCAATCAATAACAAAGAACACAGCACACACAAATTGCAAGTAACACAACACGCATAAGTGGGAACGGAGTAACGAGTTACAAAGCTTTAAAAATAGGAATGAAGAGAAGATCTGAAAATTAATTTTTTTATATGATTGAAGATTTCATGGAAGTGTAAACACATTTCACCATAATAACCCACAGAATTCCAGCTGTCGGTATTATCGCAAATTCAATAAGATCGAGTTTACTATCAGTTTATGATAGATTTCACTAACACAAAAGCCCAATAAACAGGTGACTGCTAATTGTTTTTATTGTTTTATGGTTGTGACCTCCAGAAATCCGATTGAACTACGTGGTATGGTCGGAGACAATCGTAGGGTGATGTTCAGTGCTGCAGTCTCCTGCCCCGATTAAACGGCATTTTGTCCCAATTAAGCGAAGTAAACCCTGGCTATTTTCTCGATTGGGTTCTGTTTTTTAAGATTTGCCCCAAATAAACGGCTGCCCCGATTAACCGCTGGCCCAAATAACCGGAATCCACTGTATAAACAAAAGATATTTATTAATTGTTAAGGCAAAGCTAAGTAATATATGACAGGTGCTCTCAAAATATTCCATAATGAGCATTTGCAACCTTTATACAACAGTTTTGGTAAACACGACAATTTTGGCTGAAATGTTATTAGAAGCCCTCAGTTTATCATTTTAAATGGAAAACAAAATGAAAAGTTCACCAGGTGCAAACTAATATTTAGTTGAACTACCTCTGGCCCTGATGACAGCAGCACACTGTTGAGGCATTGACAAGATCAGTTTATGAAGATAATGAACTGATAGTTCGTGGTTCCAAACATGAATTATGGCTTCCTGAAGTTCACAAAGGGTCTTTGTTTTCTTTCTTTCAATTGCAGATTCCACTCGATGCCAACAGTTCTCTATAGGATTCAGGTCCGGGCTGTTTCCTGGCCAGCTAACAATTGTGATGGACCATTCTTCCAGCTTTTTTTCAGCTGTAACAAATGTAAACACACAACTGTTGAACCTCTAATGCAGAAATGAAGCTAAAGTAACTACAGAAGTGCCTACTTACACTTTTTGCCCGATGATAAGGAGCAGAGTCATCCTGAAAGATGCAGTTACTTGGTAGGTTGAAATGGTCTCTAATGGTTGGCAGCAATTTGCCTTCCAATATAGCCAGGTATCCATTGGCATTTACGGAACCTTTTATAAACTGCAGGTGACCTACTCTGCGATACGAAATGCACCCCATATCATTTGGCCGGTAGGGAATTTCATTGTAGACACCACACAGTCCGTATGGTATTCTTCACCATGTCTATGGCGAATCATTTGTCTCCCATCAGAGCCATGCAGGTTGAATTTCTTCTCATCCGAGAAAATAACTGACTTCCACTGCTTGGGGGGGGGGTCCATTTCTCATACTCCTTACACCAAATTAATCTGGCCCTTTTCATTTTTTGTGTGAGGAGTTGCTTCTTATTAGGACGACAGGCTATAAATTCATCTTTGACGAGGCGTCTTCTGACTGTTACTGCACTTGCTACCACTCCTGTATGTTCTTCCCATTCTCTTTTCAGCTCAGATGAAGAAGCTTTATGATTTTTAAAGCATAAGCGCTTCAAAACGCAGTCCTATTTTCACGTAGAGACTTGTTTACGTCCAGTTCCTTTTTTTCCTATCAGCAGAACCAGTATTCTTGAGTTTGGAAAGAAATCTACTCACTGTTGACTGATTACAAGACACTCTATAAGCAATATAATGGGAAGAACATCCTTCCTCATGTAAAGCAACAGTAGCACTTTTTCTTCGTGGTGTCAACTGCATGTAACTCTCCATCCTGACACAAGCAAGGAATGACTTCAACTCATGCAGAGCGTACTTATATAGCTGAAAGTAAGAGCTGATGCAACATTACGTCATCACCTACGCATGTCAATCTTATCTGATGTAATCTGTAAGAAATATTGCCATATACTTACGTTATTCGGACAACAAAAGTAAGTAAGTAAATAATAATAGTAGTAGCAATAAGAGAAGTAAGTAAAAAGTGTGAAAGAGGAAAGAAAAGTGCAAAGAAGAGTAGGGAAAAAAAATTAATGCACATATAAAGAAATAACTCAATATAATAATATTGAGTTATTTCTTTATTTTGTCCATAATCAATTTCCTTTTTTTGTACTTCTCCTAGGTGCCAAACTAGTAGGGAAAGGATAAAAAGAAAGAAAGAGAAGTATTAAAGGTGGATGACAGAGAAACAAGGCAAAAAAAAACTTAACTGATATATTGAATTATAAGAAATTAAAGGCTGAATTAGAAAGTCAGCCTTTCTAATTCAGCCTTTAATTTCTTATAAAGGCTGAATTAGAAAGTCAATTAGATGGAATGAAGCCACAAAGGAAAAGTAAAAATAAATGACTATAATAAAATATCCATCAAATAAGGGAATGGAAAAATTTTTGATGTAAGAAAAATCTAAAGGTGTGAGAAAGAAAACACAGTAAAATAATAAGATATTTGATGCATTTTATGAATGCCAGGCAGGCATTCACCAAGTGGAAAACCCCCCTCGCCGACAGAAGCTTGAACATCATGCTCAAATTACGCACATTGAAATGCTACATCTGGCCAATACTGCTCTACGGTGTAGAAACCACTACACATCAGCCACTACAAAAAAGCTCCAGGCCTTCGAAATGTGGCTCTACCGAAGAATGCTGAAAATCCCGTGGACAGCCAAGATAACCAATGTACAGGTCCTGCAGGACATGCACACGGAACGGGACCTGCTCAAAACCATCATCAGCAGGAAATGCAAATACCTAGGTCACATCGCTAGGAACCAACAAAAATATCACCTATTACCACTCATCCTGGAGGGAAAGATCGAAGGCAAGAAATGCCCAGGCAAACTGAAAATGGCATGGCTAGATAACATCAACACCTGGCTTCACATGACAACAGCACAAATTCTACACGCAACGCTAGACAGAGAACAATATCAAAACGAAGTCGCAAACGCCATTTGGCAGCATTAAAGAAGAAGAAGAAGATGCATTTTATAAATAATTGATGCATAAGCAGGTAATTCATTGGGGGACTACACCTGATTATGTATCATTAAACTGCATTTCTATGCCTATGTATAGCTGTGGAAGAAAAAATATTAAAAAAGGAAACCGATAGAATGAAAATAATATGGAAAAAAAAATTATAATAAGGAGGGTAAAAGCAGCAAATTCTTCCATGAAGGTAGGGAGGGTAGTCTCAACACAGCATTTGTGATAAAATTAAGATAAAATTAAATAAGCAATGTAATAAAATTTAATACAGTTAAAATAATAATAAAATTTAATGTGTGCAGTAATTAGTGTATTTGAAGGGAAATTAAAGATGAATAAGGCAAATCTGAAAGAAAGGCAGGTTGGTAAATTAGAACAGGTTTTTGTATGTGATATGACTAATAAGTTGAAGTGAAGATGAAGTATGCATAAGTAAGAAAATGGTTTTAAAAAAAATGGATACATACAGAAGTACGTAAAAGAAAATGGTATTGGAAAAGGCAAATAAAGTGTGGTAAAGTAGTTATAAAGTAATGCATAAAAAAGGTGATGATAGCATAGAGAAAAGGATAGCAGTAGCATCCACATTCCCTCGTGTTACACTAATAGCTCAGTGGACAGATTAACAGAGTATAGAAAGCAAAAGAATAAAGAAAAGAATTTTTGAAGCTTCCCAACCTCTTAGAGAGGGCCCTTTCTAAGAAGGCATTAGTAGAAAAATATGTTAATACCATATGCCAATAAGAAAATACTGTAAGGTTGTCTTGAGGGAAATATAAATTAAAAAAAAAAAAAAAAAAAATTTATATTTCCCTCAATGCAAAAATTATAATAAACTAAAAGATGAGAGGAACATATAAGTGTTTGAATAGGAAAAAACAGCAGGTCATGGAAAATGAAAGTAATTGGTTATTCAGTTTTCTCTCTGATGCTCACTGAGGGTGATGGTAGATGGCTCTCCATCTTCTAACTTCTCCACTAATGCTGGTGTTCCCCCAGGTTCAGTTCTTTCCTCCACTCTTTTCCTCTTGTATATTAATGATCTTCTTCCTTTGACTGGAAATCCTATCCATAGTTTTGCCGATGATAGCACATTGCATTCCACTTTCCATTTTGAAAAACCTTGCCCTGCTCAATCAGCTTCAACTTCTTGAATATCTGCTACCAATTCCTTAAATGCCGATTTCCAGGTAATTCTCCATTGGGGCAAGGGCAACTTAGTTGATTTCAATCCTCCTAAAACTCAGTCTTGTCTTTATCTCACAAAAAGGATTCTTCTGCTGCTATGCTTATCTTTGGTGACACTCCGATTTCTAGGCAAAATGATATGTCTCTTTTGGGATTACCCTGACTTCTAATCTCTCTTGGCACAAGCACATTACAAATATTGTTTTCTCTGCGTCTAAAAAACTTAGTTTTCTCTCTTTCGCTCTCAGCGTTACTTTTCTTCCAAACAGCTGTTCACTCTGTACAAATCGCAAATATGCCCTGCCATGGAATATTGTTCCCACATCTGGGGTGGTGCCCCGAAAACCTCTCTCAGGCTTCTAGATTTCATTCAGAAGAGGGTAGTTAGGTTAATTAATGACTCCTCTCTAACAGAGTCTCTCCACTCTCTGTCTCATAGACGTACTGTTTCTGTTGCATGCCTTTTCTACAGATACTTCCATGGACGCTGTTCTTCTGAATTGGCTTCTATAATTCCCGCTCTCTCTTTCAAAACAGTCCAAACACATGCCGCCACCAGCCAACATCCATTTACTGTCCAACTTCGAACTCACAGAACCAACTTTTCATCTTCGTTGTTTATCCATTCAACTGCCATTTTCTGGAACAACCTTCCTTCATACGTATTTCCTGAAAATTACAGTCTACAGAAGTTCAAGTCCAATGTCAACAAATATCTTCTTTCATCTGCTTAACCTCCAACCCAAGCACAGTACTAAGTACTATAGTAAAAAAAAAAGAAAAAAAAAAAGAAAGTAATGTACGATAAGTGGATCTCTCCAAATGGCAAAAGGAAGAAAACAGAATTTAATCGACAAGAAAGTAAGATTAGAGATTGAGTGAAAATGGTTGCGGAAAATTCCAGAATATAAATTCTGAGAAAATCCAAGAGATAAAGTATAAAAATTATAGCCTGGAGATATTGAACGGTAATGGAACTGTAAAAACTGTTAAAGTTATCTGAAATGAAAAGAATGTCAAAATAACTATAATTTCCTGAAGCAAAATGCAAATATAACTCCAAATAAATTCCAGTAAAATTGTAAATGTTTCATATATGTAGTATTATAAAAGGTTCCAAGAATAAAGGAGTTAGAAGAAACAATCCAATCCATGGCTGTAGCCCATAAAGTCTGATAAGTGAAGTTTTCAAAACTAACTTAAAGTAATAGTAATAGCTGGATCATCGCTAACAACTCCAAAACAAAGGAAACAACAGATATATGAAAAATAAAGTCCTTCATTATTTTCAAAAATCAAAGCGATAATAAGAAAGTTATTAACAAGGAAACAGTCTCCAAAAGAAAGGGCAGAAATTTATTCCATGTAAAAAGTGAAGATAAAAAAATTGGAATTAAAGAAACCATCAAGATCATTCTAATAGATCAAGAAAATTGGCATACTGATTATCGGTATTTTCTTTGTTTAAGATTTGTTCATTACAGTAAATAGATTTGGCTATATGTTGAAAATTTGTATTTAGGATGAGGATATTGGCCTAAATGCAAATACTGATCTGTCAACAATGAAATAATAAATGGGATACAAAAATGAAATTATTAAGAATGCATAGATTATTATAGTTGTTCCACATATCTTCATTGATGTTGGTTTTGTATTTATACTTGTGATACAGTAGATTAAGTACATATTTAAGCAGATTGTGTAATATAGAAATGAAAAGATTTGTGAAATCATGATTCAATGCTGTAGATATTAGGATTAGATCTAAGGATATTGATAACAGTTTGGTTACTACTAATAATCCAAATTGAGGAGAGAAAATGATGCTGAGTAATTTAAAAAATTGCTTGCCAAGGAGGTAACAATCTCTATTTTTAGCACTGGTGATGAATCTGAGCTGACAGGATGCTTATGAAACTTAGCAATCATATACAGATAGGGTAGTTTGGTATTATGTATTTTAGGATGAATTTTTTTTATGAAAGGCTAAAAGTTTTTTAATAGTATTTTACTCCCAGTAATTTTAATTATTAAAATTACTGCTTGTAAAAGTAGAGTTATTTTCTATTTCATTTTTTTAGTGTGATAAAATAGTAGTAGTACATGCATGTGATGCAGAAAGCAAGCGTATGAGCTTATGTAGCATCAGCCAAAAATAAAAAACAGTTTCATGCATTCATTCCCTCTAAAAGTTTGTCCAATTCCTCCTTGAATTTATTTAAGCAAACGGCTTCCACAACGACAGATGGAAGTTTGTTCCAGCAATCAACTATCTGGTGGTTAAAGGCTGTTTGTTTGTTGTTTGTTATTTGGTTTTTAGGAGCATTAGCAACTACGGGAATATGCGGTGGTCATTCCCTGACCTTTCCGCATCCTCCGTATTTGGTGGTGACGGGCTCGAACCTCGGTCTAATCAAGAAGCGTGTGCTACGCACTGCTGCTCCTTCCCACCTGGCTACGGAGGTGCGCCTGTTGTTAAAGGCAAATTTCCACACATCTATTCTACAAATGTCTTCCCTCAATTTGAATTTATGCCCGCTCAGCTTCGTAATATGAGCAAGCAGAAGAATCCATCAGAAAAAATTGAACGTGCTCAATTTTTTCTGATGGGATTCCAGTTGCTGCAATTTGCAGAACTTAAGCCTCACTTGTTAAGAGGACCCCTTCTTTCCCCTCACCAATCTTGTTGCCCTTCTCTGTACTCGCTCAAGCAATTCTACATCCTTCCTAAAATGAGACCTTCAGACCTGTATGCAGTACTTAAGGCGTGGCCTGACCATTGCCTTATACAGAGCGACAATCACCTCCTTTTCCCTGCTAGCAAACTTCCTGTATATCATTGACAAAACCCATGACCTGCCCTGGCAGCCTGTCTGCATTGCTCAGAAAACTTCATATCTGACTGCACAATTACTCTCAGGTCTTTTTCATTTTCTACCACCTTAAGTGTAGTACCACACAGTTGGTACATTTCTCTGGGGTTACTTCTACCCATATGCAGTGGGCAATGTTAAACTTCAGTTGCCACTTCTCAGCCCATCTGCCCAACTTTTCTGGATCCTGTTGCAGTAGCACATTGCCATTACTTTATTAACAACCCTGTCAACCTTCGTATCGTATGCATACTTGGACATTAATCCTGATATACCTTCATCAATATCATTGATAAATATACAAAACAACAATGGGCCCAACACTGAACCCTGGGGGAATCCACTAATAACATTAGTCCATGAAGAGCAGTGTCCATTGATAACCACTGTCTATCTTCTCCCACTCATCCATCCTTTTATCCATTGTAGCAACTTGCCCTTAATGCCACATTGCTCCAATTTGTGCAGTAGGCTTCCATGTGCAACAGTATCAAAAGCTTTCCTGAAATCCAAGTATATGATATCAAAATTATTTTTTGCATAGAGTTCCCTGGTGACCACAGCATAATATCTAATTAAATTTGTCAGACAACACTTCCTTAACAAACCCATGCTGTGTGTGAATTATTACTGCAGTGTTGTCTAGATGATCCTGCAATGCTTCTTTAACCAGTGACTCCATTATTTTCCCTGGAACAGAAGTTAAACTAACAGGTCTGTAATTATTTGTATCATATTTTGATTCCCTTTTTGAATTGGAGATACATTTGCACATCTCCTGTCCGTGGGGACTTCCTATAAGTCCAAGGATGCTTTCGTAATTAAAGCTAAGGGTTTGCTTACTTCCTTTGCCACCTCCTTTAATGTAACTGGATAGATCCCAGGTGTCTTTCTTATGTTTAACTTCAGCAATTTCTCCTCCACTTTGCTCTCAGTTATTACAAAATCATTAAGCTCTATGTCTTTCCTAAAGAATTCCTCATGTGTGAATGTAGATGCAAAATACTCATTGCGTGTTAGCTATCTGAGTCGCATCATCAAATGTCAGAAACCATCGCTTTCAAGTGGACCAATCTGATTCAACCCCTTTCTTCTAGAGTTTATATAAGTAAAGAAATCCTTACTGTTTTTCTTAGCGTTCTTTGCCAAAGATTTCTTGTAGTCTGCATTCGCTTGCATAATCCCCTTTGTGACTTGATTACAGACCAGCTTATATCTAACATAGGCTTCTGTGTCGCCTAATAATTTATATGCATACCATGCATTTTTCTTCTATACCACAAGTCTCATTAGTTCATCTGACATTCATTTAGGCCTAAACCTTGAACAGTATTTCTTAATTGGCATGAAAATCCTAGGTGCTTCCACAATTAATTTCTTGAATGCTCCCCATTTAGTATTTGCCATTGGTAACATCATCAGTTGGTTCTACTGTACAGAATTTAAAAACTGCCTGAGACCACTGTAATCACTTTTATGAAAGCAAAAACCCTTCCCTTTACCTCTGATGGTAATTATATCTTTAAGTAAATCTCACATCAGTACTCTGTGATCACTGCCACCTAGTGGTTCCTTTATCTGCAAATTCTTAATGCACGAGTAATCACTTCTGATAATCAGATCAAGAGTATTACTCTCTCTTGTTGCCTCTCGAACATGCTGTTACAGAAAACAACCATCCAATAAATCCACAAAAGTCTTGCTAATGTGTGAATGACCAACCCCAATTTCCAGTCATTATCTGGGAAGTTAAAATCTCCCATTATAAGAATTCTGATTTACTGGCTCATTCTGTTTCTCTGTACAATTGTTTGTCATACTCATTAGTGTCATTAATCGGCCTACAGCTCCTACTCTAATTTTTGCTTTCCCAGTGCTTATGTCCCACCAAACTGACTCAACATGGCACTGTCCATATATGTCAACTGGATGCACTTCCTTTAATTTTGTGTGTGCCCTAATTAACTGCATAACCCCTACTCCCTTCCTATCTTGGATATTCTTTCTGCACACATTGTACTCCTGAAATTCCAATTCTTCATTCCTTATATCTGTGACACCACGTCTCTGATATCTTAACAGTATCTGCCTTTGATGTCTTGACCAGCACTTCTAATTCATCAAATTTATTTACTGTACTCCTAGCATTGGTGTACATGCAAGTATACATGCACCTATTCTTATTCTTAGTTACCCTAACACAACCCATGTATTTATTTGTTTCATGATGCCTCCCATCAGTCCTTGAAACCTGCTATAGAAAATCTGACCAGTCTCCGAAACTCACTGCTCATTCTAATAAAAGAAGTTCAAGAATCACTTTCATCTGTCTGTGGCTACTTTTACCCTTTTAGTCTGTGAATCCATTCAAGCTAGCAGCTTTCCGACCTACCTAACACTGCCTCAATAGCATCAGCAAATATTCTTGCACCCCTTCTATCTAAGTATATCCCATCCCTGTAGATGCAGTCATTCCTGTTAACAAGCACAGACCAAGCTGAGAAAAATTCTACCCCATGAGCCTTTCACAATCTCTCCAGGACTGAATTGTTTGCCGAAAATTATTAGAAGCTTTGTCAGCTGGAGTTATAATAAAGTCCTTTTGTAGTAGTGAGATATGCTTTTTAAGATTAAAGCATATGTGGATTATTGCGAAGTTTGTAAGCTTTAGAAATTACTTTACAAATGTTGTGGATAATATTAATCCAATGCTGGAAAGCTTCATGAGGTGTTATATATTTGTAAACTAGTTTATTGGAGTAATCTAGGAGACTAAGATATAAATCTTTAATAAAATTAATATTCTTTATATATAAGCCATATGTTTGGATCTGAACTTAAAGCCTTTTTCCATAGAAATTTGGAGTGTGTCATTACTAATGGTATTGAGATTGCCTGTAATAATGTGGCCATGATATTGGTTTACATGTTGTGCCAGGCGTGGATGCAGAAAATTGAGTGCTTGCTGTGAACACTTGTAGTGCAGATTTTTGGTGGAGAAAATATAAAATGAAGGCCCATCAATTTTTTTTTAAGTTTTACATGAGATAATAGATGAAAATCACATTGTATATTTTGAATATGTTTTGACTGGTATATTCCATGTTCATGTTGGATTTTTTATTATTTTTTTTTTTCCTGTTTATATTCTGGGAAGATAAAAACATTGTATTTAACAGTCATGTGCTGGAACCATGGTCAACTCAAATGCTTGTGCTAATGATTGGTTGCATGGTTTCCATCAATTTTTATTTCATATTTTTAGCCATTTTTTATTTTGTTATTGAATTTTATAGTTTACGGTTTTATTTCATACTACCTTTTGTTGTGTTTTATCTGATGTTTTCTTTTTTTAAACCTAATGCTTAAATTAGTATTAATATTGATCATGTGGAAGCCACAAATATTCAGTCTTTCCTTTTATGGGGCACCCTTTTATGAGTTTCACCAAGGACTCTGCCCATTCTTAGACCTTTTCAAAAAAAACAATTTTTATTTTATTTTTTTTATGCCCATACATGGGTATAGCACTCCAAGTGTGGCCTCATGATTGCCTTATATAATGGAATTATACTTCTATATTTCTGCAAGTGATTATTTGGTAAATCATTGATAGGATATCTATTTTCCCCATCCAGTATCTGCATGGAAAATTTCTTGTCTGCCTTATCAAATTCCTTTCTTTTTTTTAAATACATTTCCAAATATAAGTTATTTGGGCTTTGAACACACATGATTGGTGTTGGCTGATAAGCATCATGCATTCCAGTTTAGCACTTTGGGTAATATGAAAGTGTTAATATTTAAATTTCCAGAATGTTAAGATGGTTGTTATTGGTTATGGATTCACGAATTGTAATTAATCACCGAAATGTGAGAACTAGCTTATATTTGCATATGCTGGATAAGTGCTTGACAAAATAATATATTTGGTTTTTTTTTCCACCGCTATAGATATGTGAACAAAATCATACACTAAATGAAATTAATTTTAATTTAGGTTATCTATTGTTTTATCAAAAGGCGTTGAACTGTTTTGTTCTAATGTAAATAGTATGAATCAGAGCTGTAATACTCAATATGTTCTACGTTGATAATAATATTAGTAAAATAATAAGAGGAGTTTACTCCAATATAGTACGTAGAACACTTCTGTATGATACCCTCCAGAAATTAAAATGAAAAAAAAATCAACAACTTACCGGTACATTAGAGTAAAATATAAATAATTAAAAATCAAATTAACGCAATTAAAAGAATCTAACCTTATCTTTCCTTCCTTATGAGGAAGGAAAATTGTTTTGAATATTTTCGTTAGATTCTTTTAATTGCGTTAATTTGATTTTTAATTGATTTGAATTGTGTTAAATTGATTATTTAATTATTTATATTTTACTCTAATGTACCGGTAAGTTGTTGATTTTTTTCGTTTTAATTTCTGGAGGGTATCATACGGAAGTGTTCTACGTACTATATTGAGGTAAACTCCTCTTATTATTTTACTAATGTTCTAATGTAAGAAAATCAGTTTGTCACTTTTCTTGTTTATTCAGTTAATTGTAAGATTTTCTGCTTTGAAAATTGATTTTGGGATGTTTTAAATGATATTTGTTATTTTGATTTTAGAAAGGTGCAAAACGATGAAGAACAAGATTCAGGTAGATATAAATTTCATAAGCTCTTATTAGGAATAGTTTAATTTGAGAAATTTTGTAATGCTGTAGTTTTTTAAGTTTAATCAAAAACTATCTTTATTGTACTGTTAGTGGAAATGCATCATTTTGTTTTAAACAAATTAAGTTTTTTATATATCCATCTTGTATTATGAAGTTCACTATGAATTGCTCCAATTTTACATTCACTGCTCCCTGAGGAGTAGTAGTTTGCTGTATTATTCATAATGCATGCCATTATCCAAGTGGCTATTTCAGTTCAGTTCTTATTGATACCTCATCAGTGGGGTAACTAGGTATCCATCAGTGCAGGACTTGACTATCTACAGTATGAGATGTGTGAAAAGATTTTTGTTGCTATAGATCCAAAAAAATTGAAGAGCCAAAGATTTTCGTAATTTCTTTAAGATTTAATTGGCATCTTTTTCACAGCTCTCATATTGTAAGAGTATCATTCTTGGGTTGTCAAGTCCTGCACTGATGGGTGCCCATGGCAAATAAATAGCAATACAGGTAGTTCTTGACTTTATGAGTTAATTCATTCCTAGTGCATGGTCATAAAGCGGGAATTTATTTCCCATAGACATAAGGTTAAAAAATAAAGGTTAAGTTCTCAACAATGAAATTAGTTAGCTAATTAGTTTATATTTAAACAATGATTGATTTATCCAAAGAAATGAAAACGTAACTTGTAAAATCAAGCAAATTATAATAATACAGAAATTATTTACGACTTACAGATGTTAAAGAATGTTTATTCTTCATCATCATCGACTAAATGCACACTTGTTGATCACTCATTATTGGCTCGGCACTTGTTGGTTTGTTGCACAAGGAGTCGTCTTCTTCAGAAATGTTTCAAGAGGCATTTGTTTCCAAGATAATCTCTTTTAATTATAAATTTCACGATTCCTTCCATAAGCATTTTTTAAAGGCACACACAACTAACACGATTCGCGTAGAGTAACAAGTTTACAAAGCTTTAAAAAAAAGGAATGAAGAGAAGATTCTGAAAATTTATTTATGTTTTTTATACGATTGAAGATTTCAGTAAAGGGGAAACACATTTCACCATAATAATGTAAAAAACCACACAATTCCAGCTATTGTATTTTTGCAAATGCAAGAAGATTGAGTTTACTACCCGTTTATAATTGCTTGCAGTAACAGAAAAGCCCAATAAACTTGAAAGTGCAAATTGTTTTTATTGTTTTATGGTCGTGACCTCCAGAAATGTGCTTTAGAAAAATATCACGAAGGCGTTTAAAATTGATTCTTATAAGGGAACATATGATAACGATAAAAGGGTAGTGCACTTTAAAAGGTCATGCTCGTGACCTTAAAAATGACATTTTAGGGAGATAAATAGCTTAGTTATATAGCAAAAATTTCAACTTCTGAGATCCTGAAACAAATTACCAAAAACCACAATGTGTTATTGGGTTCACATTACAATATTTTAAAAATACGATGGTGTCTCTGGAACTGATTAATATCGTAAAGTGGGGTATACTGTATTGTATTGCTACACATGTGGTTTGGAATATGGTATTTATGAATGTTTAACATTCATTTTTTGCAATTAATGTTCATATTTTCGATTTTGTTGATACTTGATACTTGGGGGGAAAAAAACTCGTAAAGCGAGAACTGCCTGTGTTAGTATTAGCAATGGCCACATGGTGCAAGAAAGCCTATGGCTTATGCTACTCCAGCCAAAAAAAAAAATAATAATAATAAAATAAATAAATAATAATAAAATAACAAAAAAAATAAATAAAATGATAAGAAGAAAATTTTTAAAAAATAATTAATAAATAAGAGAAAAGGAAATGGACAACCTAAACATTTCTCTCCTATCGTAGGTAATCCAGCTGACCTTTGAATTTCCCCAAACTATCAGCCTCTACCACCCATGTAGGTAACTTATTCAGTTCTTATTGATACCTCATCAGTGGGGTAACTAGGTATCCATCAGTGCAGGACTCGACTATCTACAGCATGAGAGATGTGAAAAAAATTTTGGTGCTATAAATCCAAAAAAAAAAAAATTGAAGAGCTAAAAATTTTCATAATTTCTCTAAGATTTAAATAGAATTGGCATGTTTTGCAGTGCAATGCTGTTTTTGTAATATCATTCTGAGGCACTTTGTAGTGAACATGAGTTTCTGTTGATAGTACAATTATTATATAAATTTCATCACTTTAAACCTTTAGCTAATAAATTTTTTTGAAATCCCTGTATGTAAAAGTGTGATTAAAAAGTTAGAGGACTGACTTTTTCTTGAAATTGCAGTGTAATAGGAGTTTTGGCTTTTTGCAACATTTTTTTGGTGACTCACCTAGATAAAGTAATTCATGACTTATCTGCTGTCGGCCTGAATTAGTGCCATGTTGAAGAGAAGGTCTTTGATGTTTTGGGGATTTTTCTGAGCACTGAATTTGTACCAAATTTTGTTTCAAATTAGGAAAAAGTGATGCAGCAGAAGCCTACCAAATGTTAAAAACAGCTTTCAGAGAAGGTATTATGTTTTTCAAACACTTTTCGGTGATCTGCTAGTTCGTTCAGCATACTGAAGCTGATCCATGCTTGTTTCTTCAATCATTACTGATAATGAATTGTACGGCTGTGATTTGAAAATAAAGGCCTGGCCCTCTTGATGAAACAAGACAATTTCAATCAAATGTTAAGATCGTGCAGATCATTTTTTGACTTACAGTGCATTGCTCATTATGAATGTGTTCCGAATGTTGAAATGGTGAACCAGGAGTACCGCAAAATAGTTCAATGGCAATTGTGCAATGCTATTCAGAGAAAACAGCTGGAAAAGTGGGCTTCAGGAAATTGGTGCTTGAATTTTGACAACCCTTGTACATTTTCTTTCCATTCAACAATTTCTTCCAGTGCATTCAGCCATACTACCAAGAATTCACCCATCCTTGTGAAAGTCCCCTTGGAAGACTGCAAATTTTAAATGACTGGGGAAGTTATTTAGAATGCAACTATTAGAAATTCCAAAAGAGGCCTAAACACTGGTGGAACGAGATGATGTAAGTAAAAAGATGTGTTTTAAGGTTTGAAGGTTTTGAGAACAAATAGAGAAATGCCATCAGTACCTGGGGACTTCTTGGCATCCTGAAGGCCAGAAAACTTCTAATGTCTTTCTGACAGAAAATCAATGGTGGTATTGAATGTAAAATGTTTGGTATGACAGGAGGAGATTTACCAAGACCACCAATGGGATCAACTGATGATGCTACCAACATTGAATTCTAAATGGGAAGCCTTCAGGGACTTAATTTTGGAGGCTACCAAGCTTTTCATTCCAACTAAGAAATACTGTTCAAGGTTTAAGCCTAAATGGATGTCAGATGAATTAATGAGGCCCGTGGCAGAGAAGAAGAATGTATGGGATGCATATAAAGTATCAGGTGACACAGAAGCCTATGGCAGATATAAACTAGTCTGTAATCAAGTCACAAAGGAGGTTAGGCAGATGAAGGCAGATTATGAGAAATCTTTGGCAAAGGATGCAAAGAAAAACAGCAAAGAGTTCTTTAATTATGTAAACTCTAGAAGGAAAGGGATGAATCAGATTAGACCATTTAACATAGATGGGGTGACTATTGATTGATCATGCTCAGGTAGCTGATAAACTGAATGAGTATTTTGCATCTACATTCACACATGAGGAGTTATTCAATGAGGGGAGTGCCAGGAGATTATCAAATGCTAATGGGGAGCTAAGTGATTTTGTAATAACTGAGAGCAAAGTGGAGAAGAAATTGTTGAAGTTAAACATAAGGAAGGCACCTGGGATGGATGGGATCTATCCAGGTGTATTAAAGGAGACAGCAAAGGAAGTAAGCAAACCCTTAGCCATAATTATGAGAGCTTCCTTGGACTCAAGGGATGTCCCCATGGACTGGAGGTGTGCAAATGTACCACCAATTCACAAAGGGGGTTCAAAAGGTGACACAAGTAACTACAGACCTGTCAGTTTAACTTGTGTTCTGGGAAAAATAATGGAATCACTGGTTAAAGGAGCATTGCAGTATCATCTAGACAAGACTGTAGTAATAATGAAGACACAGCATGGGTTTGTTAACAGGAGGTCTTGTCTGACAAATTTGATTGAACACTATGATGTGGTCATAAAGGAACTGAATGCCAAAAATAATTTTGATATCATATACTTGGATTTCAGAAAGCTTTTGATACTGTTCCACATGGAAGACTGCTGTACAAATTGGAGAGGTATGGCATTAAGGGTAAGTTGCTACAATGGATAAAGGGATGGTTGAGTGGGAGACGACAGAGAGTGGTAATCAATGGACACTGTTCTTCGTGGACAAATGTTATTAGTGGAGTTCCCCAGGGTTCGGTGTTGGGCCAATTGTTGTTTTGTATATTTATCAATGATACTGATGAAGGTATATCAGGTTTAATGTCCAAGTTTGAAGATGATGTAAAGGTTGGCAGGGTTGTTAATGACAGTAAAAACAGTATGCTACTCCAACTGGATCTAGATAAGTTTGGAAAATGGACTGAGAAGTGGCGACTGAAGTTTAACATTGACAAATGCAAAGTACTGCATATGGGTAGCAATAACCGAAGAGAAACGTACCAACATTATGTGTGGTACTACATTCAGCGAAGTGAAAAAAGACCTCTGGGTAATTGTGCAGTCAAATATGAAGTTTGCTGAGCAATTTTAGCTGATGCATAAGCTTGCTTTCTTGCATCGTATGCCTCTACTAATGCTAATATTACGGGAAGATTGAATGGAGCATAACAGAAACAAAAGAAAAGCATAATGGACTGGACTATATCATTTTTGAAAAATATCTTCAATTACTAATTAAAATACAGGATTATATAGGGATTTCAGATTGCAAGTGACTATCATTTTGTATTGAACAAATTAAAAATGATTATTAATGGAAAAAAAATAAAAATAAAAATAAAAATTTAAATGGACAAAAAGCTAACAGGTGTGCCAATACTCTTTAAATGTAGAAATTTTCATTCTCAAAAAGTTAAATGGTGCTAATGTAAATTTAGGTGAAGAATGGCAAAAAATATAAGAGGACTTTAGTGCAAGTTGCAGAAGAGGTAAGTGAGAAGTTGGTTTGTAAGTATGGGAAATTCAGAACACTGTGGGGAACCAAAATGTTAAACAGCACTCAGAAAAGAAAAATATAAAAAATTTTTGGTAAATAAAACTAATAAATGTTTATTGGAATATAAGCAAAAAAGTGTAAGAGGGGAACGTGTGGAAGATAACTATCAAAAAAGTAAAAAAAAAAATTCTATTGTTTAGTTAAAAAATCTCAGAACAGGAAGATAAATATAAGATAATCAAAAATGATAGGGGAGAGGTTTAAACAAAATAAGATAGAAGAATATTTTAGAAATATGGAGTAAATATTTTGATTTAGTCAAAAAAGGAGCCAATATCTTTTATTTAACAAACAAATTCACAACTTACAACTCTCCAGTCATCTGGAGAGTTGTAAGTTGTGAATTTATCCTTTGACTATATCTATGCATATATGAGTAGTTAAATGATTTTCGCAATTAAATTTTAAATATATGCAATTATCTGCATGCATTATCATCAAGAAAGACAACCTTTTTTTAATTCTTTTTTTTTTTTTTTTTGATACTTTTACTTTAAAAGTAGTAAATTTTATCTTAAATTTTCTATCCTATGCAAGTTTTATGCATTTTAGTTGTGCAATCAAATTATATATCAAGATGTGACTGTTTATTGCATTGTAATGAAATAAATAGTAACCAACATTTTAAAAGCATAATGTACAGTAAGTGCCACTTATTGTCATTACTTCAGGACAAAGCTTAATTGATAACAATGACCAAAGAAACAAGAATATAACTGTTCAGCATTGTTTATTAATGCAGAGCAGAAATGTGTACATAAGAAGGTAGATGTGGATAGTAAGACAACATAAACATCAAGCAGTATAAAATACTTTAATTTGTGAGTATCCATTAACTATTTCTTTGAGAAAGTCATCATTAATATGAATCTAATGTTTCTGTAAATCTATACAAACCATTAAAAAACAAAGAAATTATGAATATCAAGAATTAGAAAAGGGTTAATGCTCTGCTGTAAAACAATGATTGGTAGGAGTGCAGATACAGCACTTTCTTTCACAGAATAACAATACTGAAACTATATGAACTGTGTGAAGCAACAGCACTTACTGGCCATGCAACATGTTCGAAGTTGAAGAACAAATTGGCATGTTATGTAATCACTTCTGTTGCACATGCATAAACCACAATAGACAAAAAAAGGTATAACAAAAACCGAAGTGCTGATTAAAATAAATGTCATTTTTTCTTTTACAAATGACATTACAAATAAATGTCATTTGTAAACACCTAATTGGGACTTCCTAAAAGTGATAACATTATCTGTGATTACAATAAGCCCCATTCACTGTATATCATATAGATGAAACATATAATGGGGGAATTTTAATTTCCCAGAGATTGACTGGAATCTGTGGGTTGGTCACTCACGCACTAGCAAAGCTTTTGTCCATTTATTGGTTGATTGTTTTCTACAGCAGCATGGTTGGGGAACAACTAGAGGGAGTAATACTCTTAATCTGATTATCAGTAGTGATTCTTCATGCATTAAGAATCTGCAGATAAAGGAACCACTAGGTAGCAGTGATCACAGTGTGCTGAAGTGGGATTTACTCAAAGAGGTAACTACCATCAGAGGTAAAGGGAAGGGTTTTTGCTTTCGCAAAGGCGACTACGATGGTCTGAGAAAGTGTTTAAATTCTATACGGTGGGACCAACTGATGATGTTACCAACAGCAAATTGAAAATGGGAAGCATTCAAAGAATTAATCTTAGAAGCTACTAAGCTTTTCATACCAACTAAGAAATATTGTTCAAGATTTAGGCCTAAATGAATGTCAGATGAACTAATTAGACATGTGGCAGGGAAGAAAAATGCATGGGATACATATAAATTAACAGGTGACACAGAAGCCTATGATAGATATAAGCTGGTCTGTCACAAAGGAGGTTAGGCAGGCGAAGGCAGATTACGAAAAATCTTTGGCAAAGGATGCAAAGAAAAACAGCAAATAGTTCTTTATGTATGTAAACTCTAGTAGGAAGGGGATGAATTAGATTGGTCCACTTGATATCAGTGGTTTAACCATTGATAATCCTGCTCAGGTAGCTAACAAACTAAAGGAATATTTTGCATCTACATTTACACATAAGGAGTTATTCAGGGAGGGGAATGCCAGAGGTGTATTAAACTCTGGCAGTAAGCTAGCTAATCTTGTAATCACTGAGAGTAAAGTGGAGAAGAAATTGTCGAAGATAAACATAAGAAAGGCACCTGGGGTGGATGGAAGGAATCTATCCAGTTATATTAAAGGAGGTAGCAAAGGAAGTAAGCAAACCTTTAGCCATAATTATGAGAGCTTCCTTGGACTCAGGGGAGGTACCCGTGAACTGGAGATGTGCAAATGTGACCCCAATCCACAAAGGGAGACACAGGTAATTACAGACCTGTTAGTTTAACTTCTGTTCCAGGGAAATTAATGGAGGCACTGGTTAAAGAAGCATTGCAAGATCATCGAGACAAGACTTCAGTTACAACTTGGACACAGCATGGGTTTGTTAAGGGGAAGTCTTGTCTGACCAATTTGATTGGATACTACGATGTAGTCACAAAGGAACTGGATGCAAAGAATAATTTTTATATCATATATTTGGATCTTAGAAAGGCTTTTGATACTGTTGCATATGGAAGACTGCTGCACAAATTGGAGCAATGTGGAATCGGAGGCAAATTGCTGCTATTGTTAAAGGGATGGTTGAGTGGGAGAAGACAGAGTGGTAATCAATGGACACTGCTCTTCGTGGACTAATGTTATTAGTGGAGTGCCCCGGGGTCCATTGTTGTTTTCTGTATTTATAAATGATATTGATGATGGTATATCAGGCTTAATGTCCAAGTTTGCAGATGATATGAAGGTCGACAGGGTTGTTAATGACAGTATGCTGCTGCAACAGGATCTAGAAAAGTTGAGCAGATGGGCTATGAGGTGGCAGCTGAAGTTTAACATTGACAAATGTAAATTACTGCGTATGGGAAGCAGTAACCCCAGAGTCACTTATCAACTGTGTGGTACTACACTGATAGTGGTAGAGAGTGAAAAAGACCTGGGGATAATTGTGCAGGCAGATAGGAAGTTTTCTGAGCAGTGTAGATGGTCTGCAAGAGTAGCTCATGGTGTCTTGTCAATGATATACAGGAATTTTTCTTGCAGGGATAAGGAGGTGATTATCCCCTTGTATAAGGCAACGTTCAGGCCACACCTTGAGTACTGTATACAGGTCTGGAGGTCTCATTTTAAGAAGGATGTAGAGCTGTTGGAACGAGTACAGAGAAGGGCAGCAAGATTAATAAACAGAACAGAGGGTTGCTCTTACGAAGAAAGGCTTAAGTTTTGCAAATTACAGTGTCTGGAGACTAGGCATCTGTGAGGTGATCTGATTGAGGTGTATAAAGTCTTGAATGGTTTGAGCATGCTCAATGCTGATGGGATTCTTCCTTTTGCTCAGAATAATTGCCTGAGAGGGCATAAATTCAAATCGAGGAAAGACAGTTGTAGGATAGATGTGTGGAAGGTTGCCTTTGCCAGCGGGTGGTTGATTGTTAGAACAAACTCCCATCTGTTGTAGAAGTTGATAGCTTAAATAGATTCAAGGCGGAACTAGACAAACATTTGGAGCCAGTGGATGGGTGAAACAAGGTTTTTTTTTTTTTTTTTTTTTTTGGCTAATGCTATATAAGCTTGCTTTCTTGCATCATGTGCCTTTGCTAATGGTAATATTTAAATAATACATTTTAACTTATGAGTAGTTTTACATCTTATTTCCTTTCTTACAGCACAGAGTACAACTCCATCTTAAACAAACTAACACAAGAAACTCAGTTTTAAAATGTTCAATATTTCTGCATTTAAAGTTCTATTTTTTCACAACTTGACAAAAGTAAACAAATATTATGCATCAAGATAAATTTTTTTCTGTCCTCTTCATTCAAATACAGTTATTTTACCATTCATCTGTTCAGATCTGGCTAGAAAAGAACATTTAATCAGGTGTGTGTATTGTGTAATTGCATTTTATCTTCTATAATGTGCATCTTTATTTTCAGAAAAATAAAACATATTTTTTCTTTACTTCAACTTAAAATATTTGTGCCCAATAGAATAAAAATTTTCAAACACTGCTTGAAATAAAAATGTAAGCTCATTACTAAAAGTCAATTAGAAACCTTCCATCCCTTTCACTGCTTTAACTTGTAATCTCTCTCTCTCTCTCTCTCTCTCTCATTATGATAAATTATAATGATACGTTTACATACAGATACATTTATCATAATGCACGTAAGCATTAGGATAAATGTATCTGTATTTAATGATATTTATCATGACTGTTGATAAAGAAAAAAATTTCATTCAGTAACAACTCTTTTTATAGTGCCTTTTTTTATCTGTAATGATACTGTTTTGTAGTTTTCTTTGTTACTTATTTTGCTTCTTTTTTGAATATCTATTCAGATATGAATGATAAAAGTGATGATGACGACGATGACGATGATGATGACAAAAGTGACAGTGAAAGTGAAAATGAAGAGTAAGTTTACATCTTATATTATTTAATCAGCTTGTTTCAAGGGAAGCTCAAATATTGAAAGATCAAGAAATGAGTTAAATCTAATATACAAGGTTGGTTCAGAAAGTTCTGTTAATGGATTTATTGTAGCAGTCATGTGCAATTAAATTGGAAATTAGTGATGATTTATGAAGAAGCATCACTGGGAAGTGATGGTTCTGGACACCCTACACACTAAGCACACAAAATGCCTGACTGGAATTCTTCCAGTCAGGCATTTTCCTTGTGATTAGTCAAGATATTGGCATTGGAGCAACATGCAGATGTGAAGTTCTTCCAGAAACTGGGTGAAACTACCCATGAAACTGCAGATGCTTTGACAGATATATAGATATGGTACTGTGAGTCAGGTACATGTTTGTGGCACAAAAGATTTTTTTATTTGTTAATCCACAAAAGTATTAAAAAGAATTGGTTACCCCTACAGCATAGTGCATTGGCTCATTGAGTGCTAAATATGACAAAGTACTTGACTTATATTGAGATGGTAGTACTGCAGCTGCTCTGGAGAGCATTTTAGAAAATTTGCATAATCAATTGATGAGGATAGATCCATTATTGAAAATGTTCTGAAACAGTTTTGTTTTATTTCTAAATGCTGTAGAGAGAAATATAAATCGGTTCACTGTGCTGAGTTAAGTAAATTTTAGAAACATCTACAAATCTGTTGGAAATTAGACCAACTTGTCTTCTAAGAACATTTCATATTAGCAAGTGTATTATTCAAGTGGGGCACTGAAGCTCATCCTAATAAGTATATTTCTCCACATGACATGATTGTGTGTGTGAAATCATTTACATAATTCTAAATAATTGTAGAATGCAACTTAAATTCATCTTTTAGTGTAAAGCTGTAGAGTTTCTGTGGAGATAATTTTATCATAAATGCAAATTGCAACAACTGTAGTGATCTTGACACTTGTGCTATCCATTTGCCAGGCTTATTTGTGACATGATAGATTTTAAATAACTGATTTGTTATTTAAAATCTATCACATTAGTTGGTTTGATACTATAACATATTTATAACATGATTTACTTAAAACATGTGAAATTAGGTATTTTCATTAATAGCATCAGCATAAAAAAGTTCAACTTTTTCTTTCTTCATTTATAAATACAGTAAAGTGTAGGAAATCTGACCCCTTATTAAAAAAAAATAGGGGAAAATAAGTAATATAATTAACAAATAATGTGTATAAACATTATTTAATTATTCATTTTCATTCAAAATTTGATTTTATTTGTTGTGAATTGATTTGCAAAAAGTGTGAGAACTACTTATTCAACATTGTCATAATGCCAAGAAGATGTAGCTGTAAATGATTATACAAAAGAGGTTTTGTGAAAGAAGTATTCATGTCAGTTAATAACTTGATGCTTTATTGGCATCAAGTATTAACTGAGTATTATCAGTATTAACTGAGTTACATAGAGGAGAGTAAACATTTGTGGTATAAATGAAAGGATTCCTGATAACGAAAAAAATCGAGAATTTTTTATGAGAACTTAAGAATATCAGATTATTCTAATAATTATAATATTAGCCATATAGTGCAAGGAAGCCACAAGCTTTTGCAGCACTGACAAAAAAAAAAAAAAAAAACTAGATAAAAAAATACAAATTATGTAGTTTCCTCCTCACATAGTTGCCTATGTGAGAAGGGAAGTTGACTTTTGAATTTCTTGAAAGTGTCAGCTTCAACTACAAGCAGAGGCAACTTGTTCCAGTAGTCAACAACTCACTGGTTAAAAGAAAACTTCCTACAATCTTGTATAAACCTCTTCCCCTGTAATTTTAATTTATGGCCCCTAGTTCTGGAATTCTTTATAACAGTGAAAATTCCAACTTCATTCATTTTACTTACCCCTCTCAGGTCCTTATAAACCTTAATCAGTTCCCTTTTAAAGTGTCTTGTTGCTAAACTCTGCAGCCCAAAACATTGAAGTCTTTCCTTGTACGGCTGCCCTTTTACTGATCTTACCATGCGAGTTGCCATCTTTGGACCCTTTCAAGAAGCACAATATATTTTTTTCAGGTGAGGTCTCCATACTTGGACACATCAGTATTCAGAATTCCAAATGGATTCTTACAATTGCCTTGTATAGTGGGATTATGACCTCCCTATCTCTACAGGAGCGCATTATAGCCTTAGTTGCTAATGTGCCAATAAAACCCAACCAACCATCTCTACAGGATATTGTTTGATAAATCATTGAAATGGACACCATGGGCTTTCCTGGTTGCCTGTTTACACTGCTCAGAAAACTTCATATTTGCCCATATTGTTACTCCCAGATCCCTTTCTTCCTCTATTATGTTTAATTTGACCCTTACCAAGTGTATTGGTTATTTTGGGTTTACTATCTCCCAAGAATAAGACTTTGCATTGAAACATAGCTGCCACTTTTTCTGACCATTATTGAAGCCTCTTCAAGTTGTCCTGAAGGAGCACTGCTTGGCACTGGTCGTTAACAACTCTCCCAATGTTTACGTCATCTGCAAATTTTGACATCGTGCCATTTTTACCTTTGTTGATGTTATGTATGAAAATCAGAAATAACAGTCCAAGAACCAGTCCTTAAGGACCCAACTTCTGACCTTATACCACTAAAGAATATCCATTAATCACAACCGTTTGCCCTGCAATCCATCTTACAATCTTTCCAGTAATCCCAACGTGTTACAGATTATACAGCAACCTCTCATGAGAGGGACTGAGTCAAATGCTTGCTAAAGCCCAAATAAACTATATAGAAATTGTTCCCTACATCTAGCTCATGAGTAACTGGGTCAAAATAGCTTATCAGGTTAATGATTTTCCTTTAATAAAACTGTGTTGTATGTCCTTCAGAATGCCATATTTCTCTAATTGTGACTGGATCGCACTCTTGATCATTGTCTCTAAGATTTTCTCTACCACCAAAGACAGACTTCTGTAGTTACTGACCTCACTCTTAGAACTGCCTTTATGTATTGATGTGTTGACACTTCTCCAATCCAAAGGAATCTCACCCGAGTCCAAAGATGCCCTCATAATTAACCTCAGTGTTTCAGTACACACTCTGGTTGCCTCCTTCAGAATTACTGGATATATGCCATCAACTCTAATGCCAGCAATGCTAAAAGGTGGCATGAGTAATTACACCCATTTAACTTCTATTCTAGGGAAATGTAATGCAGGACCAGCTAGACAGGAATGTAATTCCACTGCATGGATTTTTTAAGGGGTGATCTTGTCTGACAATCTGATTGGGTACTATGATTCGTAACTCATGGTGTCATGTCAGTGATATGCAGGAATTCTGCTAGGAGGAATAAGGAGGTGATTGTCCACTTGTATAAGGCAATGGTCAGGCCACACCTTGAGTACTGCATACAGGTCTGGAGGCCTCATTTTAGGAAGGATGTAGAGCTGCTGGAATGAGTACAGAGAAGGGCAACAAGATTGGTGAATGGAACCAGGGGTTGCTCTTACGAAGAAAGGCTTAAGTTCTGCAAATTGCAGTGTCTGGAGACTAGGCAAGGCACCTGCGAGTTGATCTAATTGAGGTGTATAAGGCCTTGAATGTTTTGAGCAAGCTCAGTGCTGATGGGATTCTTCCTCTTGCTCAGATTACTCACCTGAAGGGGCATAAATTCAAATTGAGGAAAGACAATCGTAGATGTACAGAAATTTTCCTTTAGCCAACAGGTGGTTGATAGTTGGAACAAACTTCCATCTGTCAATACAGGAGGTCAACAACTTAAATAAGTTCAAGGCAGAACTAGACAAGCATTTGGAGTGAATGGATGGGTGAAATGGGAAGGGTTTTTTTAAATTTTATTTATTTTTATATTATTTTTCTGGCTGATGCTATATAAGCTTGCTTTCTTGTATCATATGCCTCTGCTAATGCTAACTCCAGCAGCTTTGCTTGTGTTTAGGCTCAAAAGTTTTTCTAATAAACAGTCATCCGTAATTTCGATATCACTAATTTCATATTGTGCAGCCTCACTCACACAGCTCTCCTTGCCATAAAGGATCTTTCGTCAGTAAAGGCCAATGCAAATTGCTGGTATTCAGTTCACCAGCAACATTGGCTGGATTATATAAGACTTTTCCACACCCAGTGCACAAAGGTCCAATCTGATTCATTTTTGTCTTCTTTGTATTCATATACAGGAAAACTTTTTAGCCAGTGCTTTCACTTAACCTTATCTGTGGTGCTATTACAGATCAATTTGTAGCTGTTGTATACTTCAGTATGTTTCATCACTCTGTATCTTTCCCATGTTGTCTTGTTCTGCTCTATTAAACAAGAAAGCAAAAACTATTCTAAAAAAAAATTTTAGCAGGAAAGTAAAAACAATCTCTGTTGGATCACTAGTTATGGCAAATGAATTGCCATATGTGCAAGTGACATTAACAAAGCTGGAAATGGAAGTCAGCTGGAGTAAGGAATATTAATAACTATCAAACAAATTACCCTGCTGTTAGATTAGTTTGCAAGAGAAGTTTTTTTGAAAAACATCATATGAAGATAGCAAATGGGCAAAGATATTTTGATCTGTTGGAGGTCAATATGGCTATGTCTTTTGTGTATTGTATAATTCATTCTCTGTTAGAATTGGCTATTACAAAAAAGACAAAAATCTTGTCATGTTGATGTAACCTTGCATTGTGAGGGTATCATTGCATATACTGACCTGGTTGTCATGCCAGAGTATAAACAGAAAATTTAATTCAAGTTTTCTTGTGTTTTTTTATTGTAAATGAAACTTTGTGGGGGAAAAAACAATTACAGAAACTCGTATTTTTCTTTTGCATACATATTGAATATGAATTTTCTTACTTCAGTTCTGTGCCACATATAATACTGAAAGTTAAAAATATCAAATAGTATTCATATAAAAATAAAATTATTTTTACAAAATGATGTATAATCTCAATATCTAGTGCCGATGCTGATACAGTTTTTGTCTTTTCAGCAGTTAGCATAATTACTAGTGTGTGTGTAGACATACTCTGACAATAGCAAAAGTTTTAAAGAGAAGCATGTTATTTCATGTTTTTCTGTCTTAGTGTTATTTGTGTAAATGTGTTTTATAAAAATAGATGCATTTTCTAATTTATATGTTTTCTTATTCTAGGGCAAAGGCTGAATTAATTGCTGATATCTTTGGAGCAAGTGATGATGATGAAGAATTTGAAGTAAGTATTTGATTATATTATGTGAAAGGTAAAAAAAAACAAACCTTTAAACCTATTTCCTATCTTGGTTTGGATATGGCTTATCAAGACAAAGTTGAGCAGATAACAGGTCTTCTCCAAACAAACTAAGCCTTGGAGAATGCAAAATTTCTTGGATGATGGGAGATTGTTTCCTGATTATGAGTATTAATTTTGGCCAATGTTGCAAGGAAGCAAGCTTTTTTTTTTTTTTTTTTTTTTTTTTTGAGGCCCCCAACATGAAAGGTATTAGAACCGATAGTACTTAGTACTGTGCATGGGTTGATGGTTGAGAAGATGAAAGAAGATACGTGTTGCCATGACAGCAATCAATTGAATTTCTCTAGATTGTAGTTTTCCAGAAATATATGTGAAGGAAGGTTGTTCCAGAAAATGAAGTTGAAGGAATAAATGAGGAAGAAGAAAAATTGTTTCTATCAGTTTGTAGTTGGACAGTAAAAAGATGCTGACTGGTTGTGGCACATTCTGACTAGTTTGGAAGAGAAGAGATAGTTTGGAATTATAGAAGCCAGTTCAGAAGAAAAGTGCCTATGGAAGTATCTGTAGAAAACGCATGCAGCAGAAACAGAACTCTATAAGACAGAGAGTGGAGAGACTTTATAAGAGATAGGTCATTAATTAACCTAACTGGCCTCTTTTGAATGCAGTTTAGAAGTCTGAGAGAGGTTATGAGGGCACTGCTCTAGATGTGGAAACATTATTCCATTGTCCATCCTCTCTAATAATTTATCTAATTCATCCTTAAATTTATTCCAACAATTGGCTGCCCTCTGGCTGCAATCAAACTGCTCCTGCAATCATCCTTCCTCGGTTTAAATTTATGGCCTCTTATGTGTTTCGCCCGAGCAAGAGTAGGGATGCCATCAACATTTAGGTTACTCAATGGATTGAGTAACATGTTTGCATGAAATGTTGATGGCAAATGAAGTTATAATAAGATCCAAGTTACTGAAACCTTGTTAATATTTCAAGAAATTTCACTTCATTCAGCTCTTGCAAGTGCCTAGTTTCCATAAACTGAAATTTGCAGAATTTAAAGCCTTTACCTCCTTATCCCTGTTGGCAAAATTCCTGTATATCATTGACAAAACCCCACAAGCTGTCCTAGCAGCCCATCTGCACTGCTCAAAGAACTTCATGTATGACTGCAGAGTTACCCCAGGTCTTTTGGTCTTTTTTGTTCTCTACTAGGGTGAAAAATTTAAAGTGTGTTGAGGAAATGCAGTTCAGATCATTAACATCCCAACATTGTCTCAAATGGAAATCACTCTTTTACATATGCTGCAAGCAACACTTATTTGTATATATTTCCCATAAACCTAATTCTGTAATACGAACAGACTGTTCTGATTCTATATCTAACATGATTTCTGAGCTGTATTTGGAAGTAAATTCTTGGCTAGTGATCATGAACACAGGCTTTGGCAAAGAGAAAATGAGTGAGTAGCTCAAGCCCATATTCAGCATTCGTGTATGCCAGCATAGAATCTGTGTGGTGTGATGTAGTTGCATGCAAAGGTAAAGTGAGAGCAAGGTTATGCTACTAACCTGAAAATTGTGAAGGGTATGACAAGAGCCTTTATGTGCAGATGGAATGGGTGTGCAGGTGTGAATGTCTTATCTTATTATGGGCGATTTAAATTTGTTCCCTGTTAAAAGGAGCAAATGGAAGGGTAACTTACCATGAGGAACAAATTTTATATAAACTGGATGATGATTATTTGCATCAGCATGTTAGAGAAAATACTAGGATAAGAATATTCCAGACCTGATCATTACCCATGAACCAGATGACATCTTAGGGCTCATGGTACAGGAATCATTAGTAGAAAGTGATCCTGCAGTCCTTAGTTGAAAGATGAAGGAAGAGGTTGCAGTTGTTAAAGGATGAGGTTTAATTTCAGGAAAAGGAACTATGCGAGTTTTAGATATTACATGGCCTCTATCAACAGAGATTGGAGTAGGAGTTAATATATTAGAATTATGGAAAATATCTTTAAAGGAAGAAGATCTTTATAAATGTTCATTAGATTAGGAAATGCTGCAGATAAAATTGGTCATCTCAACTACATTTAGTTTTTAAGACAGGTATAAAAAAATTCAAATTTGAGTGTATATCTAAAATTTAATTTTTACAGGGATTTGGAGAAGAAGATCTGGCAGCAGTAAAAATGAGAAAAGAAAAGAAGAAGAAACACGGCAAAAGTAATTACAGTATCTTTAATTTTCTTTTTTTCCTTTTTTATTTTTTTATAATATTTCAGTTGATTATAATTTAACCCTTTCAGATGCATGTGGCCTCTGGCAATGTGTTATTGGAATGCACATAAGCTTGCAGCAGTGAATTTTCTGAATGCATTTGAGTTATGGTTATTGAGTTTCTGACAGTAGGCCCTGTGGAGTGAGGTGTGTGTGTGTGTGTGTGTGTGTGTGTGTGTGTGTGGTAAAAATTAATACTTTGTGCACAAATGCTTTTAATATTAATTTTGTTCTTATTGTGACTTGACTGTCCAATATTAAAGTAATTGTTGAAAATCAAATCAGAACTTAAAAAAAAAAAAAAAACCTTGGGAGAAGACAGCTAAAAAATTATGCCCAAGTTAGACAAATCTGCTGGTTGGGAAGGAGATACAGGTATATAGATATGTATTTATCTGATGATGTGAGTCAAAGCAATGCTTGCGCATATCTCAAAAATTCTTGTATACCCAAAATAGCTGATATTGGCAAGAACGTTGGAGGATATGATGTTTCAAATGTGTGGGAAGCAAGCTTAAATAATTTCAAGGAGTGTATGAAGGTAATAAACTATACAAGAACAGTTAGTCTTAACTGTGTATACAGTAATGTCAGGAGTATCATCAATAAAAAGAGTGAAGCACTTTGAACTCCTGGGTAGAACAACTAATGCTGACATAATAGAGCTAAGGGTGCCTCCGTAGCCAGGTGGGCAGGAGCAGCAGTGCATAGCACACGCTTCTTGATTAGACCGGGGTTTGAGCCTGTGACCACCAAATATGGAGGATGCAGAAAGGTCAGGGAATGACCACCGCATATCCCTGGAGCAATATGGCCTTAGTTGCTAATGCTCCTAAAAACCAAATAACAATAACAACAATAGGTCTAAGGGAAATGTGGTGCCTTCCAGAAATAGGGTATAAGTTTGCTATGGTATGTACAATGCATTTAGGATGGATAGGGAAAACAGCAGTTGTGGTGGGAAAAAGCATATCAAAAGTAGCCTGAGTGTAACAAATACTGTCTCAGATTCAGAAGTTACACATGTTAGTACAGAATCTGCATAGTGTGAGTTAGCTGGAAGCAAATGGAACAAAAAGAACAGAAGGGGTATTACAGAAATAACAAAAGTAGGAGTAATCTATAGATCAGAAGATTGTGAAGATGAGAGCCTCTAAATGCAAATGGACTGGTCAAGTAAGTGTGAATGTCATGTCTTATTATGGGTAATTTCAACTTGCCCCTAATTAATTGAAGTTGGTTATCTGGAATAATTTGAAAGGCTGATCATTCTTCTTTTTTTTTGTTAATGGTAGTACAGTAAGTGCCGGCTATAGTGATCACGTTTGCAAATTGAATTTTGATTCTAATAAGCGAAAGATCGAGTTTACTACTTGTTTGTAACAGATTGTACAAACAAAAAGCCCAATAAATCGAAAACTGCAAATTGTTTTTATTGTTTTATGGTTGTGACCTCTAGAATTCTATGTGATCTTCAGAAATATGCTGTAGAAAAATATCACACAGACTACTGGGTTTTCTCGGAAACCATGAGTGAATTTCAGATTAGTTTAGCTCCAGATTCGGTTAGTTTAGCTCCAGATTCGGTAAGAATAATATCGGTCCAAAACTGTGCAATTTATTATTTTTCTCAATTTTTTACGGTAAAATGTGAACGAAAAGAAAATGCATAGTTTTAATATTGCAACAAAAAACGGAAATTATTAATAGAATTAGAAAAGGTGAAAATTTAGGAAATCTCTCCAAAGAGTTTAATGTTGGTGGCTTCAATTTACGACATCAAGAAAAATTCCAATGCTGTAACAGAAGTTTTGTCGAATATGGATAGTGAAGGAGGATCTGGAAGGAAAAAAGAATGTCGAAACCTGAAAATGTCACTTTAGAGAGTGCACTTAATTTGTGGTTTCTTCAGAATTGAAGTTTAGGTGAACCAGTGTCTGACCCAATGTTATGTGAAAAAGCATTGGATTTTAATCGAAAATGAAGAGGTAATGAAGATTTTAAGGCAAGAACAGGTTGACTGAGACACAGTATATGTGAACTAGATATTCAAGGCGAGAAACTTTCTGCAGACGAATATCAGCAGCAGTGTCCTTTAAAAGTAAGTTTGCTTCAGTTATAGCAAATTATGAGAAAGAAAACGTTTATAATGTTGATGAGACGGGCTTATTATGGAAAACATTACCAAGAAAAACCCTAGCACTAAAAGAGAAATGACTGCATCAGGATGAGGAAAGAGCAAATTACAATTGCTGTGTGTGCAGATACTACTGGGACACACAGATTGTCCATGTCGAAAAAACCGAGAGCATTTAAAAATCTTTCTAATTTTCATGTTTTGTATAAAAATCATAAAAATGCTTGGATGGATGTTTTTGTTTTCCGAGATTGGTTTATAATTTTTTTTTTATTTAATTAATCTTGATTATTTAATTTAATCATAAGGTAAGATTAAATAAATTTGCTAATGCTAAGTTGATAGCCTAAATAAATTTAAGGCTGAGCTAGACAGGCATTTGAAAGAAAGGAGGGGTGAAATGGGAGGTTTTTTTTTTTTTTGGGTTGATGCTGCATAAGCTTGCTGTCTTGCATCGTATGCCTCTACTAATGCTAATGCTAATTTAATGTTAACTGACGTTCTACTGTAAGTGCGAGGGAAACTCACCATTAGAAATAATTTTTAAATCAACTAGATAATTGTTATTTTCATCAACATATTAGCTAAAGTACTAGGGGGAAAATTATTCTAGACTTAATCATCTCCCATCAACCAAATGATAACACAACAGTACAGGAAACATTAAAAAGATGATGAGATAAGGAGCAGTTGGTTAAGGCAAAGGACTGAATTTCAATTTCAGGAAAGGAAATTATGACAAATTAAGATGTTAAACAGTTTCTTTCAACTGAGGAGATAGCTCACAGAGTGTGATTACATTAGAATTATGGTATAACTTTAAAGCTGTAGTCACAGAATCCTTGAAAGAGTATATATATCTTTTAAGAAATGGTGTATGGAGAATTCTAAGATGAATGAATAGTGAACTGACCAGTTTAGTAGAACAGAAAAAGGTGGCATGGAAAAGTACTGAAACTTATGAGAGCTACAAATTGATCTGTAACAATATCACAGAAGGGGTATTTCAGAAGTTACACCTGATAGTTCAGAATCTGTGTAGTGTGAGTTAGCTGGAAGCAAATATATAACGAGAGTAGGAGTAATATACAGATCAGAAGATTGTAAAGATTAGAGCCTCTAAATGCAAATGGAATGGTCAGCCAAGTGTGAATGTCTTATTATGGGTGATTTCAATTTCTCCCTAATTCATTGAAGTAAGTGGGAGGGAAACTCACCATAGAAACAAACTTTAAATCAACTAGATAATTGTTATTTGCATTAACATATTAGATAAAGTACAGGGGGGGGAAATATTTTAGCAGATTTCCAGAAATTACTGGCTAAGAGAGCAAAGAATGAGGAGAAAGTTATATCCTGCTGATGTTGCAGATGCATTGATATGTACAGAAGCTCTTTACCTTTCACTGCTGAGGAGAAACTGTGAGTGAAGCTGGAAAGCATGAAATTAGTGATAATGTTGAAATTTCAGAAGATTATTTATTAGGAAAAAACTTTCTCAATAAATATGTAAGGTTATTGGAGTTGATGCCATATACCCAGTAATTTTGAAGGAGGCAACAAAAGAGTGCATTGAGGTTAGTTATGAGGCTGTTACTAGACTCGGGAGTTATTCCCATGAGTGTGGGGAGGTGCCGTGTATTGCCAGTACATAAAGGTACTAAGAGTGAAGTTAATAACTACCAACCGGTTGGTTCAGTGGTAGGAAAAATCATGGAAGCAGTGATAAAGAATTCATTATAGGATCATTTAGAAAGAAATAGAATTCTGAAGGGAATACAGCATGGTTTTGTAAAGGGAAAATTGTATTCAACCAACCTAGTTAGCTATTTTGACAGTCACTCATTAGTTGGATGTAGGAAATAATTTCAATATTGTTTACTTAGATTTCAGTAAAGCATTTAACTCTGTCTTGCATGAAAGCTTACTATATAAGTTGGAACATGTTGGAATCACAGTAATTATCCTTAGATGGATTGCAGGATGGCTGTAGGACAGGAGGGAAACAGTTGTGATTAATGGTTATTCTTCAAATTAGACTAACATAATAAGTGCGCTTTCTCCCAGGATCAGTACTGGAACCACACCTGTTTTCATTTTCTGAAATGACACCAAAGAAGGTATAGAGGACATGAAATCAGAATTTTCAGATTATATCAAGATAGAGTAGTTAATGACTAATGTGAAGCACAGTTTCTTTAGGATGACTGATTGATTTCAGAGATGGTCAGAAAAGCAGCAGGTATCTTTTAATTGCTGCAGCAGATTTCAAGGTCTTACACTTGAAAGAGCAATCCCAAAATAACTTCTCCATTTGGTGGGATTGAACTAAAAACAGTAGAGGAAAAAAGTGATTGAGAGTTATGATATAGTTGGACGTGAAGTTCTCTGAGCAGTGTAGACAGGCTGTATTTAGGGCCCAACTTGTCTTATTGCCAATTTATTGAGCATTTGCTTGTAGAGATGGGGAAGTCATAATGCATGGTATAAGGAAATTGTGAGACTATACGTGGAATGCAGTGTCCAGGTACGGAGACCACACCTAAAAAAGACATTGAGCTTCTTGAAAAGTCGATAATGGGCAGTGGCTTAAAGGGACATCCATATTTGTGGGCTGCAGAGCTTGGAAACTAAATACCATAGAGGAAATTTGATTGAGAGGTGAAAGTAAAATGAACAAGGGTAAAATTTTCACTGTTATAAAGGTTTTCAGAACTGGGGACCATAAATTCAAATTAGACTGGATTGCAGGAAGTTTTCTTTTATCCACTGAGTTGTTGATTTTTGGAATAAGTTGGTTGAGGCTGACAGCTTGGGGAAATTTAAAGCCCAGCCTGATAGATACCTAGATAGCTATGTGAGGAGGAAGTCAAATAGGTGGTTTATTTTTTATTTTTTTTTTTTGCCATTGCAGCAAAAGCCCATGGCATCCTTGCACCATACGGCTAATACTAAATTGAAACTATGAGGTGCAAGCTGTTCTTCTAATTTTTAAAGAAACTTTTTTCTGACTTCTTTCTGCTATAAATTATTACTTAGAAAATACATTTTAAAATTAGATGAAATTGAACCAATTAACCCAGAGGCAAAGGTAGTATTACATAAAAAAACAAGTTTTCTTATGAATTTTTAAAAATTCCTCTACAATGTTTGATTTTTTAAATAATTTTGTTCTAATTTGAACCAAACTGAACAGAAGTAAACTGGAATATACTCAATAATTTTGAGAGAGATGGACCAGAGAATGTATTTAACCATTGAGGTTAATTATCAGATCATCATTGGACTTCGGAGATATTCCTTTGGATTGGAGAAGTGTCAATATATTACCAATACCTAAAGGCTGTTCTGAGAGTGATGTTGGTAACTACAGATGAGTAATCTGTCTTCAGTGGCAGGGATATATCTTTTAAGAAATGGTGTATGGAGAATTCTAAGATGAATGAATAGTGAACTGACCAGTTTAGTAGAACAGAAAAAGGTGGCATGGAAAAGTACTGAAACTTATGAGAGCTACAAATTGATCTGTAACAATATCACAGAAGGGGTATTTCAGAAGTTACACCTGATAGTTCAGAATCTGTGTAGTGTGAGTTAGCTGGAAGCAAATATATAACGAGAGTAGGAGTAATATACAGATCAGAAGATTGTAAAGATTAGAGCCTCTAAATGCAAATGGAATGGTCAGCCAAGTGTGAATGTCTTATGGGTGATTTCAATTTCTCCCTAATTCATTGAAGTAAGTGGGAGGGAAACTCACCATAGAAACAAATTTTAAATCAACTAGATAATTGTTATTTGCATTAACATATTAGATAAAGTACAGGGGGGGGAAATATTTTAGCAGATTTCCAGAAATTACTGGCTAAGAGAGCAAAGAATGAGGAGAAAGTTATATCCTGCTGATGTTGCAGATGCATTGATATGTACAGAAGCTCTTTACCTTTCACTGCTGAGGAGAAACTGTGAGTGAAGCTGGAAAGCATGAAATTAGTGATAATGTTGAAATTTCAGAAGATTATTTATTAGGAAAAAACTTTCTCAATAAATATGTAAGGTTATTGGAGTTGATGCCATATACCCAGTAATTTTGAAGGAGGCAACAAAAGAGTGCATTGAGGTTAGTTATGAGGCTGTTACTAGACTCGGGAGTTATTCCCATGAGTGTGGGGAAGTGCCGTGTATTGCCAGTACATAAAGGTACTAAGAGTGAAGTTAATAACTACCAACCGGTTGGTTCAGTGGTAGGAAAAATCATGGAAGCAGTGATAAAGAATTCATTATAGGATCATTTAGAAAGAAATAGAATTCTGAAGGGAATACAGCATGGTTTTGTAAAGGGAAAATTGTATTCAACCAACCTAGTTAGCTATTTTGACAGTCACTCATTAGTTGGATGTAGGAAATAATTTCGATATTGTTTACTTAGATTTCAGTAAAGCATTTCAACAGTGCAGTCCAGGTGTATTCAGATAGACCAACACCAACCCGATTTTGTTAAGGGGAAGATCATGTTTAACTAACCTGGTAAACTATTTTGACATTGTTACTCATAAGCTGAATGTAGAGAACGATTTCAACATAGTTTATTTCAATTTTAGCAAGGCATTTGATTCATTCTCTCAAGAGACATTATTGTATAAGCTGGAAGATGTTGGATTACTGGCAATATTCATAGATGAACCACAGGGTGGCTTCTGGGTAGAAGGTTGTGATTAATGTATATTCTTCAGATTTGTGTAAGCTACAACTGGGTTGCCCAATGATCAGTTTATGGACCACTGCTGTTTCTGATGTTCACAAATGACATCAGTGAAGGGAATAGAGGGCATGATGTCAAAATTTGTAGATGATATAAAGATAGGGAGGGTCATTTGTGATCAGTGCCAAGAAGTGCTCCTTCAGAATGACTTCAGCAGGCTTCAAGAATGGTCGGAAAAGTGGCAGCTATGTTTTAATCCAACAAAATTTTCACTGCTATAATGAATTCCAGAACTAGGAGCCATGAATTCAAACTACAAGGGAAGAGGAAGAGGTGTAGACTAGATTGTAGAAAGTTTTATTTCAGCCAGAGAGTTATTGATTACTGGAACAAGTTGCCTCCACAGTTAGTTGAGGCTGACATTTGAAGAAACTCAGAGGTCAACTGGATAGTTACCTACATGAGGAAGAAAGTACATAATTTGTCTATTTTCTTGTCTACTCTTTTTTTTTTTTTTTTTTTTGAACGGTGCCTCCGTAGCCACGTGGGAAGGAGCAGCAGTGCGTATAGCACACGCTTCTTGATTAGACCGGGGTTCGAGCCCATCACCACCAGATACGGAGGATGCGGAAAGGTCAGGGAATGACCACCGCATATCCCGGAGCAATATGGCCTTAGTTGCTAATGCTCCTAAAAACCAAATAACAATAACTCTTTTTTTTTTTTTTTTTTTTTTTTGCTGGTGTGGCAGCCTGTAGCTTTGCACAATCTGGCTAATACTAATTTCAGCAACCAAATCAAAATAAGAAAAAAAATTATATATTTAATGTTTTCTTATTAATTAATATTTAATTAATGAGAAATTACTAATAATTAATATTTAATTAATGAGAAATTACTAATTCACATTTTTAAAAAAAATTAATTTTAAATTAATAAATTTTTAAGAATTTTTAAAATTCCACAATAACTCACTTCATACAGCCTGCTAGCGAAAAAAATTCAATACTCTTAGACATGTTCATACTATCTAATGTTTATTTCATGAACATTTTCCTTACCATGCTCATTTCATTAAGTCAATCCAGTATTTAATGACAGTGCTGTAATGATACATTTTTTTAAAAATGATCATTAGAATAGCAAATGCATTATTTAGCACCTGTTATTTCAATGATCTGATAAACTCTAAAATTAGAACCTGTATAATTATGTTAAAATTAGAATTTAATAAATATTTCTTATTATTTTATTCACTAATACAGCAGGCCCCCGTTATAACGCGGTTCGCTTTATGCTGATTCGCTTTAACGCTGTTCTTAGATTATAACCCGTATCTGACTATAACGCTCTTTTACAGATTGCATTTTTGGCATATTTAACGAAATCGTTTCATTTGTCGGAGTCGATAGCTTGAAAATGAATACCAAAACAGCATACGTTTCCCATGCTGACTTAGAAATTTTCCCACGCTCAGTGAAATTTTCTCGCACGGTAATTTAATTGCAGTACAGGGACTTGTTACGTAGTTCCGAGATCAACATTTTAAAAAATGATCAAGTATATTGCTTGTAATATTTGCATTATATGCATTTATCCGAAGTCTAGTCATCACTCAGTACAGTATTAGACATCGTGCAAAACGGACAGTTTACTCGAACATTGAATCATAATTAATGCAACCAACACAGTTACATTTTCGAAGAGTTAATAATGGCCGATAAGAATGAAAAAGCAACAACGTCTGAGTGCAGTATGAAGACTATAAATGTAAGATAAAGACTGAATTTGAAAATTAAATTAGACGTTTTGAAGTGAATCGATTCCGATCAAAGACAAGTGGATGTGTGCCATAATTTAGGACTTGCAACTTTAACTGTAAGAACAATTATAAAAAAAAAATTATTTTTTTATAATTGTTCTTACAGTTAAAGTACTGACTTTTCTTCAGGAATGATATAACTGTTCAATTGTCTGATCTCAGTGAATTCAAACCTCTAACCACATTGTCTTTTGAAGCAAATACTTCTCTGAATTGAGACCTAGAGAATGAAAGACGAGAATTGGTGTGCATTCATGTAGAAGTGGCCTGATGAAAAATGTTTTTGGTGGTTTAAACACAATGCCAAGAGGTTGGCAAGCAAAGAAATGCAATTTATTTTTCTTCAGCAGGTTTCTATTTAGTAAAAAAAACAACAACAAAACAATATAATAGATGCCATCCATAATCAGTAAGGTTTTTCTGGTATCTTGTGGTTGGAAAAATGCTCTGATCTTAAAAGAAAGTCATTTTTGCTGATGGAACTAGTTTCTGACATAATAACATGATTTGAAGGTGATAAATTATCATTAAATTTCCTAGGTAGTATACATTATATCATCATATTAATTAAAATACTACAAAGTTATTATTTGATTCATTTTACCCATCACAGCCTGGTCCAAATATCCTGATTTTGCTATTTAGATTAATAGGAGAAAAAAAAGAAGTGATTCAATATTTTGTATCGAAACTAGGTCTATCCTTTTGTGAATGTAAATGTCCTCCCGTTCACTTTTTTCACACTCAGTATTATTTATACACCTGCAGTTGCCTACCTCTTAAGTCTAAAATAATAGAAAAGTCATTTCAGTTTTAGTATTTACTTGTATTTTAAGGATTTTTTTTCTTAGAAGTTTGATATTTAAGAAAAAAATTGTGAAAACTGAAATTGATTGTCACCCTAACACTCATGACTAACATTAGGCCATGTGGTTTTGAAAACATCAGCACACTAACAAGAAAATTAAAAAATTACTTATCTTGATTCAAATATCCAGATTCCACTACCCTAAATAAAATATTGAAGTTAATTATTTATTGTGAGGAAGGATGGAGCAGGGTGCATAGTCAAAACTTTGAACTGGGTAAGTTGCAGTCAAACTTTGACTGGGGTACTGGCTTCTACATAAAAGTTGGGAAACTTCTGCCTTAACTGTTGTTATCCTGCAATGATTTTTTAATGTAATGGGTAAAACTCCAGAACACGGTGCCCCCTTTGAAAATCACATTGAGAAGAAGAAGAAGAAGAGGGGGAAAGCAGTGATGTATGTTCGTAACTCCGCTCACTCACTGCGTTCCCCCTCTTCTTCTTGACAACTGCACGTGGTGAATGTCACGTGACATAACAGTACGGCGGAACTGAAAAACAACAAAATTAATGACAATACAGCAATTTTTTCGGAGCAGCAACCAAAATAATTATACTTAAAAATAACACACTAATTTCTTTTTCAAAACGAAAAAAAAATAATGAGATGCAGTAAACGACCAATTTTCGGCAAATAACTCCTGAAGTCCCGTAAAAAGGTAACCTAAAAACTCCAATTTTCATTAAACACAAATGAAAGACAATTAAAAACGTAACTCCCATTATATATTTTTTTTTTCGTCCAACGACTGGTTTTTGCTTGAATCCTTCCCGAAGTCGTGTAAAAACCTAACCTTTTTTTGCTAAACAGAAACGAAATTCAATTAACACGTGCAACGAACAATAAAATTGCTCTTTGCATAAGTACAAAATGGCAACATAGAATTTTTTTTTTTTTTTTTTTTTTTTTGAAAAGAATGCAGCGGACACAATACTAGGTTAATGATATGTGAAAATAACACAGAAATACAAATCAAACTAAACTCACCTCATCAGTGGAACGGGATAACGACACAAACTCAGGACCATGAGGCAATTAGCAGCCGAGCACCGTACACAGTAGAAACCAGCATTCAAAAGAAAGAATACACAACTAATTTCACATTTAGCACTCCAGTGACATCGCGTCACGTGACGTCCACATGAAACGAAGAGGGGATGCAGTCAGTGGGTGGGGTCACAACCAGTCAATCACTGCTTTCCCCTGTTCTGACAGCCAATTACAAGAGGGCACCGTATATTTGAGTAAGGCCATGTAATGTTATAAAAAAGAAAGTAAAACAGCATGCATGCTCACAGTTATGAATTTTAGTCATTACAGTTCCTTGACATTAATGTTCCCTCTAGTTGTTTCTGACTCTGAAGACGAGGATGGGGAAAGAAAGGAGGAAAGTGATAAGGAACAACAAGAAGAAAAGGATGAAGAAAGAGAAGAAGATCATGTTACTCCTGTAGAGGCAATTGAACAGGAGAAAGAAGAACAAGTACTGCCTCAGATATCAGATGATGATTCAGACGATGATAAAAAATTTCGGTGAGTTTGGATTTTGTCATTTTAATTTTGTTGAGAATATATTTCTTGAAACACTTGTTATTTACATAGTAAATAATGTTTAATATTGACTGTTATCTTTGGAAAAAGAAAAAAAAAAAAAAAAACAGTGCATAATGCATTCCAAAATTAAATACCATGTTATACATAGAGATAACTGTTATCCTTAAATAGCATACACATTCAGATCTGCACCCTGCCATAAAAAAATTTAGTCTGTTTGGTATCCATTATATTTTGAAATAAGAAAAATAACATGCATAATGCATATCAAAATTCCATACCGTGTAGAGATGGCTATGGTTTTTAGGTAGTACACAGATATATATATGTGCTTTACAGTCTATTGTTGGCTGAGCACTGTGTGTTGTATGCTATAACAAATTTCCTTGTTGCAGATTATAAATAGTTTTTTTTTTTTATGTATAGCAATTCCAGTTAGATGTACATTGGAAATGTATCCTAATATGAGTACGTTGGGAACATAACATACCTAGTTTAGTTTTATCAATTTGGATTAAAATTGTGTTGTATACTGCCAAAAATCATGCAGTGAATAAGACTGGGTGAATTTTTAACATGTAGTATGGAGGAGGGGAAGTAGGTGCTATATTACCTGGTGCTTTTAAAGTTAACATAATTTGTTGTGTGGAGACTCAATTTCTCAACAAAGATGCTGTAGTATGGATGGTGTGGGCAGATCACTATAGAAGCTTTTACTGGCTGCTACAATGATCACATATAGTTTAAAATAATGACAGTGATCACAACAGTTGTAACTGCGATTGAAGAAAGAGAATTAATGTGCAAAATAAAAGAAAGAATGATCCTGATTGCAGACTATTTTATACCTTTCTGTATCACCTGATAATTTATAAGCATCCTGTGTAGTTTTCTTCTTTCCCACTGGTCTCATCAGTTTATCCAACATCTGTTTGGGTCTGAACCTTGAACAGTATCTCTTTTTTTTGTATAAAAAGCTTAGTAGCTTTTATGATTACTTCCCTGAATGCCTACCATTTAGAATTTATTGTTAGTTACATCACCAGTTATCTCCACTGAATAGAATTTTAAAACTGTCTGAGACCACTGATGTGTCACCTTTACAAAAGCCTTTCCCTTCTCTTTGTCAGGTATGTCTTTAACTAAGGCCCACATCAATACACTGTGATCACTGCTGCCCAATCAGTCTTTTATCTGCAGATTCTTAATGCAGGAAGAGTTATTGCTGATTATCAGATGAAGAGTATTGCTTTCTGTCATTGTCTCTCTAACATGCTAGTTTAGAAAAGTCATCCAAAATCCAGAAAAGTTTTATTACTGTTGTGAGTGATCAATCCATAAGTTCCAGTCAGTATCTGGAAAGCCGACCGGGCTAGCCGAGTGGGTAAAGTACCTGCCCAGCAACCCAAAGGTCGCGGGTTCGATTCCCGCCTCGGGCTTGGATCAAAGTACTGCAAAAACCTTGGGAGGTGCAACATGGCCACAGAAGCCGATGCGCCAACAACTACCAAATCAAAAAAAAAAAAAAAAAAAAAGTATCTGGAAAGTTTAAATCCCCCATTTTAAGATATTCTGTTGATTGTCCTACTCTGTTTGTATGTATACCTTTTTGTTATAGTCATCACAGTCATTAGGCCTATAACACACTCTTATTCATTTTTGTTTTCCAAGTGCTTATGCCACACCAAACTGACTCAGCAGAATTCTGGATATGCTGCCTTAGAATTTTGTGATTTTTATCTAAGAACATAACTCCTCCTCCTCTCCTGTCCTTTCTGTACATGTATTCCCCATATTAAAATTCTGAGTCCAAGTGACACCATGTCTCTAATATCTCTACAATGTCTGCATTTGAATACTTAAGTAGTACTTCAAATTCATTAAATGTATTTACTGTGCTCCTAGCATTAGTGTACATGCAAGTATATGTGCTCCTGCTCTTTGTTTTAGTAAACTAACACAGCATGCCATGAGGATCCCCCAGCAAGCTTTGTGATCTCCAACACCTTTGACTGCTGGAAAACAAGATGTTAGAGATTCCAGTAGTGTAGTGAAAGTGAAAGTGTTCTTGGAAATAGCAATGTGCAAGTAGTCTTGTGTTCCGTTAGAAGTAGTGCACTTACACTTCTTCCTGTGGTTGCTATTAATCTGTTAGTCTGTGTATCCCCCTCCCAAGCTGGCAGTTTTTGACTCACCTTAACACTTCCTTGATAACATCAGCAGATATTCTTGCACTCATTTTGTTTAAGCATATTCCATTCCTGTAAAAACAGTATCCTCTTAGAAAGCACACACCATACTGAGATAAATTTACTCACAAACCTTGTACAGTCTCCACAGAGCTGAATCAATTGACAATGGTGCCTCTGTAACCAGGTGGGCAGGAGCAACAGTATGTAGCACACACTTCTTGATTAGACCGGGGTTTGAGCCCATGACCACCAAATGTGGTGGATGCAGAAAGGTCAGGGAATGACCACCGCATATCCCCGGAGCAGTATGGCCCTAGTTGCTAATGCTCCTAAAAACCAAATAACAAATAACAAACAAACAATCGGTTGACAAGGCTCTCATCATGTACTCCCTCCTATCTGGTTGTCTGGGCAGAATTGCAGACACTTTCATATTTAATCTTAACTTGCAACTCTTTTCTCAATATTGCCCTGTATTTGTTAAGCAAAAGTCTAAATCTCCTATTCTTAATATCATTAGTACCAGTGAGTACAAAAATATCAACTTTTACCCTAGGCAGACATAACCTTGTTGGTTCTGTTCCGCCTCTCCTTTTTACAAAAAAAAATTTCTATTTCCCTAATAATAAAGTCACTGACAACAGCTACCTCCAGTAGGACCATTTTGATGTTTACCTTATATAGTGATACCTCATATTTTGCTCTTAATTGGTTCCTTTGAACAGACTATGCAAAAATCACTCTAAACAAAGTCACATTGTAAAATGTCGCCTATGCATATAGGTGTCATTTTATAATGACCTTATTTATAATGATTGATTTTGTTGACATTTTATAATGAGCTATTATATCCCAACTTCATAGTAGTTTACATATAAATGGTTTTGAATTTTTTTTTTCTTTTTGGTATCAGTATTACTAGCATTATAAATGATACTAAAAGATATGCTTATACAAAGAGATAATTAACAAATAAGACTTTTAGGAATGTCACTAATTATGATTCTGTGAACATTGATTCATGCTCATGATGTTAACATAGTGATTAACATGAGGCTGCTGAAAGTGTTTGAATGTGATCATTTGGCTGTGTTGTCTGGAATGCTAATTAGCGCGCGTGCACACACCACACACACACACACACACACGCACCTAAACAAGTATAGCAGCAGTCTTGTCCAGTGTTATTTATTGAACTTTTTTGTAACACAAATTGTCTCTTATACCTATAAGGACAATGTGTTACAAAATTTTATTTTTTGAAATTAATATTTTTTATTTTACTAGAGTGATATAAATTGTATTATACGATGCAATTTATATAATATTGTATAATGTAGATATTTTCATTTTTCACAGACATAAACACAGTCTAGAGGATCAGTCAGAGTTAAACTTGATACAGTTCGATGTATTTATGAACTTATTTAATCCACACATCAGTGTGGATTAAATTTGTGATAAATTGAATGGTAACCATGGGATAGCTTATATCAATTCAATTTAAAAAAATCAAATTTGTATACATTATTCACCTGTTCATACTATTCAATAACATTTTTTTTTTTTTTTTGATGCAGTAAGCACAGCATAGGTAAAATTTACTGATCAATGTTATCGCCATGTAATTATTGTTCTATTTATTCTGGTTCTTTGTATATCTAAAGAAGAAACTCCTTTTATGAGGAAGAATTCAATTTTTTATTTTTAACTTTCCAGTGGCTGACAAAAAATTATGTTATAAAGATAGCAGTGAAATATCACCATAATTTAACCGTAATGGAAAAACTGTGAAAGTAGTATAATTGGCATCGATTTAATTGTACCTGATATTGTGACTGGGGTACCTACCCGCCCAGCGATGATAGGCCAAGTAGCCTTAAAATTTTGCCGTCTGGGTGGTGGTATCCTCCAAGAATAAGTAACAATAATCTTCTCTATTGGTGAAGCATTACTTATTCAAAGTAGGCAATACGTGGTAACTTGTTGTGAAGGAATAGTCACAATATGAGATACAATTAAATCGATGCCATTTATACTACTTTCATAGTTTTTCCATTATGGATAAATTATGGTGCTTTTCACTGCTATCTTTATAGTATATTACCAGTCTGTAACTTATTACACCTTGTTGCATTTATTTTATTAGTAAAAATTGTGTATATATTGACAGCTGGAAGTAGTTCTGCACTAGCTATGCCAGTTGAACCACACAGCCTTTCAAAACAATTACTGAACTTGTGCAGAATTTTAAAATAAATTGTACTTAATTAACCCATTACTTTTTTTACAGAAGTGCAATATTTCTGTTGTGTTCAAAAGAAATTGTAGATTAAAAATTATAAAAGAAATGAATTCATATGTTAATTTACTATCAGTGCCAATTAACTGCTTTTTTCAGAATATAATTGATAATTAGTCTTTTATTGTGTTTGGTTTGCTTTTCTACTGTTATAAATAACAGTAGAAATAAATAAATAAATAAAAGGAATGTTTGGTTTATAGTGATTTTGGGCTGCCAAGTATGAAGTATGAATACATAGCAGCCAGATCCATGAGTTGCCACTTTAAGGCCTCCCAAGAAAGACAACTTATGTGGCAAGATAGTGCTATTTGTTGCCTCAGTCAATGTCAAAGGAATTTAACATTCCCACAATAGATATCTTAAGAAGAGATAAGTGTTTCTTTGAGAAAAGTGCATGACAAACACTTGCAGTATGGCTGTAGGGCTTTTGAGACATAGTGTGCATAGTGTTAGGGTCGGGCGCCACCTGTGGTTTCCCACATCTGCGCCATATGTACACTGTGAAGAAATACAGAACACTGTAAATGCCAGAAAAAGTGTAGTGTGTTGAATGTGTAGTTTTGTGTTGGGTTCTGTTGTGTGTCCTGGCATTTGGCCGCAGGGCCCCTGGTGGAACCCCACGTTGCCTGCACACACCACTAGGAGGTAGCCAGGCTGCCCATTATTCTCTGGCAGGTCTCCGTCAGAGTCGCCTGAGCTTCCTGAACGGAGACCAATTAAAAAATAAAAAAATAAATAATAATAATAATAAAAAAATAATAATAAAAAATAAAATAAAAAAAAAATAATAATAAAAAAAATATATATATAATAATAATAAAATAAAAAATAAAAAAAATTAAATTAAAAAAAATAATAATAAATACTAAAAAAAATAAATATAAAAAAAAATAAAAAAAATAAAAAATAAATAATAATAAAAAAATTAAAAAATAATAATAATAAAAATAAAAAAAACCCGATAATAATAATAAAAAATAAATAAATAAAATAAAATAAAAAATAAGTAAATAAATAAAAAATAAGGTAGAGTGCGGCAGTACAGGGTGTACGGAAGAAGATGGGGGATGAAAGTAAGAGTAAGGGGATGTAGGTAAGGGCATCCCTTAAATTGACAGTGGAGCATATGCCCCACCAGGAGAAAAGGGGGAGGGAATAACTCCAGAAGGGTAGAAAAACCACTCAGCGAGAGTGCTGAGTGTGACTTATATTTTGCGGTGGAGTGGTCAAGACCACTGGAGCCTACCAAACCATATGGAAAGTTAGCAGGTAATCCTACTTTGGATGTTCCAGGGTTAGCAAGTCGATGCTGGTAAAACAGTCAAGTACAGATTTTTTTTTTTATTTCGAGTTTGAGTAAGTCCTTTACAGGTTTCTATCCCTGGCTTGAGTTGGTTGTAGAGTCCTGCGCCTAGAAAAGAGGTTCTGTGCGTACTCCGTTAATGATTTATAATATTGTTCTTCAGAAATTAGCAGGTGCTCCTGTCCTTGAGGTATGTGTTGTAGCCTGGTGTACAGTCTTCCTCGAAGATCGTTATAAATTGGGCAGTTATAAAGAAGATGGTCCCAATCTTCAATTTCTCCACATGTACAGTAGGGGTTATTGATGATTCCCAAGGTAGTCAACTTATGATTTATAGAGCCGTGTCCAGTTATAATATATGTACAGTAGAGGCCAGGAGAGAACCAAGGCGGCGACTTTGGATAAACTAGTTTGACATCCGGGATGAATTTCTTAGTTATCAGGCCCTTGTCCGTCTCCTCCCATCTTGTCTGCCAGATTTGTACTAGCATGGCAGCTAGTTTTTTCTTTTCTTGCTTGCAGTCAGTGCGGGTGTCGATGGTATATCCAAAGATGGTAGCTGGGATTCCCCGTGACAGGCAGTAGTGCAATCCTCGACGGATAACCTCCAAGTCAAGGGGGAGGACACCAGCAAGAACCTGTAGGGCCGGAGAACTTACTGTGCAACAGGCCCTGGTAATGGCAAGCAGTATACTTCGCTGAATTGTTTCCAGTTTGCATTTATTGCGAACAATTGTTGCTCTATGGTACCAAATCCCAGATCCGTATGTAATAACAGGGAGGAATATAGCGTTATACAGGAGTTTGAGTGTTCTCCGGTTCAGACCCCAGTCACACCTGCTTACTCGGACGATTAAGGCTGCATAATTTCTGATTTTTACTTGAAGGTATGAGAGGTGCGGGAAGAAGGAGAGCTTTAAATCCAGGATGATACCCAGGTGTTTTAGGGAAGTTACCAGCTTGATGGTTTTTCCTTGTACCTTGATCTGAGGTGGCCTTGATATTTGTAGGGTGCCTTTGAGAAGTATGGATTGTGTCTTCTGTGGAGAAATCCGGAGCTTGTGTAGAGTTGCCCAGTCCTGTAAGATCTGTAGTGCCTGATTTCCAGCGGCCTCGAGAGCTGCTCTGGTGCCCGCTGCGATGGAGATGGTAATATCATCTGCGAATGCTTGGATAGTAACAGGGCCCAGATCCAGATCAAGTAACTCATCAAGGACGATGTTCCAGAGGAACGGGCCGAGGACCGAACCCTGTGGGCAGCCTCTGTAGATAGATTTGGTGAGCTTCTGGTATGGTGAAGAGATGGTGATCTGCCTGTTGGAAAGGTAACTTTCTATACACCTGTATAAGTTGGCTGGTATGCGTGCCAATCTTAGCCTGCGAAGAATGCTTGGCCACCAGAGCATGTCAAAGGCCCCGGCAAAGTCAATGGTTATGAGGAGAAAGTACTTGTAATTAGTGTTGGCTGCAGCTTGGGTTATTTGGTAGAGAGCATCCTCTGTGCAGCGTCCTGGGCGAAATCCATACTGTGAATTGGATTGTAGGCCAGCTTCTGTGTAGTGTGTTAGGAGTCTGGTATGGAGGAGGCGTTCAAGTAGTTTGCTCAATGTGGACAAGAGGGCAATGGGTCGGTATGAGTTAGGCTGTTCTGGAGGCTTCGATGGATTTTTCAGTATTAACTTTAATTCAGCTATTTTCCAGCTTTCTGGGAAGGATCCCTGGGTTAGGCATTTATTGAACAGGTTAAGCAGAAATTGGGGATTAACCTGGGCGACCTTTTTTAGTATTTCTGGTTCAATGCGATCTAGTCCTGGGGATTTTTTATCCTTCATTTTTCCAAGGGCTTGCTGCAGTTCTTCAGTGTTAAATTCTTCCTCCACAGAGTCAATGTGGTAATTGTCATTATCTAGACAAATTTGCTGCTGTTGTGTTGTGAGATGATCGGCGTCGCTGATAAAGAGAGTATCCAAGATATTCATCATGGATTGCTCCCTTGACGTTGTCATGATTCCTTGTGGTGTTATTGTGGAATGGACTACTTCTCCTCTTGGCAATTTGTTGGTAGTAACTCGGTACACCACTCCCCAAGGGTCCGAATTACCAGTGGTGGTAACCAGCCGCTCCCATGTAGTTCTTTTTCGCTGCCTGATCATGGAAGTGTATTGGTTCCTGGTCCTCTTGTAGTCTTCACGAAGGGCTTCCACATCAGTAGCTGGCCAAGAGGTGCGAGCTCTCTGAAAAGCTTTCCTCTTGTTATGAACAGTCCAGCGTAGACGTTCGAGTTCCTGAGACCACCATGGTACAGCACTTGGAAGAGGTTTTTTCTTGGGCATAGACTGATTGCAGGAGAGGGTGATGATGTCAGTTACAAGCTTTTGATGCTGCTCGGGATTCAGGGAGAGGATATCAGAAGGGTGATCCATGATTGTTGACTGGAGAGAAGTGGTGAACAGCTCCCAATTGGCTTTGCTGATGGCATAGCGGTTGATATCGTAGTGCGGAGTAGGAGTTTATTCTATATTTCTTGTGAGGCTGTATGTAATTGCTCTATGGTTGGAGGTAGTCCAGGCTTCATTTACCTGCCACCCCGACACCTTACTTGAGACACTGCTTCTTACACATATAAAGGAAATGATGTATTGAATGGTCTAAAGAACACCAACAGTGCACTACTGAAATGTAGGATAATACAGCCACTCTCCCTGACTTACATAAGACTTGCATTCCGCAGAACTCCACGTCAGTTGAATTTTGCGTGTCGGAATTTCTCTAAATGCTTATGCGGCACTCGCAACTATCACGCTGAATTTGATTGAAACAAAAAAGAAATGTTCAACGAACATGTAAATAGAATTATTTATTCAATTTTTTTATCTCATTGTTCAGAAAAAATTACAAAAGTGTATAAAATTGCAAAAATTTCAAAATTATTTGATTTTGCAAAAAAAAAAAAGGGAGGAGACAGGCATATAACGTTAGCAAGTTTTACCTTTCGAGCATTGTTGCCAGAATCGTTGACAAGTTGTTGATAAGCACGCCATTGCAGAATCGAGGGCTGTGGAGATTTAGAAGGGGTTTTTTCCAACCCATCACAAAATTTTTCTGCAGCTGCAGAATTGGCACTGACGCCTTCACCACATATTTTAATGTTTTGGAAACCAGTGCGATACTTGAACCTATTAAACCATCCACTGCTTGCCACGAACTTGGCTTGGGGTTTGCTGTACTTATCCTTAAACTCTTCATAAATACTTCTTGCTTTTGCTTGAATGGCCACTGGACTTAGGGGCACTTGCTGCTGAATCTGATTTTCCATTCATATTATTAATAGCTTTGACATCTTCGATATAGCATCTGAACACTGTTTTGTGATCACTGTTGATCATAAATTTGTTGAACCTTTAACATGTTTGTTATATGTGCACTGTCCCTTAAAATAGTATTCACTGTTGAAGCAGCGAGTCCTAATTCTGTGCAATAGATGACAAACTTTGTCCTGCTTCGTACTTCTTAATTAATCATCTTCATTTCTAAATCAATTTTGTTTCGTTTCCTAGCACTGTCAGCACTTGCACTTTCTGTGGTCCCTTTCCCTTCACCAATGTAATAAGTAAATAAGAATGAAGAGAAGATTCTGAAAATTTATTTGTTTTTTATATGATTGAAGATTTCATCAAAGGGGAACTCATTTCATCATAATACCATAATGTAAAAACCCACAGAATTCCAGTTATCAGTATTGTCGCAAATGCAATAAGATCAAGTTTACTACCCATTTATAATAGATTGTGCTAACAGAAAAGCCCAATAAACCGGAAAGTGCATATTGTTTTATGGTAGTGACCTCCAGAAATGTGTTTTAGAAAAATATCACAAAGGCGTTCAAAATTGATTCTTATAGCGGAACATATGATAACAATGAAAGTGTAGTGCAATATCCATTATAAAAATGACCTTTTAGAGAGATAAATAGCTTAGTTATATAGCGCAAATTTCAACTTCTGAGGTCTTGGAACGAATTAACAAAAAAAAAAAAAAAATGTGTTATTGGGTTCACATTACGATATTTTCACGATACCTCCGTTTATTCCTGTGGGATGCAAAATACGTTTCCACGTTTTTTTTTAATTTTGCACCAGCCGGCAAAACTTATGTAAAGTCGATTTCTGTAAGTTGAGTATTATGTAAGTCGGGGAGTGCCTGTATATTGTTAAGCAGTGAAGCATGGTCTTATATCGATGGAAATTACAGCAGCGTTATTTTTGATGTTTTGAAAACCTAAGCACCTCAACCCTTCTATTAAGCATCCAACAAAATTGTGCACATGTATGAGTTCACAAAGAGCAGATTTATTTTGCATAATTGACGATACTGTTAAGAGTAATAGTATTTGCCATATAGTGCAAGGAAGCCACAGGTGCCTCTGTAGCCAGGTGGGCAGGAGCAGCAGTGTGTAGCACACACTTCTTGATTAGACCGGGGTTCGAGCCTGTGACCAACAAATACTGAGGATGCGGAAAGGTCAGGGAATGACCATCGCATATCCCCGGAGCAATATGGCCTTAGTTGCTAATGCTCCTAAAAACCAAATAACAACAACAACAAACAAACAAGACCTTGCATTTAGCAGTATTAAAACTTAGCTGCCACTTCTCTGACCATATTTGAAGTCTGTTCAAGTCATCCTAAAGGAGAACTGCTTTTGCATTAATGCTACGGTCTACGTTGATATAAAGAAGGATGTTGGCATAATTTGCTAATATTTCCAGTGTTACCGAGAAAGTTTTAAATTCTGAGATGACCTTGTCACTGAGCAAGAAGATACAAGGATGGTCAAAAAACTATAACATCAAGAGGATTTCTGGACTTGGACAATCACCAGATTTAAATTCTGTAGAGTATTTGTGGTTAGTGATGGGCTACAAAATAGATAAGCAGTGACTGCTGACAAAGCAGCAAATGATTGGAACCTGTTGAAGAGCCAAGTTTATTCAGTGCTAAGAAGATATGGTAATATGCTCAAAAGGAGAGCCTACAGATTACTGAGATCTCATGTTGATTTTATGTTTTTTATATGCACTTTTTTTATGCATTCCCTGAAAAGTTCCACCTAAGTTCAATAACTGTAAAATTGGGAATGTGGTGGTGCAGGATTTATTGCCATAGCTGTACATATAATAATGTCTCCAAAGATATTGCCTTCTTTATCTTGTACACATTTCAACATGAAAAATACTTTTAATTTTCCCAGGGACGATATGGTATATGATTTTGATTTAATGCTCCAGAAGAAGAGGGACAGCATGAGGAGGAGGAAGCGAAAAGACATAGATCTAATAAATGATAATGATGATCTTATAGAAGATATGCTGCAACAAATGAAAATAGCTGCAATTGTAAGTTTTTTTAAAAACTACATTTTTAGTGGGATGATACTTAATAGATATTGATGTTTATTTATTTAACTCCTGTAAACTTTTCTGGTTTGGGTCTTATTTTTTTATTATTGACTGACTAATGAAATAATGCCAATAAATAAGTCTTTGTTTAAAGAAAATTTGCTAATCTTGTATGTTTTTTGTAGTTGAGATAGTTGTGGCAGTAATTCTGAAAGGAGTGGCCATTTATTGCACATTAAACTAGATTATGCAGATATACTTGCTTCTGCCTTGATTATGGATATTTTTCTTATACCAAATATTTTTAGAAGTTGAAAGTTTCGTGTTTGAGGTTTCACAAACCCCAAACACAAAAGGTATTAAAACATAAGTACTTAGTACTGTGTTGTGGGTTGAAGGTTGAGATGAAAGAAGATACTTATTGATATGAGACATGAATTTCTGTAGATTTTAATTTTAAGGAAATACATGTGAAAGGAGGTTGTTCCAGAAAACAGAAGTTGAAAAAATAAATGTGGAAAAAGAAAGCGTGGGCCTGTGAGTTTCAAGTTGGACAGTAAAAGGTTGCTGCACACGTTCGGGCTGGTTTGAAAGAGAGAAGGGTAATTAGAAGAACGGTGCCCATGGAAATATCTATAGAAAAGACATGCAAGAGAAGCAGAACATCCATGAGGCAGAGAGAGAGAGGAGAGACTATAAGATATTTGTCATTAATTAACCTAACCTGCCCTCTTTTAAATGGAGTTCAAATGATGGCAGGTTAGGGTATGGAGGCACTTCCTCAGATGTGGGAACAATATTCCATGGTATGGCAGATTTCAGATTTGTACACAGTGAGTAGCAGTTTAGAAGAAGAGTAACACAGAGCAAAAGAGAAAATCCATTTTATTAGGTGTAGGGAGCAATATTTGTGATGTGCTTATGCCAAGAGAGATTAAAAGTCAGGGTGATCACTAATTGAGAAATGTGATCTTGTCTAGAAATCTAAGTGTCATTGAAGATAAGCATAGGGACAAAAGAATTTATTTTTTGCAAGATATGAGACAGGAGCGAGTTTTAGAAGGATTGAAATCAGCCAAGTTATCTTTGTGTCACGGGAGATCATCATTTAAGGAATTGGTAGTGGATACACAAGAAGTTGAAACTGTTTATGCAGGGTAAGTATTCTCAAAATGGAAGGTAGAATACACATTATCATCAACAAAACTGTGGATAGGATTTCTGGTCAATGGAAGGTCGTTAATTACAAGAGGAAAAGAGTACAAAAAAAGAACTGAACCTTGGGGAATACCACCATTAGCAGAGAAGTTAGAAGACAGAGATCCATCTACCATAGGAGCCTCCGTAGCCAGGTGGGCAGGAGCAGCAGTGCATAGCACACACTTCTTGATTAGACCGGGGTTCAAGCCCGTGACCACCAAATATGGAGGATGTCGAAAGGTCAGTGAATGACCACCGCATATCCCTAGAGCAATATGGCCTAAGTTGCTAATGCTCCTGAAAAAAAAAACCAAATAACAAATCCATCTACTATCACACACAGTGAGCTATCAGGGAAAACTGGATACCCATTTACAAAAAAAACAGTTGACAAAAGATAAGATGGAAGTTTATTTAGAAGACCTTTTGCAAAACACAAATATAAAAAGCCTTTGAAATGTCAAGAGCAACTTTTTTTTTATGAAAACCCCAAACACGAGAGTAATTAGAACCTATAGTACTTAGTACCATGCTTGGGTTGGAGGTTGGGAAGACGAAAGAAGATATTTGTTGACATTAGCATTAGTAGAGGCATATGATGCAAGAAAGCAAGCTTATTCAGCATCAGCCAAAAAAAAAAAAAAAAAAAAACCCTCTCCCATTTCACCCCTCCGTTAGTTCGAAATACCTGTCCAGTTGAGCTTTAAATTTGTTTAGGCTATCAACTTCAACAACAAGTGATGGAAGTCGGTTCCACCAACCAACCAACCACCCGCTGGCCAAAGGCAAATTTCCGCACATCTATCCGACATCCGTCCTTCCTCAATTTGAATTTATGCCCTCTGAGGTGATTATTCTGAGAAAGATGAAGAATCCCATTGGCATTGAGCATGCTCAAACCATTCAAAGCCTTATACACCTCTATCAGATCAGCTCGCCGGTGCCTAGTCTCCAGACTCTGTAATTTGCAAAACTTAAGCCTTTCTTCGTAAGAGCAACCGTTTGTTCCATTTACTAATCTTGTTGCCCTTCTCTGTACCCGTTCCAGCAGCTCTACATCCTTCTTGAAATGAGGCCTCCAGACCTGTATACAGTACTCAAGATGTGGCCTAACCATTGCCTTATACAAGGGAATAATCACCTCCTTATCCCTGCTAGAAAAATTCCTGTATATCATTGACAAGACACCATGAGCTACTCTTGCAGCTCGTCTGCACTGCTCAGAGAACTTCATATCTGCCTGCACAATTACCCCCAGGTCCTTTTCATTTTCCACCACTGTCAGTGTAGTACCGCAGAGTTGATACATTGCTCTGGGGTTACTGTTTCCCATATGTAGTACTTAACATTTGTCAATGTTAAACTTCATTTGCCACCTCTCAGTCCATCTGTTCAACCTTTCCAGATCCTGTTGCAGCAGCATAGCGTCAGTAGTGTCCTTAACGACCCTGCCAACCTTTGTATCATCTGCAAACTTAGACATTAAACTTGATATCCCATCATCAATATCATTCATAAACACCGAAAACAACAATGGACCCAACACTGAACCTTGAGGAACTCCACTAATAACATTAGTCCACGTTGAGCAGTGTCCATTGATTACCACTCTCTGTCTTCTGCCACTGAACCATCCCCTTATCCATAGCAGCAATTTGCCTCCAATGCCACACTGCTCCAATTTGTGCAGCAGTCTTCCATGTGCAACAGTATCAAAAGTCTTTCTAAGATCCAAATATATAATATCAAAGTTATTCCCTGCATCCAGTTCTTTTGTGACTACATCATAGTATCCAATCAAATTGGTCAGGCAAGACCTGCCCTTAACAAAACCATGCTGCGTCTGAGCTATAACTGAATTCTTGTCTAGATGATCCTGCAGTGCTTCTTTAACCAGTGCCTCCATTAATTTACCTGGAACAGAAGTTAAACTAACAGGTCTATAATTACTTGTGTCAGCCTTGGATCCTCCTTTGTGAATTGGGGTTACATTTGCACATCTCCAGTCTATGGGTACCTCCCCTGAGTCGAAAGAAGCTCTCATAATTATGGCTAGGGGTTTGCATACTTCCTTTGCTGCCTCCTTTAATATAACCGGATAGATCCCATCCACCCCAGGTGCCTTTTTTATGTTTATCCTCAACAATCTCTCCTCCACTTTCCTCTCAGTTATTACAAAATCATCCAGCTCACTGTCAATGTTTACTTTACCTACATCATTCTCCTTCCTGAATAACTCCTCATGCGTGAATGTAGAAGCAAAATACTCGTTGAGTTTGTTAGCCACCTGAGCAGGATCCTCAACTGTTGAACCATCAATATCCAGTGGACCAATCTGATTCATCCCTTTCCTTCTCGAGTTCAAGTATGTAAAGAACTCTTTTCTGTTTTTCTTTGCATCCTTTGCCAAGGATTTTTCGTAGTCTGCCTTTGCCTGCCTAATCTCCTTTGTGACTTGGTTACAGACCAACTTATATCTATCATAGGCTTCCATGTCACCCATTAATTTGTATGTATCCCATGCATTTTTCTTCTCTGCCACATGTCTCATTAGTTCATCTGACAACCATTTAGGCCTAAACCTTGAACAATATTTCTTAGTTGGTATGTAAAGCTTGGTAACCTCCAAGATTAGTTCCTTGAATGCTTCCCATTTTGAGTTTGCTGTTGGTAACATCATCAGTTGGTCCCACTGTATAGAATTTAAATACTGTCTCAGACCATCATAGTCGCCTTTACGAAAACAAAAACCCTTCCCTTTACCTCTGATGGTAGTTACCTCCTTGAGTAAATCCCACTTCAACACACTGTGATCACTGCCACCTAGTGGTTCATTTATCTGCAGGTTCTTAATGCATGAAGAATCACTACTGATAATCAGATCAAGGGTATTGCTCCCTCTTGTTGCCTCACGAACATGCTGATGTAGAAAACAATCATCCAATAAATCCACAAAAGCCTTGCTAGTATGCGAGTGACCAACCCACAAATTCCAGTCAATATCTGGGAAATTAAAATCCCCCATTATAAGACTCTCTGATTTACTGGCCCACTCTATTTCCCTGTACAATATATTATTATACTCATCAGAGTCATTAGGCCTATAGCACACTCCTACTCTCAATCTTGATTTCCCTATGCTTATGTCACACCAAACTGACTCGACACTGCCCTGTCCATCGATGTCGACTGGCTTCACTTCCTTGGACTTTATGTGTTTCTTAATTAATAGCATAACCCCTCCTCCCCTCCTGTCCTGTCTATCCTTTCTATACACATTGTATTCCCCAAATTCCAGTTCCTCATTACTTATATCTGTGTGACACCACGTCTCTGATATCCCAACAATATCTGCCTTTGATGTTTTGAGCAATACCTCAAATTCATCAAATTTATTTACCAAACTCCTAGCATTGGTGTACACGCAGGTATAAATGCACCTGTTTCTATTCTTAGCTACCCTAACACAACCCATGTGTTTACTTGTAACGCAATGACTACCAGCAGTCTCTGAAATATCCTGCATCTTGTTTTTCAGACTTCTGCTCATTTGAATAGAAGCAGTGCAAGAATCACTTCCACCTCTGCCAGTGGCTACTGTTAATCCTTGTATCCCCCCCCAACTAGCAGTTTTCCGACCCACCTAACGCTGCCTCGACAGCATCAGCAAAAATTCTTGCACCCTTTCTATTTAAGTGTATCCCATCCCTGTAGAAGCAATCTCTCCTGTTAACAAGTACAGTCCAGGCTGAAAAAAATTCTACCCCTTGAGCCTTGCACAATCTCTCCAGGGCCGAATTGATCGACAAGGCTCTCATCATATACTCCCTCCTATCGTGTCTGGGCAGAATTGCAGACACTTTCAAGTTCAACCCTAATTCACGGCTTTTTTTCAACAGTGACCTGTACTTGCTAAGTAATTCCGCCGGTCTCCTACTCTTAATATCATTAGTGCCAACGGGTACAACTATATCACCTTTTGTGCCCTTAAAAGATGATATCCGCTCTACAACGTCATCAACCTTTGCCCCTGGCAGACATACCCTGGTCCTATTCCACCTATCCTTTTTACAAAGCATGTTCCCAGTTTCCCTGACAATAGAGTCACCAACAACTACTAGTTCCTGTGGGACCAGCGCATTCTGCCTAGGGGGCTGCTTCTGTGTTGCCTGATGACTAAGTGCAAGCTCTGGCGTTGATGTGGGCAGCTGAGAGCTTGATGGGCCCCTCAATTTATTTCCTTCGAGGGCATCCACCCTGTCCTTCAAGGTCTCATAAAGGCCCATAACAACGCTGAGTTCTCGCCTGATTTCCTTGCACTCCTTACATCGTGCACACACAAAGACATCCCCCTTGGCAGTATCATGTCCCATACCCGACTGCTCCGCAAACATCAAGCAAACAGTGCATTTTAATAGACTGTGATTCAGAGGGCAACTGCCCCCCTCAGTTCTCCCCTGAACCACAGCACTCCCATTAGCTTGAGCCTTTTGCTTTGCTGCTCTGGTCAGAGTCATGATTCCAATTTAATTCAATAAAATTTTAAACAAAAATTAAATCCTTAAGTTATATCCCAAAACAGTTATGTTATATATATACACTGGACTCCCGCTAGTCCGAACTAATTGGGACCGAGCCCTGTTCGGATTAGCAGAATTTCGGATTAACCGAATAACGTACCCCAGATTTTAAAATGAATAAGGAGTGAGTGACGTTGATAGCTTGAAGTAATGCTTCAGGAAATCCCAAGCTACCTTTGATGATGATCATTAAATCAGCAAAGCCGAGAGAGCTTTTAAAAATATGAATATTAACAATCTTCCAGTTCATTACAAATGTCAAAAAAAAGCTTGAATGAACGGACAGCTTTTCATTGAGTGGTTTCATAATCAATTTGTCTCAGCAGTGAAACGTTTCAGCAATGAAAATGATTTGTCACCTCGCACCATTCTCCTCATAGACAATGCACCATCCCACCCAGACGTTTCGGAGTTTACATCAGGGGATATAAAGGCAGCTTTCTTACCGCCTAATGTAACACCGTTATTACAGCCCATGGACCAGGGAGTGTTACAGTCTATCAAGCTTGCATACAGAAAGAAATATCTGAGGTCCTTGATAGAAGATAACACCAATTCACTTTCTTTACATGAGAAAATGAAACAAGTGAACTTAAAAGATGTTGTATATTGGGTTACTGAGCTGTGGGAGAGTGTAACCGGTGGCAAAACATAGCATCTTCTAATCGATTTTCATCGTTATGTCAAAAGAAATTAACAGAGTTTGTTACTTCTGAAAAATGGCTTTTGTTCCTGTTTTGGTGTATAAGTATTGATCTGTAGTTTTAATAGGCCATGTCAAACACTGATTTATTAATTTTGTATTAGTACAGTACTACAATAAAATACAATTTTTTGTGGAATTCTAAATGTCTTTGTACCATTAATACCATTTAAATTTAACGTATTTAACATATATTTTGCGAACTAAAAAATTTCCTCTCCGCTGACAGAAACGTGTTCGGATTAGGCGGACGTTCGGATTACCGGGGTTCGGATTAGCGGGAGTGCACTGTATATATATATATATATATATATATTTTTTTTTTTTTTTTTTTTCGGTATCTAGTGTTCCCTTTATACAACTTCCGTGTCACGTGTACCACTATAGTTATGTATTAATTATTTGTTACGATTAAGTCGTTATATATATTTATAGAGTTAAAAATACAATTTAATTGACAATAAAGTTTATCAAGATTAATAGATTTACTGATTAATTGACAATATTATATTAGGCACTATACTACACTAAGCTTATGCTATCGTGTAAAAATGGCGGGAATTCACGAGCGGTATTTCTACGGACTCGTAAGTATTGATTAGCTTCCAAATCTCGCTATCTCAATTTAGAATAAACTAAGGATCCTGACTAGGTCTATAATCTACTTATAGAAGATAATTTGATATAACAATTGGTTAATAAATCGACTAAATTTGGTTAAAAAAAAAAAAAAAAAACCTCTCGTTCAATTTGTGACACGTGGATTTGATACCGTTACCGATACTAAGTAATATCTACAAAATCTCTGTCTAAGTTAAACTTTAAACTAAGTATCGTAACTAGGAATATAAAGCTACTCTAGAAAAAAGTTAATATGACAATTTAAACTAATAAAGTAGAAAATAAATCAGGAAAAACTTCTCTGTTTGAAGAGCTTTAAGGAGCAACGTCTGCACAGGCTAACCTCACACCCTGTAGACTTTAATTTTCAGGAAATATGCATGAAGGAAGGTTATTCCAGGAAACGGCAGTTGAATGAATAAACATGGAAGATGAAAAGTTGGTTCTGTGAGTTTGAAGTTGGACAGTAAATAGACGTTGGCAGGTCTTCAGACTGTTTTGAAAGAGAGAGCGGGAATTATAGAAGCCAATTCAGAAGAACAGTGCCCATGGAAGTATCTGTAGAAAAGGCAGGCAGCAGAAACAGTACGTCTATGAGACAGGGAGTGGGGAGAGACTGTTAGAGAGGAGTCATTAATTAACCTAACTGCAAGTTTTCTACTCTTAGCCTATTCAAAATCTAGTTTGGACTGGTTAATAACTGCTTTACAATTGTTGCGAGCTTTGGTGTAGGTAGAAAATGAAACTGAAGAATTGGAAACAAGCCAATTACGATATGCAACGTTCTTCTCTTGAACAGCCTTAGCACATTTATTGGAAAACCAAGGTTTAGATAAAGGACGAGATTTTAAAGTGGAGTGTGGAATAAAGGATTCCATTCCTACAAGAATAATTTCACTGACATGATCTGAGCAAACGTTGACATCAGAAATTTTGAAACAGTAAGCTAACCAAGGAAAAGAAGAAAAGAAATCTCGCAGGTCAAAGTCTGGACAGTCTGTGACAGCCAAATCCTCTGCTTACACCTTCACGATGGTGGGACTGTTAGTAATCCTGGGTATAACCCCATGCACAAGCACACTGTGGGTGATCATCCAGGTGTGAACCAACATAAGCAGGGGTCGAGGTGTGGCGCCTACACCACATGGAGGAATGCCGCCCCTCTGTGTTACCAGGCAACACTAGGTGGTAGATGACTCTCATCAACCGGTGCAATACCACCACTTTGCTTTTGGAGGCTTGAAGTGGTGGAATCCATGTTTAGTCTCCAGAGCTAAGTTCTGGTCAACCCTTCCCCATCTCTTCCATCATGCAGTATGACTGATGACTTTTGAGGTTATGATGAATATCATGGCGAGATCCCATCTTCCTTACATTTCGAGGGTACAGCTCTAAAACGGTGTTCAGAGGCTGGCTGCTAGTTAGTACACTGGACTGAACCTATTGGTAACTCTTCTGGAGGCTTCCGGATCAGATAGTGTATAATCTTGTTACCTCTACTCTGCCAGATAGTGACGGGTGGGAGTCCGATTAGTGTGTATGCTGGGGGTGGCATTGTCGAGGCCACGTTATGTCAAGGAACTGGGTATATTTTTACCATGTGTATGCCATATCCAAAAATTTCATTACTTCATACAGCTTGTCCCCCCCCCTACACTTTTTCTTACTATTCAATGCACAATGAATTGTCAAACTAATACAGTAAACTTATCTGTGAAAAGATCTAAACCTCCCAAACACTTCCTAGTTCATTTCATAAATATATGTGGTATCAATTCTAATCTCAACTAATGAAATTTTGGATATGGTGTACACGTGGTAAGAACATACCCAGATCCTTGACATAACATGGCCTCGACAAATGCCCCCTGCATACACACTACTCAGAATCCCTTCAGTCACTATCTGCAGAGTAGAGGTAGCAAGATTATACATTAGCTGATCCGGAAGCCTCCTAAAGAGTTACCAATAGGTTCAGTCCGCTGTACTAACTAGCGGTCAGCCTGCGAACACTTTTAGTGCTGTACCCTCAAAATGTAAGGAAGATTGGATCTTGCCATAATGTTCATCATAACCTCAAAAGTCATCAGTCATACTGCATGATGGAAGAGATGGGGAAGGGTTGACTGGAACGTAGCTCTGGAGACTAAACATGGATTGCACTGGTTGATGAGAGTCATGTACCAACTGCTTGAGTTTCACCAAACTTTTCCATTGCATCTGTCCATTGATTTGTAACATAAGCCACTATGTCACCAGTGGATTGCAATGACGGAATCCATATTTGTGATCATTGATCAGATAGAAGAGTTCTAGAAAGTTTAGTAGTTGGTGGTTAATGAATTTCTCTGTTACTTTAGGAAGAATAGAAGTAATTGCAATGGGACAATAATTGGATGGGAGGGATTTGAGACCCTTTCTAGGAACTGGCTGGATATGAGCAAATTTCCAAGCAGAATGAAAAACACCAATGGAATAAGAAAGTGTAAAAAGTCAACACAGAACAGGAGTAAGCTCAGGAGAACAGATTTGACATGTTTTGAGAACAAGGAAAATACACCAGCACCTGGCACTTTCTTGGCATCAAAATTGTTTTCAAAATTCTTCAGACATCCTTTTTGACAAAAAAGGAATTCTTCAGACATCCTTTTTGCTGGACTGCTAACAAAGTTCATGTACAGTTATTTCAAATTCCCTTGTAGAGGGTAAATTCATTCTCAATGTAATGTCCATATCACAGTGCAATACTGGGATGGTATCTGACACCATAAAGTCCCAACACAAGGTTGTCTCTCCAAGGATCCAATTGGTTCTTGTAGGTCCACTATGAAGGTTCAGAATGAGAAGTCCAATCCAGGAAATAGATGTCTAAACCAGGAATTATGGTCACAATGAAGAAGTCAACTTTTCCTCAAACCTGAACAGTTCCAAAAGTACAGCAGTTAGAAGTAAAGGGGAATACCTTAATTGGTCTCCATGCACAGTCCCTAGGACCACAATAACACCACAGCATCACAGGTCATCATTTGAGGAAGTAACCACAATGCAATCCAACAGGCTCATTGTGATGGTCTAACTCTTCCACTGGAGCCCCAATTTTCTGATACAAGCCTGCCCAAAAAGCATCAGCCATCTCCTTAACAACTGCTCTGAATAGTGGGAAGAGGCATCTGGAGGATGCCTCTTCGTGAACTTCCTTAGACGCCATGGCATTTACAAGTTATGATATGAGGTGGTTTACCGAGATCATCAATACATGAATTAGAAGAAAGTAAGATACCAGCAGGTTAGCTGAGGTGGTAGTAGAAATAACAGGTTTTAACAGAGGTGGGAGTAGAGATAGGCAAAAGTTGCAGACTTTTGGAAATAGACGAGAATCCTCAAATAATATTTGGATAAGAAGCAAGTTTTCTACTATTAGCTTGTTCAAAATCTGGTTTGGACTGATTGATAACTGCTTTACAATTGTTGTGAGCTTTGATATAGATGGCAGAAAATTAACCTGATGATTTAGATGCAAGCCAATTGCAGTATGCGACATTCTTATCTTGACATCAGAAGTTTTGAAACAGTAATTCGACCAAGGAAAAGAAAAAAAAAAATCTTGCAGATCATCCCATTTTGCATTCTTGTAATGCCAAACAACATGAGGTTGAGGATGGCCATGAGATAAAGGCTCCATTGGAGAAGAGACCATCACCACCAAGTTGTGATCTGCGGTGCCTAGAGGACCACTCAACTGACTGTGTACTTAGAAGGGTTGCTTGTGAAAAAAAGATCAAGCTTGTTGGCTTTGTGATTAAGATTGTCTGGTATTCTGATAGTTAAATGAACAATCTGCACAAGGTCATTAATAATGCAAAAGCTTCAGCATCTTGACCAGCTGGGTCCATGTGACTAGATAACAGAAGCCAGCTGCAATTGTAAACATTAAAATCACCAAGGAAAATTACCTCACTGTTAGGAAAGTTGGACTGGAGAAAGTCAAGTTTCAAACAGAAGAAATCAGAGATCCAAGTGATTAGTAGAGTTTGGAGAATGATAGTGGCAATAGATGAATTTGACAGAATGGAGCAGAGAGAGATTTTAAGCCAGAGGAGATTCCAAATTACTTAGTCTCTGACAGGGACGGACATATGCACAAGTATGACCTTTGAAGCAAAAGGAATCGAAGGTCATTAATATACAAGAGAAAAAGACTGGGAGAAAGAACTCAGCCAAATAATTAGGACAACTGAGATGAGCAGTGGTCAAATCTGCTGATAATTGGGATTATGTCAGAAAAAGTATGTGGGATTTCAGGCTATAAGTGGAAATGAACATCATTGAGATTGGAACTGAGACCGGATATATCTGTGAAATGAATGAGGAAGTGTTTGGGAGGTTTAGATCTTTACGGAAATAAGTTATGTTGTATTAATTTGACTATTCATGATGTATTCAGCAGTACGAAAAGGTGGGGAGGACATGTTGCATGAAGTAATGAAATTTTTGGATATGGTTTTTACACTTCAAGAATATACCGAGGTTGTTGACACACCGTGGCCTCAACAATGGCCCCTAACATACACACTTCTCGGACTCCCACCTGTCATTACATGGCAGCGTAGAGGCAGCATCGTTATACACTAGCTGATCTGGAAGCCTCTTAGAGAGTTACCAATAAGTTTGATCTGATGGATTATCTAGTGGCCAGCCGTGAACACTTTTTAGAGCTGTACTCTTGAAATGTTAAGGAAGAATGGATCTCACCATGATGCCCATCATGACCACAAAAGACATCAATCATACTGCATTATGGAAGAGATGGGAGGGTTGCCAAAGCTTTGCTTTAGAGATTAAACATGGGTTCCACAACTTCAATCCTCCAGTATGCAAAGTAGTAGTATGCCACCAGTAGATGAGAGTCATTTACCGCCTAGAATTTGGTGTATAAAGCTGCATTTTTATTTTAGAGAAAGAGAGAGTGGTCAAATCTCCCAATAATTGGGATTATGTCAGAAAAAGTATGTCGGATTTCAGACCGTAGTGGAAATGAACATCGTTGGGATTGGAACTCCCCTAACATACACACTTCTTGGATGCCCTAAAAAATTTGATGTGATCAGCATTTTAGAGCAACAATACTTTCAATCAAGGAGAATGACCATTTTATTGCCTGTTGTGAAGTTACTGTGGAGTAGGCTAACTGAGTATTTTCTCATGTGAAATGCAACAGTAATATAATTAAGCTTATTAATTATCTTGTATTTATTTCATTACTATTTTTGAATTTATTTGTTGTATATTTGTTAAAAATTTGATGTTAAAAACATTTCTTTTATAATATCCACATTCAATGGCTTTTAATAATTAAAAGCTTTTAAGATTTTAATTATTCCATTCCATATTTAATGGACTGTAAATGAAAAATAGTAAGTATTGTAAATGAAAAAAGTTTTTAATTATCCTACAATTCTTTTAGTTCTCAACCATTGTAAGTCTCATATTTGCTTACTAAAATAATATTGCCTCAACCGACATCTGATAAAAATGAAAAGTTTATTGAAACAAATATATACTGGTGATCACTGAATTATGACCACCCCTATGAAAACTGAATGCGACCCGTTGACCATGTGCTCAACGAACTGGTGCCCCGATTTCCAAAACAACTGAACTGGTGGGGTGTTCGAGAGCCGCCATTGTTCAAGTGTACCAGGACTGGCGTCAAAATGGTCAAACAACGACCCAGTGGATTTGCCATCAACAACATGAGGCTGTTCATCCATCATGCATGGTATCAGAAGTGCGAGCCGGTGGAGGCAGTTGTATGGTGTGGGGAGTGTTTCACTGGCAGGAACTTGACCCCTGGTGCATGTGGAACAACATATCACTGGTCTCCGCTATTGTCAACTGCTTGCTGACTGTGTACACCCCACTATGTTACACTTTTTCCTGAATGGTGATGGTGTCTTCCAAGATGACAATGCGCTGAGACACCGGGCACTTGATATGCAGGAATGGTTTGAGGAACACAGTTCTGACTTCCAGCATATAAATTGGCCTCCAAACTCCCCTGATATCAGTCCCATAGAGCACTTGTGGGACACTATTGGAAAGACATATCAGGTGTCTGGATACACCAATCACATCCATACCTGCATTGCTGACCGCATTACACACAGCCTTGGTTGGGCATACCTCCCGAACGCTTCCGACATCTTGTTGAATCAATGTCACGTTGGATAGCCGCTGTACTGGGGGGAAAAGGGGGACCTACAAAGTATTAGGTCGGTGGTCATAATTGAGTGATCACTCAGTGTATATAATTAAAAATTTAAAATAGACTGTGTTGAAATTATTACTAAAACAGGTTAATTAAAGACGATTAAAATCAAGCAAAACAAGGCAAGTAGATTTTTAGGTGAAGAACCTCTTTGTCAACTTACTGATGCCTACGACAGCAGGCGTCGTTAGCCTTGCATGTGCATAGATACCCAACTACAGACTGTGCTTGGTGAAGAAAAGAAAGAAAGAAAGGAGGGAAACGAAAGAGGACGTAACTGCCAGACTCAATGTTGTGTTGCAAAGTACATTAGGCAAGTTATTAGGTCTCCACCTCTCATCACGTAAAATGACCTCCATAATAGGATGTATGTGGGTTCCAGCATTATGATTGATGGTGGAAACCAATACAGCTATATGGAGGGCCTCTAACCATGAGATGGCAAGAATTATTAGCCTGATCCATTATTTCAATGTTGGAATGGGAATTATAGTTAATCGCCATCTGTCATGCTTATTGGAGCCTTGGAGTGCTGGAACCCTTGTTTAGTCTCCACAACAAAGCTCTGGCAACTCCCCATTCCTTCTATCATGCAGTATGATTGATATCGTTTGAGGTTATGATGGGCATTGTGACGAGATCCATTCTTCTTTAACACTTCAAGGATCCAGCTCTAAAAAGTGTTTACAGGCCGACCACTAGATAATCCACCAGACCAAACCTATTGGTAACTCCAAGAGGCTATCATATCAGCTAGTGTATAATTGCTCTGCCTCTACTGTGCCAGATATTGACTTCAAAACCTTCCATCCTTGGTTCCTCCCTTCTCACAAGAGAAGGCTTCAACAATGGAAGGTTCTGTTCCTTAAGAAGTTGTATTTCTAGACAAATGTCAGAGAAACAAGGAATACATTGAGTAATTAGGATAAGGGGAATGAATGAATATAGTTTAATGAATATACACTGCTCAACGAAATTAACAAGAACATGTAGAAAACGTGGCGTAATTCGTGCAGCTTGTGATGAAGTGGGACAAAATTTGGTATGGTGGTGGTGTACCATTGAATAACCGTGAAATGAGGAGACAGCAAGAAACTTCAGACAGGTATAAGGGACATTTATAGGGGTTGTATAAGAATTGCCAAAAAGGTCACGTTACAGAAGTTGATACAAGATGTTAAAAAATATGGTCATATGACATCAGTACAGCATATTAGCATTAACATTTTAGCATTAGTAGAGGCATATGATGCAAGGAAACAAGCTTATGCAGCATCAGCCAAAAAAAAAAAAAACCACACTCCCATTTCACTCCTCTGTTCGTTCAAAATACCTGTCCAGCTGAGCCTTAAATTTATTTAGGCTATCAACTTCCACAACAAGGGATGGAAGTCTGTTCCACCAACCAACTACCCGCTGGCTAAAGGCAAATTTCCGCACATCTATCCTACATCTGTCGTTCCTCAATTTGAATTTATGCCCTCTCAGGTGATTATTCTGAGCAAGAGGAAGAATCCCATCGGCATTGAGCATGCTCAGACCATTCAAGGCTTTATACACTTCTATCAGATCACCTCGCCGGTGCCTAGTCTCCAGACACTGTAATTTGCAAAACTTAAGCCTGTCTTCGTAAGAGCAACCCTTTGTTCCATTCACTAATCTTGTTGCCCTTCTCTGATCCCCTCCAATGGCTAAACAGTCCTGACTGTGAAAAATGCTCAATATAATGGTGTCTATAAGATACTGTGGCAACAAATCCCATTCTTCCACCAGTGTGGACCTTAGCTCACCAAGTGACTGTCATTCACTTGGTGAGCTAAGGGCTGTCAGTCGAGTTGGCTGTCAGCATGCAGTATGACACCCAAGGGCATCCCACACACATTCCATCGGATTTAAGTCTGGTGATTCTGCTGGCCATGGCAGTCGGATATCTTCAGTTTCAAGATCCATCGCTTGAGCTCTATGTGCAGTGGCACTGTCATGAATGGGGGGGGGGGGATTCTGGACCAATCACACCCCTAAAAATTTGCACATAGGGTTTGAGGATTTGTTCTCAGTACCTCTGCACAGTTACAGTACCCTATCAAAAACATGAAGAGGGGGTGTGGCTGTTGATCATTATTCACCCCCACTGTGTCTTTTTCTCTGATATTGGAGGGATGGTACTACTGCATTCCTCATTGTCTACAGATGAAATATGAGGGGCATTCAAAAAATAAGTTACACCTGCCACCATCTCTTGGTATAATTGTGCAACAAATGTGGCGCCTGCGCAGGATGGATTTCATATTGTGTGCCCCTCGGTAGGCGCCTCCGTAGCCAGGTGGGAAGGAGCAGCAGTGCGTAGCACACGCTTCTTGATTAGACCGGGGTTCGAGCCCGTCACCACCAAATACGGAGGATGTGGAACGGTCAGGGAATGACCACCGCATATCCCGGAGCAATATGGCCTTAGTTGCTAATGCTCCTAAAAACCAAATAACAAACAAACAAACAACAAGCCCCCCGGTAAGTGAGTTTCGTCGACGTAGTAGTAACAGTTGTGTAGGAGCAAGCTTTCGTAATGGCACATCAACTAGAATATTACTCCAAGTTCGAGGTATGCGGAACAGTATGATTTTTGTGGGTGAACTGTCTGAATTGTTCCAAGAGTCATTGTGAAATAATGGCGATGTATGGGGAAAATGCAAAAAGGAATGTCGCATTCTTTGTGAACAGCCATGAAAAACAAGGGCCTGGAAAGTTAAGCAAAGGTATTGTTCTCATTCAGGACAATGCCACACCACACCATACAATGCATACACAACATGACACTTGCTCCAAAGTTTTGGATGGGAGGTATGGCAACATCCACCGTACAGTCCCGATCTTTTGCCTTGTGACTATCACATCTTCAGCAAGCTGAAAGAACATCTAGGGGGACAACGATTTGCAAACGATGAGCAGGTGCAAACAGCAGTTCAACGGCGGCTGAATGACCAAGGAGTGGATTTCTATCATCGTTGAATTGAACGTTCAGTCACACGTTCCGAGATGTGTTTACACCAACTTGGTGACTATGTGGAAAAGTAGTGCAGGGTATGTGCTTTCTATTGCATAATGTTACATACCTCAATAAGTGTCTCTTGGGCTACAGTGGTCAAGTGTAACTTATTTTTTGAATTGCCCTCGTAGCATCTAAAATCTGTGTGTAGGCTAAAACAGTTCTCATCAGAGAACAGAACACAGTTCTGTTCTCTGATGTACCCCATTTGTCAGGGCACCAAGTTACATGTTCGTGGCACCAATTTCCATGAGCTCTGCAGTGGTTTGAGTTAATGGGATACAAACCACTGGCTATTTGGAAATATTTTCACCTGTGGCTGCAGTAACCCCAAGAGACAGTTGATGACAGTACAGCATAGGGTCTATCTTGCTGTTGGAGCCAGATAGTGGTCTGTTCTGGTTGATGTAGCCTTCGGGTGACCTTCACCAGTCCTTGTAACCTGAAACTGCTTTTGTCCTGCTCAGTTGATACTGCGTGACACATTAAGCCAAATGTGCCACCTCCACCTCTGGCCAGCTTCAAGTCGCCCAATGGCCCGCCATCTCAAAGAATCGTCTAAATTACGATGACTTACCATCTTGAGTACTGGAGATGTGGCTATCCCACTGAGCAAGCCAAAAAATGGGAATGAAGATGTGGTCACAACCCATGTTTTTATAGGCATGAATAATTTGCATAATGTGCAAGTGGTAGATCGATTTCTATTGGATACTCAGAATTTGCATGCCACAATGCCTATTATATCAAATATTTTCCTTCGTTCACAATAAAATATTCATGAAAAACATTTTGTCCTGTTAATTTTGTCATGCAGTGTAGAAGTTATTGTCTTTAAGGGTGATATTGTTGTAAGTTAGTACTAATGACATTAAAATTATTTGTTTATAAAAAGAACCAAATAACAAGATTATGTTTACTATTTTATTGTCATTATTTCTATATGATATTGAGAATGTTTCAATGTCCCCCTTGTATTCTTTATATTTTATTTCTAGTCACTTGCAACTGATTTACTTCAATCTTTGAAAAACAATGGTCTGGGATGAATCCAATCATACGTGGGACTTTCATTACAGAATAAGGCTAAATTTGTTGTTGTTATTGTTATTTGGTTTTTAGGAGCATTAGCAACTAAGGCCATATTGCTCCGGGGATATGCAATGGTCATTCCCTGACCTTTCCGCATCCTCCGTATTTGGTGGTCACGCTCGAACCCCGGTCTAATCAAGAAGCGTGTGCTATGCACTGCTGCTCCTGTCCACCTGGCTACAGAGGCGCCTAAATTTGTTGTACGAGCTTACTTTATTAGTAAACAACCAAGTCAATGCAATGTTGTTTAAAGTAGTTTAGATTATAATGCACTTATTTCACATGATAGCAGAAATTCAAAGTGGTACACTGTTACACACTTGTGCTTTCCATGACAAATAGTATGCAGTTTTAATAGGAATCACATGTGTGATGCTGCTCCTAGATGCTTTATGGTAAATCTGTGAGAAGGTGTGGCTACATAGTCATTAGATATCAGCTGAGTGGTTTCATATGTCATTCTCTATTAAAAGCCTTTCTAATTAATTTAGTAAATGGTAAATGTTTTAAAGAATTACAACAAAAGCATTGGGAATTATATGAAGACCATAATAAAAGATTTTTGCATGGAGTTTTCTACTGAATTTGGCATGATTACATAGTACAAATTTTTTGAACGTGTCAGTTCAGAATCGTTTAAAAATTAGCGAAATAAATAAAATCATGTAATATTGTATCTGTTTATGAAAGTTACATCGTCTAATTGTGTATAACTGATATTTCATATTTTGACTGTTTTGTGATAATTTTTCACACAGTTTCTCTCTCTTTTTTTTTTTTTTTTTTTATCAGGAGGATCGTGATCTGAACAAATCCAAAAAAGCTGCTACAAAGAAGTTAAAATTAATATCTGTGGTAGCACAGCAGCTCAAAAAACAAGATTTGAAAGTTGCTTTTCTTGATCATGGAGTTCTTGAAATTATGTCAGAGTGGCTATCTCCACTTCCAGATCGCAGTCTTCCCCACTTACTTATCAGAGAAACTATGTTACGACTGTTATCAGAGGTATGTAATTCTTCTGTAGTTGTATAATTTTATTTATTTTTTTTACTTAGAAAAGCAATTTCTTGCCATTTTTTAGAAAACAGATTTTATATACATCCATATATATGTAATTAAAACAAAATTTGAACAAACCAGTTCAAAATATGAAATAAGGGTATGAAAACGTAGAATAATGTTCTTTAAACTTAACAGAACTGATTAATGCCATTGAATTGACAATTAAACATTACATCTATGTGGAGAACAAAATTTAAAAAAAAAATAAATAATAAAGCTATATGCATTAGAGAAAGAGTGGAAGCCGAGAATGTTGATAGCAGATATTATTGCTCAGCATAAGAAATAGGCTGCAAGGAAAAGGAATGAGTGTGTCCTACGTTATAACCAAAGAAAAACCCCAAAAGGGGGAAAAAGGGGTAATTAATAAAAATTATTGCTAATTTATTACTCATTCATTGTATTCTTTGCTTTTGGCACATTAAAACACAGCTGCCACTTTTCTGACCATCCTTGAACCTTATTCAAGTTGTCCTGTAGAGATGCTTCTTAGTGCTGATTATTAACTACTTTCTCACATCATTTTCCAAAGGAAAAATTCCAGAAGGCTGGAATAAAGCAAAGATTGCACTAATATATAAAATGGGAAATAAAGCTAAATGTGGAAGTTATGAAGGAATTTGTGAAATGCTATTTATCAAAATCGTAAACAACAGTGGTCCCAACTGATCTTTGTGGGACCCTATTTCTAATGTTAAACCAATCTGAAGTACAGCTCTCTTCCTGTCCTGCAGCCACACTGATCTATTTTAGAATCTTGCCCATGATCCCAACATGTTCCAGCTTGTACAGTAATCTCTCTTTCTTGAGAAACTGAGCCAAATGCTTTGCTAAAATACAAATGGTTGAAATTATTTCCTACATCCGGCTCATATTTTTCTATATTATAATGTAGAAAAATACAATATATTTATATTATTTAATATAAAATATACTGTATTTATATTAAATAAATATTAGTTTGAATTTGAATACTGACATTTTTCTATAGAAATAGTGTTTTATTTATTTGTTTCCACGTCCACAAATGTTCCTTTTCTTTTCAGTTTCCAGCAGTAGATCAGAGCCTTCTGAAACAAAGTGGAATTGGTCGAGCAGTCATGTACCTTTACAAACATCCAAAAGAAACAAAAGAAAACAGAAAGCGAGCAGGAAAACTAATAAGTGAATGGGCACGTCCAATTTTCAACCTTAACACAGATTTCCTCTCTATGTCAAAAGAGGAAAGAGAACACAGAGATCTAGAACGCATGCCTAAAAGACGTAAATTAAGGTAAGGATTTAGAGACCATTTCAACTTACCAAGTAACTGCATATTTCAAGTTAACTTATCAACATGTTGACTACCATATTTCATGTCACTGCCATGTGTTTTTTATGGCTTGTGGGCCCTGTAACCTATATAAATGTTGTTGATAATAGACAGTAATATAAAAACACTGAACACTGCTGCTATGATTGTGGTATTCAAGTATAATGAACTGTCAACCACTTTTAGTGGTTCTGCTCTCACAAAGCATGTCATCAAATTAGTTCAAAAATTCAGTGACCTGTGACCAAAGCAATTCCATTCTTGTCCATATGATCTTGTATTGAATCTTTAACTAAGGGTCTATAATTTTCTCTGGAAACAAAATCATACTGACAAGTCTATAGTTGCTTATTTCACCTTTGAGCCCTCTTCGTGAATAGGAGAGATGTTTGCATATTTCTAATCTGTCAGAATGTCGCTTGAATCCAAGGATGCTCTCATTTTAACAGCTGAAGGTTTGTTTGTCTTTTATTTCTTCTTTCAGCATAACTGGATAGATTCCATCAGCTCCTCTGGCCTTGTTCACTTTTAATTGTAATAACTTTGTTTATAGTGTCTTTTCAATTATAATAAAATCATTCAACTCCCAATTAGCATTAGCCAGCCCACTAGATTCAATGTACATACCTTCATCATTAAAAAATTCCTTGCATGTGAAAGTAGATGCAAAGTATTTATTAAGTCTGTCAGATCAAGATCATCTATGCTGTTATCACTTGATACATTCCCAAATGGATCAGTATAGTTGATTCCTATCCCTTTACTTCTAATAAGTGAAGATATCCTTGCTACTGCTCTTAGCTAAGGCCTTGTTATAATTCCCTTTTGCATTCCTGATGCCCAGAGTAACTTATTACAGACTAATTTATATTAACTTTAGGATTCAGTAGATCTGCCAATAAACTTTTAACTTTATATATATATATATATAGCTAGCTTGCTTCCAGAATTACTTCCTAAGCATTTCCCAGTTAATATTTGTTAAAGTTACCATTTTCTCCCACTGAAAAGAACTTATATGATGTCTAAGACCACTTTAATTCCCTCTTGTGAAAACAGAAACCCATCCTCCTCCTTCCATTGACAATAGTTAGTTTCCTCATGCGGATCCCACTTCAGTACACTATGATCACTGCTTGCAAGTGGTTGCTTTATTTGAAGATTTTTAAAATTTGATCAATACTTGTTGATAGGCCTTATGTAGCTGAGTGGTCATTACAATGAGTGCAGTAGCACATGCTCTTTGAGGTTCAAGCTCATGATTTTTTGTAAACCCCTGGTGGTTTTGCCAGAGTATAAACAAAAAAATTTTTTTTTAACTAGGTTGAGAATATTCTTTCTCTTGTGACATCTCTAACATGCTGATGCCAGGTCATTTAGCAATTCTAGAAATGTTTGACTGCTAGGAGAGTAACCTTAAAGTTTTCCATAATAAGACATTCTGATTTGCTTACTCATTCTATTTGTGTTTAAAGATGTTCATCATACTTATCACGGTCATCTGGTCTATAACACTCGTATTCTCATCCTTATTTTCCCAATGCTTATAATCACACCATACCAATTCAGTATAGGCATATACTGGGTATGCCTGTCTTGAATCTACATTTGGCAGTTAAAAATATTACTCCCTCCCCTTTTTTCATGTCTCACCCTTCCATACACATTGTCTTGGCCACATTCAAATTCTGCATCCAGATTATGTATAAATGGCACAGTGTTTCTGATATTCATATGATGTCTGCATTTGTTGAATTAACCAGTACCTTAGATTCATCAGATCTATTAATTTGATAATGGTAGGTAGCACCAAAGCCAAAAAATCTATTGCATATTGGGTTGTGTGTCATCTGACTGGTGACAGCCAGCAGTGTTTTTCATTTATGGAAAAAATTTATGATTTTTTAAAATTCTACTTGCAGTATACCAATATATCATCTTTTCTTAATAAATTTCAGTTCTTATTGTGTGTAACTTTTTAATTTTTAATAATAAATTTAGTTATTTGAAAAATGCTGTTTTTACGTTCTTCTTTTAAATATTCTACGTAATATTGGTGTAAATACACCATAGAAAACTCTTAAACGAAAAAACTGTTTGTAGTTTGAAGGGGCATCATTTTATCTGTATCTCATATTGTGCTCCTCCTTCACAACGAGTTGCCATGTTTTGCACTACCTCAAATAAGTAACACTTCACCAAAAGAGAAGACTATTGTTACTTATTGTTGCTGGGCACCACCACCCAGATGGCACCATTTCAAGGCTTGTTGGCCCTTCATTGGTGGGTGGGCAGGCACCCTGGATAAAATGATGCCCCTCAAACTACAAACATGTTTTTTTCGTTTAAGAGTTTTCTACGGTGTATTTATACCAATATTATGTAGAATATTTACACTCTTAAACATATGATGCTTTATTGCATCAATCTTCATTTTAATGTTCTTTTAAAACAAAATAAAATAATTTTTCTGCTGAAAATGAAAAAAATATGATGAGTATAGAATACTTATGGGTTAATCTGGATGTTTAAGAGCCTGCACCACATGCAAATCAGTCTTCGAATGAACACACACACACACACATGCATGCGCACACACAATATATATATAATTTTGTAATATGATCTAAGTCACTTGTGTGCATAATACCCAATAACAACTAACTCATGGCACTTGTTCTCATCAATTTAAAGTAGTTTTGAAAATAACTGTGTAAAACAGGTGAAATCAGATGAAGTGGGATGCATTGTTTTCCCTCCAGGGCTGCAGTCTAATCTTGATTTCCATCCACTGTTTTTCTTTACTAATATTGAATTTCTCCTAGACAGATTTCTTGATTCCTGACCAGTTTCAGAGTCCTTTCTTGCGATCAATCTGTGATGGCTAGACCATAGAATAGATAGAGGAATAATGCTAGCTTGAACTGGCCAGGCTAACTATTTAATCAGTCTTCTAAATCTGCATATTTGACTTTCCAGATCCTAGTTTCTCTTTCTCCTAAATACTATTTGTTAATTATGTCAGGATTCCAACAGCAGATTCTTTTACAGTTTTAGCCTTGCTGTTCTTGTTCACTTATTTCAGTTTCTCTGAAATATTTAAGCATCTCTGTTTATAGGTAATCCCATTTTCATACATTTTTAATTGATAGGCTATTCCATAGGAAAGTGGGTCAACCTTTTATTAACAAGTCTCCTCTCATTTAGGCTTGTATTTGGTAAGAAAGGGTTCAGAGCATTTATTAGAGGGGGTTCATATAACCACGAGATTGGTGAGAAGCATTTATTGTTATCCTTACAAGGGCGCAGATTGAAAGCATGGCAACTAGACACCTTAGGAAGGATCTGTTTGAGGTGTATAAAGCCATGAAGGGAATGAGGAATATTCTCACTAATGGGAGAGACAAGAACCTGCGGCACATATAAAATCTTAAGAGTAATAGAAAGCTGAGACTCATGAAGTTTATCTTCAGAGAGCAAATTAGCATTAGTAGAGGCATACGATGCAAGAAAGCAAGCTTATGCAGCATCAGCCAAAAAAAAAAAAAAAAAAACCCTCCCTTTGTTCCAAATGCCTGTCCAGCTCAGCCTTAAATTTATTTAGGCTATCAACTTCCACAACAAAGATGGAAGTCTGTTCCACCCATCAACAACCTGCTGGCTAAAGGCAAAATTCTGCATCTATTCTGCAACTGTCTTACCTCAATTTGAATCTATGCCCCCTCAGGTTCTTAATCTGAGCAAGAGGAAGAATTCCATCAGCATTCAGCTTGCTCAACCCATTCAAGGCTTTATACACCTCAATCAGATCACCTTGCAGGTGCTCTCCAGGCACTGCAATTTGCAGAACTTACCAATCTTGTTGCCCTTCTTTGTACTCATTCTAGCAACTCTACATCCTTCCTAAAATGAGGTCTCCAGACCTGTACACAGTACTCTAGGTGTGGCCTGACCATTGCCTTGTATAACGGGATAATTGCCTCCATGTCCCTGCTAGCAAAATTTCCATATATCATTGACAAGACTGCTCAGCAAACTTCATATTTGACTGTATAGTTACCCCCAGGTTTTTTTCACTTTCCACTTCCCTGAATGTAGTACCACACAGTTGGTATGTTTCTCTTCATTTATTGCTACCCATATGCAGTACTTTGCATTTGTCAATGTTAAACTTCAGTTGCCACTTTTCAGCCAGTTTGCCCAACTTATCTAGATTCAGTTGGAGTAGCGTACTGTCTTTACTGTCATTAACAACCCTGCCAACCTTTGTATCATCTACAAACTTGGACATTAAACCTGATATACCTTCATCAATATCATTGATAAATATACAAAACAACAATGGGCCCAACACCGAACCCTGGGGAACTCCACTAATAATATTAGTTCACGAAGAGCAGTGTCCATTGATTACCACTCTCTGTTGTCTCCAACTCAACCATCCCTTTATCCATTGTAACAACTTACCCTCTCAAATTTGTACAGCAGTCTTCCATATGCAACGGTATCAAAAGCTTTCCTGAAATCCAAGTATATGATATCAAAATTATTTTTAGCATTCGTTCCTTTGTGATCACATCATAGTATCCAATAAAATTGGTCAGACAAGACCTCCCTTTAAGAAACCCATGCTGTGTCTTAACTATTACTGCAGACTTGTCTAGATGATCCTACAATGCTTCTTTAACCAGTGATTCCATTATTTTCCCTGGAACACAAGTTAAACTAACAGGTCTATAGTTACCTGTGTCATCTTTTGAACCCCCTTTGTGAATTGGAATGAATTACAAGCAGATCACAAAGTTTAAAGAAGAATTGAGTAGTCACTGCTTGAAAATGAGAAAAGTGAGCACTTAGAAAAGTTATTGCAATAGATGCAGGCAAAAATCTACTTTCTTGCATCATTTGACACCATTCTAATACCAAATACTTCAACAAAGGGGTGGATTATTTATTACAAGCATTAAATATATAATGGAAAATTTTAATTTATTCAGATATATTTGACCACATTAAAAAATTTTTCCTAAACTGTCATAATAATATTGGTTTGACAAATGAATATTTTGATTATAGACCTTTTTTTATTTATTTGTTATTTTATGTAGACTAGATACTGGTGATGAGGGTGAAAAGCAAGATATTGATAAAGTGTTGACTTCAGAAGAAAAGTAATTACTTTTATTAATTCTTACTAAAAATTAATATAAATATAATTGATATAAAAAAATTATATTATATCAATTGTACATAATTTAAGAATTTTGTATTATAGTGTTATTTTAGACTAGAATTGTGACCTAATATTATGAAATTGTCATAACCATTAACCTATTATTATTTATTATTATTTATTATTTATTTATTTTAAAAAAAAAAAAAAAAAAATATATATATATATATAATATATTACAGTATCCCTTTCAATGTGCATATCACCAAATAAAAATTCAAGGTAAATATCTCATTTGCTAGCATCCTACACCTAAATTTCACATGTAAAATCTAAAAATTACTCAGTTAATTTACAAAATTTTAAAAATAAAAAAAAATAAAATAATAAAAATTGCCAGAATGAATATGATAATTTGCTATTACAGTATTTGTTTAAAGCCAAACTAACAGGTTATATCTCACTTATTTATCTCTCATAGGTATGCTTAGAAAAACATGACTGTGGGAGATTTCCATTAATTAAGAAATAATTATTAAGTTACCTTTGTTATATTCAGTCGGTATGAATTCAAAAGCTGTTTCTCGTATCCAAGTTTTGGTCATTATGGTGTTTCATTGTTTCAGCTGATCCAGTATTCTGTCAGAGTGCACTGGAATAATGGAAAATTCAGTTATTTCTAAAATCTAGTCATGCTGGAGTGTAAACAAACCAAGTCTTGTTTCAGTGGTCAAAATTGGCATTGCAGAGAATCCACTGTGCAGAAACAGTGGATTCTCTGCCATTTGATACCCAGTTAGAAGCATCTTCAATTCAAAATTTGGAAGCATCATTTTGGCTCATCGAGCAGATCCTGAAACCTTTTGACCAGATATGTAACTATAGATGAAACATGCCCTCATCAGAGTCAAAACAATGGAAGCATGCTTGATTGGATTCACCACCTCCAAAGAAGGCCAAGTCAGTCTCATTGCAGGCACGGTCATAGTATCTGTCTTCTTGATTCAGTAGGGATGATAATGGTAGATTATCTTCCAAATGGACAAATAATAAACAGATAATACTATTCTAACTTAATTAATTATGACTGTGCTCATAATTTAGTAAACTAAATTATGAGACACAATCAAATCAAAAAAGCCAGGAAAGCTGACTAAAGGTGTGATTTGTTTCACCAGAACAGCCATTGCAGCCAGTATGTGAGCAGCTGCAATTTATTGAGCTGGCTATGAACTGTTGCCCCACTCATCGTACTTAATAAATCTTGCCCCAGCTGATTTCCACCTATTCTCAGAACTGAAAACCTTCTTGTCTGGAAGGAAATTTCAGTTGCATGATGTTTCAGGACCTTCAAGAAAGCAACTACAGAGCTGGGATAATGAATCTGGAACATTGCTGGAAAAAAGTATGTTGAGTTACAAAGAGACTCATGAAAAATCGAAAATCATTGTCAAATAATAGCCCCTATGTTAGACTACAAACTTATTAAACAACCCTCATAGCTTGTTTAGAACTGAATATTGTTCAGCAGCCAAGTGTAGGATGCAGAAGAGCTGAAATCATTCTTGAAGTACATTTTCTGACAACATAACAAAAAAGCTAAAAGGATGACTCAGCTGGTTTAGAAACATTTACATTTCTGTAATTAGAAGTGCAAAATGATTTTAACTGAAATTTTGTCACATAACTGAGTATATTCTTAACTTTGAATAATTAATGCCTCTTAACCAAAGTTTATTGTATAATGTGAAGAAATGTAAAAGAGATTGTTGGTCAGCTATGGGGATAGAATAGGTCAGAATAAAATAATATTTTTATTATTCAAATGTAAATATACTCATGTTAGGGAAAGTCATATCAGGAATATTAAGGTTTGTATATGTGTACCCCTTGTCTTTGTCAGGACAATGCAGTCCTTTTCAAAGTGTTTTCTGGTTGGTATCACACCAAAGTTCTTCCATATGATGAAAACAGTATATGAGCGTCATTTTTCCGCAGAATTCTTCTAGAATAATGGAACTCAAAATGATGTTTGATGGGACTATTTTATTCTGTGCCAAAATTAATCTATCAAATATGATGCCCCTGACCTGTTACTGTGCATTAACTTTCATGATGAATACTGAACTGCTGTTGTGTTCCCAGACAACATCACAAACTGTTTAGAAGTTTTTTGCTGTCCAAATATATGGTTCCCTTGGATGGGGTTCAGCTTTGGCGTAGCTTACTTATATATTTAATAGATGAAGATCTTTGGAATATCAGTCTTTGTCTAAAGTGTCAAAATCTAAAAGTCCTCCATCCTTGATAAAAATGCTTATCCTCTGATCATAGAATGCTCATTACATATTCACATTCAAATTCTCTAATTTCATTTATACCTTTATTGTTTTCTTCAATTAATCAACACAATGAAATGTTCTTATGTCCCAATACTTTTGGTGTGTTGTGAATGATGGCCATTTATAACAGTGTTAATTGGCAAAATCCAATTTGCACGTGCACATACACACTTTAATGCATATCTTTATGTAAACTAAAATTATATGTTAGTGGTTTATATTCCAGATCTCTACGTCCAGGAGAAAAAGGATGGATTGGAAGAGCTCGGGTACCAATGCCTTCAACAAGGGATTATGTTGTGAGACCGAAATGGAATGTAGATATGGAGCTTAGCAGAGTAAATACCTATTTAGCATTTCAAATGTTAGAACTATTGATTAAAAAATTGATAGGAATGTGTGTTCATAAATAAACTTCTGATTTCTTTTCTGTTAACACAATTATATTCACACATTAGTAATAGTAATTTTCTATTGGAAACTTGACTAAATCTAGAATGGAGGTGATCAACATGATAAACTTCTGGCAGCACTTGAGACATTTTAGGTTAGAACTGTTAACTATGTAGTTTTAAAAAAAATTTATACCACTTTTACTGTAGTTACACTGAATACCAAATACTAAGTGTATGTATAAATTGACGTTTCTTAAAACTATGGGGGGGGGGCATTCAAAATGATTTGCATCTCGGTAAAAGGGTAATTACAAATATTTACAAGAATTTTTAAACTTGCAGCATATAATGAAAAAATTCATATTCTCTCTCTCTCTCTCTCTCTCTCTCTCTCTCTCTCTCTCTCTCTCTCTCTCTCTCTCTCTCTCTCTCTCTCTCTCACACACACACACACACACACACACACACACAATAAAATTACTATATATTCCAGCATATCAGTTGACCTTACACTAAAATATTGACTTATACACCGAGCATAAAATCCTAGACCTGAATTAAAAGCACATGCTTGTGGTTAAAATTACATGTATATTTTTACACAGACATACATTGTTGCTTATCTTCAAAATGCAAGAATTTGTTCAGCTTCATTAGACAAAAAGGTTGTGATTTGGGTGGAGCTTGAAAAATAAACTTTTGAAATTGTTCATTTCTGATAGTAAACCTGCATCCATATTGGAGCATTGTTTACAGAGAAAGTAATTTTTTAAACAGTACTAATTAGTGGTTGTAGGAATTCAAATACTAAATAGGGATGGATCAATAAGAGTAATGTCACAAAGTAAACTTTTAAACAAAATGGCAGAAATAATTGAATTAAAAAGTATGCAGTGGTTATGTTTGTCGATTTTATTGTATATATCATTGTGTAGGGTTGTCTTATACAGCGAATGTATATTTATGCACAGATTCTCAAGCCAGGAAAAAAAAAAAAAAACAGAAGTTGACTTGTACACCAGAATGTATGGTAATAAAAAATTAATAATAATATAATTTTTCAGCATTTGTTGTATGATGCATTATATTGTTAAAACATTAAGCAGAAAAATCTTTATGTGGTCTGCCAAGATCCTCAGCAATTAAAAAAAAAAAAAGTAATTGCTGCTCTAGGTGACAGAATAATGGAAATTTAAAAGCAAAGTTTAGACATGTTTGTCTAATTTTTCATCTGAGAGGAAACAGTCCAGAGCAAGGAAAGTTACTTATCATTACACCACAATAACCAGGTGGTGCAGTGAATTTATACAATTGCTGCTGAAGAAAATTAACAAGGCATCAATATGTAAAGGGTTTTGGAGAGATTGGGGTATATACGAGGTGCTACCCAAAATTTGAATGTTGTGCAGGAACTACGTCTAGTACAGATTTGTGGCACTAGGTGACACTGCATGCATCCTTTGTGAATCAGTATGCCATGTGGTATCGGGCTGGATAGAGTCATTGAATATTTATGCACAGTTCTTTGGCAGCGTGTTTCACGTAGTTTGTGATTGTTGTGGCAGCTGACTTGAGAGAGCAACATGCTTGCCTTAAGTTTTGTTTCCTTCTTAGCAATACAGCAGCAGAAACCCATAAGAAGTTGAAACAAGCTTTTGGTAACAATGCTGTAGACCAGACACAGATGTACTACTGGTTTAACTGTTTTCAAAATGGTTGAATATTGGTTGATGACTACAATTGCTCTGGGCATCCATCGTTGAGCACCACCCCCGAAAATGTCACAAAAGTTTGGGTGGCAATCCGTGAAGACAGTGGATTTTGTCAGATGAGTCGAATGTGAGAAGAATTGCGGCCAAGTTCGTGCGATGGTTACTGAGTGAAGACCAAAAGCAGCATTGCATGGAAGTTAGCAGAGAACTTCAAGAATGGGCCAGGAGTGATCAAAACTTCCTTTCTGTGGTCATCACTGGTGATGAGAGTTGGGTATATGGGTATGACCCAGAAACCAAGCAACAATAATCCCAGTGGAAGAGCACCCATCTTTATCCCAACCGAAGAAAGCCCGACAAGTGAGGAACAATGTGAAGTCTGTGCTGATTCTGTTTTTTGGACATTGATGGGATTATCCATAAGGACTTCGTCCCTCCTGGCCAGACCATTAACACAAAGTTCTACTGCAACGTCCTGAGGCAGTTAAGGGAAGCCGTCAAGAGAAATGTCCAGAGAAGTGGCACACAAAGAACTTGGTCCTTCATCATGACAACATGCTAGCCCACACATCTCTTGCCGTGGGCCAGTTTTTGGCATCCAACAACATGACAGTCGCGCCCTGCAACTTTGTCCTCTTCTCAAGAATGAAAATCATGCTGAAGGGTCGAAGATTTGACAGCATAGAGGATATCCAAACTGAATCACAGGGGGATTCATCATAGCCATAGTGTTCAGCACTGCTGAAGACTATGACGAAGAAGGACATATTCAAATCATGGGAGAAGTGCTGGGATCAGTGTTTCCGCTCTCAAGGGGACTACTTCAAAGGTGACAGTGGTGAATAAGGTCCACGGTGAGTCAAATTTATTTTATAAATACATTTCGGGAACTTTTGGGTAGCACATCGTACATCCATTGCTAGCATTGTAAAGATCATTCATGTGTACCCACACATGTCTAAAGTGGCTGCAAGATGGGTTCCGTGAAGTTTGTCTGTACACAATTGCCAACATTCTTGAGTCATCATTGAGCTTTTTGCTCTCTTCATTGCCAACCTAAAAGCCTCTATATCTAAGGATTGTTATAAGTTCATCCCTGAGACTGAGAATTCAATCAGAACAGTGAACTCACAGCATCACCCCCTCGCAAATGGTTTCATACTTATCAACCAGCAAGGTTCACAATCAACAAGGAATGGGCACAATCTTTTGGGATTGTAAAGGAGTATTATGTCTGCATTGCAGGGTTCTATCAAATTTAGACAGAGGATGAAAAAAAGTTTTTAAATAAATTTTCTTGAGTTTAGGCTGTGTGGATAATTTAGCTCTGAACTGACATAGGTAGTTTATGGCTGCACCTGTATACAGATGTAGAGTTGTTCAACGTGCCATTAAATAATATCTGTATGAGCAGCTAAACCACCCACCCTACACCCACATTAATCCCAGTCACTATACTATCGTCTGTTCATAAATCTTAAAAGTTGCCAGTACTGATATTAAACAGATTTTTAGATTATGTAAAAACAGCTGTTAATGATTGTTTTTTTTTTGTTGCTAATAAGTTTCAAGACTTTAACAGATATTAAAATCCTGTAGCAAAAATGGAACTTAAGCATTGAAGTAGGGGCATTATATTAAAAAATAAAATAATTAACATTTTTAATACCAAATTTGCAAAACTTTTTTAACACCCCTCATATGCTCCAAGTTTTGGTGGTAATGTTTAGAATGCATTATATGGTAATTTTAAATTGACAGCAATATTGGAGTGTAAAGCATATTGTACCACTGCTTCAGAAACTGTCAACCATTTCAGCAGTACTTTCCTAGATGTATGTTTTACATGTGAGTGGGCTCTGGAGGAGGTACATAGATCTGCATTTTGGAGGTAATTTCAAATGATGTGCCCATTAATGCATAAATTTTCTTGAAAATTTTCTAGTTTGTACTGCCATCTCTTCTCTTTTTTCAACTAATTGTAGACACAGTTTATAATAGATGGCAGCACAAAAAATAGCTTAGAAAATCAAATGAGAAGATTGTATCTTTTGAGCTATATCACTTGCCCAGTATATAGGCTTACAAAAGCTGGAATTGAATTTCTTGAAATTCAGATCCAGAATCCAATAAATCCAAATCAAGTGCAACATAAATGTGTAGATAATGTGAATGCACCAGAAAACTAATAACAGGTTTTATTTCCAAATTTTTAATGATTTTTTTTTAAAATTCTGATTTGATTTTTGAGAATATTTTACTCTAGTGTTGGAGCATTAAAGTACAAAATTTCAAAATTCCACCCGAAAAAAACCCACTCTGCATAGTCTGCTGCTATCAAAAATTCAGTGTGGTGAGGATCAGTGTTTCCCCATATGTGGCAAACTTGTTGCTGAAAAGGTTTAAAGTAACTGTATTCATTTTTTTGTGCTAGGAATGTTTCTTTTTTACTCCTCAGCAGACAATATAACAGCTTGTTTAACAAAATGTAAATGGTCATGGGAAGCTTTGTGAAATCAGAATGTGTTGATATATTCAACACATTCTGATTCTTTAGACTTATTCATATTATTTAACAAGAAAATTTTAAGTACTTGAAAAATAAATTTGTGTTGGCAAGGAATAAATAAACATTTATAGAATAAAATTCTATAAACAGTCTTATTTAACCATTAACCAGTCATAAAAAATTTCTGATAAGCTGATGTGACCAGTAAGGGTTTTAAATAAGAAATAGACTGATTATTAGAAGGAATGTACAAAAAGAATAGTTCTTTAAAGTAAAATAAATAAATTTTATCCACTGTTTTGAACATTTCTTCTAATAATTTTTTCCTCCTGGAGAAAAAAAAAAATCTTGGGGGATCTCTTAGACCCTGTCTCTGGTACAGGGTTAAGTTTATAATAGAGTATAAATGTGGCCAACATAATGCAAAAAAGGTTTGATATAAAATAAAGCTTAAACTTAAATAGGATGAAAGTCATATTTCCCCCCCCCCAACAACAACAACAACAACAACAACAACAACAACAAAAAAAAAAAAGGCTGTTATTAAATTTCAGTTTAGGCCTCTTGTGACAAATCTGCAAATCTATTTTAGCCTGTTGGCAATTGCAGAAAATCATACACATGATTTTCTGCAATTTGGTATTGCCAAATTTGTAGCACATTTTCACCCTGTTCAGTAGGAGCTTTGTGAATATTTAATATAGAAACTGCAATGGCAAAAAAATTACCTGGGAAAGCATCATGAGTTACTCTGGAGTAAAGGGTGGTTTTTGAGTCGGAATAAAACTGCTAAAATGGGAGAAAAAAAAAAAAAAAAAACTAGTGATGTTTAAAATTAGACACTTCTATAGCATACATGACTTTGCAGCATTATATTTGATAAATTTTGAGAAGAATATGAAAATTATGAAATTTTCTTTTATGCTGTTCATGTGAAGAAAATATACTTAATATTAACAGAAGTGGTAAGTCAAGGTGACCTTTCACACAACTACCGATAGGTTAAAGATGTAGCTACAAAATGGAGGGACGTTGGGTCTTTGCCACAATTCCATACTCCCCAAAAGCTCTAGCTTTGCACAGTAGAAGCATCATAACAGCAAACCTCCATTGAGCAGGCTAGTAATACCAAACCTTGTATAGATAATCTAAATTACTAATTAAGGGCAGGCCTAATTAGTAATTTAGATTATTTTTGAGGGAATAGGAGGCAAAAGAGCTTTTGAGAAATTTCTGCTGTTTGAAAATGATGGTATATCTAAATCACTGGTACTTATACAACATATTTTATAGAACAGATACATTTTCCAGCACTGCTCAGAAGTCTAAAGTAAAAAGTTTGAGGGATAGACAAATCACTTAGTATGGTTCAATTAATCTGTTAATACATAAATGAACATATCATCAAGCATCACTCCAGATCAGGTTAAACTGCTTTGTGGATTGAATGTACTTTGCCCATCCCTTTTAACAAACTCACTTGATTTTAGCTTTAGACTTCTGATTGTAATCCTAATCGGGTGTCAGAATGGGCATATATCTCCCTAACAAAATATCTATTATCCTTTTGAGGGGGATTTCGGTGTTTTTTGCATCATTTAAAATATTCTTATAAAAAAGTGATGCTGTTGTGTTAAAATGTTTGTACTCTGATTAAAAACTGTCTCATAATGAATTTTTTTTTTTTTTTTATTTTATAGGGTGGCAGCAGGAAGGCATTAAACAGATTGGAAAAGCATGTAAGGAATTTTAAAGAAAGGAAAAAACTTAACAAAATGCAACGTGCAGTAAACATAAGTGTAGAAGGACGAAAAATGCCCCTTTGATTAGCCACCCTCGTGTAATATACAAACTATGAACTTTTTAATACCTGTGTGATATTCTTGCTGTGTTTGTGTTGTATTTTGTTCTGTGAATAAAACGTCAAATTATGTAAACATTATGTACAGTAAAGTTAAAAATAAATAATTTAAAAATATACTTTTGAGTACTTTCATTATTCCTTTATTTAGAAAGTTTGCTAACTTAGATTTACTTACCAGATTCCAAAGTGAAATACACATTGTAAAACTTGCATTTTACATACAAATTTTATCCATCCAGATCACTAATCAAATATAATACAGAATATTAATATTACAGGATCTACAATAATCTGACACATTTTAAATTAGGTGGTGGAAAAATACTTTATGAAAAATGAGTTATTAAAGTGAATTAAGCATTTTAAGAAAATGTTTAATTTTTGAAGGTAATCTCCTACATGTTTGGAAGCATTCATCCCATCTTTTTTAAGCACTCTTCATAGCAACTTGCCAGTATTGCTTAAATTTCTTCTTGAATTTGATCTTATACCGTAAATAAGGTCTGATAATTCAAAATTTATTTACACTGTACTTCCACTTTTTCACCAAGTAGTTGATGACTCCTGCAGTTTATGAGCAATATTGAAAGTTCAACTTTTTAATGTACCTTGAATGATAAGAGTGGATCTCATTTGTTATGAACAAATCATTAGGTTTTCTCTTCATTTATGAGATTGAGAAACTGTTACTGTATTGATAATGTCATGATTGCTCAATTTTCAACAGCCAGAATAGTGTGTGGTTGAAATTTTAAATCCTTAAGCAATATGAAATGTGCACACTCATATTGGAGTGTGTGTGTGTGTGTGTGTGTGCACTCCGTTGCTCTGACTATCTCAATGTTTTCAGGGTATAAACTATAGCTGCTTTTGTTGTTTTTCCTCATTGTGAAAAACAGTTTCTTTGAAATTTCAAACCCAGATTTTTATATTATTACAGGGTGATACAGGTCTGTTATGATTAATGTTAAATTGGTATCTAAATAAACAAAGAATAAGAACTACAGATTTCTTGTTTGAAATATTCCTCAATAGCAAAGGTATGAAGATCTGGTCCAGATATTCATGAGTACTAATACTCACTACTATAGGTGCTGTTATTCCATTTTCAAGTATCAGATGAATATGCTAGACCCTATAGGTCAGAATTCCCAACCTTTTTTATCTGCAGACTGCTTTAAAAATGCATTTTCCCCCTCATCAAAAAATAAATTTAATTTTAATAGTTGTATTATAAGAAAAATCTGTTAATAATAGTTATTTACAAAAATGGACAAGGCCAATGCTCATAGTTATATTTTTAAATCATATATTATTATATTTCTTATATTTACATAGGAAACTATTTTAAAAGTTCATTTTCACAAATGTGAACAACCACAGCTTATGTCAGCTAACAGTTAACTTCTTTACATTTTTAATCTGTCCTGAAACAGGTACTTCTCATTCCATTTATGATTATAAAATCGCAAATGAACTGTTCACTATCTCATGATGTCAGAGCTTGTTTCAACACACAACCAGATATTGAACTCATGTTCTGGTACATAAATATATTTATCGCATAATAAATTCCTTTTACTGCTTTCTTTATATGGTTATGATATCCAAAAAAAAATCTGCAATATATTTTCAAGAGATTGAAAATATATTGCAGTTTTTTCATACAGCATTTTGTAAAGTATTATATGAAAGAAAAAGTTTGGAAACTGCTTTACTAAGAATTAGGTATTATAGTTGTATAATTAACTGTCGGAATAATTAAGCCAGTTTTTTAGTCTTAATTTTGCTAAATATTCTGATATACAAAAATTAAATATCTCATGTGTTCATTGTATTTTAATAAATATTTAGGAAGAGATGTGACTTGATAAGAAACAAAAGTACACTACACAACTCTATAAATAATTTGGTGACCAATGAGTATGACTGTTGCTAAATTATTTTACCCACAATGTCCACATTTTGGGAAACTGACATGAAGGATAAAGATATCAGAAGAAGATGATGATAGTCCCTACTTTTGAAAAAAGAGCAGTCTTAAGCTATAGAAGATAACTGTAAGGAATTGATAATGACTGCAGTGCATCTTCTTTACCTGTTATAATCTGCTGGGATAAATTTTTACCTCCCAGAGCAAAAAATATTCTGATCCTGTTGTACTCTAGTATCTCTCAAGAAAATTCTTAAGGACTAACCTGTAGTAATAGTATTTCTTTACTCTTCTATTACTTTTCCTCCCTTACCTGTTCCCCACTTCTCCTACTAGATGCCTTTTCCATTTCACATATTTTTTGAGATCTCCATCTTGCTCTGGAAATCTCAGTACTTATCTCACTCTGATGGTAGTCCCTGGTGTGCGTTCACGTGGCTAGGGTTGGCAGTCAGGGGACAGGTGTTCCCTGTCCCCTGGCTGCAAAATCACTAGGTGCCGGCACACAAACACACCCACACTGACTCACACTTGCCAGCATTGGCTTCTGCCTTACTGATGATACAAAAAAGAGGGGGAACCGTGGGGACTGCTTACTTTAACCAATAACACTGTAGTAGTAGTAATAGCAAAACCTGTTTAGGTTCAGACTGTGGACAAAGACAGTCAAAATTCCTTGGAGATGGTTTTATTCTTGTCTCTTGCATTGCAGTGGATCATTATCAGCAATGGCATTCACCACAGTAACAAGGACCATTTGAAGAATGAAACATAAAACTACATGGTTTTGATTTATTTTAGAAAAGGTTTTATGTGCACTACCCATTGTATTTGAAAATTATTAAAAATGTGATATATATTTACAAAAAAAACTTAAATGTGAAAATTTATTTTTACAGTAATCATAAAATTAATGACCATAAAAAAAAAAATTATATATATATATATAGCAGGCCCCCATTATAACGTGGTTCGCTTTACACTGATTTGCTATAATGCTGTTCTTATATTATAACCTGTATCTGACTATAACGCTCTTTTACATATTGCATTTTTGGCATATTTAACGAAATCGTTTCATTTGATGGAGTCGATAGCTTGAAAATTAATACCAAAACAGCATTAAAACGTTTCCCACGCCGACTTGAGAAATTTTCTCACGCTCAGTGAAATTTTCTCGCACGCTAATTTAATTGCAGTACAGTGACTTGTTACGTAGTTCTGAGATCAACATTTTAAAAAATGACCTAGTATATTGCTTGTAATATTTGTGGTATATGCATTTATCCGAAGTCTAGTCATCACTCAGTACTGTATTAGACATCGTGCGAAACAGACAGTTTACTTGAACATTGTATCATAATTAATGCAACCAATGCAGTTACATTTTCGAAGTAACTGCGTTTAATAATGGCCGATAAGAATGAAAAAGCAACGTCTGAGCACAGTACGAAGACTATAAATGTAAGAAAAAGACTGAATTTGAAAATTAAATTAGACGTTTTGAAGCGTATCGATTCCGGTCAAAGACAAGCGGATGTGTGCCATAATTTAGAACTTGCAAATTTAACTGTAAGAACAATTATAAAAAATAAATAAAGAATTAATTTTAGCAGCGGAAAAGATAGCTGTTCCACTGCAAGCAACTAGGGCTAGGCCGGCTATTAGGATTGAAATGGAAAGACTTTTAACTAATTTTATTGAAGATAATAAATATACAATGCAGAATTCAGTTAAGTTAAATATTATTAAAAAAAAAAGAGAGAGAGAGAGAGATTAGCCAATATGATGATCTGAAAAAAACACCTAAAAAAAAAAAAAAATGTGGAACCATTTAAAACTAGTAAGGGCTGGTTGAATAGATTTAAAATCCAGGGAGAAGCCGCAAATGCAGATTAAGGAGCCGAAACTTTCAAAAAAGAACTTGTTAAAATTATTGAAGAGGGGTATTATGTGTTATACTTCTCAACAAGTTTTTAACATAGATAAAGCAGGACTTTTGTGGATACGAATGCCTAAAAGAAGTTTCATGTTGAAAGAAGTAAAAAACATGCTAGGTTTCAAAGTGGCGAAGGATAGGTTGACTTTATTGTTAGGTGGTAACACTGCGGGGGATTTAAAATTAATACACCTTTTAGTTTATTTGGAAGAAGGCCAAAGTTCAACCCAAAATTGACACATTTTTCTTAATTAAATTAAATCAATTTAGATCAATTAAATTCATGATTTTAATTGGAATTTTAAGTTTAATTTTGATACGTAAGTAGTTACCACATAATTATATACGTATGTAATGCAGAATATTTTATATGTACAAATATTTGAATATTAAATATTTTGACCGACATTTGTGCATTTTTTCACTACCGTTTATTATTGATTAGGAAATATCCTATGGCACCAACCGCAACTCACAAATACATATATTACCTTATGAGAATGTGGCGCTCGCTTAGCGCGGATTCACTTAGCGCTCTGTTTTTACAGAACGAATTATCAGCGTTAAGTTGGGGTCACTTGTATATATATATATATATATATATATTTTTTTTTTTTTTATGGCTATGAAAAATAGCAGTTTTGCAACATTTCAAAAAGTAAGCAACACTATTGTCATTATTACTGTAACATTTTAATGTTACAGAGCTAAGACTTGCATTAACTTGGAAGATGGATTTAAATGAGAATTTCATGCTGGTTCTAGTGGGCAAAGCATATTCATGACATATCCATTGGGTTAAAATCAAACAAGTAAAACTTAATCTGTAGAGTAAATTGAAAGCCACTACTTACTTTTTAAACAGGTAGTGTTGGAGTACTATGGGACATAAGATTTAATCAAGCAATTATTTAAGATAATTTTATACCATTTACTTTACACATATTCAAATCTCAACATGAGATTTGAATATGTGTTAATTTCTTTGGTCCAGTCTCCAAAAAAATCCATCATGGTCTCAAATCAGGGCTCCTTGCAAGTCACTCTGTTGGCCCATGTTTGCCAGTCCATCTGTTAGGAAAAATTGATGCCAATCCAGTTTTGCACAAATGCTAAAGCATGATGCAGCAGTCCTGTATAAAGATCATTTCTTGTAATTTGGAGAATGCACGATTTTAGGAAAAACAAAATTTTGAAAAATATTTCTATGAAATGTACAGGCCAAAAATTCTATCGTACATCATCCCATGTTAAAACTGCTGCTTTGGGTTAGCTTTAACTCTTTTCCACAAATCTGGCCATCACTGGTTGTGCCTGTTAACAAATCCTCCAAAGCATTAATTTGGTAAATTCAATCTATAGATGACCATCCTCTGGATAAAAGCTCCTGCAACGAGTGTAATTTCCATGGTTTCCACTTTCTGTCCCATTGTCATGTTTTTTGGTGGCAGCCATTAACGATTTCAGGATTGTGTTTCATTCCTTCCTCTTTCAACTTGCCATCTCTGAAAGATATGAAGGTTGATATGAATCCTCACACTTCACATAAACCATACCTTCATATCTGGTTGACATGAATCCCACCCGCCTCCACAATACTTCATATCTAATTGTAATTTTTGCTTTACTGCTGATAGTTGTCCAGCCATCATGTACATAAAATAAAAATGTAGTGTAGGATATTAAATTACATCAAATTTTCTATTAATTTGAATAATTGTTTTCTCTGAAAGTGTATTGGTTTTGCCACTTGTCACTCATTTGGAGAGGTCTGGAATAAAATCCAACTGGAGACTGGAGGAATTTTCCCTCTGCAGATCAGTTATGCTGGCCAGATAATAAATTATATCATACCAGTATATTTTATTAATAGTAGTGGTACTGCTAATTATGCAAGGAAGCAAACTTATACGCAAAAAAAAAAAAAAAAAAACTGCTACCCACTTATCCGCTCCTTCTAATAAATTGTTATTCTTTAAATTTATTCAATCTACTCATTTCCAATACACTAATCTTACTCTTTGGCTGGCTGAAGGCAAATTTTCATGTTTATCCTTTTCCAACTTCAACCATCCTTTGAGAAAGAGTTAGAATACCATCATTGTTTAGTTTACTCAATCCGTTTAAAGTCATACGTACTTCAATCAGGTCTCCTTACAAGTGCCCAGTTTCTAAGTACCGCAGTTTGCAGACTTTTGTGGTAAAAGAATCCCCTTTGTGTTCTTGACTGATCTGGTTGCTCTTCTCTGCCTAAAATGCAGATTTGTCATAAAGCTAACAACAATTGAATATTCTATGTGATTTTACAGTCTAAAATTTTTTTTAAAGATTGTAAAATTTATTTTTACGATTTTAAAAAATAGTGGCAACTTTCTAATCATCCTGTAGTTATTAGTCCCATTAGGTGAGTCCATTATAGTATGTCATTCTCATCCATTTAAATGAAGTCCAGCTAATAGCACCTGCACAACAGTAAACATTTAAACAGTGAACTGTTAAACTGCTGCTTGCAATGATGTCTGTGCAGCTGCTGATTGTGATGCCTGTCTACATCAAAGAACATTCTCTATACCTGTTTGTTTCTGTGATGTTCACTCATAGTAACTTCATTCCTTTCAAATGAAGATCCATTAGTCAGTTTCGTGGCTGATTGTCCATTCATCTGTGAAAATAATATCTGCTGTATTTCCAAATTGGGTGTTATTGGTTTCAGTCTCTTTGTATTTAAGTTGAAGGGATGCAGATTGCAGATAATGTGCATAAATATCTTAATTAATCACTATAATCTCCATGAGGCCTCTATTTTTGACATATCAGTTAACGGCAAGGAAAGAATTGTGACAACTTAGGTTTTTGTAATGCATTTTTTTTTATTTAATTAAATATGTTTCGGTGATGGAAGAGAGAGAGAGAGAAACAATGCAAAATATAGTGGGGGGGGGGGGTATAAATCAGATTGGAGAATTGCATAATTGAAATCTGTGTATTTTTCTTTGTAATTTCTTTATAAGGTAATAAAACAGCTTCAGTTTTTCTTTTCTTAGACTTTCTTCCATAAGAGGATTGACCTCGACAAGTATAACATTGGTTTCATTGATCCTTTTAGAATCTCTGTTCTTTTCTTAGATCCATTAATTATTGTTCCAAACTTTCTTCTTCAGCCTCTTCCACTTTCTATTGGCAAAATTGAATTATTTATTGGAAAATTCCTTTGGTTGTGTCACAAATGGCCCTTCAATTTTCTCCGACATTTGAATCCTTCTCCAGTACTCCCAGTCAGCTTAACACTCCTCTGCATCCTACTAACATTGGAAAATTCTCTAAAATTACTGATATATTTTGGCTGTAATTTCTTACATCAGTATTCATCATGGTCACTTTAATTTCATCTCAGGAAACTTGAATGCCTACCACAATTGACAAAATTTTTCCATTAATCCCAAACCTACCACAATTGATCAGCCTTGATTGCTTCCAAGATATGGCTGCAAAACCATTTTTAACAATAAAAATTAAAATCAAACTTGCTAATGGTCAAGTATCACTGTAGCCAAAGAAACCTTAACAGTACTTTCAGGTACTTGGTAGTACTTGATATTCTCAAAAGTACTGTAAATACTTTTTGTGAATATCAAGAAAGGTGAGCTTAAGCATATCCATTTCTTTCACTGCCAGAGTGAGTTTTCCCCCCAGTGAAGATATTAAAATGCTTCTCACCTCTAAAGACATGGATGACACCTCACAAGTCTCAGCAAGCATCTCTTAACATGGGCACCCAATTTCACCAGGCACATTGCTAAAAATTGACTTAACCAGAGGTTCCCAAACTTTCTCGGTTCACAACACCCTTAGTGTCTCAGTAATTTTTTTCATGGCACCTGTAGGGCAAAAGAAATACCTAACAGTTCCGTTTATTAAGCAGTTATGTCCAAACAACTTAATAAGTAATGTGGAAACTGTGAACTACCTAGACCTAGTAGTTCGTGCAGTGTCCAACAGATGTTGAGTATCGCTGTGTTTTCCTCAAAAATTTAAAATATCCTACAGCACCCCTGTGTGCTGCAGGATATTTAAAATTTTTCCTGGGGCAACGCTGCGCACAGTTTGGGAACCGCTGGACTTAACAGTAAAATTATAGCACCCTATCTCTAGAGGAGGCTTCCATCCTGCAGTGGGTTGATAATGGCTGCACTTTACTTTATCTCTAGAAGCAATTGTTTGATATATTACACAATCATTCCTTGCCATTTCTCTGCACTAGAAGACATATCTTTTGTAATTTTTAATTTTCAATTGTTAAAAGCTTGCATTTTTCAGCATTAATACTTTATTACCACCTAAGTCATCCTGAAAGAGCAGGATGATTTAGGCTCCTTATCTTGCTTAACGCTGGTCATTAACAAGCAACTTAGTGAATAAAAAAAAATTAAGGAGCAATATAAAGGGAATAGGAAGGTTGTCGAAGTATTTCTGCACCCATTGACACACATTTTGAGCAATAGTGGCGGTGCATGTTGGCTGATATTACAATTAAAGAACCACTGTTGGTCAGAAAAGTGGATGTTTGTCACGAATCACTCAGTACAAATTTTTTCCCCGCAAAGTTTCACTAAACTTCTTTATTAATGATTATACTGCTTGGCAAAAAGTGTGCAATAAGAATGAATACCTCTTTATAGTCAAAAAAGATCACCATTTGTTTTGCAACAGAGAGGCCAGCTTTCAACTTTTCTGACACGGTAAATCATGGTGCTTCCAGTCATTCACCATGTATCTCTCAAACCATAGTAGTATTTCTCCACACACTTTCAAGAGGTTTTGTTTTTGATCTGGTGTCAAATCCAGCAAGCACAGATTTGCAACATCCAGTTGTTTAGTATTAGATGGGTATTATTCTCACAGATTACATGGAGAAAGGTATCACCAATGCACATTACTACACACTGGTGCATTGCATCACCTCAATGTACCAGTCCACACTGCTGTTGCAACATCTGCCTTATTCCCCTGACTTGGCACCTAACATATTCCTCTTTCTGCAACATGATAGAGGTGTATAAAGCCTTGAATGGTTTAAGCATGCTCAATGCTGATGGGATTCTTCCTCTAGCTCAGAAAAATCACCTGAGAGGGCATAAATTCAAATTGAGGAAAGACAGATGTAGGATAGACGTGCGGAAATTTGCCTTTAGCCAGCGGGTGGTTGGTTGGTGGAACAGACTGCCATCCCTTGTGGTGGAGGTTGATAGCCTAAATAAGTTTAAGGCTCAGCTGGACAGGTATTTTGAACGAACAGAGGGGTGAAGTGGAAGTGGGTTTTTTTTTTTTTTTTTTTTTTGGCTGATGCTGCATAAGCTTGCTTTCTTGCATCAAATGCCTCTACTAATGCTAATGCTAAATGCTAACATAATTCATTTTTGTATGGAAAGCATTGTTTTGGCAAATGAGAGGTAATTACTACGATAGAAGCATGGTTTCAAGAACAAAGTGAGACCTACAAAAATGGCATAAGGAAGTGCTGCAAAAAATGGAAAAAATGTGTCACTTTGTATGGTGACTGCATAGAATAATATAGCTTCCAAACCTCAACTTCCTGGGACACGTAGAACATGGTCAGGGGAAAAAATTTTGATACCCCCTTGTACAAATAGAATAGGTAAACTAAACGATGATGGCATCCTTACTCCTTGGACAGCACACATAAGGGAATGAACTTAAATTAGACTAGTGTCTAATATTTGCATATGTTAGATAAACTTTTGGCAAAAAATACATTTAATCTTGTTTAAATCAAAACTTATATAGTGTAATAAACTAAATTTGAGATTTAGTTTGTTGTTACTCTTAACACACATATGAAAACTTGCTAATGCAAGTTTTCATACGTGTGTTAAGTTGAGAGGTTGTGGAGAGAGGTTGAGAGGCATTACCTAGAAACAAACAAAGACCAAAATTAAAGAAAACAATGAAACTGCAAAATAAAAATAAGATGCCAAATAACAAGCAAAGACTATTATCCTAGGGAAGCACAGCAGCATGAAATCCTACAAAGTGAAGGTATAGTTGTACTACTGCTGCCTTCTAGGTAACTCCACCCATGCACTGGTCCTCTAGTCAAACACAGACACTAAAAAAAGGAAAATTAACATAAAAGAAAGTTTTTGGGAACCATACTGGCAACTTTATCTAGAAGATATTTGCCATTGCAGGTAACTTTCTGAGGGCACCTCCGTTGCCAGGTGGGAAGGAGCAGCAGTGCGTAACACACGCTTCTTGATTAGACTGGGGTTTGAGCCTGTCACCACCAAATGGAGGATGCGGAAAGGTCAGGGAATGACCACCGCATATTCCCAGAGCAATATGGCCTTAGTTGCTAATGCTCCTAAAAACCAAATAACATAACATAACGTAACTTTCTGAGTAACTTTCCTTGCAAGGAAAATTACTCAAAAAAAAACTTGTATGGCAAACCAAATTGTCCTGTAGGAGAGCACCAACTGAGGTGGAGGAGAACCACAAATTATTTACAAAGGTTATCTACCAAGGCAACAGATATTATATTGGATAGACAAATAGAAAAATGAAATGAGCATGCCAACAACATAAGGCTGGGAGTCTGGATTCAACTAAATAATGAAATATGAATAATAATGAAATGCTTTCAATCAATGGAGAACATAGAAATTTTATCTTTGAGGGGGAGCTTGTTTGCTCTACATTTTAACATGTAAAAATTATATGATATAAAACAAAATGTTTGTTGAAGGGGGTTTAGTACCCCCATGGGTGCATCTAAGCTTCTAATAACCATCCTTACTGGGAGCATTTTGGTGTTCAATCTACAATAAAGCTACTATACTTCCATTAGCTACTTCTGTTCACAAAAATATCCATAAGGGGCACTTCTGTCCCTGCCTCCCCAGTGTTTTAATAAGTTTCGACAAATTATTAAAACAGTTTCAACCACTGGTAAACAGCAGATCAGAAGAAAACTGCAGCCTAAACACTCAGCCAGTTTAGTAACATATATGAGAAGCCAATCAACAGTAAATAGCCAACTGCATATGTGTGGAAAATAATCTAGTTCAGGAGTGATCAGAGTGGATGAACTTGCTCACAGAGTGAATTATTTTAGTATTTTTATTCCAGAGATAAAGTCTCTAAATTAGGGACTTCAATATTGGTATTTTGATTAAGATAACATTATTAAAAATCTCTCTACTTTTATGTATTGTAGTATTCATATTCACTAGTTTTAGGTATGTGTGTGGGGGGAAAGGTTTTTAGCCCCATATAAATCACAGGTTTTCGTGAAAGACAACATTGCCAATCTGTGCTGTGACTCGTGTTCACAGAAAATTTCAGGTTTGTAACTATATTCTTCTTTCCAGAAGGCACTGAAGAGTGAATGAAGATGGCAACTGTTGAGAATCAAGCACTATCCAGTATTTCTGGATAGTGCTTGATTCTCATTTTTTTTTAATACCTTCATTTAAAGGGAATGTTGCCGAAAGACATTCATGAAGACATACAGCAAACATGCAGGGAATCTTGTCCTTCAAACATCATGGTTAAAAACTGGGTTACAGAATAAACGTGGACAAGACAGTGTTGAAAGTGCACCCAGCAGTGAGAGTCCTGTTACTATGTTGACACCTGCAAATGTGGATGCCATTTATGACCTAATCATGCAAGACCACAGAATAACAAAGCACATCAAGACAACATTCAGTGTCTCTCGCAATACTGTAGTGAATGTTTTAGGAATGAAGGTTTCTTCACAGTGGGTCCCTGAAGCACTGGATGCAGATCAGAAGCAGGAAAATATGAGGTGTTATGAGATTGTGCAGCAATTTTAAGCTCAGTATGTCACTGCAGATGAAACAAAAAACAATCAAAACTGGAAGCATCCCTCTTCACCCCCTAAATACTTTTGAGTGCAGAAATTGGCTGGGCATCATGATATCCTGGAACGAGGTGCTACTATCAGTGCTTAGTATTATTCTAACCTATTAAGATGTATGTTTCTGCAAATTGAAAATTGGCCAAAGGAGTCATGTTACATCAAGACAATGCACCAATGCACACTGCATTTTGCATTTTCTATTTCTAAATCTCAAAAAGGACTTTAAAGGATAGGAATTCAATAGTGACAATGCTGTGATGGCTGCAGTCAACAACTGGTTTGAGTCAAAATCTGAATTTTATTTGGGCAGGATATGAAAGCTAGTGGAATGTGCCAGACATAAGGGGGGGGGGGGTATGTTAAAAAATAAATGGGCTTTCACAACTTTCCAGCATTCCTTCTCTGACAGGCTAGAAACTTTTCAACTTTCCTTGTATTTCAAACACAACTGAGATAATTCTTTCATGTTTTAAGACAGTGGGACGTGAAATTATGCAGAAGTTAACAAAATTGCTTGTGGGTTGTATGACATTGTGGTTTACAATATATAATAAAAAAGAATTTAAATGACTCCAAATAATTAGGGTGTATATATATATATGTAAAGTGAAAAAACTGTTGCTCAGGAATGAATAGAAATCAAAACATTTATTAGCTTCTGAGGATTTCTAAAATTATTCTAGATAATTATCATACATTTATTGAAGCCTTATATCCCAACACACAATTAGGAGTCAGGTTGAAACTGAATACTAACTTCTATTTCAAAATAAGCATATTTTACAAACACCCAAAAAAAAAAAAAAAAAATATATATATATATATATATATATACCAGGGATGCAATGTCATAAATTAATATGGCAAAAAAAAGCAGAATAAATATTTATAATGATATACAACCAACATTTGTACAAACATTCATATCAAAATCCTTGAATATTCAAATTACTATAAAGTATACAACATGTATGCCGTTTATTTCCAAGATTATTATTTAATGTTAACTAGGTAATTTCACGTTAGCATCTTCATCAGTTTCTATTCCCACCTCTTCATATAACACTTTCTTGCTTTTTGGATAACCCTCCAATATTGCATCCAACATATCTGCTGCCATGCGTTTTCTTTTACGCCATTCCTTGACGCATTTTTCATTTTCACCGTATATCTCATCTTTTTCTTGGGATGTTATTACAGTATTAGTGTTGGATTTTAGGTTTTCTAATTTTGATTTCAATGCTGAAATTTCACCCTCCAAAGTGCTGATTTTCGATTCTATTTCCGGCGTGGTCAAACTCGAAGTCAATGAAGTAAGTTTAGATTCTGCATTACGTATTGTCTGTTGAATATCCTGAAGAGTGGTGGTCAAATTATTAATTTCCGCATCCATACATTTTAGGTCGTCTTCTTTAACTTCTGGAAATTGGTCCTGGTTAGCAAAATATACTTTTTGCTTTCCGTATGTCTTCTCTGTAATTTTACCTTCATGGGCCAGCACTTCTGCTGCCCTAGTCACCGCAGTCTTCCCATGTTCTTTGTGTAAGTTATTAAATATATCCACAACACTATAAGGTCTGTTTTGCTTTAATAAATAATCCAAAACTGCTTGCATAGAAGCAGCATCTTTGGATTTACTCATTTTTAAACGAATGTATACACGCTAAGCAGAAAACTGGCTAAATGCACTCTCAAATAAACACAACATAGCATTTGGTTTGTCAACTGTAGAAGTACAAAGATATCCTTTAAGCTGTAAATAACAAAACGCCTTTGAACCACCCACGTGATATTACTTAAACAGTAAATTAATCAAACATTTTCTTTACATCATCCACGTACACCAATAACACCTACAAACTTCGCGCTTCTACACAACTAATTCTGGGCCATACTACCACGCCATCTGCCAGCCGTTTCATTATAAAGTATGATAACGTGGCTTAATAAAAAAATATATTATATAATATGAAATATTAAACAACATGAATAACTGGAATCTGAATTATTATCACATTTAAAATATGAATTTTTAGGTGTAATTGGAATAGTTTTATTAAATGAATTTATTCAATTTATTGATAGCTGAAAAAATGTGCGCTGGTTAAGCTCCACCAGGTAGCCAGGTGTGAAAGATGGCTTCCATACCTGTAGAAGTTGGATGCGTGGCTATTGTGTGAATGGTGAATTTTTGTGTGTTCAGTTGTTTTCGATGCGAAAAAAATGAACTCGTCAAATATACGCTGGTGTATTTCGTACTAATGGATTATGCTGTGAAGGAGTAACTCCTCATTTCTCTTAGGAAGTTTCAGGTAAGTTTGTCTCTTTAAACTCTTGGTTAACTTTTCAAAAGTACAGAGCCGTCTGCCGGTATAAATGACTCGAATGCAGATTGTCAACAGGTAGTGTGTCTTGTCGTGTGGTGCGATACGTAGCTTTGCTTAACAGGGGGGGCCCTTTTTCTGGATTAATTTTCAAAACGAGATTTAAAATGGAGAGAAAGAGAGATAGATAATGTGACATTTTTATTTTCATATGTTTTTCTAAATATACAACATTTTGTATTTCAATAGAAATTTAAATTTACAGAAATCCATGGATTATTTCACATTTTATTTTGATTTCGAGGTAATGAAGATTGAATTTTATTTACGAATTGCTTTCTATTTAGTTGTTAAATGTTAAACTTGATGGCAAACGCTAACAATGTGGAGACATTCTCCCCCCTCCTATGTTTATTTTATGAAGTATGTTGCTTAAAAATTCGCCAAAATGAACCGGAAGAGGACTAAAACTATAACACGTTCCGTGAAGTGAAAATATTTATTTTTAGTAGTCACGAATTCGAAAATTATGTACATTTTTCGGGTACGTGACTACTGCAAAATATGCTAAAAAAATTTGCCAAAATGAACCGGAAGAGGACTAAAGCTGTAACATGTTCCGTGAAGTGAAAATGTTATTTATTTTTAGTAGTCATGTATTCGAAAAATATGCACATTTAGCAAAAACAGTTGTACGGTGACATTTTATATTTTATCTTCTCCAAGTATTTATAATTACCTGCAGTGCCATATCTAGGTACGAGCAGACTAGATGTTCGCCTGGGGCCCGAATACCGATGATATTTTAATTTTTTTAAATATAAAAAAAGTTTTTCTTAATATAATACTTTATTTTGCCAAGAAAGAATTAATGGATTGGCCATTAATCATGTCACTAGAACAAGATGTATTGAAAGATATAAAAACATCAGACGTTATAGACAAATTTATATCAACTAAATATCGTAAGGTGATGATTTGAAAACTTTTAAGTCTGTATAAATAATGTACTAGTCGTTAAAGTTTAAATTACTGATTATGATTTGAATAATTTTTGGGTGTTTCCTTTTTTTTCTCCATTTTAAATTCCACCTTTAATATTTGCAAGGGGGCCCCAGATGAATATTTCGCCCGGGGTCGACAAAAGTCTAGGTACGGCACTGGTTACCTGTAATTTATTCCAGCATACCAGCTGATAAATTCCAAGGTTCACAAATTATAGTTATTCAGTTGTATCTAGTTTCTTTTTAAAACTACTCTAAATCTACTTAGAGCTCTCTGCCTCCACAAGCTAGAGCTTAATAGCACTTTGCAATTATTACATTTAATATTATCGCTTTATTTATAATACTAAGTGAAATATGGAATATAAAACATTTTTTAAAAATGCTATGAAATTCTACTGAAAAATATAAAATATACTAGGTTCCGCCTAAAGATAATAATATACAATTTCACTCCGTAAGGAAGAGGGGGGGGGGCGAGGAATTGTATATAGTCTTAAAACTTGTGTATTCTCTTGATCTTCCGATATATTATTACAACGGAACCTTGATTATTCGTGTTAGACATTCAGCCCATCTTTTTTTTAAATATTATTTAACTTTTTTTTTTTTTTTTTTTGCCTTGACAGCATTTTTTTTTTAGAAGCTTGTCGACAGTTGAATTTCGGCTTGCAGTGAAGTACAAACAAAAAATTTTTAGTATTTATTTGAATTTATAAAATGAATGTACCGTGGCTCAAAACACTTGCAACTTCTCCTGCCTCATGTGGCTGTTTTCATTGAAATGGCAATCAAGTGTCACTGTTTTTATGCTCTGCGTGTATCTTTTTGTTATAAAATTTAAATTCTTAAATCGAATCGTTTTATATTTAAAGAAAATTAAAACCAATATAGCCGAAAACAAACAGGCCCCCGTAGCCAAGTGATCAAGTAAGAGTGGTCTTGACCACTCGGTTAAGCACAGGCTTCTTGAGTAGACCGGGGTTCCAGCCGATGACAGATAGGGACCATTCCCTTAATACGACTTGCTGAAAACGGTGGCGTGGTATACCTTCATGGTGTCCAAGGCAAAATGAAATTTGGGGCCCATCTAAAGAAAAAACTAATAAAGAACATTTTCAATTTCATTTTATTGTGAGAAACAAAACAAACAAATTATATGACATAAGAACTAGATTTAAAATTTAATACGTAAAACCATTTTTGAAAAAAGCGTAATTTTCAAATTAATCTTCAAGTAAAGTTCATTAACCTTGGCAGGTAGAAAGTTCAGTTTTCGATAAAAATCACTTAAAAATATTAGTAAAAAAACAGCAATGGGTTTTGGAAACAGTGATTTTGGGGCCCCCCTCCCTTCTGATCTGGTCCCTTGGTAGATGTCTTTTTTGCCTATAGGATAACGCGCCACTGGCTGAGAAGGTTCTCCGTCCTGCAGTACACTGACAATGGCTGCAGATTATTATTATTATAACCCAAAACAGTTCCAACAGAAGATGATGTTATCAAAAGTGTTGGACATCGTGACATTCATATAAGCAAGGCGCCGAGGAGGGGAGGTCGGCATCCTCGGATCTGAAGGGAGTAAGGAGGCTTGGTGAGGATGTTTTCTCCAGGGCCTGTGCTCGTTCTCAGTGACCCTGCATGTAAGTGGTCAGAGAATAGTTTTCATATAGTGTAAGGTCGCCTTTAATACAGAAGATATCCTATGAGCTAAACTTTCTAAATTTGGCAAGTGTAAATGGACATATTTTACCATTTTTTGCTGGGGAAACTTAAAGCTTGTAAAGTCTGACTCCGTGGTTGATTAGACACACACACAATTCATTTCAGAGGTGCCTAATAGAGTTTCTACCAGGCCTCTGTGATAGTCATTCCACTTCCTGTATACAGTACTGTAACTGTTTCATTCAGTTAGTTTTATGTTCAGATGTATAACGAATGAGATAACCCATTCATTGAATCATCCGAAGGGGAAAAAAAAAGATTTCTGGTGTTCTCTGGTCGGTTTGCTTGTAACCTTGCTATTATCATGTTAGACTGAATAGCTCAGCCCACGGAATGAGAAAGCCCATAAAGTTCCTGGCTACTTGACTGGATTAGAACCCTGGCGTTTTCAGCTCAATGTGGAAAAGGGTTTCTTTTCAATATCAGTGTTATTACTTATTATTAAATGTTATTAATAATACATATAATTGCATAAGACGATGATGAGACCGCATTTGGAATATTGTGCTAAGCTCTGGAGACGGATTAGATCGCTGTCCATTTCGATAATGGACAGAAGTTGTGGACTGTAAGCTTGGAAACCAGACACCTTAGTGGGTTATATGGCACTGAACGGAATCAGAATCAAGTTTTAATTTTAATAGCACCAAGCTTTGTCATTTATATCCGTATTTTCCTGCAGAAGCGCGTGTTCACGAACCGTATGGCATGTTCCAAGGATGAAAAACCAGACGAACTCATAGGCATAAAGTATAATCCCTCCGTCTGAGATGGGCGAACTGCAGCCTCGATTGAAGAGGATTTTAGGAATTCTTCCAGTTGTCAATGGAAATCGAACCGAGACCTTTTCAGTGGTAGACAGCAATGTATCGTGTCGACTGTGCTGCCACGGAGTAACCTCGAAGGTAATCAACGAAATGGAGGAGGGGATATATTCTCACTATAGCAGTGGTTACACAATATGCAGCTTATCTCTAATAGTCCAGTCCTCCACTGTTCAGTGTTGATATTCCCGATCCCACAATAACCCTACCTTCTCGTTTTTTAATGACCGAAGTGGAACTATATTCAGTCGTTGGTTGCTATACCCCATTCGTGGCAAGGTAAGAGATTTGCATTTTGAATTTCCTCTTTGGTTGACGCTGTTGCACTACATTTCACTGTTATTTGACTGACTGTAGCTTTTCTATTACCCTGCACACAAGTCTTATCATCTTCCGTTTGTCTTTCGCATTGACGAAATTATGTTTCCGACCATAGAATGCCGTTGGGTTGATGTTGTAAAATGTATCGATGTCTAACGGCACCAGGGGTTTCCCCCATCTCCGCGTTGTTTTCTGGCCTTCCCATTTCTCTGGGAAGGCCAGAGCTTTAAAAGTGTGTGGATTTTGTATATGTGTAGTGTTGTATCGTTGTTCATCTGGCCATTTAGCCGCTGGACCCCTGCTGAGGCCCAACGTTGCCCACACTTGGCCCCGTGGAGGCAGACCAGATATACAGTAGTATGAAGTTTTCGGGTTGATGTTGTTTGATTATTGAACCAAACTCGATACACCTGCGACACAACTTGAAAACTCCAGCAAGGTTACGCTTTCTGAGATATTCATACCGACGCCGACTATTTTGCCACTTTCAGAGTCACTTAAATCGTTCGTCTTGTCTATTCTTGCAATGAATTGCACACAAACATGTCCCTACCCAGCTGCCCGTTTGTTTAATATTACATGGTATTAATACGTGATGCTATTAGCATTAGTAAAGGCACATGATGCAAGAAAGCAAACTTATATAGCATCAGCCAAAAAAATAAATATATATATTAATTTCACGCATCCACTCGGTCCAAATGTTTGTCTAGTTCTGCCTTGAATCTATTTAAGCTATCAACTTCTACAATGACAGATGGAAGAGCTATTTCTGAAAGCTTTCCGTTTCATGGAAAGAATATGTACCTAATAAAGTGGCTATTCAGTGTATTATTGTAATGTGAGCTCTTGCGATATAAAATTATGAGCTGAGGCTTTAGTATTATTATTTTTTTTAAATAAGAACAAAAAAAACCCCTACTAATCCTAGGCAGTGAATCGTATAATTTAAAGTCATTGTCCCATAATTATTATTGCCTTTTCGATTGAGGAAGGCATACCCATTCATTGTGTATGTGGAATGCTTAAAGATTCGCTCGAATCTATCTTGTGACAATGTACAGTATGTAAACTCAATAGGTTTGCACTTTTATCATTTGCAACAATTTTCATTTAAGTTTTATTTCATTATAATGATTTCACTTCTTTCAATTTTTTCACTTTTCATTCACAATCATCCACTTCTAATTTTTTTAAAATTGGTATGAATTTTGTAATGTTATGCAAGCTTCAGGCGCATAATTATTTAATAAATTGCAGTGTTAAATGTTTCTTAAAAATCAAGATGTTACGTATCTTTAAAAAAAAATGTAATTTAAAAATTAAATCATTCAGGCTGTGAAAATATTTACTGGTTATTAAAAATTATATTAAGATATACACTGAGTGGACAGAAAACCTAGTAATGGGTAGGCCCACCTTTCGCCCTGATAAGGGCAGTCACAAAGCCAGGAATTGAGTTCACGAAAGCGTTCCACAGGTATTTCCATCCATGCTTGCTGCACTGCTATCCATAATTCCGTCGCATTCCTGGGTTATGGATCCAAAGCTAGAACGGATCTTTCCACAGCATCCCAAAGATGCTCCACAGAGTTCATGTTCGGTGAACGAGGAGGCCATTCCATGAACCTTGTTCTAGTCACCACGGCTCTGTGGGGAGGCGCATTGTCCTTCTGGAAGAATCCATTGCCCTGTGGGTGCACGATGACCATGTAGGGATGCAAATGGTCTGCAAGGATGGACACATAATCTGGACCGTTCAGAGATCCATCTAGACATACCAGAGGTCCCAACGTGTGCCAGTTGAACACGCGCCAGACCATTACCCTGCACAGTTCCTTGTTGACATGACGGGTGCAAAGCTTCGTGCAGTTTCCGCCATATATGCACTCTCCCGTGCGCTCGAAATAACTGGAAATGGGATTCATCAGGCCAGGAGACCCGTCTCCAATCATCTAAGGTCCAGTGCTGATGTTCTTTCGCCCAGTTGACGCGCAGAGTCCTGTGTCGTGATGTTAGCAATGGGACTCTGGTGGGTCGGTGGCTCCGATAACCTATTGCGGCTAATGGTCTTGGTGGAGACGTTTTTGGCATCTCTCTCTCGTTGAAGACTGCGGTGATTTGTGCCACTCGCTTTCCGGTTGACTGAAACAATGCGAGACAGACATCGATGGCCACATTCACGATGAGATGTTATTCCGGAAATGGCGTATTCCCGATACACTCTTGATACTGTCGAACGGGGATAGCGCAATTTCTGTACCACCTCCGCGATAGTGACCCATGCGTTGGGCACCCACTATCATCCCTCTTTCAAAGTATAGCTAATGCGCCAATAAAATCAAAACCAATCTTTCCGAATCTGTTAACTCACGACGTTTATCCATACTGACATCGAATTACCATATACGTGGATGCAGTGTACTTATATAGCGGTGGGTTCGTCCACTGGCGAGAGGGTGTGACAGCGTCGTGCCATGAATCTTATGAATTCTATCCTTTCAGTGTAATTGATAAGAGATTAATACAGTGAAGGTTGGAACATCTTAAAACCAAGAATTATAATAAAATAAGAGACGAACAGTAAGCTGACAATTAATACTATAATTAGCATGATAAAAACTTAACTCTTTATATTCAAGCAGAGCTGAGCCTAGACTTTTTTGCCACCCGAGGCGAGATGTGAATATGACGCATCTTATGCATGGTTTTTAGCAAGTCAGAAACGAAATTTCAGTATGCTGTTTAATTTTAAACCATTATAGAACTATGAGCATTTGACGTTAGACCAATGTTTTACCCAGCATAATAAATTAATTAATTTCCGTTTTTTTTTTTTTTTTTCTTTTTCTCCAGACAGCCGAGGCCAGTGAGTTTACATATTTATTATGACAGAATACATAGTTAATCAAGGACAGCCAGATTTTTGGCACCACAATAAGCACCATCCTCCCAACGCTGGGTGGAAAAGGCCTGGGTTAGAATCCCGTCAATGACGCAAGAAATTTTTATGGTATTTATTTACAACATTGCTGAGTTAATTGGGTCTCAGGCGGTTGTTACATGGAATTTTTTTCTCCCTGAAACTCGTGTTTTTCATCCAACAAAAAAAGCAGATTACTGCAGAACACAGGCAACTTAAGGATATACACGGTGCAATATGGTCTAAGTCGGTGATGTGCCTAAAACCCGGCAATAGCAACTCGTACAGACTCGAACCCGCCGTCTCCTTACTTGTGGGCGCTTGTGAGTTACAGTAATCATAAATATTTCTAATATTAGTATAGTATTAATATGTGCAAATGATTAATCTTTATTTGTCTTACGAAATATAAATATAGTGGTACATTGGTCCGGGACAAATTCCCTTCATGGCAGTAAATGCCAGGGGATAGGAAGCGGACTTTTTCTGCATTTTCGCCATCGTGCCGGGCAATTCATTCCAATGAATTACCTACCATGTTGCCTAAATTTCATGAGATCAGCCTTCTGTTACACGATTTACATCCCCAAAATTTTGTATCTGTGGCTCCTCGTTCTTCTCTCTCCCTCCCTCCCCTAAAAGTGAAAATACACCTCCGTTGATTTACTAATTCCCTTAAGCGCCTTATATATCTCTAGATTTCCCCCTAAGATTCTAAACTATTGCCGAGCTTTGTAGTCCGCATCCCCTTGCTAGTTCCCTTCTTTGAATCCATTCAAGTGCGCCTAAAATCCTATAACAACAATATATACAAAGAGGCTGTGAAGTGGGTAGTTTTAAAATCAATAGCCCCCATGCTTTTTGAAACGCTGAGTTGGAGCTAGTATTATTTATAATTACATTAAACGCTCGGTGCCTTTCGCAAATGACGCCCGGAAGTAGTTGACTCCTTTCCTCACCTGTTGGCTCGATCCTGTATACAAGAAATTAGCCGAGGCAGTGACGTAGAAGAGGTTACAGATCTCACAGAAAATTCACGATATGACACTACTTTCTTTTTACTAGCTTTCAACACTCTGTTAACAGTGGTAGTATTGCACACTGGTAAAAAACACTATAGAGGTATTTATTGAAACAGCTCGTGTTTCCTGCGAAATTAGGATTAAGTTGAATAAAGTTTGTTTGCCCTTGATGAAATGTTGGTTCTTATTTTGCATAAGGTATAGGTTTCTTCTAAACGTGGCCAGATGACAGAAAAGTCACGTTTTTAATCTTATAAAAATATTCAGTGCCCGTATGTGTGTGTTTTTAAGATGATAACAATACTCACTTTTGTTCTTGTGTAAGCAAACACCAAGAATTTTGTATTGTAGAGTTTGTATGTAGTGCTGGAGCAGTGAGAAGTTGCAGCAGAACCCAAGGGAAATAATGTTCAGGAAAATAAATATATTTTGTTGTTGTTGTTGTTTAGGAGTGGACGCCCGTGCCAACCTAAATGGGGCATAGGATATGTTCAAGCAATTTGGAAATACAAAATTGTTGTCATTTCAGCAGGGCTGTGTTAAGATGAAAGCCTGAAGTGATCGCATACAGATGCAAACACTCAGGGGGCTTCGCTATTCGAAGGTAGAGTACTCGTTTTATCCTTTGATGAAAAATATCTCTAATGTAATACATATTTTGGGACATCTTCCCTACTTCGGCTTTCATGTTTAAATACGACCAGTTGATGTCGCAAGCTTTCTACTATGTGACAACTTACTGTCACACCCCTTGTAATGCAGTTGGGGTCCTCTTCTTGTCCTATTTTGTTCCATCTACCTATCATGGAGTGGACATGCCTTTTATATCCTACTTTTAAGGTACGCTTCTATAAATAACATTACTGCCCTGTGGTGAAGTGCTACAATACATGTTAGAGGACAGTGTATATATGATTGTTTACATATTTATCGCCATGTCTTGCAGGCACGTGCAAGACGTGGCGATCAATTTGATAATTAAATTTGATGCACCGGGACCTCTACACAGAAGGGAACCTCATAAACATTTTTAAATGGTTACATCATAGTTTAAAAAAGAAAAGGTCCCCAATACAATTGCATGGCCCTGTATAAATATCAGTATGAGAATGTCCCCTTAAAAATGGCCCTTGCAGCAGCCTGTTTCTTGTCTCCTCCATGGCTCTATTCATTGCCATTCGGTTGAATTATGCTAGGTAGTCATTGTGGTGAGTCATCAAATCAATAAGACTGTAATCAGACTTTGTTGATTTGACATGCTGTTGGGCCACCACCGATTCGGATTACTACTCCAACACGACTTAGGAGGATTCAAAATATTTTGAAAATTAGGACGAGGAATATTCGACGGTTCATGTAATAAAACTATCTTCAGTTCCTGGAGTGATGTGGGCGAGGGACTGTGCTGACGAACACTTCTTTTCTGATCATGGTTGATTTGCAACCCACTGACTACAGATGGTCAGTGGGTTGCAGATTAACCTAATTAGCCGATTCGTGTTTGAACAGGTGTTGCTCAAACAGCTCTCTCATACGTTTGGCGCAATGGCTCTTGGCATTATCAGCACCCTTCTAGCCAACCAGCTGTACAGGGGGTGAAATCAAACTTAATAACTGAATAATAATAATCTTGAAAGTATCCCCACTCCATAGATGTAAGAATGCACCATTGTTAGGTGTTCGTGATGTTCAGATAATATTGCTCTGGTGTTCATGATGCCCTCAACTAAGATCGGGAGACAAAGCTGTTAAAGAAACATGCTCCATACCATTGTACCTCCATCAGCCATACTGTCAGTATTAGGTATGATTGCCTGCACACCTCCTGCATCAACCTTTGCGTGCACGGTACCAACGCAGCCCTATTTTCTTGTTGCTGTCCGAGATCAGTGACTTTCGTGAACTTCCACTGCCGTATTGCATTCCTTGTAGTGATCTTCGTATGGTTCGAGTACTAATGCCTTGTGATGTTCCTGTATTAAATTCAGAGGTTAATTTTTTCCATTGTCTTGCCACGATTACACTTGATAATCCTCTCCGAACATTGAGCACTTCGCTCCGTTGCCTTACGTTTTTTCAGTTACTTCTCTTCACGGATGTGATTCCGTGAATTTTTCCATTTAAAGACTCCAACGCCACCCTAAAAAGTGCAACCGTCCTCTCTCTCTCTACTGTAGAATCTGCTAAACGCACGTTAATAATCATACCTCTTTAGAAATCCGTTTCTATCCAATTCTGTTCCACATTGCTGGTAAACTGGTTTGGACATTGCTGGGGCTACATGTTATGCTTCCTGCGACCCCTTCAATTTACATATTTTTTCAGAGATTGTTGCATATAGCGTCCCCAAACGTCTATGACCTAATAGAGTTGCTAGGTACTGTATTACCATAGGAACAGACGTGCCATTGGTGTGGTTCATTTAGAAACGACTTCTTTTGCTCATGTGGTTCCCTATGGTTCCTGAGATACTTGGTACTTCTAGCCTCCGTGATAAAATGGATTTCCTGTGTCTTACATTGTTTCTGTGCCATTGATATTGTAGCTGGAGCTTCAGATATTTCTGGTTTTTCAGGTCCTGTGCGATGTCATTCATCAGCTGTTATCTGGCTTTCTTTTTTTTTAAAGTACAAATCGCCCTCAGTTTGGGCGATTTATTAATTAAAAAAAAAAGATCAGCTTGCCTTGCCTCTTTTGGGCAAGACAAGCTGATGGTGATATCCCATTACCGGTTGTGCTTCTCAGTATAACAGGAATGGGTTTCCCTGTTATATTGACACATGTCCTGCTCCACATGCTAGCCAAGTAACCATAATTTCTATAGTCACTTAGGTCAAATGGACAGACACTCAACATAAACAACAAAATAAACACTGCACTACAGACCTAGATGTCATTACACTGATTGGCCTTTATCAGAACGGTATCTACACACATAACATACGTAGTTGCCATAGTATGGCCGGGGCCGCACATACAGGACAAATAAAAATAATAATAAAAAAAAACCATCCATGATCTGTTATATTACCTGATGTACAACAATCACTGTATTTAACATGGAGAAGCAATCGTAACTGACGAAATGAAGATAAATCTCTCTCCATGTTTGCAAGAGAGGGATGGTATTCTTGTTCGCATCCAGGTGTTATAAAAAGCTTTGACCCGATACTGATTGTACACAATGTTCGGAATCGGAAGAATGCTCAAATTAGGTCCGCTGCCTAAGTCAATTAAGGCTGCACTTGGAATGCTGTGTCCAAGTATGAAGATCGCACCTAAAAAAATAATCAATAATAATAAATAAATAAAAAAGATATTAAGTTCTTGAAAGGAGCCAAAGATGGGAAAGAAAGAAATAGTTTTGTGAGATCATCAAAATGGCAATGACTTTGAATATGTGGGGTGCAGAACTTAGTAACCAGGCCACTTCTAAGGGGGCCTGGTTACTAAGCTAGAATATCACCAGTGGATCGAGACTGACGGAATCCATACTGGTGATCATTGAATAGATGGACGGTTTCTAGACAGTTTAAAGAGTTGGCGGTTAATTGATTTCTCCATTACTTTAGAAAGAGTAGAAATAAGTGCAATGGGATGGTAATTGGATGGGAGGGAATTGACACCCTTTTTTAGCCTTTTCGAAATCTAGTTTGGCCTGATTAATAACTGCTTTACAATTGTTACGAGCTTTGATGCAGGCAGAAAATGAGGAAAGTTGGATACAAGCCAATTACGATATGCAACATTCTTTTCTTGAACAGCCTTAGCACATTTATTGGAAAACTAAGGTTTAGATAAAGGATGAGATTTTAAGATGGAGTGTGGAATAAAGGATTTCATCCCTACAAGAATAATTTCACTGACACGATCTGAGCAAACGTTGACATTAGAAGTTTTGAAACAGTAATCTGACCAAGGAAAAGAAAAAAAAAAAAATTGCAGATAATCCCATTTTGCCTTCTTGTAATGCCAAACAACACGAGGTTGAGAATGGTGACGAGAGAAAGGCTCCTTTGGAGAAGAGGCCACCACCAAGTTGTGATCTGAGGTACCTAGAGGACCACTCACCTCGACCGTTACTTAAAACGGTTATTTGTAAGAAAAAGATGTTGGCTGTGTGGTTAGGATTGTCTGGTATTCTGGTAGGTAAATGAACAATCTGTGCGAGATCATTAGTAATTGCAAAAGCCTCAGCATCTCAACCAGCTGAGTCTTTGTAACTAGAAAACGGAAGCCAGCTGGAGTTGTGAACATTAAAGTCACCTAGGAAAATTACCTCACTGTTAGGAAAGTTGGACTGGAGAAATTCAAGGTTCAAAGAGAGCAAGTCAAAGAGTTCCAAGTGATTAGTAGAGTTAGAAAAACCCATACAGGCAACATGAATTTGACAGAATGTGCTAGAGCGATTTTAAGCAAGAAGAGATTCTAAATTACTAAGTCTCTGACAGGGAACATCAGAACGGCATATGCACTAATACCATCTTTGAAGCAAAAGGAATCAATTAAGCAGTGGTTGAATCAACTGATAACTGGGATTCTGAAGAAAAAGTACATGGGGTTTGGCAGACTGTAAGTGGAAATGGTCATCATTGATATCAGAACTGAAACTAAGTATATATTTGTGAAATGAAGAAGGAAGTATTTGTGGATTTAGACCTTTTCGCAGATAAGTTTATTCTATTAGTTTGACAATCCATGGTGTATTCAGTAGTAAGAAAAGATGGGGGGGGACATGCTGTATGAAGTAATGAAATTTTTGGATATGGCATAACATGGTAAGAATATACCAAGCTCCTTGACATTACGTGGCCTTGACAATGCCCCCCGCATACACACACTACTCGGACTCCCTCCAGTCACTATCTGGCCTGCGTGTGTAGCACAGTGGTATCGTCACCGTCCACCATACACCGGGTGGAAAGGCCCGGGTTCGAATCCCGTCGATGACTCGCGGAACTTTAATGGGCTGTTTTCACTCCGTGGCTGCGTTACTCGGTCTCAGGCGTAGATGGTGAGGTTTCCCCCCACCCCCAGAAATGGGGTTTTTCGTCCAGCAAACAGGCAAATCGACCATAGAACACACGCAATTAACAGACATAAGATATACAGCACGGCAGATGAATTTCATTATTCGGGTGGCCTAAAAATAATACTTTTTAGTCACCAACTGGCAGAGTAGAGGTAGCAAGATTATACACTAGCTGATCAGGAAGCCTCCTAGAGTGTTACCAATAGGTTCGGTCTGGTGTACTAACTAGCGGCCGGCTTGCGAACACCGTTTTAGAGCTGTACCCTCGAAATGTAAGGAAGATTGGATCTCGCTATGATGTCCATCATAATCTCAAAAGACATCAGTCATACGGTATGATTGGGAGGGTTGTCGCTTTGCTCTGGAGACTAAACATGCGTTTCACCGCTTCAAGCAAAGTGGTGATATTGCACTGGTTGATGAGGGTCATCTACCACCTAATATTTCCTGGTAACACAGAGGGGCATTCCTCCGTGTGGTGATTTGGCTCTCACAGACCGACCGGACTTTGCCGAAATTAGGTCCACTTGAATTGAGGGTCACCGGACATCAGTTCCATCAGCGATTTAGACTCCCAGGTAGCAAGCCCAGCTGGGCTTGCTACCTGGTTAATGATTAATTAATTCCAACCATTGTTAATGATTGGAATAAGCTATCTCCGTGGTAGTTGAGACTGACAGCTTGGAAAAGTTCAAAGGTCAGTTGGACAGTTACTTGTGTCAGGAGGTTGTTTATTTTCTTTTGTTATTTATTGATTTATTTTTTCTTTTATTATTTTTTTATTTTTTATTATTTTGTTATATTTTCATTTTTATTTTTTTGGTTAGAGTGCAGCAAAAAGTCTGTTTTCCTTCCACTGTATCCGTAATACAATTCTAATACATTTGACAATCTATATTTTTGAAAAGTCAGCTTGGCATGCTGTCAAAACAATTCAACTACAATTCTGGATAAATGGAAAGCTCGTCTTATAATTTTCTTTGGTTAAACATATTGTGCTTAAAAATCGTAAAAATGATAATTGCTGTTTATCAACTTTGTTAATGAACGTGTCTTGTGTTTCATCTTTTTTTGGATGGTTTTAATCGAGGCCTTAGATCGCCCTACAGATTCTCTCTCTCTCTCTCTCTCTCTCTCTCTCTCTCTCTCTCTCTCTGTGTAATACGTAATGTAATATCAAACAGTGTACGAGTATTAACGATTGTGATATGCATGTTTTTGTTGACCGCAGGGCAAAGCCCCAGACAACTCCAAAAGGCGAACCTACACCTTCATTAGCTGGAAACAGATGGCGACAACCGTGTATGTCAGCAGCTGCTTTTTTGTTTGTATTCTGCTTGGAAAGATTGCATGGCTTCCTGGGAAGCTATACAAAGGTGGGCTTAGTTCATTGAAAACAGAAGCCTGACAGATACACGATGGGATGAAATCACTGATAAGTTGGGTAGACTAGACATCATACAATTCAGTATAATAACTGCCTAACAGATAGCTTGTTGAATGTGCCAATTTAAAGAAATATGAATAGGCGGATCGTTTTTAGGGGCATTAGCTTATATGCGTGAAGCGCCTGTTGTCTTCACCACGTCCGTCTGCATGTAATAACTCAACTCCGAACCGAATGGATGGATTTTCATAAAATTTTATATTTGCTCTTTTAAAAAAAAATTTCAGAGCCATCCCACATTTAATTAAAATTGGACCGTTTGGATGGATTTTCGTGACATTTCATATTTGCCTCTTTAAGAACGATTTGTCGAGCTATTTTAGATTTCATTAAAATTGAACCAATAGAAATCTGGAAATTATTTGTAATTATCCCCCCCCCCCCAATACATATCACATAGGCTATCCATATACAGTATATTGTAGCTGAAGTACTGGATATTGTTTGTTGCCGTTTGTTGACTGGAAGAATGAATGGGTAATATGGCGGATGCGCAGAAACGAAATGTTCTCGGTTTGCGCATGTTTTTTTTTTTTTTTTGAGTAATTTATGTGTAATTAAGCGCTCCGTCTATTGTCTTCACCATGTCCACCCGTCAGCATGTACTGATTCGGCAAAAAAGATTCGAACCATCCGAAATTTCAGTAACGTCGAACCAATAGAAATCCGATATTTATTTGTTTATTATTATTATTTTCTTTTCATATATATCACATAGCTGTCCGTATATTGTGTTTATTATGTGCGTATGGCAACAAACATCTATTATGTTTGTTGCCATACGCAGATTGGAGGAATAAATGCGCAGAAACGAAATGTTTTTTTTTTTTTTTTTTTGTCCCGCACAATCAACTTGCTAAAAAACTAAGCCATTATGGAATACTTGACCCTATCCTGGTTGATGAGTTATATTTCATATCGAAAACATAGGGTGATCATCGGACAGGAAGTCTCAAGGGAATTTTTTCCATCGAGAGGAGTACCACAAGGATCATCTCTTGGGCCTCTTTTATTCACCATCTTTGTCAATGATCTACCGAAATTTGTTGAGAGAGGTGACATTAAGATCTTAATGTTTGCTGACAATGTGAAACTATATTCACGTATCAACAGTCAAGATGATGCAGTTGACCTTCAGGCTGCTCTCAACTCTTTCACTAATTGGGTTGCTTTGAATGGTCTGGAGGTTAATCCTAGAAAATGCAGCTCTATTTCCTTTGCAGCTTCGAGGAAAACTAAGGTTTTAGTTAATCAATATTGCATCAGGGTAATGCCGATTTCCAGAGTTGCCGAAGTTAAATATCTGGGAATTACTTTTACATCAGTAACTCTAGATTAGAGATATCCAGGACGTGGGTTTGATAAACATGTTAGAAATATATTAAACCAAGCGAAAAATCAAATTGGCTTCATTAAAGGGCGGACGTACAGATTTCAAGATCCGCAGTTCTCTGTGCTCCTATTCAGAACAACTGCAGTCCCTATACTGGAGTTTGCTTTTCCTATATGGAATCCACACAATGCATAAGTGATGCAGCAAATAGAATCGCTGCAGATGAAATGTATCCACTATCTTTCCAGACGTAATCCCATGTTTTACCACAGAATCTTCTACCGGAATCTCTGTTTCTACTTCAAGCTTCAATCTTTGGAAACTCGGCAAACTGTTCTTGATCTAAAACTGTTGTACCATATCTTCGCTGTTTCTATCTACCTGCCGGATCTTCTATGCCATATTGATCTTCCCGCTCCAGCGGTGACTACTATACAGAAGACTACATGCGACATCGGTAACTCTAGATTAGAGATATCCAGGAATTCCTTCTTCAAACGAACATTGGCATTCACGAACAAGTTTGAACTGGAAAAGGCTATGAACATGAAAGAGTTTCATAGAACTATTTGCAGCAGGTTGACTGGCTGACATGAGTTCTGGGTTAATGATGTCCTCATCAATTCGTGTGTATGTGATGATGATGTCTCCTGTAGCAACCTGCTCTCTTCAATTTTCTTCATGGCACTGGACTTGACTTCATGCCTGTTGTGTATATTATGTTAATTAATTATATGTTAAAATATTATATATTAAAAATAAATAAACTATTTGCTAACGCGTCTCAAATATAACGTTTCCCTCATTATCATGTGTTTTGATTTACGTGTTGAAGCATTAAATGCAACTGTATACGTTTTAAGGTACTAAGCACGATCACGCACAGAATTAAAATGTATAGAAGTAAAAGAAATCCCCAAATTGCTTGCGTATTCCTTTTTTGAAGTCCACCTTTTCTGCTTCTGAATGTCATTGCCCTCTTGCTCAGTGCTTGCTACTACTGTACCTCCGGCCAAATTCGTCCTCCAATCGAACACTGCGTCTCAGCCAGTACCGCGTCCTTCCTAAGGGTAAGCGGACCTACATGCCATACCTTTTAACGACCGCTTTCTCTCTATTTCTCTCTAAAGAATTCTAGTTCCGGATGAAAGGGTCAAAATGCTCTTCAGTTACATCCCTGCGACCGCAATATTCCTTATTAATGTATCGCACAGGTATAGGGGATGTAGATGCCCTGAAGCGAAGTAATGGCTGTGTTTTTATAGGGATGTAGATCAGTCAGATGATTAGGATGTTCTGTATTCCAAATATTGATGTAAACATTTACATTAATTTGATCGTAATCCAAGTAAAGGTGCCTTGGAAACTGTTAAAATTAGTGTCTAATTAAGTTTGGTGTCTTCAACATTCTTTGTATCTCACAGTTCCTTTTGGTATTAGTAAGGAATGATGCAAGGAATAGGTTTTTTTCTGTATCAGCAAAAATAAAATAAAATAAATGAATAATATTTATACTGTTTTCATTCCCAGGTAACCATCTAATTATGCTTTGAATTTACCCAGCCTCACTGCCTAAGCTATTTAGTTCTAGCTGCCATCGTAAAACTCATGAGATCCGGTCTCCTGTTAGTCCCTGAGATTTTATATTTGTGTCCAGTTCTTGTCTCACCTAACACATTCGTTTTATTCAACCCCTTCTAGGGAGCTATTATTATTATTATTATAAAGTAGTGGCACCATGGCTATTAAAAAAAAAAACAAAAAAAACCCAACGTCGTCAGTCATGTTGCCACTACTTTTTAAACAGCCCTCTTGAAAGGCAAGACCGTTAGATTATTGCTCTTGCAAGGATCAAGGTCGTATTACTATACCCCTTTGTCCTTAATATTAAGTTTATTAATGAATTTCATGATTGGAGCAGGGGAAAAATTCGTTAAGGGACATTATGGGAGTCAGAATAAACTGTAGTTTCATTCTCATGCTGGGACATGGCAGTACACTTTGACGCAGAGATAGTGCACTTTTTCTTTTAATATCCTGAACGACAACTCTTCAATTGTTTCGTCCATCAAGGTGATTGCTGAAAATCTGTAATCAGGTAGGTTCTCTTGATCACAGATTTAGAGCAATCAAATGTAGTATTCAACAGGATGTACTAATTTTAGTTGAGCTCTGCCACCCAGATTTCGGATCCTTAAAAAAAAATCTATGCAAAAAATGTTTTCGAACATATACTAGTATCCAAAATTAAGTTCAATCATTGTTAGAGTAATTACGAAAGTTTAAAATGAATTTCGACTTCTTGATATAACTCAATGATAAATCCAAATATACTGTATATGAAAATAAAATTTTGGTGTGCAAATCAGGCTACTATAGAAGTGCGCACTACAACAGCACTACTCAGTTCTGATCATCAGTGGTATAGAACGCATCTAATTAGATTTTCACATTCTGTAGTATTAGTAGTAGAAGGTAGTAGAATGCTGCACTGCATTCTACTATCTGTAGTAGAATGCAGTGCAGATGTTTCAGGATTCCAATAGTAATTTCACGTCTTTACATTCCAAGATAACCGGCCCTAACAACGAGACGCCGTAGGGAAATGACAACCAGGAAGCTTTCTCTCGAACTTTTAGCGGGCATGGGAGCCACAATCTCAGAGTAAACTGTATGTGTATATACACTCAATGATCACTGAATTATGACCACCTTCTTAATAGTGTGTCGGGCCACCGTTCGCACGGATAACAGCTGCTGTTCGCCTAGGCATTGACCCAATTAGATGTCCGAAGACGTCCCTAGGGTTCTGCAGCCATGCAGCCTGCAAAGATAGGGTTTCTGTAGAGATATGAAGGTAGAGATACCTCCCTATGTCTACAGGATAACGTTCAATAAATCATCGATGATTTATCTACCCGTATATTGTAACTCCCAAATCCGTTTCCTCCTCCACTGTTTTTAATTCAACCCCACCAAGTGTATAATTTATTTGTGGGTTGCTATTCCCCAAGTGTAATTAAAACATAGCTGTCACTTCTCTGACCATCTTTGAAGTCTGTTCAAGTCATCCTGAAGGAGCTCTGATTGGCAGTGATCATTAACAACTCTGCCAATCTTTTAAGTCGTCTGCAAATTTTGACACCACGACTTCTATCTTCGTCGATGTCATTTATAAAAATGAGAAACAACAGTTGTCCAAGAACCGATCCTTGAGGGACTCCACTCCTGACGTTACTCGAATATTCATTAATCACAACCCTCTGACTTCCGCCCTGCATCCACTCAGCAATCCATCTTAGAATCTTACTAATAATCCCAAGTTTATACAGTAACCTCTCATGAGAGACCGAGTCCAGGTTAAGTATCTGTAATACGAAAAATAAAATAATAATAATAAATGCATAATTAAATAAATGGAGACAAGCGTTATCTTTGATTTCCACGTCTGTATTTTGTGTATACACTGTATATACTAAAATAGAGCACGTTAACTGTTTCACTTTGGCTTTTGTATACTATTTATTTGGGCAGTACAAACAACACCAAAATTCTAAGAGCATAGAATGCGAATAAGAGCATAGAAAATACGACGGGGTGGTTAAAAAGTTCTGAGAACAGGGTATATAAAAATTGCGTGAAAAAAATTGTATGTTAGTTAGTGTCTTATCCACTTTCTAAAATTTCATTTTTTTATGTTGGTAGATGGAAGAAGAATAAATATCCAGAAATTGGAGCATCGTCCAGTAATCAAATTTTTGACCAAAGATTTTTTTTTTTTTTTTTTTTTCAAGGATTAAACTGTTTGCAGATTAAATACAATAAGTATATTGAACTTCGGAGTGACTACATTGGGGGGGGGGGAGCATAGAATTTTGTACCTGCCTTTTGTATTACGTTCTCCGAACTTTTTGTCCATCCTTTGTTGCTAGGGGTGATGGTAAACCAGAATAGTTCAAAAAGAAATAAATATTCATTAGTGTTGTCCGAATTTTTAACTCCACCAGCAAAAATATATCTCCGGGAATAAACAGTGTATATAGTCAGCATATAAAATAAATCATAGAATTTTAAAAAATATTTAAAAATCAATATATAAAACGTAGTTACAGTAATTCCTTTCTTGGGGTCATCATCATCATCAGCTATTTTCAATCCACTGCAGGATGAAGGTCTCTCCAGCAACTTTCCAGTTCTTTCTGTTTTGTGCAATGGCCATCCATTTACTACCCACGAACTCGTGAGTGAATTTCATTTGTCCATCTCTGTTGTTGTCTTCTAGCTCCTCATGGATACCATTCTGTTATTTCCTTAGTCCATCTATCATCATGTCTTCGAGCTATGTGTCCTGCCCAAGACCATTTTGATATGAACGTCCTTTATTTGTGTTTGCCACGTGTTTCTCTTCTTATCCAACAGTCTGATTCCTAATGTAATTCGTTCCATTCTTCGCTGTGTACTTTTCAGCTTCTCTCTTGGGGTCATATTCTGTTAAATATTGCACAAGACTATGGTAATATCGAAGTGGCATGCTTTTTAAGATTTTGGGGTAGATAATGATAACACACTGTCCGTTTATCACCTTCCAGAATATTCATTTTGTATGGGTAACAAAGATCCTTGAACAAGAAATTAAATGATCTTCCAGAAAACAACTTTCAAGGGAGTTTCGGTGCATTCATGATTATACGAATATATTTGCTGTATTTGGTGTCACTTAAAATACACATTTGAATCCATGTGTGAAGGGGGACACGAATTTTAAACTTATGACAATGAGATGTAATCAGCGTTACGATATTGAACTATTTTCCTTATAGCATCGCTAATTTGAAATATTTTTTTGTAATGGGAACTTGAAGCTCTTCTCAAAGATGCAAAACTTTTGGAATACTTCTTTCCCTAGCCTGAAAATATACAGGAAGCATTCGTTATCGCTCTGTATCTTTATGAAGGTAAAATTTTTCGACGTTGACCATCACCAGTTTAAAAATGTAAACTGTTGATCATTGTGTCATCACGTGATGCATTCTTTAGGTTATTATGAACGCTTCGGTTGGCAACGTTTCCTAGTAAAGATCGTAATTGCCTTAGCAGAACTACGTCACTGTGTCTCCCGAATTGCTGTAATTTCTACCACATAAATGGAATTCCTTTCAACTAGAGTTGCGAGAAATAACCTGCACGTGTACACATTGTTTGTACATATTGTACAGTGAAGCGAGGCTTCCTCAGAATGAATTGCTATTCCGTATTTATAAGAATGATAGAAGTATTCCAGAATACAGCGACTTTTCATATAACACCAAGTCTTCTTAAAATTCATGTCCTTTGGTGATTTCTGCTAGATGAAATGGGCAAAAGGTTCATTCTACCATTTTACCATCACTTATTAGCAGACGATAATCGTAATGGAAAGATTATCGTCTGCTAGTATTCAAATATGTTTGCACATGTTTTTGAATTATTTCAGTTACTTTATTTTTCTTTTTCCTTAAAGTAAAAAAAAAGTAGCTGAAATATTTCAAAAATTTATGCAAAGATAGTAGAATATTTAATTGAAATATTTCATTTTACTTTTACAAATGATAACAATGAAGAATTTTGAACTGACATGAATTTCTCACTGTTTGAAAAACGAGTCTGTTGTAGACTTCGCGAAGCATGAAAATATGGCACGTGCAGTATCATCTCACGTAACTAGAACTGGGTTAGTGAGCATGTCGTAGGTGGAGTCGTCCTGGTGGGATGTAGCTTCGCTGCGTTCCTACTGTGGCAGAGACGAATGAATATCATCGACACACCTGCTATGGTATGAAAGTACTGTCTGGAGAAGGTCAAGGTCTTTTGTAGTTTTAACGAGACTGGCACACCCGTCACGTGCAGCTGGAGGAGACAATATCTTTACATAAAATCCATGCAGGAAAGCGCTGTAGTACCGACTATAGTACGAACGCTAAGTTAAAATGTGGAGTCACAAACTTTGGACACTCCCTATATGATATAAACTACCCGATCAAAATATTAGAAACCGAAATGCAGTGTTAACCGTTCACAAGAGCAATGGTCCAATGTGCTGTGACTAAAGTGAATCTAGTTTAAGTCTACATTCCGATTCTAAACATATCTTAATTTTGAGAGAGAGAGATGGAAAAATTATAGTGACGAAATCCTTGAATCCTGTCCGACCTAAAAAAGTCTGACAGGACTCAAAGACTTAGTCTTCTCTGCTGAATATCAAAAATTTCATTTTAATTTGTTATCAGTTACTTGATCAGACGTAGCACTTTGTCATTGCCACTGTAAGTTTTATTCACTAGTGTGCAATATGCTGCCACAACCTCCAGCTACAAAAGGCTCTTTGTAAAAGTGTGGACAAAATTCAATATTAAGCCCTCCATTTTTAATTTAATCGGTTAGATATATGAATGTCAGGGCCCTTCTCCCCTGACATTCATATATCCCTTTGGCTGGGGACAGAGGGCTTCTGGTTCCTTACAGGGATGCTACGCCACCGGGCTCTTCTGCAAATTGTACTTAAAGAATGAAATTTTGGTCATTCTAAAAACTTGAATCAGTGGAAAATATGGCGAAAATAAGAATTGGTAGTTGTCAGTTCTGTTGAAGGGTAATTAAAATTTCTGGTCTGAGATGCTTTGTAACAAGCAAACAGTGAATAACTATAGTTGGTTTGGAAATACTGTTAAATGAATAAAGATTAATTTTAATAGTGTTTCTTTAAGATCATTTTAATTAAGAAAATGGATTAATGGAACTAATAGCCTATTTCTATAAGGTATCGGCTAAATTTATGCATGGAGTATTAGCATTTGCCACGTGTGCAAGGAGCCTAGGCTTTTGTTGCACCTAAAAAAAATCCTTATTACGTGTTCTACTTCCTCACATAGGTGTTGATTCAGCCGAATTTTTAAATTAAGCTGTCAGCTTGAACTACGCCTGGAGGCAACTTATCCAGTGATTTACAACTAGCTGGCTTAATGAAAACAATCCAGTCTATATGTCTTCCCGTAACAATTTGAATTTGTGTTCTAGCATGATTTATAGCCTTGAAAACAATTCATACTCATTTAAACTGCTGTCCCCTCTCAGAGCCCCAGCAAGGTGCTGTTTGTCAAGCTCTATAGCCTACATATTCGAAGTCTTACCATTGCCTGATACAGCGCTATTATGACCTCCCTGTCCCTAAGTACAAATGTTCGAAAAATCATCGATAGGATACCGTGATTATCCTATCGATGCGAGGATATCCTATGTTCTAAACTGCATGGAGCTCTTATGTATGAAGCGAGGTTGAAAAGTTTCTGCCCTGTCATAGAAGGAATGCTGGAAATTTGTGAAAACCCATTTATTTTTCAACATAGTCTCCCTTTAAGTCAATACACTTTCTGACGTGATCCACTAGCTTTCGTAACTTGCTCAAATAAAATTCGGAAGATTTTCACTCAAACCAGATGTTGACTGCATCCATCACAGCATTGTCATTGTCGAATTTCTGTCCTTTCAAGTCCTTTTTGAGATTTGGAAATAGAAAATATAGTAACTCATTGTTACCTGATAACACAGGTGCATTGTCTTGGTGCAAGATGACGCTTTTGGCCAATTCCCGAGACAAACTTTTAGGGGGAATGGATGTCTGAAATTGTTGTTTTTTTTTTTTTTTTGGCTGATGCTACATAATCTCATACGCTTGCTTTCTTGCATCACATGCCCCCATTACTATTACTAAATTCTGCAACCCAGTTTTTGACCGTGGTATATGAATGACAAGGTTACCCTGATGTTTGTTGCATGCCTTGATAAATTTATTTCGGTGACCTTCCCTTAAAATTAAGGTACTCAATGACTGCACAATTCTCTCAACAGTCGTCACCACCATTCACCTTCTATACTTTAACGCCCTCTGTAAACGAGAACCAGAGAGTGTGGACACACAAGAAGAGTCACAGCACAGATTGACAATATTGTCTTTCACGAAAACCTTTGCAATCCATATTAGGCTAAAAACTTTACAACCCTACCCTCGTATAAGTTATTTTAGGGGTGTTATTATCTAAGCGTAAAACCTTGAGTATGTAGTGGTGGGATGTACTGTGCTGTTCACCAATATTAAGTAAACAATTAATTAAACAGTTAACATTGCTTAATTATCATATTAATAATGAAATAATACAACAAGATAATTCAGGTTCATATTTAGGCATTAGGATGTTCGTGGCGAGCGATGTGTGCAGCGCGTTGTACGGGATCAACGGCAGGTCACTGTACGAGAGTTGACATCGCAAGACAAAATGGGGAATGAAAGAATAGTATTTTTAAATAATGATTCACTGCACACTCATACTTATGGGGTTCCACAGCAGCGACGCAAGAGATACCCTCTCCTCACCACTGATTATCGCTGAAGGACGAATACTGTGGATCAACAACACGCTGGTTGGACACCGAGGAGTGGAAAGGAGTGAGTTCCAATACCTGGTGCAACACGCCGACGGACGCTTTCGTGTGTGTGGCGCAAGCAACACGAATCCGTGGACCCATCAATCACGGTGCCCACTATCCAGGCAGGTGGCGATGGTTACTTAATGTGAGGCATGTTTGCTGGCAAGAACTAGACCACTGGTGAGTATGGACCAACGTTTCACTGGTGACGTCTGCCAGCAACTCTTAGGAAACCGTGTGCACCCTGCCAATGTTTCATTTTTTCCCGGCTGAAACGGGATCTTCCAATCTGATAATGTCGGTGTCATCGGCCCGCACTGAGCACGAATGGTTCGAGGAACGTAGTGAAGATATCACCCATCTTGATTGGCCTCTAAATTCGCCCGACCTCAATCCAATTGAACACCTGTTAGATGTTTTGGAACGGTAGTCAGGCTTATAGACAAGCAACCATCATCTAGACCGACACTGCGGAAAGCCTTGCAGGCAGAATGGCTGCAGATCCCTATGGACATCTTAGATATCTAGTGGAGTCAATGCCTAGACGAATAGCGGTATTTTCCGTGCGAATGGTAGCTCAACACGTCGTTAGATAGGTGGTCATAATTCAGTGATTACTGTGTGTGTGGCGCACTATGGCCATAGTTGCCGATGCGCCTAATAAATCCCGAAACAAACAAACTGTGTGTGTGTGTGTGTGTGTGTGTGTGTGTGTGTGTGTGTGTGTGTGTGTGTGCAGTCGGACACAACGATCAGATTTTCAGTTAGTACCGTTTACAATTCTCAGTTATTGATTGAAAATGTCTTGTGCAAATTAAATTCTCCTATGTAAAAATTGTACCTAACATATACTTTACCATTAAGGACTCTTAACTGTGTAGAAAATTTACACTGGTGTGCAAAATTTAAGGACCGGCCAGGTTTTCATGTAGTTCTCATAGGAGTGGCCTGGATATGGGAAAAGCATTCCAAAGGAATCTTGTAAGATACAGAAATGATTAAGGAAACAACACCGACACAACAACAACGGAAACAAAACGGTACAGAGGGACTTTATTGAAAAATGGCAACATAGCACTGGCTGCCATGATACAGATGCATCACTGCCAAAGATGGAACAAAGGGAAGAGGTGGTCCTCAGTAGGAAATATGGCCACCCCTAATGTCGATGCAGGCTTTGCACCGTCTGTCCATACTTAGAACAACGTTGTTGATAAGTTCTTGCGGTAACATCGTCCATTCCTCTGTCAGCACCACCTTCAGCTGGTGAGCATTTTCTGGTGGGTGTGGACGTGCCGCTTGGCGTCTCTCCAGAGCGTCCCATATGTGTTCGATGGGATTTAGATCGTAGGGAACGGGCAGGCCAATCCATACGAACAAGGTCCTCACTTTCCAAAAGCATATTAACAGCTGCAATGCGATGGGGTGTGGCGTTATCATCCATAAACACGAATTCGGGGCCAATGTCCCCGAGTTCGTGTTTATGGAAGATAACGGAACAGACGCACATGGGGAAGAATTACCTCAGTATAGTAGCGTGCACCGGTTACAGTACCGCCTTCCAGTATCTGGAGTTGGGCACGTCCATCCAAGATAACGCCTCCCCAGACGAGAACACCTCGACCGCCATATCGATCCCTTTCAGTGATGTTTGCGGGGTGATACCGTGTGCCAACCTCTCGCCAGGTTAGCTGACGTCCAGAATCACTGCTGAGACTGAATCTACTCTCATCAGTAAAGAGTACTTTAAGTAAAGATTTTGTGGTTGTAACCTTTAGAAATGGTGTTGGTCCTTAAGGTTTGCACACCAGTGTAGTACTCACCAAATAGCATATTTGGTGTATTTATTATCACATTGTATATTATATATCTTAGTACTTTTTTTTTTTTAATCTCGTTTTGACTTAAATAATTTTTGGCTTTAATCCTTTTTATATTCCAATTTATGCATTCTGTATTGCTTCATCCATATTTCACATTTAAGATCACAAGCGATGTACTCAGCACAATCTTTTAAAGGTCCTCTCTCTAGATGAACTCAGACATACCCGAGTCACCACTAATGGCTATTTCATGACTTTATTTCTTTCTCCTTTTTTTAACATCTCTGAAATTATTATGGGTCCCAGGGATGGATGAGGTGCTGTATTCTGTCTATGCTTATAGAAAGAATTTTTTCCCCCTTTACGAAGTTCATTAAAATTGACGTTGCCACTTCGCAAGCTATCATTATCTCCTAACCGGTTGCTGGATTTCATCACGTATACCTTAATTTAAACAAGACACTTGGCGACCAATAATAGGCTCTTTTATTTAATTTCATTCACAATTATATAATTTACTGAATCGAAAACACAGGTGAATACTGTCTTCCTTCTGCCACTTGAGGTCGCTGCTGTCCCTGTGGAGCCATGTTCATTTTCATTCAAATGGGGTATCATGAGTACTATTTCCAAACGAGGAAATAGTGTCGTGTACTATCTCTTTGGACACTATCCATTTTATGATAATGTGGTCACAATTGGTATTTGGTCCTGTATTATCAAATTTTAGATGCAGTTTGGAACTGAAGGTAAAAAATTATTACCTTTCCCTTCAAAATTATTCATGGTAAAGGAAAAAAGTAGCACTTGGATTGAAAATAACAACTGCAACACTGATTCAAGTACGGGTAACTTCAGGACAACCGAAGAATTCTGACAAACACAACAACCGACGACTCACCCTGGAGTAGATGGATTCTTTTCAAAATTTGCATACTTATACCGTGATCTGACTTAAATGACAGGCGTACTTACCTTCACTCTATGGAATAAAATAAATAAAACTGAAGGGATATCAATAAGGATACAGTTAGTGTCGAGATGGTCCTATATCGCATCCTTAACTGTATATTCCATGATCATTCCATCATTGAGGTCAAAATCACTGGTCTGTAATTGCCCATCTTTCGCACATCCTTAGATTGGGGATACGTTAGCACTTCTTGGTCCAGGGAAACATTTTGTACCTATGTCCATATGGTTGTTATTTTGCTAATTTTGTAATTTATTTTGTTAAAAGAATTTTATATTCTTAATAAATCCTGTTAATAAGAAATTTCGCTCATCTTTGGTAAAGTATCGCGTTCTGGCTTAAAACTCTGTGCAGAAGTTGAGCAAATTAATACACTCTTGCAACTTGGGCGATGGGAATCAAGATCATTTATTTAAATGTACCTGTACAGTATCTGCAAATGAGTATACTGTATTTGTATTTAAAGTTGCTCTTACAGTGTGTCATATCTGTAATGTATTATTAATTTCAATCTCTCCTGCCCAGCATTGGGAGTGTTGGGACTAATTGTTTTAAATTGTCTTGATGCTGGTACCAGTATAATTAGCAAATAAACTGAATGTTGTTGACATTATCAATAATTTCTGTTATCCCATAGCTTGAGGCTATTTTTAGCCTTTTCAATTTAATAAGTAGAATTCCGTTGATGGGCCAGAGTCGGTATTTATTTGTTGGCGACAGGATGTTGGATTAGAAATTCAGTGCTACATGGTGGTATTTTTAGGTAGATAATTTTCGAAGCGTTGAGGTATTAACTTTAGGTCTTTGTGAACATAAATAGTTTTCCGCTATGTAACCTTGTAACTGTCTGTCCAGTTACATATCGAATGTCCGGGAAATCCTACAAGCAACCGGTTTCGCACTATTTTAAAAGGTGGCCTCAAGGTCTCACGCTCTTACGCCTACTTCGTTAACTTTCCATAGTCTTTCCAGTTAATGTTGCCAAAGCACCACGGCCCTTCTTACATTTGGCATTGCGGTGCATGCAAAGTAGTTCTAGTGTAAATAACTTGGTTATTTCCGGTGAGGATTATAATTATGTTCGGTGTGGGCAAAGGTGTTGCACAATCCAATTCGCTATTAATCCTTTAAATTCGCTATTAATCCAATTCGCTATTAATCCACTAACCGCCTAACATTACAACTCAAGTGCTTGACCCATTTAATATGTATGTATATTACAGCATATTAAGTAATTATTAATTGAGTTCCATGCACCTGTAGTTGGCAGCAGCATATTTAGAGCAGCGGTTTCAACTGTGGTTCTTGGAACTCTTGGGTTCCTCGAATTTGGTTAGGTTATAGAAAGGATTTTTTTTTGTGGCAAAGTAAATAAGCCTATAAGGCATCAGTGTATTTATAGACATAATACAGTGTACTGTATTATGTCTATAAATTGCGTTCGTTCTGTGGTTGGTTTGTCGGTTTTTTTCTGGATGAAATATACTTGAGTTTCCGAGTTTTAAAAAACCATGCAACACTGAACCAAAGAAGTTTAACTTGGCTACGATGTGTGTGTGGGGGGGGAGGGGGATCCTTAAAAATCGTTCGTCTTTGCAGAATGCGAACCTGCTCCTTTTTCACACGGTGCGAAAACATCGCGATCATTGTGCTGTCCTCGAGGGTTGGAAAACAGGCCACTTGAGAATGTACTCGATTACAGACACCTCTTGATCTAACTTGCCTTGGAACTTACTGGAAAACAACCAAACCAACCTCTTCTTCTATCTTTTCTGAAATTATTCTCGGCATGGCCTGCTTGTTAACAACAAGGGCACATTGTAGTCAAGGAGACCCGAACATGAGTTTTTACCGAGGCCCACGGTTGTATCCCATTGTCAGGACGCATGGAATTTTCGGATATAATACTCCAGTCGTCATTAGCATAAATTATTCAAAATTCTCAAGATGTAATCCAATATGACATTGTGGTCACGATGTCATATTGTGAATAGATTTTAATCAGTTTGTTTTGTTTGTTGTAGAGTTTTAGGATCATATTATGTCTTTTTTTCCCGGAAATTCGTTTTTAACGAATTTCCGGGAAAAAAAAGAAAAAAAAAAAAAAAAACACGCTACCTCGCCTGAGAATGACTAACTCATCCACGTTGTGAAAGAGGCCCATAAAATTTCCTTGCGTCAATGGAGTTTAATATCAGGGCCTTTTCCACCGGTATGTGAAGGACGATGCTTATATGCACTGTGCTTCCTGTATTTCGCCTTCAGTTCTCCTCCTATCAGTTTCAAAATAGCTGTTATTGTGAAAGTGTCAGAAATACAGTTTGGATGATTCTTTCAAATGAACAGCAATATGGAAATTACTAGCATGACGAGGTAGCTGAATGACTTGCAACATTGCAAGCAGACTGTAAAACCAGTTCCAAAACATGCAAATTCTGTACGTATCTCGAAAATCTATCCTTGATCGTCTTCGTGTCGTGTCATGTCCATTCCTATTCCGTGAGTTGCGCAGTTGGTTTGATCGCCGTCCTCCCGACACCGGGTGGAAAAGACCTGAGTTCGAGTCCCGTCAATGATGGGAGGAATTTTTATTGGACTTTTTCACAGTGGCCGAGTTATTCGGTCTCAGGCGAGGACAGTAAGCTCTCGGAAACTCCGGTTTTTCGTCCAGCAAACAGAAAATCGACTTCAGAACACACGCAATCTACAGACAATATACACGGAGCAAAACCCTACAACAACCACAACAACTATGAGACGTAATAGAGATTTCACAGCACAGCAATTTTCTTCAGCTGGATATTCCATAGCTTGTATGGAACGCCCAGCCAAATCCTGGCACTTTAGGTAAGAAGGTTGCCAGTCACAGCTTCTCCCAGAAATCTTGCTGAGTTTGCCTTTAAGGAAGAAGGAAAATGATTCCAGCACTAACAGTTTCGTTCTCAAAATAGGCAGTTTAATGTGCTATTTTAGTAGCTTTATTAACTCAGTTAAATAATTCTGGTAATTTCAGATCCATATTTATCTAATCTTTGTGCGTTATTAAGACTTTAAAAGGAATGTCTCATTGACCTTTTGCCATAATCCATTAAAAGTCTTTAATTACGATTTTGTGTTTTCCTTAGTTTTTTGCATCGACGTTTACGTTTTTTAAGTGTTACCTGTCACCGTAGTAATCCTTTGCGGACTATTTCTTTCGATGCGTCTCAACTACAGCGAAATCGACTTCTTTAAATTTGTATTATTAGAGACTGAGGAAGGCTGTTCTCTGACGCTTAAAGATGTCATAAGAGAATATGGTCCCCTCTTGGGCAGAATCTGGATTTTTAGGATTAGGTCTGATTTATTCCAGATTTTCTAGTTTGTTCGTGGAGACAGCCTAGAATAATTTCCGGTACATCTTTCTCCATGGAGAGCATATAGATGATGACCTCTTTTTTTTTAGAGAAGCGATTAGTTTCGATAGATCACCGATTAATATCAAAGCAGAAATGCCTTGGAAATAAATTTCTGCTTTGGTATTAATTGTTCCTGCGTCTTTAGGAATGGGATTAGAATTCATCAGGAGAATCGCCATATAAGAAAATATCGGAAGAAGAAATGGCTCATTGGTTTTGTTGAATAATGGGAGCACTGAGAAGGATACATGACTTAAAAATGTGGATCCATGATTGTGATTGAAAACTTGCATCCACTCCAGAATAGCCTGAATATAATTTGTAATAACAGATTATTTTATAGTTTGGATTCTGGTGTCAGGAAATGTTCCAGGGAGAAGATTAAGCTGATGTATACCAAGAGACACACATTACATAGTTGGAGAAATTACTGTGGTGTTTTTGTTGACAAGTTGGTTAAGTTGCTTGATACAGAGTAATGTAATTTAAAATATAGCTAATGCTGCATTGCCTCAGGGAAATTATAAAAATTTATCATGACTCTTCTGCCCTTTCACGTCATTTGCAGATAGCAGGATTTAAACTGCTTAGTTATCTGAGTATTGCCACAAGAGCATATGTCATCTGATATTGTCCCTAGACCACGTGTTACTGATAAGGGACCAGTAAGTACAAATAGGCTGTCATAATTCTATTATCTTTTAAAGAAATAGCCAATTAAATTATCAGCGATGCCATTTGAAAGCAGAGTAATAGCAGCGCAACTCGTCGTGAATAAAAAATTTATTCTGCAGCGAGCATTAAGACCATTACAACTAATCAGATTAAATCATGCTGAATGCAAAAACACATGACTGGCAATAGACTGGCCTGTGACGCTGGTGAAGACTGAAAGTCGAGAACCTGATATAAGATTGTAGGTGTTCGCGCGAAAGTGGTGACCAGTTTTGGGTGTCTGTGAGGAAGAATGGGTTGGCATAGGGTCGAACATAGACTGATTGTGGTGCAAAACGTGCAGGCGGCAGTATGTTGACATCATTCAACATGGTTAAATGCTCCTCTTCTGTGGTTTCACGAGTCTATCCTGTAATCAACAGTGGTCGATCACACGATACACGATAAAGTTCATACATGGGACAATCACGTGTGGTCGACACATGTGGTGAGCGTCCTTAGTCTCGTTTTGTAACTGGCCCACGTAACCACACAAGAGAACATAGGAACAGTGAGATCAATATCTAAACTGACTATGCGCCGGACATTAGCTTCTATAGGCCATGGCAGTCGACGGCCGACACGGGTAACCATTCTCGCTGCGAAATACAAGAAACTGTACATTGACTGGACACATCAGCACCAACACTCGACCACCGACATGTGGAAATTTGTCATCTGGTCTGATGAATCCTGTTTCCGAGTCTATCATGCCGATGGGCGTATCCACATTTGGAGAAAGCAACATGAGGCCATGGCACCTGGATGCACTGTTGGTGTTCGGCAAGCTGGAGGCGGTGTTATTATGGGTTTGGGGACTGTTTTCGTAGCATGCCCTGGGTTCTCTGATCCCCGTTAATTAATAGCTCGTTGTGAACGCCTACCTTTCTACCATCGCCGACCAAGTACACCCATTCATGATGACATTGTATCCAGATAACTCAGTACTGTCAACAGGACAGCATTCCATGCCATAAGGCTCAGTAAGTTGCTAACCGGTTTCAAGAACATGACAATGTTCCTGGAACCAGTTTTATTTCTTCGTCCTCCCATGCCTCCCAACTGACTCGATGTCAGCCTAATTGAGCATGTTTGAGATCTTGCTGATAAAGCGCATTGGTGCTACGACTATCCACCTGACAACGTGCAGGCACTGGACACATTGTGCAATCTGGATAGCACTACCATTGGATACACTTCAACAACTTCGGTGGTTCATGGCAAGACGTGTACGGGGTGTATCACGGGAAAATGTGGCTCCAAGAGGTAGGTCTTGTTAATGCAAAGCCAACTCAGTGTATAGGCCTTCAAGCTTTTTTCTAAGCTGGGGAATACACATGATGATATCTCTCGATGATTCTAAAACGTACTACTCGTCGTTGAAATTGCTTCTATAAAAGATGAATGGATTTATCTTGAAATTTGCTGACTTATAGGAACGTAAACAAGAGAATGTCAAACTGATTAGCGAAGTGTAATTAGCATTACACCTCATTAGCATCTTCAGACCTTTACCACGTGTCTGAAGATGCTAATGAGGTAAATCAGTAGGCAAACAAAATGATGAGCGAATTGCCGTCTAAGAGTTAGGCAACGCGTTTAAGAAGCGTAAGGCAACGATATGTACAGCTGACGGACTTTGAAAGAGGATCGGATCATTGGATTGTCAGGATCGCCTTTCGTGTTGATCCTGACTCCAGAGCGATTTGATGTTCTTGCCAAAAATGAGTACAGGAAAGCACCTCGAACACGTCGTAATGGCTCCGTTGCAATCAAGGGGGAGAGAGAGAGAGAGAGAGAGAGAGAGAGAGAGAGAGAGAGAGAGAGAGAGAGAGAGAGAGAGAGTTTCTTGGAACATTAATAGTTATCGTGTCTCGTCTTTATTGACGAATAACGTTTCTATTTGGGTTCCTGTGATGGCTAATGCACGGCTGGAAACATATGGGAGACAAACAGTGGTGAGCTATAGTGGGCTCTCGAGAGCCCATTGTTATTTTTTTTTTGAAAATTTGTGAGCCCATTGTTGAGACGATCATTTATTTTACAAATAAAATCCCGAATACAATTATTGAGTATCCAGAGCCGAAACTATGGTGGGGCGAGCAGGGCCCCACTCCCAGCATTTTAATGGCGCAATCGATCGGTTATGTATTTTAAAATTGCTTCATTTTTGATTTAATTACAGTCGAACCTCTGTTTAACGAACTTCTTTATACCGAATTTTTTTGATTCCCCTTGGTAATTACATTTAAAATGGTTTCCGTTAAACAAAGAAAATTTCCTTGTAACGAACGGATTAGGAGAGACAACTTTGTATGCATTATTCTCACCTCTGGCCTTTAGGCAATTTAGGTAATTAGAAAGTGCGAATTAAGGGTGAAAGGGATTGCCGTTTCACAGTGGTGTCCGTAAAACCCATGCAGTAATATACCGAGAAGTCGCGCTAGTCAATATGCTTTCCATAGCCAGTCAGCGGATTAAGAAGATTCTCGACACGATTTATAGCCTCTGGTCAACCTGTGTTGTGGTTCCCCTTTACTCCAACAAACAGGCATATGTTTTTCGGAGAAGTAAATGATCCATGCCTTCCAGTAAATTTCTCCTGTCTATGTTTACATGGTCCCAGTAGCTGAATATCGGTGTGATTCCGACATTTTGCACTGTTTCAAAGAACTAGTGAGGGTAGCAATGTAGAGGGGGGGGGGGATTGAGGCAACTAAGAACTTACGAAGATGAAATGTTGACAGATTTTGAAACTTTGTCGAGTTTTTCACTATGTAGAAAATGTTCTAAAATATAATGGCATATAGGCAAGAAATTTTTGGAGATTGGTGATATAATGTCACCAATCTCATTATATCACCAATCTCCAAAAAACTAGCGCGAATTAAGGATGATTGCTAAAGAACTTGATGTGGAAACTATAAAGATCGGTCGGGTGTTCGGGCCACGATGAGTAGCTTGCGGACGGCAGTTGTGGATTGGAGGAATTATCCCGCTTTGTGCAAACATTTTGAATCAGAAGTTAAATATTCCAGATTATTAAATCGACTTTTAAATTTGGAATTTCTTAACCATTTAGCACTAATGATCGACATCCTGCAGGAGCTCTCTTACCTTTCAGAAGCTTTACAGAATCACAATGGTAAAAGCATATAAATTAATTATTCGAACTATCAATGCTATTGCTAATTTGAAAAATTCTGAAGGAAATTATGAAGCTAAAATTGAGAGCATGTTGAAGTTGAAAGAATTTGAAGGAATCAAAATCGAAAGTAAGAACAGTAAAATTACCTTGTGACAAGTTATTAAATGCATTGTTTTATCCTTAAAGGATAAGTTATTAATGCAGCAGGGTGATTTTAAATTAAATAAAGAAAATAACGATGCCATTGAAAGAAATTTTAAACATATGCTACCCGTGAATATGAAAGAACTTTCGTCTAGGTGGCAAGACGGTGAAAACCGAATAAGAAATTTAAGTTTTCTGATAAAATATGAAATAAAAATTAATGATTTTAGAGATTTTGTCGAAGACAGTTTATCTTTAAAATCGAGTGAAATTCCCTTTTCAATTAAGAAAGCCAGAAAATATCTTGGAAACCATTGCGATTAGCAGTGCTGAAGCTGATTTCAGCTTTCAGCGTAATGAATAAGATTATGACAATTAAACACGTTGCAGATTATGATGACCATACATCTAAATTATTATTATTATTATTAACTATATGGTGTAAGGAAGCCTGAGGCTTATGCTGCACCAGCCAAAAAAAAAAAAAAAAATTCCCGAGTTACCCTAAGAGAGAGAGAGAGGCAAAAGTAGAAGGGAATCACCATGAAAGAGAAGAATGATGATATCCAGCTCAGGACCCTGGGTGTAGCAAGCCCATACTCACCAGATGTGAGCCCCCTGGGGTTGTATGGAAAAACCATTGCTTTAATTTGATCCGAATTACGTCAAATCATTCCACTGTAATCATCGCTCAGCTATTGAGCAAAGCAGAAGATCGACAACAAATATTAATAAAGAAGTAAATTTTATATGGCAATTTTTAGAATAAATTTTTCTTGAATATTTATAAAATAATTTTTTTTCATATAATCTGTGATTTTTTATGTACTTTTTCTAGAAAGTTTGTTTTTCTTTTTTATGTAATATTTGTTTTTATATTGTGGAATGTTTTGTGATAGTTTTTATGTTATTTGTGATATGGAAAATATTTCATGTTATTTTTTATTCTCAATATTAAAATTTTATCATGAAAAAAATGTATCCATTATATTTCCCTAGTTGTTTAAAAAAAGACGAATAAAAAAGTTGGTTTATGTGAAAGATGGTTTATTCGAAACATCCTTCGCATTTCTTTTAGGTATTTTGATTTGAATATATCGATTACGAAATAAAAGAGATTTTTTATTATAAATATTTTATTGATTATTCACAGATTTTCATAATTTCTGGAAGATAAGATACAATGGATTTATGATAACTAAAGTAAGAGATGTATACTTGCGAGTGCAACGTACATACGCAGCTGTTAGGAAAACCTAACAATGGAATGTAACGAAAATGCGAGACGAAAAAAGTAATTGTTGCAATTATACTTACTGCAATAGTAACTTCAGGAAGCATGGTTGTGACGTCATACTATTCAAAAATTCTAAAAAGTTAGAACTCCAGACACTGTCGTATCCAGTTATTATCGTAAGGCGAGGCATGACGACCAGGTTTTTGAGTTTTTTTTTTTTTTTTTTTTTAGATAGACCTAGGAACGTTTTACACATTCACTTATATGCATGGTTAAGGGGATAATAAGCCGCATCTGTCCATCACCCTAAATCCGCCCCTGACTCCAGATATCATAACGGTCACGAAAAACGCGTCACGCGCTCTAATCACACTACTAGTTGTGCGAGCGTAGGAAGCTCCTCTAGTGGAAGTCGCGGATGACGTCACTTCCGTGACCGATCAAATTTACTCTGTAGAAAGTTGGAAAAAACTGCGAACCCATTATTAAAATATTCACAGCTCACCACTGGAGACAAAGGTAATCTATCTTCTGTCAAAGAGCGGCATATTGGGCTGACTACAATGTATGGGGAGCGATCAATAACAATAGCCGTTCACCTCTAGTCGTTATCGATGGCAAGGCAGTATGGTCCTTTCTACACTCCATCCCAAACACTATTTTGAAATCGAACATTCATTCTGTGGAAAAATAACGGATAATACTGGTCTTGCAATACCCTTCCACATATAGCCCTCCCATCCGGACAAAAACTGGCATATTAGGGCCATCCGAGAATTTCTTCATCCACCCATGTATATTATGTCTGTAAATTGCGTGCGTTCTCTGGTCAGATTTCTTGTTTTGCTGGACGAAAAACCCGAATTTCCTAGAAAGGGAAAATTTGCTGTTCACGTCTGAGACCGACTAACTGGGCCAATGAGCGAAAAAAAAAAAAGTTCGCGTATTTGACGGGATTCGAACCCCAGGCATTTTCCACCTGGTGTAGGGACGCTGGCGATTATAACCATTGTGCTACATGCGAAGCCTTCTACCATCTGGACAGTGCCTACATGATGCGGCCTGCATTTCATCCAACTGTCGCCCATCGAATCCATTTGTGATATGATGGATTGGTCACGCGCTTCCATCCCCTGTTGCCCAACTCGCATCACCATGTAAGATGCATGGATCATTGTTCACCAAGGTGATATGCGGCACTTTCGTGACTCCCTATCGCGACGTTTCGGTCCCCTTTATCGCTGTTTATTGATCCATGTAGTTCATAATGAATCTACAGCTCATTTTCTTAAGTAAATACTTCTGAATTGATGCACAAACTTAATCATTTCTTGTCCGCATGGATACCTCTAAATCGACTTATTTTTAGCTGAAAGCACATACAGTACTTCGTTTGGGTAGGACAGTTTCAATGATGAGCAATGTATAAATGGAGCTAATTGTTAAAAACAATTTAGTTCCAATCTCTTCCTAGATTGGATAAGAAATGTAATAAGAGTACAAAATACATTACTTAACTGATAATGTTTTCGTACACATGAGTATTTATGAAAAAAGAAAAGCGTGCTATCATAATGATAGTTATTATGATAATTATCATAATTGTAGCAAGTTAATAGACAATTAGTAAACAACTCCACCAATTCGGTGCGAAAGAAATTAAATGGGCGCAAGTCTAAACTTACACAGAGGTGCAAATTAAAATTTTTGGTGCCTCCTGCAAACATCGAAAACGTAGTAGTATTTTGAATAATATAATTTTAAATTTTACATTTTATATACAGTTATTTTAAATAGTACAATTCTCATTTCCCCTTAATCGCAGATTATTCAATGAAGATGAGTTGCAACTTTTGTATTTTAAGTATCTCTCATTCAATCAAATATTTTTTTTTTTTTTTTTTTTTAGCGAATACCGATTATTACAGAGTGAAGGGGCTCGAATTTGAAAGTATGAAGAGGGAACCTTCTAATGATAGAAATTTTCGTTTATACTCTGTAGTCCATGTCTACCAAAGGAGTTTACACGTTCATTGTAACTGCATCGATAATCCAGAACGACACATGGACAATGCCTTTTTTTTTTTTCTTTTTTTTTTTGTGGTAACATTACCTGACCTGTCGAGCTTGATCCCGTAGTGTGAATATCCACGTGCGTTACCCCAGTCCATATCCATTCTTCCGATGTGGTCCGCTTTCTGAAATTAAGATTGCAAATCCCTAAACTCCATTCTTGAGTTTAGTGATTCAAGAACTGTGAATGCCGTTTGACTGTAAACAGATTATTTGTTTGCAATAAATAATTGACATTTATTATAAAATGTGTGGCATTTGTAATACTTATTTTCAGTCATTGAAATGTTTCGTTTTGTTTTGTTCCATTTATCAACTTTGTGCTCCTTGTTTATTTTATTGGCCGTATATTTTCTTATCGTAACAGGCGCTAGCGTCTGAAAGTAGTTTTGTCCATAGGCAGCCATCCATCGTGGCATAGTGCACTCTCTGCACTTAGTTTTATACACAAGAGAAATAAAGACCGAAAGCGTATGGTAAAGCCAGCCGTTTTGTTTGAATTTGTTTTCTCTTTGCTGGACCATTCATACAGCGGCATTGTTACACCAGTCCCATTGTGCAATAAATTATAGGATAATCACATCAAGTCCGGACACACTGTTTACACCTGCCTGTTCGTCAATGCCGGTAGGTCAGGACAAAATACATATTAGGTCAACCCTTTGTGTTATTTATTAGCTGTCATTCTTTACATTGTGATGGCTCGCTGCAAAATTGTCTCTCAACAATAACTTTTCTTTACTATTCCCTTAACATAGAGTAAAATATTAATGTCAGACGAGCTTTGCAGAAATTTCTTTGGTAATTATTATAATCGTTGAGGTTTCAAATCATGCTCAGAAGAGAAAAAATACACATCAAAAACGTTTAAAAAAAAGTCTTCAATTTTTTTATATTTACGGTATTTCTCTTCTGAGAATGATTAATAGAGGTCGCTGTGACAAACTGCAATGACGCAATACGAATATCTCTAAAGAGAAATAGCTAAAACTTCGCTCTATTCGTATCCATTCATCGCCAAATATATACAACTGAGGAAAGTAATATTGTATATACGTTTACAAACGTTTCTGGAAATTCCATGTAAATCCGTAGTGTATTAATTTACTTTTTTCATTTTCCTGTGTTACTAATATTACAGAGGTCGCTGCTATTGGAAATGTTCATTCTTTTGGTAATTGTATAAACAAAACGATAAACATACGTGCAATGACATCAGATAATTCTATCTTTATCATTTACCGTTTGCACAACTTCTGATGCATAATTTTTAAGGCTTTTCTAAATTTCTTCATCTAAAATAAATAAATTGCAGTTGGGAAAATGTTTTTTGTATTTCCTATAGAATTTACTAGGGTATAAACCTTCACTGTCGCGAACTTATCTTTCTTTGGGTGATCAACAAAGATATTTCTGTTGCAAAGGAAAAATATATGTATACAGTATATAATAATAAAAGAAACCTGTCTTCCAATAACGGGGGGAGGGAGTTGGACTAGACACTTGGGTCATTGGCCGTCTTTTGCCTCCCGGGGACAGTGGTAGTAACGGCCTTGATCTTGACGAGTCGCTGAAGTACTTAAACTTCTCCTCGACATTACACCGTAGGGTAATCCTGGGAATGGGACATGCGTGAGATCTTATCGTCTGCCGCATCTTTCTATAGACATTCTAATGATAGAATTGAATAAAGAAGGGTAGACAAACAGAGCGTTTTGTTAAGTGGTTTATCTCTAGCTTGCCATTTCAGTGTTCCTTTTCTTTTATGTGTTGTGTAAATTTTCAGTGCATTTCCCTTTTCTGACATTAGCATTCCATTGCTAGATTACCTTAGACTATCTTTCCAGAGGGGAGTATCGTTGTCGGGGTTCTGGTGTGCCGCATTCGTTACACACATGATCGAGAAATCGGGTAGTTCATGGTTGATAAGTCCGTTCTCTACTAGTTTAGTACTAAATATTTTAAATATCAGGACAGATCCGGACTTACGCAGTAGCACCTGCCTTCGGCGACAGATGATGGTTATAGCTTATTTAAAGTTGCTCTGCCGGCAGAGAAGTGGGTTCTTACTACTATTACAATATAGTGAAATACAGTACTATTTTTTTTTCCTCCCTCAAAAATATGTTGACCGCGCTGGTGACCAAAGTTATACAAAAATACAATTGCTTATTTTAAGAGTGGAGCCATTTCGTAGAGATTGTAGTGGGGGCACTGCTGTTTGGGTCCTGGAGTAGAGTACACTGAAGAATTCAGTAAACATTGAAAGAAAATTTTAAACATTGAATTAGACATACGCAATCTTCGAATGTCTTTTAATCGTCAAACGAGAGAATTGTGCGCCGTATATTGCACATCAATTTAAAGTTCCATCTGTATAATATGCAAATGTTCAATAATTTGTTTGTGATTGGATACGCATTTGAATTTCTGCAATCTATTCCTACTGAAGATAACGATGATCCGGACTTAATCAGTCATTTAATCACAAGTGATGAGGCCCACTTTCATTTGAATGGGTGTGTAAATAATAATATTTTAGATATTGGGCAGCCGAAAATCCACGCCACTTTCATGAACAACTACTTCACAGCAAAAAAGTTACCATTTGGTGTGGGGTGGCTGCTTTCAGCTGAACCACAGCACATACCGCGAGACTTTCCACATTAATGGACACATTAAAGGAAATAGTTCCAAATTACATCGTGTCTCGTTTTGGTAACATAAATTGGTCACCACGATCACCAGACTTTATCTCTTTCCAATTTATTTTTATGGGGTTTCTTAAAATCTAAAATAAATGTAAACTATCCATGGACACTTGAGCAAGTAGATCAAAACATATGCAATGAAACTGAAAGAATACCAAACATTGCACAGAGCAATGGATGAGTGAGGTATACTAGTAGAGGATTGTGTTCGCAATGGTGGTAGCTATTTAGCATAAACAAAATAAAGTTTCTGTTTGTGCTCCGGGACGACCACATAAGGTCAGAGAAGTCCATAAGATAGAAAAAAAAAAGTCATTGCATTTAGTACTCACTCAAGCTCATGTTTTAATTATGTACCTTAGCGTTGACCACTCTGCTATGAACTGCTTAGTAAATGGGTCTTGATGCTGAAAGAAAAAGCAAACTTTGCCTTTGCAGTTTTTACGGCAGATTAACAAAAGGTTAATCTACCAGTTATTTAAAAGCTGTGATAGTGGCTAATTGACTGATGAACCTTTTTTTTTTTTTCTCGATATAATTACGTGGTTAAAAGGTTAATTTTTCAGTCTCTCTACTTTAAACATGGTTAAAAGTAATGCAATACCATGTCAACTCGCTGTGAAGGCAGTTTGTTTTTTTCTGCTTCAGCATTGAGATCATTGCATCAAATAAGCAGATTAAATTCAACTGCTGTCCGGGCAGGCGCACCGGGCGCGCGCCCTGGGCCCCGACTTCTGAAGGGCCCACGCAAAACCCCAACTTTATACGCAAAACCCCAACAAATTAGTTGATCATATTAGTTCAACTAATATGTTCAACTATTAGTTCAAAACTTTGTGATTATTATTATGATATTATTAATTATATTATACATATACAGTATTATATTCAAATTTTATTGGAAATAAAACATTAATAGTACATAATATTTTTTATTTATTTAAAAAAATGGTTAACATGTATTTTTATTTTCCCTATCTCTCTTTTTTTTAAGGGGCCCAATATTTTCTTCTGCGCCCGGGCCTCAACCGACCTTAATCCGCTCCTGGCTGTCCCCCCAAAAACACCTGAGAGGATGAGATAGTTCTAACTCATATAATTTTATAAGCAAAATAGCATCAGCTATTTTTATTTTATAATTATTAAATTATTATCCAAAATTTCTGTAGCTTTTATATAAAATCTACGTATCTTCGGATAATTATTTAATCTGTAGACAATTAAATTACAGTTATTAACTTATAAGTTATATTTAAAACTAAAGACATTAAAGCTTAAAAAACGATATAAGAATAAATTTACAGAGCATTGTGCATTTCATCATCGAAGAATGTTTTGATATGCTTTATCCAGTCGTTGAAGTGGACGAAATGGAAGTGGAATAATCAGAGATGAAGGTAGAAGGTCCTGATTGTCACCTCACCCCAAGGCAATTTCCTGATTACGGTATCCTGAAAAGTGATACAATTCTACCAATTTCGAACAAGACTTGAAAATATCCAGAATAATTGGTCTGTGATTAGAAAAAGCGAAGTCAACCTTCGAGAAACGAAATGAAATGAGATGGAGGAATGCAGAGAATCTGCATTGCATTCTTCCATCTCGTGCAGTCACCTGGCATTATCATTGCTAAGTGGTGTTTACCATAAAGAGTGCATGTGGGCTAAAGGAAGACACAGATCTTTTGTGGCTGTTTACATTCTCAGTACAACGTAGAAGTGACTGGAAGTAAACAGACCCAGCTCTGCAGAGATGGGTCTGTTTATAGATTAGTGTTAGTAAGAGGGTGGGGGTACTGTTTTGTAGCCCTCACGTTATTACTAACTTTCCTGCGAATATTATAGCTTTTGGACTGGCCCGTCTATGCTTGTGAGTTGTTTCTAAGGTCTTCATTTGTGGACTGACTGGTTAGTGAACTGTCTGTTGTATAACGCCGAGGCTCTACGTTTTCCTTTACAGGGTGCAGTTTAGTTGGGCTGGGGGGTGGGGGCAGTGACATCGGAATGTCTCCCTGATCATTCGCAGAAGAGGCTTGCAGAGAAGTGTCACTGTGAAGACCTCTGTTGGTGGATACAGTAGCTAAATCGACCATGCAGTATTGGGTGCAGAAATCGGCTATGGCTTTTTGAATGCACTGTTGAAGCTGAGCTAGGGGAAGGGAAGGGAAGGAGGTAGTGAAATCAGTTTGGGTATAGGCGTGGTATATGTACCACTAGGGGGAAGGTTTGGTGCGTATGAGAGCCCCTGTTGCAAGGAATCCTTGAAGTTGATACAATCGTTATTCAGATTTTGTCTATCTATGACGCTTGGGGATAAGTCATGATGGTTTGACGAATCATTGTTGCCTGAGAGATCGCCAGAAGATGGTAGTTAGGGAATTTGTCAGTGGCAGTCAGATCCTTGATTTGGAATTTCATTGGCTTAGAGGTGTCAGTTCCAACAACGATCCCCTAAAAAAGGAATTCCTGGCTTTTAATGACAGTTTATTTGTGTGCAATCTTGCTGTAGGAACGGCAAATAAGATTATTGCAATCGATGCACTTGATATAAGAATTTGAATCGACTGTTTTCTCCATTTTGCAGAGGTGACGTGATAGGAATAAAGATTTTCTGTATTTACTATTTTGTTTTACTATTTTACTCTTCACTATATTTTTCGTGGCAGTATCATCTTACATTTGAAAGGTTGATGCCTTTTCGTTTAAACTGACTTTCTCTCTATCTGCTATAAAACATGAATTCAAATCCTATTACAGCTGTACTAAACCAGAACAGCAAGAAAGGCTGTAGTCCTCTTCGTCTCACATTTCAGTTTTTGAATATTGTCTTTAATTCGTCTTTCAAATACGGTTTAAATAATTATAAAATTGTTTTCTAGTCTTCCTGTTTCGATGATAACGTAAATATAATTTGAAACTTTATCATCGGACCTTGACGAAAGGAAACTTTTTACCACTAGACACTTCCTCGTTAGGGGAACTAATCATTTAACTATATTTATTCCTTTTGCGCGGTTTTCCTCCAGGATTAACATACCGTTCACTGCAAATTTGAAGAGGAAAAAATTTAAATGTACCGTGTTCTCAATTAAACAGTTTAAAAAAAAAAAAACCGATGTAGTTTCTTGGGTAATACATGCAAACGATTAGGTAATCGTTTGCATGCTGAGCTTGATGAAATGAATCAAAATCTTATTTTTAGACAAAATCAGACGATTTCATCTTAAAAAATCAGCAGACCATTCAATCAGTTGACTTCCTCTCGCTCTCCTTTTTTTAATGACAGTTTTACTAATGTTTAGAGCGATATATATAGCAGCTAATATTATTTATTTCTGTATTAGAATTTGCCATTTTATTTTTTGAATGTATGAAGTGGACTTTTTGTTTTATTCTTTATTCATTTCGTATAGATAAGGCTTTTTTTCCTCTTTTTTTTATGAAGCTACAAAATAAATAATGGCGGATTGTTTCCCCCGATAACTTTTCACCAGACTTGAAATATTCATTTTAAACAACGCGTATTTTGGACTTGTGTGAATGTACATTTGATATTATGACTACATGCGAGGGTCATCGTACATACACGGATTACACAGTAGCCTCCGTGAGGTCACCGCCCAAGGGCAACCATAACAGAACAGGTTTGTCTCGTGTTTAACATGCACCTCACCGATGACTGCATACCTAACTTCCGTCATATTAGATATACTGTTACCTGCGAGTTCCCTCTTCCCTCCCCCTTGGGTTTCATTACTCTATCGCTTGGGTATTTAAACCGCTGGTTACTTAATTAACCATTTTTCTCCTATTGATGCAAACTAAACTAATAAGGGTAATTCGATTATCCTGACCTTTTTGGTAAATCTTTGGAGAAAGTTTTGGAGATTCTGAGACTTGGTGGAAAGTTTAGAGTAAAACTAAATCCATTCATGACCACTAGGTGGCATGCTTTTTCTGGAGTCATCATTCACTTGCTGCATGTTACTTGTTCGACACCGCCCAACTGTTGACTGCTAGCGGAAGGGGAAGTTCTTTGTTCTCCATAGTTCGCAAATTTTTGTCGTACTCTTGAAGTCGCTATCCACATGTCGATCTTTTGTACGAGAAGTCGACTAAAACTGGGTTTTACTAAGCAGATATCCGCCAGGATTTACGGCATCGGACCGCGGCTATTGACAATGAAGTGAACTTGATGGGACTGGAGTTTAATGTTCTGTTTGGTATTGTGCAATGTGACAGACATGGGCGTTGCCAGAAATTTTTCTAGGGGGAAGGAATGCTTGAAGGGAGGACAATTTCATTATTCTAAAACATCAGTACAACTCTTTGTTGTTCTAAAATATGAGTGCTACTGGTTGGTTGGGAATTTTTGGTCCATCGAATATTTTGGTCATTGTGCTCCAGTTGGTATGTTTAAAAAACTCGAAGGCTTTCCGAGAATTACCTCATCTACCCGTGTGTCCATAAATTGCGTGTGTTCTCTGGGCGGTTTGCTTATTTTGCTGGATGAAAATCCCGATCTTTCATGGAGGAACCGACTAACTCAGTTACTGAGTGAAAAAGAAGAAGAAAAAGAAAGAAAGCCCATAAAAGTTCCTCGCTCGTGTTATTGACGGAATTCGAACTGGGCCTTTACCAGACGTTGTGGAAACGGCGGTGATTACTGTATAACCACTGTGCTGTCCGGGAAAATTTGTATGTTATGTGGGATTGAAATCATAGAATAATTAACGGGGAAAACCCTATTCCCTCCGCGGGTATAATCTCCCCAGTCTAACAGGTTTCAAATCCAAACCTCGCCAACCGAGTGACAAATGACAAAACAATTATATTTTCACGGAGGACAATGTACTGCTGAGCAAAACTATAAGAATTAAACTTCAGGGCCACAATAATAAAAATAAATCTTTCCAGTTTGAATTGCATATTTATAGTAATTAATTTGCTGTCATAAATTCTATAAGCATTTGTGGATAGAATAGCGCACGGTACTGAGCAGCACATGTTTTGTATGAAAATTTTATCAAACTAGGGCAGTGAATGACAGTAAGAAAGGAGTTATTTTTGATACAACCCAAAACATCTCACATTTTTCACTATGTCTAAGACACCTGTAAATGCATTCAGGTATTTTTGTATGTAATGTGTTTTAGAATACGTTTAGGAAACTAGCCTATTTATGAGTTTGCGTTTTCATTCTTATTTATGATTTAATGGCAAGTATTGCAACAGACTGTGAGTATCAAGTTTTCTGAGATAGGCGCAAAGAGGCGCTGCTCCACTGCGCGACAGGATAGCAGGATCTTACAAAGGGACGGAATCAGCCTAAAGGTCAAATGCCTTCATTGCTGCTTTAGCTGATTTGTATTGAATGGGGGACCTCCATGGGTGGCATGCACAGAAATCACATCCCTTGAGTACTCCATATATATATATATATGTGAAACATCCTTGGGGAACCTACAAAAATTTCAATGGAGTAAATCTGATTGTCACACAAAAAAGCGTCACGAAAGTGATACGTCATCCGGCTTCAGTCAGAGGCGCTTCTAACGCTTTCACCACTAGTCTGTGCCGAGCACTTACTAGTAGTGTGATTAGAGCGCGTGACGCATATTTCGTGATGGTACGATATCTTGAGTTCTAGTGAACCGATATAGAAAATTCAAATGGCATTCGTTTGAATTTCTGCATTAGAAAAACACAATATAACAAAAAAAAAAGTGTGTGTACCTGGTACGCACACGTTTTTGCACATAAAGAAAGATGTTTTGTGTGCAAACATCCTTGGCTTGGAAAAGGTTAGCGAAATCCATTTGTTGAATAGTATGATTGCAACAATACAAGTATATCAACAATTTTTTTTTTCGTCTCGCATTTTCGTTACATTCCATTGTAGCGGCACTAAATGCCGCTATAATTTTCGAAAATAAAAATTGAGTGTTGAGCGATGCCGAAGTCAAGTGCAAAGCGTTCTCGAGAGTATCGAGCAAGAATGAAAGTGACAAAACCTAAAGAAAATAAAGACGAAGGTCGCAAGTATCGGGTACCTCAATCGACCCTGTTTTCCGAGACATTTAGATACGTCATAATCGCAAGTATATGTCTCTTACCACTGTAGGTTACCCCAAGAATGTTTCACATAAAACAATCTACCACGCGTGTTCGGCACACTTACCTTTTTTTTTTTTCTTTTTTTCATACCAAGATTTTGTTTAACAGTTTATAGTATTACAATGGCTAAATGCAAGGAAGCGGACTTTTTCTGCGTCTTCCAATAAAAAAAAGAAAAAAAAAAAAATTCTAGTTACTCATACTTTCCCATCCCTAAAAAGGGACCAGCCAATTCGATTTTGAATATTGCCAAACTCAGTTATCTTTTGTAGACAATTTATTCCAGTAATCTTCAATACGTTTCCCGAAAGAAACTTCACGTGATCGAGCTTCTGTTGTTCCCTAAGACTTTATGTTTCTGCTTGCTGGCTCTTGACTCTCCTACCAGTACTCCCGAGTTCATTTTATCGATTTGCAGTTCATCGAAATTTTTGTCGACCAGATGCTTCCCTTCATGGCATACATAGGTTCTTCTCCATTTAGAGCCACCATTCCAGAGGCACCACATCTCATCCAATTGGATACCTTTGAAATGAGGTCTACAGAGTAGAATCCTCAACCACCCAACTTGCAACAACTGTGGGAAGCAATTGAGTGAACATAGACTAGCACCTCTATAGCACGCTTTTGACACTTTACTGTGTCTATTGGAGAAAGTCGTAATGTTCTGGATTCGTCAGAAATGGACAAAAACTCGCTATTAGGCAGATGTACTTAATAAAGCGTCCACGCAATGTATATATATGGAAAACAACGTTCCTGGATCGCCTTTTTGGCGATCTAGGAACGTTGTTGAAAAACCTGGGTTGATTAATTCCCAGGAAGTGTTTTGTTTTCACTTTTACCTTCAAATTTAGGTTAAGAAATTTCTGTATCAGTCTGGGGCAGTACATGAAGGTTAGAGTTTATTATGAGAACCCGTTTAAAAAAAAAAATGCTTAACTAATAAGAAAATTGTTGACTTGTAATTGCGTGTCACCATAAGAAAATGCACTGAAAGTTGCAGAAAAATATTCATAAAGAATATTTTGAGAAAACAGTTCATGAAACATAAAATAATCAATATACGCACACCGGCCAAAAAAATACGAACCTTTATTCAGTATCGAATCGGGTCGCTTTGTTTCGAATAACAGCACGTGTGCGATTATTCGCACACGCGAGAATAATCGCACACATTAAAATACTTTTATAAGGTATTTTAATGCGTTTTTGTCTAATTGTCACCATTCTTCCAGCAAAATATCGTATAGTTGCGACAAAGTTGAAGGAAGAAGACTTCGTTGCCGAATAGCTCTTTCTCTCCAGCATATCCCACATATTCTCAATTGGATTGAGATCAGGTGAATGTGGGGACCAGGGAATGTGGTGGTCATGTTCTCCGAACCATTTTTCGACTATTCTGGCACGATGCGCTGTTTGCATTCCCGTCTATAAAGTGGCCATCATCTTCGGGATAAAAGTGTAACATTGCAGAGTGCAGTAGATGTGATACAAAATTCAGGTACTCCTTGGATGACATTTGACCTTCCACCGGTGTCAACGGACCCACTCCATGGGTCCGTTTTGGTCCAAAATATTCTCCATACCATGATACCACCTCCAGATGCTTGGGTTGTCTTAACAAGCAGCAAGGTCCATCATTTCGTGAGGTTCTCGCCACACTCTCTGTCTACCATCAGTACAAAACATAGGGATTCGCCTGACCACGTCATTTTATTCTATTGTTCCAATCACGACCTTCTCAGCACCATTGTAAGCTGATTTTTCTGAAACAAGTGGCTTCCGAATATTCAGGCGATTGCCAGTACTCAATTCCTTCAATTCCCTGCACATGGTACAGGTTGAAATAGGATATTCTGGGTTTGATTGAATTCAGGTATTATTTGCTGCATACTGAACGTCCTATGTTTCCTACAGTCTTTCTTAGAGTAAGTACAACGGTTTCTCTCTTGAAGTATTGTTTTTCTGCCACATTTTCACCTTTGAGATGTGGAAGAAGTACTCATTTACCAGTCGTTAAAATCCTTTAAGATGGATGCTTTTGAGAGATCGGTTGTCTTTCTATTCTCGAATCGTGACTCCTACTAAAAGTGCACCCAGATAAGACCTTTTTCAAAGTCAGACAGATCACGCGTTTCCCCTTTCTGGCTTCTTTCAAACAATCTTACAATTTTCTTTGCACACATTTGCAAAGAAAATTGTGAGATTGTTTTTATTATCAATATATATATTTGCAAGAAATGATACTTATTTAAGAGTACTCCTCAATTCTTTTGATCAAAATCTCTGATATTTTCCGCCATTCGGCCTTCTTCAATGCGACGACCAGTTCATTTCTGTGTTTTGGGCAGTCATACGCACTCGACGATCCAATTCATTCCAGATGTCCTTTATAGGATTGATGTCGGTCTCTGGGCTAACCATTCCAAGTTTTCGATGCCCATATCTTGAAACCAGTCCGTTGCAATGCAAGCAAAATGTCATGGAGTGTTGTCCTGTTGATTAAGCTATAGACTTTCCCTATGTGCTGCTACAACATAGGTAATGCATTATTATCCACGACGTCTAGATAGATCTCAGCTTGCCCTCGTGGATAGCATAGTTGGTAGGATCGCCATCATCCCCACACGGGGTGAAAAAGACCCGAGTTCAGAGCCCGTCGATGACGGGAGGAAATTTTATATATTTTTTTTTTTTTTTTTTTCACAACGTGGCTGAGTTAGTCGGTCTCAGGCGAGGGTAGCATGATTTTTCCGGAAACCCAAGGTTTTCGTCCAGCAAACAGAAAATCGACCTCAGAACGCACGCAATTTACAAACAAAATGGCCTTTACAGGTAACATGGCCTTAGTTGCCGATGCTCCTAAAACCCAACAACAGACCTCGGCATTTGTCGTTCTGTCCAAGCAGTTGTTCCAGACCAAACTATGAAAAATAGCCTCACACTATCACGCTGCCTACAAACTCATGGTCGGGACTTTATAGTTCGGCAGATAAGCTTTCTCCTGGTATCCGCCATACCCAAGCACGGCCATCAGAATGGTAGACGATGTCCTGCTCTGTATGAAATCTTATTACACTAAAACCCTTCGTTCTTCACTAGAGATCTTCTGTGATTACTTCCGAGTGTGTTAAGTGCCAAAGCAACTAAGGTCTGATGCGTCAGACCTTAGTTGCTTTGTTGACAAAAACCGTCCCCTGAGACCGACTAACTTAGCCACATCGTGAAAAAAATCCATAAAAACTCCTAGTATCATTGACGGGATTCGAACCCGAGTCTTTTCCACCCGCCGTGGTGATCACATCCATTGTGCCATCCACGAGAGCCTTCATCGGTGAGCAAATGGTAATTTTGATGGCTATTGATTGGATATGTATATTTCATACCTAATCAGTATAGATTTAGTACTATTACTGATAAAACTGTGAAAATAAATCAGGACGGACAGCAACCTTATTTATTCCTTTAAACATCGAAAGCTGTCTGACATGAACTCTGGTGTATCGATTAAAACTGGGAAAAAGGATGAAAGTGGACTGACACATCACTTGATCCACCCACATTTAAATAGGATCTGTCATTTAGACCGTGAAACCTTATTTTTGTGCAGCTTGTTTCCAGAAGACTGGTTTAGAAGGATGGAATTTTCTGAACACAATAAATGTCCTCAGCCATTTTGAAATGTTTTGTGGAATGATTAGATGCTTCCCCGCCCTTTCCTCCTATGTAGGTGGTTTTCCATGCCGAAAAAAAAAAAAAAAAAAAAAAAAGAAAGAAAAGAAAACATTACTATAGTAGTTCTAAATATGTCAATCAATTCACAATAGGACAGCATCCAAAATGGCTAAGTAAACCAAGATCAGTTGAATTTTATTGTTATTTATGTCAATACATAGATATAGCAATGTGTTCAACATTCTAAGAAATGCTTTAATCTTCTAGAATAGTTATAATACATGTCACTTTTTGTAAAATGCATATTATTTTAATATATTTAAAGCTGCTTCTATGAAACATAAAATTTTAGTCTTTGTATTGACAATTCCATTACTCTAACATAAACTGTTGGCTGGTTATTTGGAATTAATATTTATTAGGGGGCTTTGCTCCCTGCTCGCTGCGCTAGCTTCTTTTGATAAAGTAAAATAAAATACTTGCAGAAGCTTTCGACACTGTGTGTGTCTCTTCCTCTGCTATGAATACATAAATGCATTACATATGGAAATCAAGCATGGTGGCGCGTGACCATGCTTAATCAGAAGCTTGTTTTACCACAGTAAAACAAGGAGGAAAATTATTTTAATGTATAGAAAGATAACATTCAAATATGGATGTTATAAAATGGATAATACTGTCATAAGCCATAGAGAGGCTTGGCTGAAAATATACAACTCTTGTCAAGCAGATACATTACTAAAAACATCTTAAAATACTTGGAACGTTTCTAGTATGGGTCAGCAATTTCCTGAAATCACTTATGAATCAGGGTATCAGTCATTTTTTAGGTAATTTTTGATTTTATTTTCTTCTTCTTCTTAGGATTTATTCCGTTATTATAACGGTTCTCCTCAACCTAACATTGAAAAGTCATTCCTTGATTCTTTTTTTCCATTTTCTTCTATCTTCCCAATCTCCGTCCACCAATCCTCTTCTATTCATAGCTGCTCTCACACCCTCTATCCACGTCATTCTTGGTCTTCTTCTCTTTTTTCTTCTCCATGGCTCCTCTGGGCAATCTGTCGTCCTCTACTTTCTTCACATGGCCAAACCACTCCAATATTTTCTCCTCTATTTTATTAATGATGGTTTTTTGGACATTGCGTTCCTTATCACGTCGTTTCTAACTTTTTCAGTCCTAGATTTCCTTGCCGATCTTCGCCAAAAATCCATCTCAATGGCCAGTATTTTATTTTTTTTTTTCTTTCAATTAAGGTCCAAGTCTCACATCCATACAATAAAACACTTTGTAATATTGCATTATATAGTATTAGTATTAGTAACGGCCGTATGGTGCAAGAAAGCCTATGGCTTATGCTGCACCAGCCAAAAAAAAAAAAAAAATCCGAACAAAACAATGATAAAAACAAAAATTAAATAAATAAATAATAATAATAATTAATAAATAAATAAAAATAATAAAATGAAATTAAAAATAAAATAAAAAGGAAATTAATCCTATCATCCTATGCGCTTCCCTTACCCGAAAGTACTATCCAGATGACCTTTGAATTTCCCCAAACTGTCGGCCTCTACCACCCATGTAGGCAACTTATTCCAGTAATTTATAACTCGCTGGCTAAAATAAAACTTCCTGCAGTCCAATCTAAACATTTCCCCGCGTAACTTGAATTTATGTCCCCTAGTTCTAGCATCATTTATAATCTTGAAAATTTTGTCCTCATTCATTTTACTGATGCCTCTCAGAGCCTTAAACACCTCAATCAAATCTCCTCTAAGGTGTCTAGTTTCCAAACTCTGCAACCCACATATTCGAAGTCTTTCTTCATAAGGACGCCCTTTTGCCGATCTCACCAGGCGAGTTACCCTTCTTTGCACCCTTTCAAGAAGCTCGATGTCTTTCTTTAGGTGCGGTCTCCATACTTGAACACAGTATTCCAAGTGTGGTCTAACATAGGCCTTATATAATGGGATTATCACGTCCCTATCTCTACTTGCAAAAGTTCGATAGATCATCGATAGGACACCATGGGCCTTCCTTGCAACCTGTTTACAATGCTCAGAGAATTTCATGTCTGACCGTATCGTAACACACAAGTCCCTTTCCTCCAGTACTGGGTTTAGTTGAACTTCACCAAGTGAATAAGTTATTTTGGGATTACTGTTTCCCAGGTGTAATACCTTACACTTTGTTGGATTAAAGCACAGCTGCACTAAACATATATTTGATGTTTAGTTTTGTTAATACTGATTTTATTTAGATTTCGTTAAATACTAAGTAGCTCTATCAATTAGTGTACAAAGAGCATCAGTCAAAACTATTATGGTCACATTGAGTATTGCATACAAATCTGGAGACCTCATTTTAGGAACGATGTAGTGATGCTGGAACGAGTACAGAGAAGGGCAACAAGATTGGTGAGTGGGGTACTCTTACGAAGAGAGGCTTAAGTTCTACAAATTGCAGCGTCTGGAGACTAGGCACCTGCGAGGTGATCTGATTGAAGTGTATAAGGTTTTGAATGGTTTGAGCATTAAGCATTCCGAGATTAAGAACCTGAGGGGGGCATAGATTCAAATTGAGGAAAGACAGTTGCAGAATAGATGTGCGGAAATTTGCCTTTAGCCAGCGAGTGCCTGATTGCTGGAACAATCTTCCATCTATCGTTGTGGAAGTTGATAGCTTGAATAGATTCAAGGAAGAATTGGACAGACTTTTGGAGCGAATGAATAGGTGAAATGGGGAATTATTTTATTTATTTATTGGCTGATGCTGCTATAAGCTTGCTTTCTTGCATCATATGCCACTACTATGTTAGTGCAATAGACATTCAAAGAGAGAAAGGAGACATTCTGATGAATATAAGAGAAATAAAGTTAAGGGGGTTAAAATCAAAGGAGAGTCACATGTTAATTACTCATGTCGAGTTCCTGTGAAATAGGAACTCAACATGAGTAATTGAAGTGATAAGTGTCATCAAAATTTATCAAAGTCCATTGTTTCATTTTGTCCATTGAAGAACTCGTTCATTCTTCATGGAAAATGGAAGAGAAGTAGATTTTACGAATAACTCTTTCTATGGGCACTTTTGCCCATAAAAGAGGCAAATTATTATTTCATATTTTGTACTTTTGCTTTCAAAGATTTATTTTCAAATAAATGTTTATACGCTAAATGTATTCAGCATGATTCCCTCCTTACCTATCAGGAAGTAATTAAAAGTAATGTATTTGTACGCATATTATAAATAATAAAAATAATTTAAAAAAAAAACCACCTAGTGCCAAAACCGGCTATTTGTTAAAGGGTTACAGTCTACAACTTTCAAAATTACGTAAATTAGTAATGTTCAATTTTTTTTAGTGGCAAATTGATAAATACGAAAATCATAAAGAAATACATATTACCAGTTTTTGTGGTTTTTTTTTTATAAATAACGGTATATATGTACCAAAAATACCTAATTTGTAACGAGGCACTGTGATGCTGTACCTGAACGATTGTTATCTGTAAAGATTACACGTCAAGATAACTGGGCGTTCACATCTCTTGAACAGATTAAATGTATTTAACCAGGGCGTGATTTTTATACCTACGTAGAAAGCTTGGTCATTGACATTGTTCGTTCTTTCTATCTCTCTCTCTCTCTCTGGACTACAAAACGTTTGTTAGATGCATAGGTACCGACTACGGACGGTGGGTGAGGAAGAGGGAAGTCACCTGCATGGCATGCTAAGTAGGGTGGAAGCTTTATTTCAACCTCCCTCCCCAACCTTGTTGTCTCTAAATACATTTTTTAAATTATATTTTCGACTCTCCGCATTAAAATCAAAAGTCCCTCCTCTGCAGGGATGTGCTTGATATTTTTGTAGAGTTGAACTGAGTGACGCACGGTCAGACCGCTCTTCAAAAAAAAATAAAAGATATTAAGAACGATATGCATATTTGTTTGCATAAGCTACCTTTATCTATTGCATTGGTTAGGACGTAAACTAACTATAGTTTAACCCAGTGGTTACCAACCTGTGTGCCCCGGCACATTGATGTGCCACGAGATTAGGAAAAACACCATCGAGTTCAGTGGTAATTACTATTTAGGTGTCTCGTGAATATGCGTCTTTTAACTTTACGTGTGACTTGAGTGACAAAAGATAGAGAACCACTGGGCCTTAACTTTATCCACCAGTTCCATCGAAAACCAAATAAACAAGTTGATGAGCACTCAGGCGCGTTAGCAAACAGTAATAATTGGTGATATATAACAAAAAAAAAAAAAGCAACGATTTTATGCGCATACCGAAAAGATTTCGTTTCTGCGCATCCGCCATATTTCCCATTCATTCCTCCAATCAGCGCACAGCAACAACAAACCATATCCAGTGTTCAGTTAAAATATACAGTATATTGATAGCCTTATGTGGCATGTATGAAAAAAAATAAATAATAATTCCTGAATTTCTATTAGTCTGATTTTAATACAATTTAAGAAAGCTCGACAAATCGTTCTAACAGAGCGAAATATAAAATTTCATGAAATTCCATCCACTGGAAGTAAAGTTATTGCATACGGACGGACGAACGGACGGGAAAAGAAATAATGAAATTTGGGATGGCCTCTCCTGAATTGTCAGAAAATTAAAACCTTTACACTGGCTTTCCTCGAAATTTGACTTAACCTCAACTCATGATCCTCAATATGTTTATTAAAAAAAATAAAATTAAAAATAAAGTGACTGTGGTAAACAGTGGAGTGAGTTTTAGAAGAGGTCACCTCGTTTTTGTAAACGATAAAAGTTCTAGATTTTTTTTTTTAAATTTAAAAAGATTGTTTTGAATATTTACTCGCAGCTTATAAATTTTCAAAACGAATACAGGAAGTATGTGCGAAATAAATAAAAATCAAACCTCTTTTAAAATTTCTTTTTTCCAAATATTTTCCAACAGTGGTAATAATATATTTTCAGTAAACTCTAGCAGAAATTATTTTCCTGGAAGCAGGCTGTGTATTAATGTTCACCTGCGCTTTTCCGATTTCAAACACTGTGGGTGTAAGAGTGGGATGAGTCACACGTTTGATAGCCATGAATTTTTCTTCTTTGCCAAATACCTGTTTGGCTCCCACTTCATTCAGATTCTTGGTCATTCTTGTTTGCCTGGTACTTGTTTACCTTGAGGGGTCGCTTCATTGTACTTCACGCTTACAACTAAACGGATTCGTTTCGGAAGCGAGGGTTTTGCTGTAACTGCGGGGGTTGGCTTTCATCTGATGAGAAGGCATCCTGGACCTGCAAAAAGCATCTATAATCTGCAAACGTATCTGTTAATTTGACCACCTGTTGTTTTGAAAATAGAATTTGTATAAAACGAGAGAAATTATATGCATTTAACAGTATAGTTGTCAAAGACTGTAGTTTCACTTTAAGATAGACAAGAGATGATCATGGATCGTTTATTTTAATAAAAATTATTTTTTATGCAAATTGTAAATTATATTATTGTTTCCTTTTACCCCACGGTGCACAAAATGCATGTTCCAATATATTTTAGTAGTAATGGTAAATTATGCAAGAAAGCAAGCCTATATAGCATCAGCCAAATAAAAAAAAAAAAAATCATCATCCATATCCTCCAAGAATTTGTCTAGTTCTCCTTTGAATTTATTCACCCCATCCACTTCCACAACAACAGATGGAAGCCCGTTCCAACAATCAACCACCCGCTGACTGAAGGCAAACTTCCGCACCTGCAGCCTGCAACCATCCTTCCTCATGTCTCCTCATGTGTGTAGTCTCAGCAAGTGGAAAAATACCATTAACATTGAGCTTACTGAATTCATTCAAGGCTTTAAACACCTCAATCGGATCTCCCGGAGGGGCCTAGTCTCGAGACGCTGCAATTTGCAGAGCTGAAGCCTTTCTAGATAAGAGCACCTTTTTGTCCCCTTCACCAATCTGGTTGCTCTTCTCTGCACCCTTTCCAGCAGTTCTATATTCTTCCTAAAGTGATTCCTTCAGACCTGTATACAGTACTCAAGATGCGGCCTAACCATGGCCTTTGTTTATAAAGTACACATGCTAAGAAAATGTTGAAGTCTAGGTGGTAGATGACTCCCATCGTCCGGTGTAACACCACCACCACCACCACCACCACTTTGCTTATTGGAGGCTTGAAATGATGTAACCCATATTTCGTCACACCATCTCCGATGGACTATCTACACTACGATCTAAGCCATAAGGCCGAGAAGCGATGGACTATCTGGCGGGCGAATGCTAGATAGCCCACCGGAGTTATTGGTTACTCTCTAAGGGATCTTTTAGACGAGCGTGTTTCAACAACTTTCCGCGAATCTACCGTAAAAAAAAAAAAAAAAAAAAAAAAAAAACCTGTCACATTAGAGCCACCCAAAAACTAACTTACAAGCCCATGTGTGTGTTATGTCCATAAATTTCATGTATTCTCTGGTCGATTTGTCTATTTTGTTGAATGAAAATCCTGAGTTTCCGGGTGGAGGAAACATTGTTTTCCATGCTTGAAACCAGCCAATTCAGCCCAGGGTATGAAAAAAAAGCCATAAAAGATCTCACATCATTGACGGAATTCAAATCTGTGCCTTTTCGTCCGGTATGGGGAAGACAGTGATTATAACCACTTTGCTCTATTCGCTGACAAAGTTTACCATTTTTTTACAGCCTTTTTACCATTTTTCATTTATCGGCTCGCACGATGCGGAAGTTCACCACGAACATGGACGAAGCGTGAGTCCTGCCTTTGCCCTGCGGCTGTTTCTCTGTCCACTATCCGTCCACTCTTCGAAAACATCTTAACTACAGCCCTCTGCAAAAAAAAACAGCCCACAGGATTCGCAATATTAGTAATACCGCCACTCTACAACCGGTACCCGACAGTCCTTCCTCTTCAGAAGCTGGTAAGATCACGTCCCTTGCCCATATCGATCAAGTGCGTCATATGGTCCGCATAATACGAACCTGCAATATCACATTTACCGGTTGTAACCGTGACACGTGTTCCACCAGGTTGGGGAGAAACGGCTGATTGCAAAAACACGGGGTGATCAAAATATTTTGACTGGACAGTGTAAATTATAACTTTGTCAAAAAAAAAAAAAAAAATAGGTCATTACTTTTGAAGTGAAAATTAATGACCTTTCGAATCAGGAAACTTTAAATTATAATGGTTCATACACCAACATTTTTGCCGAGAAAACTTAACTCCTTAACAAAAAAAAGTTAAAAAGAAAATTATGCCAAATTGTAGTTATTGATTTGTTAATGTGCGTGAGTCTGAAGATAGATTTCGCTGAGAGTTAAATTGATTTCATTATCCGAAGAATTAAATCGTGCATAAAACATCCTTTCTTTATCTGCCATCTTGAATCATGTTGTATAAAGTATTTGGGGATCAAATGAGATCTTTACGCACGCCTGGTCTCCATCAACTCAAGATTACTGATCGAGCAAGTGAAAAGACAGTGCCATCTTCTTTACTACATCAAACGCACTATTTATAACACTTGCGTGTTGTTGATGTACATCTTGTATGTAGCAACTGTACGCGATCCGATAATAGACTGTTCAATGAGACTCGGATAGCAGTCCTTCCCTGTCTTTGTCGGCCATGCGTTACGAACAGCAGTCATGAAAGTCTTCGATTGCTGAAAATTAGTTGAGTAGAGGTTGATGATCTAGACAAGCTTGACATCAGATATACCCGTTTGTTTTGCTCTAGGGCTGTTGAACAGAGGAGTTTCCACTCTGTTGCATTTGCACCACTGTTGATTTGAATGGCGTGAAGCTCATGTAAAGTAATTTGATATCTTTCTACGACTTATATTATCAGTTTATTACAATAAGACAAAAAGGAAACTTTTTGGTGATGAATTTATTAAAGGGTACACGGTATTCAGAATACAATTCATTAAAATTTAATGCAGGTTCCTGTTATAGGAATCACTGGATTGTTGAATCAAAACTTGAATACCCTAACCTTTTATGTATGTGTGTAAAACTTTTCTCTTATTAGAATCACAATTTCAGTTTATTGAATCATAAAAGATGATGGAACTATACAATCCCTGATTTTTCGAGTTTTCTTTCTTTCCTTTTTTTTAATAAGCTGTTAAAATTTTCAATTTTGTAAAAGGACGCTCTCTAAATGCTTGGCTTTTTTTCTCAGCTTTGTGGTGAGACTGGCAGTGGCTACGCACTACTTCTACAAATTTGTATTTCACACTGAACTGGATTGCTTTCCAATGGAAAGTCCTCATCGCCTGTCTGAGCTGCGACGAGGACTTTCAAATAGATGAAACCTTTTCTAGATGAAGCTTTTAACCTGTGGGACCGCATACATGACTGGATCACAAACATCGACCCAGATATCTTAGCACTAATGCCCTCGTGGGTAGTACAGTTAGCACAATCGCCGTCCATCCTACACCGAGTAGAAAAGACCTGAGTTCGAGTCCTGGCGAGGAAATTTATGGACCATTTTCACAATATGGCTGAGTTAGTCGGTTTCAGGCGAGGGTAGCATGGTTTTTTTCTCCAGAAAACTCGGGTTTTTCGTCCATAAAACAGAAAATCGAACACAGAACACATGCAATTTACAGACAGTATACAAGGAGCAATATGGCCTTAGTTGCTGATGCTCCTAAACCCTACATCAACCGCACTAATGTCTGATCACAAGCAGTTCCGTCCTTCGTATTAAAACACTTTGTTTTGTATCGAAGATTTCAATACCTTTCGTACTTTAATTGTATGGTGGTACGAATCCACTATATATATCTACGCTGTCCTGACAGAATGTTTGTTGATTTTTATTATTACTTCCATTTTTTAAATTATTATTTCTATATATGGTTTATATGTATAACTTTTATTATATATTTATAAATGAATAGCATAATATTATACTATATTTGTTTTAGTCTAGATAAAACAGTGTTATTAAACTAACCTCCCACCCCCAAGTTAACTCCACCCTAGAATGGATACGCCGGTAAGACTAAACTCTCAAAAGAAGTACGCGATTGTTTTAAGTTTGTAAAAGACCGAACTATAGGAATCCCTCCCCAACTGCGGATTTGAAATATCGTCGTTTTTTATTTGTACACCAAAATTTTACAGTCCGCACTTTTTAGTCTTCACAAAAAAAAAAAAAAAAAAAAAACGCGTATATTTCTCATGTTCGTCCGTCCACATGTAATAACACGACTACTACTGAATGGATTTTCACGAAATTTTATATTTGGATCTTTTCAAACGATTAAGAATTCTCAAATTTCATTAAAATCGGACGAATATAAATCTGTCAATTATTTCTTTTTTAACATTTCCATACGTTAGCATATATGCACTCAGTGATCACTGAATTATGACCACCGCATCCATAATGGACTATGCCGCATAGCTCGTAGTATCAATAGCTTCGTAGGCTAGAGCAGTGGTAATTTGCATTTGGTCGTGCAAGTCAAACTGATAAAATAGCAGTGATTGGGACGAAGTAAAGATATCATAATTGGTCTTAATTCAGTGATCACTCAGTGTATATAATGCTCCTATTATCTTCACTCTGTCCGTTCGTCTCTATACGCATGTAACAACTCGACTACCAGTGGATGGATTTTAATGAAAATCCGTGTACAAATAATGGGTGTCGAACGTGTCAAACCGTCTCCTGCCGACAGAACTGTAAAGGATTACGCAAGGTGGATGTTCATGGTGAGGGAGGGGTGCAGCGTGTTCTACCAAAACTAAACTATTATATTAGGATAACCTAGAAAGGCACTTCAACCACCCATGTGTATGAGTCTGTAAATTACGTGTTCTGCGATCGATTTGCCTGATTCGCTGGACGAAAAACCCGAGTTTTTCCGGTGGGGAGAAGCTAGCTATCTATGCCTGAGACCGAGTAACTCAGCCACGGAGTGAAAAAAACCATAAAAGTTCCTCGCGTCATCGACGGGATTCGAAAACGGCCTTTTCCACCCGGTGTGGAGAGGACGGTGACGATATCACTGTGCGATACCACGGGATCTTCCAGCGTGTTGTGCAGCTCAACAGTAAGTTGGTGTGCGAGAGTTGACATCGCAATACAGTATGGGAATGCAAGAACAATATCCCAAATGACGATGCGCCGCACATTCAAGATGTATGGGTTTCCATAGCAGACGACCCAAGAGACACCCTCTCGTCACTACTGATCATCATCGACCGCGGATGATGTGGTGTCGACAAGACGCTGGTTGGACATTGGAGAACTGCAAACGAGTGTGCTGGTCGGATGAGTTCAAATACCTGGTGCAACACTCCGACGGACGTCTTCAAGTGTGGCGTAAAAATCACGAGTCCATGGATCGATCGTGCATGGTGCCCACTATCCAGGCAGATGGCAGTGGTTGCTTAATATTGGGCATGTTTTGCTGACAGAACTAGGACCACTGGTGCGTATGGATCAACGTTTCACTGGTGAGATCTGCCGGCAGCTCTTAAGGGACTGTGCACTCTGCCATATTGCATTTTTTTCCAGACAGAAACGGGACCTTCCAAGACGACAATGCACCGTGTCATCGGCCCACACTGTGCACGAGTGGTTCGAGGAACACAGTGAAGATATCACCCATCTTGATTGGCCTCCAAATTCGCCTGAGCTCAATCCTATTAAACACCTGTGGGACGTTTTGGAACCGGAAGTGTCGGGTATGGACAGGCAACTGTCCATATTCCAACATGTGGAAAGCCTTTCAAGCAGCATGGTTCCTCTGATGTATGGGGGTGCTGCTTCTTAAAGTTACATTAAATTGCCTTGGTTATAAGACATCCAGACATAGATAGTAATAATAATAAGCTTAAAAATACTACAAAACATTAACTGGACACTTATCATTAACAGACTAGGGTAATCTTTAAATTTGATTTAAAAATAAATTTAATTTTAGAAATCTGACAAATATTATTCCGTTGTTCGTCTGTGTTCCTGTAATAATTCGAATCCCAATGGGTCTTTTCATGAAATTTCATATTTCGGTCTGTTAAAAAAGATTTGTTGTGCCATCCCATATTTCATTAAATAACTTGTTTTGTTACTAATCACAAATTATAACCTATTTGATTAACTTAGCTGAAATCTAGTGCATGTACATTAATTGAATTGATTTACGTATACGCAGTTCAGTACAAGAATCTCCTTAAACAAAATAACTCAATAGTGTTTCCAATTCCCTTAGATCACTTGTGCTAGTGTACGGGGAAATGCCACATTTTGGGACCCTAGTATACATAGTTTTAGAAGCCCAAAAAATAAGGTTGTTCTGGTTCGGGGATCACCCACGATCTTGAGCATTCTGGAGCAACCGAGTCCCTATACCCTCTATGAGTCTGCCTTTGTAGTGCGTGGTGCAAGGGAACAGATTTTTTTACCATCTGCCCTCTCAATGACACACCTGTCAGTACATATTGTATATATCACGTTGCCAGTTAATTTTCTTCGGGTTCGTGTTAGTATATATGTAACTCATCTCGCTTCCAAATTCCTTTTTGGCATGAAATTAATTAAACGTCCAGGAAAGAAAACCGCAAGCCCGAATGGTATTAAAACCTATAGTACTTAGTACAGTGCGAAGTTTGAAAAATAAAAGAGGCATGAATTTCTTTAGACTGTAATTTTCAGGAAATATTTATGAAGGGAGGTTGTTCCAGAAAAACGAAAGTTGAAAGAATAAATGGGAAGAAGAAAAGTTGGTTCTGTGAGTTTGAAGTTGGACAGTAAATTATCGAAGCCAATTCAGAAGAACAGTGCCGGTGGAAGTATCTACAGAAAACTCATGCAGTAGAAACAGAATGTCTATGAGGCAGAGACTTTGTTAGAGCTGGGTCATTGATGAACCTAACTGCCTTCTTCTGAATGGAGGCTAGATGCATAAGAGAGGTTTTTGGGGCCACCCCAGATGTGGGACCAATATTCCGTGGTAGGGCTGATTTGAGATTTGCGCAGAGTGAACAGCTGTTTGGACAAAAAGTAACGCCGAGAGCGAAAGAGAAAACCAAGTGTTTTAGATGCAGAGGAAGTAATATTGGTGATATGCTTATTCCAAGAGATATTAGAATCCAGGGTAATCCCCAATAGTGATATGTGATCTTCCCTAGAAATCAGAGTGTCATCGAAGATAAGCATAGGAGCAGAAGAGTCCTTTTTGCGAGATATGACAGGACTGAGTTTTAGAAGGATTGAAATCAACTAAGTTATCTCTTCCATGGAGAATTTTCTACTGGAGAATCTACTTGGAGATCCGCATTTAAGGAATTAGTAGTGGATATTCGAGAAGTTAAAGCTGTTTGTGCAGGGCAAGGTTTCTCAAAGTGAAAGGTGGAATGCAATGTGCTATCATCAGCAAAATTATGGATAAGATATTCCGTAAATGGAAGAAGGTTATGAATATGCAAAGAAAAGAGTGGGTAAATTACGTCAAATTGAAACAACTTACATAAATTAAAAACTAAAATTACCTCGTGCGCAATTTAGTTCAGATCACTCTTGGTCACTAAAAATGACATTGGCTTTCTTTAGAAGTTATTGCTATAGTGCGTTTGTTAGGCGCTTCGTGTGGTTTCCCACAAAATAAGTTGTTGCGACGTTTATTGTTTAGTTGTTTCTGGCCATTTTGCTGCCGAGAAACTTCAATCACCAGGAAGACTGCTTCTTAGTAACCTAAAGGAATCTTCAACTGTAAGTAGGGAATCTGTCTTGTGGGTAATAACACGGCCATACATGTACTATCCTAAATAGACTATATTCAGCATCCATAGAAAGAAGCGCAAGTCCAATAGGTGCCAGCAATCTCCAACAACCACAAAGAATCCTGCATCCACTGGAGATATTGAAATACCAGTGGATGCTAGCAGTTTCCATACCCAGGAATCCAAGTCTGGGTACCAACAGGTAGATAATCCCGTCTGTAGTAACTTCAGAATCCTTTGGTTCAAAGCCTACCTAAATCAAGCCCCCATGCAGACATATGGTCTCGAGACTTCGCAATCTGCAAAATCAAAGTTGCTCTCTGCATAGGAATGTTGATTCATATCAATAACTATCCTTGTTGCTCTTCGCTTCACCTTTTCCAGCAGAATACCGTTTATGAAATGGGAGGAAGGTTCCAAATCAGTATAAATTATTTAAGGTATGGCTTAACCAACGATTTATATGGAACAATGACCTTTTGTTTTCCAAAGGTTATTTTGAATTATCCAGCATTTGTCTGGTACTTAAATATACTTAAATTTTCTAGCTTCCCAAGATTGGGTGGGTGTGGCCAAGTCTTTTGATAGGAGGGCCCTTATACTAATTGGTTCGATGGACCCTTCGGTTTAACACAGTTCTGCATGCGCTGTATTTGTGTGTTTGCTAAATAAATAAATATGTGTCCATGACTTTTTCAGTGCTATTCTTGGCTCGACCATCGTCGAAAGTCATAAGTTCTCGTGCATATTACGTACAACAGTTCCGTGATCTGAGGGACAGTAATGTGGAACCATTTAATTAGTCATTAGGAGAGCCTGACCTCAAGTTACACTAAATTTGATCGTTTGGCCTTGGTTAAACGAACCGTGTACTGCTGGCTTCATTAACCATGTCTTGATATTTCAGCTGTTCGATACATCGCGCATACAGTAAAAAAGGTGGGTTTTAGACTTCAGAAGTGATCAACTTTACTGGATGGAAATTTTTCACACCAAAGGAAATCGAAAAGAAGAAAATTACAAAAGCAATTTTCTTCATTCTTTCGACTTTCGCAAAAAAAAAAGGGGGGGGGGGGTGGAGGATATGAAGTGAAGTGTGGACAAGTAGCATGCTTCATCTCATTTTGTACATAGGCGTTCTAGTGTGAATAACGAAGCTTTTTTTAGGAAGAGGGACGCAGAATAGTACTCTAAGTTTTCGCTTCCTGTGTTTAATATTAATGAGAAAACAAGCAATTATTGTGGACAGTTGGCATGATTGATTGAAAGAAAGAATACGTTATGGAGCTAAAATGTTTCAAAAATTTTTGTCAGCCAGTGCCTGTAAGTGTTTTAATGTGTGTGCATGCCGGGACATGTACAGATATACGTAGTTAATGATTGGTTTAGGTATGCGCGCTCAGTCAGTTTTATTATTATCTTTATTTCTCCTAGGAGACACCCGGTTACAGCCATTGACTAAGGGGTGTAGATACATATTCTATTATACAACAGAAAATAATATTATATACAATTTTGCATTATATGTAACGCTTGTTACTAAATTATGCAATACATGTAATAACTTGTAATCTGCTTAAGACTTACCTGCTTAATAAATATAAACGAGTAAAACTTAATACTATTGCATTTAAAGCATAACATCCCCATATTTACATTAGCACGGATATTCGCAGCAGAATTGCATACAGAATAAAAACGTAAAAGTTCATTTTTACTGTTTCCAGCAGTCGCTTTCTTCTGTGGGGTAGGTAAGACATATCCAGGAGAGTGTTTCTGGATGACGTCGGGATTCATTCCAGCTACTGTTTGGAGGTTCTTAGTGTTGTGTATGTTTTCTTACATTTGCATCTGTACTCAGCAGCTTTCGAGAACTTCTTTTCTGTATGTTTTGCTTGTGTAGAGTTTTTCAGGGTTAATATTTAAGATATTAAATCTTTAGAGTGTTTGCTTTAGAGTGAGTGAAGATTGAAATAATTTTCCTAGACTACCCAACTGTGTAAACGCGGCCCCGAGTTGTGGTTCCTTATCAGCAACTCGTCTTTGTTTTACTCCAGATGTTATTATCCACTCTCAGGCTTTCGGTGAATCCAGCGTCCCCTTAAGATCTGAGCAAGTGTCATTATTATCTCTTGCGACTTTCTGGAGTTCCTTGTAGGTGTTCTCTGGGAGACCTATTGCTGTTAGGCTGCTATGTGAGTCTTTGGTACCATACCGGTGGTTGACACGATAATTGGGTTGGTTGATACTTCTTGCATATGCCACATCTCCTTGATCTCATGTCTCAGGTTCGTGTACTTCCTAATTTTTTCCTCATGGGTTTTCTGGACATTGCTAGTGTTCGGCACCGCTATGTCAATCAGGTAGGTAGCCTTTTCCATCTTGTCCACAAGGGTTATGTCCGGTCTGTTGTGCGGGATGGTCTTATCCGTTATTATAGCGCGATCCCAGTACAGCTTGTGGGTTCAGGTCTCTAGTACTGCCTGGAGTTCGTAGTATGGTACACTTTCTTTGGTCAACCGGTATTTCCTCGCTATCTTCTGATGTATTATCCTGGCTACCTGTCGTGTCTATGAGTGTACTCAGTCTGGGTGATCACCTTGCACCCCACGGTGATGTGTTGGATCGTTTCTGAGGCCAGGTGGCCTCAGAAACGATTATTATTAATAATTAGACATTATTATTATTGTTATTAATATTGTTATTATTGTTATCATTAGCCATATGGTGCAAGGAAACCAGTGGCTTATGCTGCACCAGCCAATAAAAAATTTCTGAATTACCCCGAGAGAGAGAGAGAGAGAGAGAGAGAGAGAGAGAGAGAAGGGAACCTGGATGTGCCAAGCCCATATTCACCAGATGTGAGCCCCCTGGGGTCCTTGTAGTGATATAGGAATAACACATCTATTGATGTACTGCTTCATTAAATTATTCTTGTTTAAACTCCGGCGCGACCACCAGGTCAGTAGAGTTTACAATAAATCAATCAATACAAATTGTTAATCGTATTTAGCAGTTCTAATACCGGTGAGCTCCTGCCTGGTTGTCCAGAGCGCCGCGTATATTTTCTTACGGATGTAAGCAAAGTGCATAAGGAAGTTCAGCCCTTCGTCCCACTTGAGTCCAAGATTAACATGCGACTGAACCTTTTGGACTACGATGTCGTTCACGTGTATTGTTATTTTGTTTGGTTATTTTATTTGCGAATGTCATTTGTGCAGTCTTGTGTAGCCCGATACAGTCAAAGTATTTCTGGATTTCTTTTATTTTGGTGTTAGCCACTTGGTTGCAGTAGTCGGTAATTTCTGATCTTCTGAGGTAATAAAAAATTTTATATCGTCTGCATATGTGATGAATTGCTTCCTGTTTTGAGGTAAGAAGGGTTCCAGCGCTATTGCAAAGAGTGTGGCGGACAATACTCAGCCTTGTGGCGTAATTTCCTCCGTATCCGTATCAGTTTGTGGTGATTAGGAAGAAAGACGTATATGCACTCTTCATTGGTGTGAGTTTTCATATTTCACGTTTTGTGGACGTCGGGAAAAGACTTCACTTTACTCTCCCAGACGCATACAAAACCTTGATGTTTGTTCAAATTGCGACATACTCTCCAGTCATTGACTACTTATTTTTATTATTTGCATAAATATGAAGATGCATAAAAGCATTGCTGTCTTGTGGATTGCATCGTGAGGATTCTCTTCTATTGTGATTTAGTATAGTTCGCAGAAGTCATCTTAATTGATGATGCTGTTTCAAAAGTTCGAAACATTTTGACATCTAAATGAACCAGTGACTTTGGAATACGAGCCTACTCCCTACGCCCGTAACATTTCACACACACGCACACAGCTATCCTCTCTCCAGCATTTTACTGCTCGTGCAACACACGCACTGATAATGGAGCTGGTTCCGCAATATGGTGTTGTGCCGGATCGTGATACTACCAGAGCTTCAGCTCCTTGTGCTGGCTCTTCTGTCCTAGGCAGCTACTGTGGTGCAGGCTTTTCTCAGCGGAGTACCCGGTTCCTACAGACTCTGGGATGCAGATTCTTGAAGAATTCCCGACGTCGTGAGGATTTCCTTACTCATCATTATTTGGTTTGTGATATGGTATAGTTTGTCTTAGCCATCCTAATTGGTGACGCTGTGGTCTTTGAAATGGGTTGACAGTTATTTATAACCTGGACTAGGACAGTTTAAACTGGACTTGCACACCTTAACCTCGACTTTGAACTGTCTTCTATATGTATCTATTTTTGTTTTGCTTTAATATGTCGTGTTAGGTCTTCCCACCCTGCATTTGCCAAAAAACAGGGGAGAAAGTACATTGTAGTTATTCCAGTACATTCCAGAAACCGCGTGTTACAATAAATAAAAAAAAATAAAATAATTAAAATGGTGTGGTCCATTAAAGATTTTTATTAGAAAACGTGCATAGAAGTTCCTCCAAGATCAACCTAACTTATTCATTTTCATTGATTTTTAACTTCTCTTCACCGGCCTTTTTATAGATTTGTAGGAATATACCCATGAAACATGCAGTTATATTTTGTCTTGTCCTTCAATTTGTTTTATAATCCAGACATTTATAACAGCTATTTCCTTTTTTACCTTCCTTTGTTGTTCCTGTTCTTCCTATTCGCTGTTTGATGACGCAAAGTCTTTCGAATTTTAAACGGTATTTCTATTTACTGCGCAGACTCTTTATTCATGGTTTTTCCGAGTTTCAATAAAGGAAATAGTTGAAGAATTATAGATATGGTGATAAGCTACAAAGGAGTGTTTTTAACCTATTCATTTGAGGAATTCTTGACGAGCTTATGGTATCACGGATACTTTTTGTTGTACCTTTAGTTTCATCACAAATAATCAACTGATTAGTTGAAGAGCTATCATTCTTCGTCACCTGTCAAGGATTTCATTCATTACAGATCTGATTGGCATCTAACGCTGTTGTTATTTTCACATCAATACACTAAATGTTATCAGATACTGGAGAATAGAAATAAGGTAAAGAATTCACTCGATGAGGCCAGATTTACAGTTCCGCAGTTGCTCAAGGGTTCCAAAGGTCGTGGGAAATCCGGACCAGTGCAATTAATTTTAGTTCGGGCAGGGCCCCTCAACCTTTTTAGGGCCGTTAGAAATATGTGCATCAGGGCTTTAGACTACCTAAATCCGGCATTTCCACATTACCACTAGCCCCTCATTTCGTCAGGAAACATAAGGCTTGGATAACAAAAAAAGTTAAAAAAATGTATGCGTTACATTTCAGGCGCGTTAGTAATAATTCGTGATATATTGTATATATAAACGAGCAAAAAAGCAACGAATTTTATGCGCAAACCAAGAGCATTTTTGTTTCTGAACATCCACCATGTTGCCCATTCATTCCTCCAATCAGCGTACGCCAACAAACAACATTCAGTGCTTCAGTTCGAATATACGTGTATATATGTGACATGTATGAAAAAAGAAATAATAATTTCCGGATTTCTATTGGTACAATTTTGATGAAATTTGGAACAGCTGGACGAATCTTTCTAATAGAACCAAAAATAAAATTTTAAAGAAATAATAATTATGCAATTTCTATCGTTCAGATTTTAATGAAATTTGGGCTGGCTCAACAAATCTTTCTAAAAATAGCCAAATATAAAATATAATATTTATGAAAATTCTCTTTTAGGAATTGAATTATTACATGCGGACGGACATGAAGACAATAGGCTTTTATGTATATACGCTAACGCCCTAAAAAAATACAGTCTTTCATTTTATTTTTTTATTTGTTTTTCTCTTTTCGTTCTGAGCATTTCATATTAAATATTTATTCTTCTTCACAGTTTCCTTCTTTCTCTCCACGCAATATTTCCCTTCACTGTTTCTTATCGTGTTTTTTGGTCCACTCGTCTTTAATATCGGTTTTTCTGTTTTATTTTAACGGTCAAGCTGTTCAGTTCCTGATTTGATAAAATTCTTTGCGAAAGAGACCATGGAAGATAAATTATTTATGTTGTATATTATTTAATTATTTTTGTATTGTACACCGATGAGCCAAAACATTATGACCACCTACCTAATATGATGTTGGTCCTCCACGTGCAGTCAAAACAGCTCGTACCTGGCGAGGCATGGACGCTACAAGATTTCTAAATGTGTTTTGTGCTATCTGGTACCAACACAACCAGCAGATCCTTTACCTCCTGTAAGGTCTGTGGTCGAGACGGCACAGATCGGAGTTGCTGTTCTAACACAAACCACGGATGCTTGATGGGATTGATGTCTGGGGAATTTGGAGGCCAGGGCAATACCTGGAAATCTTCCTCATGTTCCGCGAACCAGTCTCGAACAATCCGGGCGGTGTGGCATGGTGCATTATCTTGCTGAAAGACGGCACCGCCAGAGTGGAAGACCCTTGCCCTGAAAGGGTGTACCTGGTCAGCAGTGATGTTTAGGTACAAAGTGTGTTGAAGGTCAAACGGCACCAGGAATTGAAAACTCGCGGAGATGGGTTTTCACTGTATCGAGGGACAGTACTCTGTCAAGGCCAGAGATTTAAAAGTGTGTGGGTCATACGTTGTGTAGTATGTTGTGCCCATTATTCTTCTGGCCTATTGGCCATCGGGCCCCTGATGGAACCCGACGTTGTCTGTACTATGCCAACGAGGAGGCTGGCTAGGCGTACCCTGTAATTTATTGTACTCTGGCAGGTCTCGCCGCCTAATTTACTGGGATTTCAGCGGCTGGATCCAAAAAAAAGAAAAAAGAAAAAAAAAAAAAATGATAAAAAAAAAATGAAAAATGGCCCCTGTAGTCAGTGGGACATACCCATTCCCCACCAGAGAGAAAGAGGGGGTGGCAGGAGGGGAAGAAGACGGCGAGCCGTCTCCCCCCTTGCTGTCCAGCCCAGATCGCCATATGGCTAGGTGGCAGCAATGTGCTGCAGTCATTTCTCTGAGCTGTTGCATGGTAGTCTTGTTGTCTTGGTCAGGTTGTCAAATGCCTGTGCTGGATGAGGTTGGCTAATCGGGTTGTCACAGTTTTTTTTTTTCCCCTCTCTTCCTCTTTTCTTCTTCCCTCTTTTTTTTTTTTAGTTGGTCAGGTCCAGTTATCTTATCCATATCATGTCATGTTCATATGTTGAATGAGATTATCACGTCAAGTGGATACAGATGGGGGTTGTCATGGAGATTGTCACTTCAGGCCGACTCAGTTGTGATGTTTGATTCCATGGTTGTTTCACCCTGGTCATGTCCAGTTCTTCATCTGGGTAGGTTTCCGTGATTGTGTAGACTTTCTGCTGGTCTGCACGGCATGGTTGTTTACTGCAGTGGCTGAGGCTGTGGGAGCGTCCTTCTTGTGAAGAGGTCCTGGGTCAACTGCGCGAACGCCTTGTACGTGTCGACTTCAGTTATGGCGAGGTCTTCTTGATTACGGAGGTTAAGATGTGTTCTAGTGATGAACCTGCAATAGAGGTCCTCATATAGTGGGCAACTGTACATTAGGTGCTCCTACGTTTCACGTTCACCACAGAGGCAAAACGGTATTACACTCAGTCCAAATACTTGTAGTTTGTCTCTAATGGCCCCGTGTCCCGTCAGCAGGTGGGTGGTGTAGAGTCCTGGTGAGAGCCATGCTGGATAATCCTGATATACCAGCTGTATGTTGGGTAGAAATCTTCTAGTTATTGCACCTTTGCTGGAGGTCTCCCAGCGAACCTGCCAAGTTTGTTGGAGGTAAGCAGAGAGACGGTTCCTTTCTACTTTGGGATCATTTGTCAGATCTATGGTGTAGTCGAGGCATGTTGCCGTTTTGCTTTTGGTCAGTTGTTACAGTAGCCTATGCTTATCAATCTCCAGGTATTTACAGTGTTACATGCTCTCGAGATGGTTATGAGTATGTGTCACTGTGTAGTCTCCAGTTTTTTTCCGGGGTTCACTGCAGTGGTTGCCTTGCGATACCATATTCCAGCAGCATATGTAATTGCTGGCAGGAAAATATATTTATAATAGAGTCTGAGGGTTTTTCTTCTCAAGCCCCATTCCTTGCGTGTGATTCGCACAAAAAGCGCAGAGTATGCTCTAATTTTCTTTCGTAAGTGCACTATGTGTGGTTTAAAGCTCAGGTTTCTGTCTAGTACGACTCCAAGGTGCTTTATTCGGTGGTAAGCTTAACTGTGTTACCTTGTATCTTGATATGAGGGGGTCGTCTGGTATCTAGGGTTCCTTTTAATAATATAGATCTTGTCTTTGAGGATGAGATCTTCAAGTTATTGTTGTTAGCTCAGCCCTCTAGAGTATTGATCAGGCGGCAGTGTTCTCCAGTTGTGCCCTAGACCCCCAGACAGCATCAGGACCAAATCATCCACGTAGGCTACGGGGATGACGTCGCTGAGCACCCGATTCAAAAAGCCATCTAAAACCAAGGTTCCATAGGAGTGGACCCAGGTGGTAGATGTCAGAGAGTCTGGAACATGATTACTGGACCCAGGGTATCCCAGCAGATCATCGTCCAAAGCATGACACCACCGCCACCGGCTTGTTTTTGTTCCACGGTGCATCCAGGCGCCATCACTTCCCCAGGTAAACGACGCACACGTACCCGGTCGTCCATGTGATGCAATAGGAAACGTGATTCATCGGACAAGTCGACCTTCTTCCAATCACTGAAGGTCCAATTTCGATGCTCGCGTGCCCATTGTAGGCGCTGTCGCCTGTGAACCGTGGTTAACATGGGCACTCGGATCGGTCTGCAGCTACGCAGCCTCATTTTCAGCAGGGTTCGATGTACTGTGTGTTGTGACACATTACTCCCGTCACCAGCATTCCAATTACCGGCGAGTTGCGCCAGTCGCCCTTCTGTTGCCACGTACCATACGAAAGAGCCTTCGCTCACTTCGAGCATCGATGAGCCGTGGTCGTCCAAACCTCGCCGGCGGTTCGTGGGTTCCCCCTCCTCGGACCACTTTCGGTAGGTACTAACCACGGCTGACCGTGAGCATCTCACCAGCCGTGTCGTTTCGGATATGCTCTGACCCAGTCGTCTGGCCATTACAATTTGGCCTTTGTGAAATTCGCTTAAGTGCACTGACTTTACCATCTAAAGAACAAGAGTAACACTGACTAATGGAGCTCAGTATCAGGTGTTTTTATACTGTGTCCCGACCCGCGCGCGCCATAGTTCACCTGCAGTTGCTTCTATTTGCATAACGATTCACTGATCATAATGTTTTGGCTCATCTGTGTATTTCTTTGAAATTTTCGCATCATTAGGAAAGCACCAGCTGTTAAAGGAGACGGGATGCCTGAACAACTGTGTACTTTCGTAAATGTCTTCCAAACTTTCTTTCTGATTTCAATTCAGTGTAAAAGAGGTTTACTTACTTCATAATTTCAGTGTATACGAGGTTTGATCAGAAAGATCTGTGACTTATTTATTACAAAAGAAGCGGTGGAGGACTGGAGGTAGAGGTCCACGACGAGGGGAGAAGTTACGGTTCGAGCTGCTTCCCTTTTCACAAAAGTAGCAATTAGTAACACATGTTAAGCTACTTTTGCTTCCCTCTTCACAAAAGTAGCTTAACATGTGTTACTAATTGCTACTTTTGTGAAGAGGGAAGCAAAAAAGTAGCAATTAGTAATACATGTTAAGCTATTAACCTTCAACCCATGCAAGGTTCTATGTACAATAGGTTCTAATACCTTTCGTGTTTGGGGTTTTCATTAAAAAAAATACAAAAGCGGAACAAGGTCACGTCAAGTCTTATGTGAAGAACAGAAAAAAAAAGTAGTGGGAATTCTCCAAATGTTAAAAACCACAAGTGGTGATTCTTTGTTTAAGTAAAATATCAGTGGATAAAATATCTTTTACAACTTTTGAGCTTCAAGAATTTTTGCCCCTCTTCTCAAACGTTCCTGTAGCATTCCATCTTCCGTTTGTTCCATGTATTTGAAAATATAAATTTAAACAATTTGTCCTTTCATCAAACTATTTTCCTTTGATGGCATTCTAACTATCCAACAGAATGTGACAATGTAATTAAACCGACTAAAGCCGAAGATTTCCAGCGATTCTCCCAGAAATAGCAGCAACCTTGGGACACTTGCATATCATCAAGAGACCACTTTGAAGAGGACCATTTATATAAATGATTGTGTGTACTCTTAATTTATTTCAGAAAAATGAAATCTGAAATAAAACATGAAACTCCACATTTCATGGTGAAGTTTGCATTCTTTAATTCGAACAAAATTTACTATTTAAACCTAAGAGGCCTCACACATAACTTTTTAATAGACTTCGTGATTCTTCACTGATTATGCTGTTCACTTGTAGGGCATTGAAACTGCCTTTCCCTCCACTTCACCAACTAATCAGTTCCAATTAATGAAGCCGTAATGGCTTCATTAATTACGAATTCCTTCGGTCTCCAACGGGATTTTAAACCCCGACATTTATAAGAAAAAAGTGATAAGAAACAAAACCACCAAAATGTTATGGAGGGCTCACCGGATCCCTCGTGGCTAGCACAGTGGTTACTCTTTACCCTTGTCACTTCAGTTAACTTGACGAACCACCAATCATTAAACATAAACAGCATAATTGAGAAATCGTTTAGAGATGCGTCTATGTCCAACTGTTCTTTGTCAGCTAGTCATAAACACCTAAAGGTTTAAGATTAAGGTAGTATAAGTATTCATTTAATCACCATTTCCATTAAATTATATAATAGAAATTCCTCATTCCTTGTTACTTTTTGATTTTGGCCTTATAAGCTGGTTAAAGTTATCTCTCGATCATTTAGATGTTACTTCTTGGAGCTGGCCTTAACTTTGTGTGAAAAGGAGTTAAAATAGTTCGAACTCACACTGTCAATTAACGGTGGCCGACCTTTACAGACAGCTTGTGATATTAGAACAAGTTGCTAATGGCTAAGTATTTTCTTCCTAGTTAATGGGTTTAAAACCTATATCCTCTCATTTTTATAGCTTCGGCATTTGGTCTTTTGTGTGGTATAAGATGACGAAAAATCGTATAGAAAAATCAGCAACGCTACATGTACCTTCGGAGGATATACTTTTAATGGCGATATGTTCCAACACAGAAGGTTTGTGTTTCCCCGTAGTTACAAAGTTTAATGAAGGAAACTAAAATGGCAAAAGTTCAATGTTACATTTGTAAATAAGTTGAACAGGTGGTAGCCGACTGAATTAAAAGCATCAGATAAGACGTATCGTGATTGCAGAGGGGATAAACAGCAACCACCATGATTGTTTGCCCGTTCGTGATTGGTCAACAGTGCACGTTTTGAAGCACATCATGCATCACAAATGATTACGCCTATTGAATACGGTATGTCCACATTTTCTTATCAGGTATTCAAACAGTTTTTATTGCATTTATTGTTTTCATCCATTACGTCACCAAAATTAGTGGCTTCTTAGATGAGGGAGAAGATCAGGGTTAATTCTTAAAAAAAAGTGTCAAGCTGGTTCTAAGCTATTTTTGAACAAGGACTCTTTCTTGTTTTTCATGGCTGGACTTAATTTAACATCAGCCAACAGTGAATGAAACTTGGAGGAAGTTGGAGTATTTTATCTGATTTAATGCTGCTCCTTTCATCGCCCTCGTGTGTAGCACAGTTGGTAGGATCGCCGTCCTCCTCACACTGGAGGAGGAGGAGGAGGAGGACGGCGATCCCGTCGATGATGGGAAGAATTTTTATGGGTCTTTTTCACAACGTGGCTGAGTTATTCGGTCTCAGGCGAGGGTAGCATGGTTTTTCTCCCGGAAAGTCCAGTTTTTCGTCCAGCAAACAGAAAATTTACCTCAAAACACGCAAATTGCAGACAATATACATGGAGCAATATGGCTTTAGTTGCAGATGCTACTAAAACCCAACAACAGCAGCTCCTTTCATCTCTGTGTTCCAGAGGGATAATCATAATTTTTTAAGAGGGAAGCTAATTATGGAACGCCCACTACAAAGTAATTCCTGAAAATTTAAATGACCATTTCAGTTATTTTAGTTGTTGTTGTAGTTGGGTTTCAAGAGCATCTGCAACCAAGGCCATACTGCTCGTATACATTGTCTGTAAATTGTGTATTCTGTGGTCGATTTTCTGTTTGCTGGACGAAAAACCCAAGTTTCCGGGAATAAAAAACCATGCTACCCTCGCCAGAGATTGACTAACTTCGATAATTTGTGAAAAATACCCGTAAAAATTCCTCTTGTCATCGAGGACTCGAACTCAGGTCATTTCCACCCGGTGTGAGGAGGACGGCGATTATACCCACGAGGGAAGTTATTTTAGTAACAATCAAAAGGTGTAAAAGATTTGTTTAGTTAGAAGGTTCTACTGATATAGTGGGTCACCTGTAGTACGATCACCGTATGTTGCTTACTCCTTTAGTCAAGATTCGCGTTAAGGGCTGCTAGTGAATTGAGCAATTGCTCTTAGGGTCGGCAAGTCGACGCACCATATAGAGGATCTTCTCGGCCGAGATGGAACCTGAAGTTTTTTGTTTTGTTTTTATCTTTTAAAAACTTCTGAAAGGAGTGTATTCTCAAAAACTTTATTGATTTTTAGGCTTCTGTATATATCGTAATGGATTTTATAACAATCACAATATATTCTTTTTATATTATTGCTTTTATTACTATTTTGTAATAGTAAATTAATTTTGTTTTTTTATTAGATTCATCCAGCTGATTCTTTTAACAAAGAACACCGTTCACCATGGTGATTGTGACCAGAGTAAGTATTTTTATGAAATATATTACAGCTTTTGATTATTTTTATTAATTTCATCAAACGTATAACTGAATCCGTTTGTTTTTTACGTAGACCCTTTCAAGAATGCATAAATCTCTTTAATTTACTGTAGTTTTCGTTTAATATACACCGTAGTTTAAGAAAAGGTAAGTTGATACTCGTATGCATGATATTGTTAAAAAGTCCAGGGTATGATCACTTCTGAATTTTATTTCGTGTTAGTGTACCGGGTACCACTACAATTTAGATACCAAGTGTGCAGATATGTCTTGTCTAACGGTTTCTGCAGTAGTGAATATTGAAGTGAGCCTGTGAGATAGCTTTCCAGGACAGCAAAGGGAATCGGTGCTCGCTTTTTTTCAATATGCCAACGCATGCGTGTCTGTGGTGTGTAGACATAATGTGTAGATGTAATGCACTAAAGCCAACGTTGTTGCTATTCTCAAGAAGCTTGTAAACATTCATTCTTTGACCTGACTTTTGAATTTTGGACCCTCCTCATGTGTGTGTGGGTCTGAGCAAGAGGAAGAATGCATTGAATCCCGAAAGGCCAAAATCCTGACAGCCGCAAATCCCGACATATCGATTGTATTTTAAAAAAACACAGTTAGAATCCATATCTCAGAAACTGTTTGCGATAAAAAATGTTTTTCATGTAACCAAAAACAGCCGCTAAAAACATTAAAATTTTATTTGAACGCATGGAACATGTACATTGTAGTTATGCAAACAGTATATGATAATGTTAATATTTTATGTCATATTAATGAATAAACAACACACTTTATATATATATATATATATATGCATAAAATAAAATAATATAATATTTATACATTGATACATTGTGCACAATACCGCGAAGGTAATCCATCACAGATCTATTTTCACGATCGTTCACAACCATCATTCTTCTCGTTTCTCTCTGGACTGTAGCCTTCTTGCGTTTTGGACAGGATTCACCACGAAGTATGCATTCAGCCTGGTTATCGACCTGTTGCTGTTCTTTCTGAAATTCTTCGATGATCCTATATACGCCAATATGTGCTCGTCCAACTATACACTATGGTAGGCTTCAACGCTCTTTTGGGTGCGTGGAATTTCCAGTTGAATGGAATCGTATACGGACCATAATGTTGGTAGAAATAATGATGGGTTTGTAGAACTTAAACCTTTCTTCATAAGAGCACCTCTTTGTTCCCTTCACCAGTCTTGTTGCCTATCTCTGTACTCGTTCTAGTAACTCTACATTCTTCCAAAAATGAGATTTCCAGACCTGTACTGCGTACAAGTCTGGAAGCCTCATTTTAGGAAGGATGTAGAGTCTCCTTAGGTCTGGAAGCCTCAAGGTGTGGCCTGACCATTGCCTTATACAAGAGGATAATCACCTCCTTGTCCCTGCTCGCAAAATTCCTGTACATTGTATATCATTGACAAGACCCCATGACCTACTCTAGCTGCCTCTCTGCATTACTCAGAAAACTTGATAACTGGCTGCATAATTACCCCCAGGTCTCTTTCATTCTCCACTACCCTGAGTGTAACACCACCCAGTTGGTATATTTCTCTGGAGCTAATGCTACCCCAGAATTGAACTAATTCGTCATGTTTAGGCAAGCTTTCGTGTCAGTGATCAATGTGTATAGAACAAAATTTTTGGTTTGCGTTCGAAGTAGTTAGTAGTACTATTATTGGCAAAGTTAATGGTAAAATGCAGTTCGGCTTAGTGATTATAACAGAAATACTGGAAGTCTCTTCACAGTTGTAGTACAGTAATTTCAGGGGCGGAAAAATACCTTATAGATTCCATTTTTCCAGAAAATATTTTCAGGGTAGCAATAATCTTACCTGACCAAAGCAATTTTATTTCTAACCTCACCTTGAAACAAAATTTGAAACAGTCTCCATTCGCCTGTTCAAAGAAGCGGAAAATAGGACTAAAAAGTTGTATTTAGATTTTGACCAAAAGTGTGAAGATCACAAAATAACAGTTTTGGAAGTCACTCATATTGGTGGTAACAATTAGTTCAAAAATGCTATTGCAACTCGAATTAAGTTAATTAAGTAATTCCAAGAATAGGGACCTAATCATATATAATTTAAAACTGACGTTTTTGTGCATATAATAATTTTGTGGGTAATAAAAATAAACCATTATCGCAGTTTGCAGCTTCGTGATATTTTATGTTTCTTTTGGAGTAAAGTTTGGGTTTTATCTGACCCGTATCGTGTTGTTCCGCTTGGAAGCAGGAATATTTATTGTTTGTTATCGACAAACAAATGGCAACTTGGATATTTTTACACATTCACTTTATTTTATGGATGATTTAATTTGGTAATAAATAATCTTAAGAGGTCGGCTGTATTCAAAGATATTTGAGATTGCGTATTAAAAATTATTATTATTAGCCATACGCGGTGCAAGGAAGCTTGAGGCTTTTGCTGCACCAGCCAAAAAAAAAAAAAAAAAAAAAATTCTGAGTTAAGGGTTAAAATTTGTACCTCCTACCGCACCCTGTTATCGACAAACAAATGGCAACTTGGATATTTTTACACATTCACTTTATTTTATGGATGATTTAATTTGGTAATAAATAATCTTAAGAGGTCGGCTGTATTCAAAGATATTTGAGATTGCGTGTTAAAAATTATTATTATTAGCCATACGCGGTGCAAGGAAGCTTGAGGCTTTTGCTGCACCAGCCAAAAAAAAAAAAAAAAAAAAAATTCTGAGTTAAGGGTTAAAATTTGTACCTCCTACCGCACCCTGAAAGAGTTTCTGAAAACAATAAGTGCCAATAGTTTATATGCCAACGTCATATACATAATGTATAATACATTATACATCAAATTATTTATTATGCAATAAAAATGATTAAATAACATGAAGTCTAAACTATATAAATAAAAATCGAAGTTTTCTTAGCGTTAGCATATATGCATAATGTGCCTGTTGTGTTCACAATGTCCGTCCGCTTGCAACTCGACACCCAGTTACAGGTTTTCATGAAATTTTGTGTTTGTGCCTTTCAAAAAAAAAGTGCGAGCCATTCCGAATTTAACTAAAATTGGACCAATAGAAGTCTGCTGAATGCGATGCTCTTTCTTGTATTCTGTCTATCTTGTGAACTCCTCTCACCGTTTCGTTGTCCCGGAGTATAAACAAAAAATTTATTATTTAAATCCGGCAATTATTCTTTTTTCTTTTTTCGTAACCCCCAGGGGCTCACATCTGGTGAGTATGGGCTTGGCACACCCAGGGTCCTGAGCTGGAAATCATCATTCTTCTCTTTCTTGGTGATTCCCTTCAACTTCTCTCTCTCTCAGGGTAACTCGGGAATTTTTTTTGGTTGGTGCAGCATAAGCCTCAGGCTTCATTGCACCATATGGCTAATATAATAAAAAATAATAATAATAACTCGACTCTCAGTGGATGAAGTTTCATGAAATTTTATATTTGGGCTTTATAGAAAGATTTGTAGGGCCATCCCAAATTTCATTAAAATTAAGCAATAGAAATCCGACAATTATTATTATATTTTTGTCCGTCCGTCTGCACGTAATAACTCGATTCGCAATGAATGGATTTTAATGAAATTTTGAATTTCGCTTTGTTACAAAAATTTGTGGAGCTATTCCTTATCTCACTGAAATCGGACCACTAGAAATCCAGCAATTATTATTTATTATATATTTTTTTCCCATACATATCGCATTGACTGTTCATATACTGTACTGTACTGTACAGTACAGTATATGAATTGTAGCTGAAGCACTGGATATTATGTTTGTTGCCATCCGCTGGTTGGACAACATTTATGAAGTAAACAGCTCGTTTTTTTTTGTAAATATTGGATATAGAATCATAAACACCATAAGTGAATAATGGGAAAATGGTAACTATACTTGTAATTATTGATATATATATAACTTTTTGTAGGCATTATTAAATTTTCTCAATTATTCGTTTCATTTTATATTCTACTTGCTTTTGCCATATCTGTTCCCTCTGATCTTGAATTTCCGCCCATTTTAGCTTGTAGTTTACTGTTGAAATTTGTAATATTTCACTCTTTCTTCGATCCTCAGTTGCAGTAGAAAATTTCTTTAGGCGAGTCAAGGTCATTCCGCGATGTATTCACGGTACAATTCCACCCCTTCTCATCAGCAAACTATTGGTCTGAAAAACACGCTGCATACGTAAACAGTCGGGTACCACGAATTACGTGGGTAAAATGTATGCGAAACGAGAGAGAGTGAGAGAGAAAACAGGGCAGCTAACAAATAACCTTCAACCACAGATACTTTACTAATCTGTGCCTTCATCTGCAGTAGAATTTCTCTCCGCTGCAGTCTGTTCATATGCTTCCAAATGAAATGTATCCCTTTAGATTTTGATATTTTTAGCTTTAACCCTTTCACATTAAATTCTTTACACAATTTCCATACTTCAGTTTTATATATCATTTACATTGTTACAATTATTAATTATACTATTCCCTTCTTTCATAATTTTATGTTTATATATACTGCATTATAAATATATGAAAATATTATTAGGTTGCCTGGTAAAGATGTAATATAAATTATAATTAAATCAACAGTATATACTATATACTGTTGATTTAATGCAGTGATCACTCAGAGTATACAGTATATACTCTGAGTGATCATTGCATTATGACCACCTACCTAATACTTCGTAGGTCCTCCTTTTGTCCTCGGTACAGCAGCTATCCGACGTGGCATCGATTCAACAAGAAGTCGGAAGCATTTGAGAGGTAAGGCCAACCAAGCTGTGTGTGACGCAGTCAGCAATGAAGGTATGGAGATGATTGGTGTATCCAGATGCCTGATATGCTTTTCCATAGTGTCCCACAAGTGCTCTATGGGATTGATATCGGATAATGTTCGGAGGCCAATCGATATGCTGAAAGTCAGAACTGTGTTACTCAAACCATTCCTGCGCAACAAGTGCCCAATGGCTCTGGGCCTTGTCATCTTGGAAGACACCATTGCCATTCAGGAAGAAGTGTAACATACCAGGGTGTACACAGTCAGCAAGCAGATGACGATAGCGGAGACCACTGATACGTTGTTACACATGCACCAGGGGTCCAAGTAAAACATGTCCCACACCATACAACCGCCTCCACTGGCTTGCACTTTTGATACCATGCATGATGGATGAAGAGCCTCATGTTGTTGATGCCAAATCCATACACGACCACCAATGGTGTGGAGTAAATAATGTGACTTATCCAACCAGCACACCTTCTTCCAGTTTTCTAATGTACAACTTGCATGCTCTTTGCATGAGGTGTCTTTTATGCTGATTAACCTTGGTTAGGAGAGGATGCTGTAGGGGTCGCCTGCTGGTATAACCCATACATGAGAGTGTGCAAATCATGGTCATGCCAGATATTGTTTTGGGTTGGTCAATGTTGTATTGGGTAGTCATCTCTTCAACAGTGCTGCGCCTGTTCACCTGTATGAGTCATCGGACCTGGCGCTCACCTTTAACATCAATCTTTCTCTGCCCTTTCACTGTTGGGTCATTGTCTGACCATTTTGATGCCAGTCCTGGTGTCAAAATGTACACTTTAAGTACACTTAAATGTACACGCTGTACACTTTAAGTACAGCGGCTCTCAAAACCCCACCAGTTCAGCCGTTTGGTAGATCGAGGCACCAGCTCGTCGAGTACCCACAACCTGTCCTTTATCATCAAAGTACAATAAATCCTTCCTTTTATGCATCATGCTCAGAATTTTACTACCTACTGAACCACTGACACCTTTTATCTATGCTACGCAGGTTGACTAACTCTGCACAATCGTACCTCATGTGGTCAAGGGGTCGCATTCAGTTTTCATAGGGATGGTCATAATTCAGTGATCACTCAACGTATATTTACTCAGGGCAGGGTCCTAATCAATTTAGGATCCATTTTTGAGTTGGGGATGCATTCATAGCCTGGATGGATGCATTTCAGGCATTAAGGCCTAATGGTGCCGATTTAACAATTTAGTGTTCACCATGGTTTTTACTAATTAAACACTAATTTATATAATCTTATAATAAATAAATAATACTTATATATATCTTTAAAAAAAACTATGGTATAAAGAAAATAAAAGATAAGATAAAATGTGATATTGGGGCAAAGTGAAAAGGAATAGAAAACAGGTAAAAGGAAGAAACGGAAAAATACATTCATCCAGATGACCATCCATCCGCTTCTTCGTCAGAGGTTTTCAAAGGTCAGATAGCCATACGAAATGAATGTCTCATGCATAACCATTTCTGTAGTCTCGATAACAGTTTTACTTTTTTATTTACATGGGTAGTGGTCGGCTGGAAAACCAGTGGCAAACAGGAAAACAGTTCCGTTTCCTGCCGACCATCACCACCACCCATTAATGTGTTTTTTGGATTTTTTGTAGTTTTCAGGTAAATGGTGTATTTTATTAAATTATACAGGAACTCCCCTTCCGCAACCCTTACGTAAGTCGTAAGGGTTGCGTTCCGCTGAATGCTACGTAAGTCAGAATTTCCCCCATGCTTGTGCAGCACTCGCAGTTGTGCCCGCTGAATTGATTGAATCAAAAAAGAAATCTCCAATGAACATGTAAATAGAATTATTTATTGTATTTATTCAATTTCTTATCTCATGTGCAGGAAAAATTATAAAAGTGTGCAATTTAAAAAAAAAATTCAAAATTATAAAATTGCAAAAAAAAGAGAGGATACAAGCATAAGGTTAGTAAGTTTTACCTCTCGAGCAGCATTGCCAGAATTTATGTCTTCAGCTGATAAGTATGCCGCTGCAGAGGTTGAGGGCTGTGGAGATTTAGAAGGGTCAGCCACTCAACCTTACGAAAAAACATATTAATGGATGACTGGACAGTGGCCTTTTTCTCTTCATCATAGATTTATTTGTAGCAAGCAAGCATATCATTCACCCCTCTGTTAACTTTTAAGAATCTTTCGCTGTCAGGATCCATGTTCTTAAACCTCGCCATTGCCGATGCAATTTCACGAAATGCCCTTGCCATCTCTTATGAAGTGTCTCAGCTCCTCATTTGGTTCATCTTGAACTTCGTCAGCATTTTCTTCTTTCACTATCGCTGCCTGCAAGTCAATAAGTTATTCGTTAGATAATTCCTTCTCTTCTCTTCTTCCTATATTAACTACTTCGCGTCTTTGGCATCAACCTCCAACTGAAATAGTTCTGCAACCTTTACAATCTTATCTGTAGCCTCTTCATATGATTCATCTTTTTCAAATCCTTCCAAGCCTTTTACATGCCATGGTCATATCTTCTTCCATGCACCATTTAAACAACTTTTAGTAATTTACGCCAAGGCCTTGTTTGTTATTTGGTTTTTAGGAGCATTAGCAACTAAGGCCATGTTGCTCCGGGATATGCGGTGGTCATTCCTTGACCTTTCCGCATCCTCCGTATTTGGCGGTGATGGGCTCAAACCCAGGTCTAATCAAGAAGCGTGTGCTACGCACTGCTGCTCCTTCCCACCTGGCTATGGAGGCGCTGCCAAGGCCTTATTAATGTTTAAGATGGCGTGGTAAATATTGTAAGATTTCCAAAAGTCCCTTAACGTAAAATTTTTCTCATTGTCTACTGCAAACAGTGCCTGAGCAAACGTTGTGCATAAATAGTATGCTTTTAAATTCGAAATAGCACCCTGATCCATAGGTTAGATGAGTGAAGTCGTGTTTGGCGGTAGAAATATGACTCTCATGTTTGAATTGAAATCATCTAGATGCATAGGATGTCCAGGATCATTATCTAATAGAAGCAAAATCTTGAAAAGAACATCATTGTCTTTACAATATTTTTCAACCTCGGGAATGAAGCAGAATTGATGTCTGGTTCGATCGGAAATGCATGGGTAGGGTGGCTTTATTGATGCCCTTAAATGCATGAGGATTTTCAGACTGGTACACAAGCAAGTCAATAAGTTATTCGTTAGATAATTCCTTCTCTTCTCTTCTTCCTCTATTAACTACTTCACGTCTTTGGCATCAACCTCCAACTGAAATAGTTCTGCAACCTTTACAATCTTATCTGTAGCCTCTTCATATGATTCATCTTTTTCAAATCCTTCCAAGCCTTTTACGTGCCATGGTCATATTTTTAATGGTTTTAATCTGTAATCTCCTGCTGAATTAGCCCCAAGCAAGAGCATTGCCCTATCTTTTGACGCCTTGAAACCTGGCATTGTATTTTCCTCTTTGGCAATGTATGTTCGATCCGGCAGTTTTTTCCAATACAGAGCAATCTCATCGACGTTAAAAATTTGCTGCCTTAAAGGCTTGGAAAGATCAATAATTTTTTCCAACACATCACAAAATTTCTCTGCAGCTGCAGAATTGGCACTGGCAACTTCACCGCACAATTTAACATTGTGGAAACCAGTGCGATGCTTGAACCTATTAAACCACCCTTTGCTTGCCACAAACTTGGGTTGGAGTTCGCCGTACTTATCCTTAATATCTTTATAAATACTTGTTGCTTTTGCTTGAATGGTCATTAGTCTCAGGGGCACTCGCTTCTGATCTGATTTTCCATCCATATTATTAATAGCTGTTCCATCTTCGATATAGCATCTGAATGCTGTTTAGTGATCATTGTTGATCACTAAACAGCATTCAGTGTGTTGATTGTTTGACCTGTTCTTTTATACACACATTGCTCTTTAATATAGTTAAATTCCCTTGCAATAGATGACAAACTTTGTCCTGCTTTGTACTTCTTAATCATTTTCATCTTCATTTCTAAATCAATTTTGTTTTGTTTCCTGATACCACTACCACTTGCACTTTTCGTTGGTCATTTTCCCTTCATCATTGTAATACGCAAATAGGAATGAAGAGAAGTTTCTGAAAATATGTTTTTTATATGATTGAAGATTTCAGTGAAGAGGAACATATTTCACCATAATAGTGTAAAAACCCACACAATTGCAGTTATCGGTATTATCTCAAATGCAATAAGATCGGGTTTACTACCCGTTTATAATTAGATGCACTAACAGAAAAGCCCAATAAACCGGAAAGTGCAAATTGTTTTTATTGTTTTGTGGTCGTGACCTCCAGGAATGTGCTTTAGAAAAATATCACAAAGGCATTCAAAATTTATTCTTATAACAGGAACATATTATAAATATGACCTTTTAGAGAGATAAATAGCTTAGTAATATAGCGAAATTTTCAACTTCCAAGAACGAATTACATAAAAAAAAAAAAAAAAACCCAATGTGTTATTGGGTTCACATTATGATATTTTCATGATACTTCCATTTATTCCTATGGGATGCAAAATACGTTTCCACGATTTTTTTAAGTTTGCACCGGCCGACAAAAACTTACATAAAGTCAAATTTCCATAAGTCGAGTATTATGTAAGTCAGAGAGTTCCTGTACTCAATTGGAATCCCAGTTTGCTGTAAGTAGCAAGCATAGGTTAAAATTAATATTCGGTCAAAAATTATTTTGGCTATGCTAAAAATGAAAATATGTAAATAAAAGTATATAGAAAAAATAAGAGATTTTACCTCAATGCTCATTTGTAGAATGCTTCAGCACACCGAACTCCTGAATTCAATCGAACATAAAATTATTTAATGATTTTTCTCCTCCAATGACACATGAATGGCTCGATACATCCTCGATCGATAGCCAAGCACCCCCAATCGCCAACACATCAAACCACCACCATCACATAACCCTGGATGAGAAGACATTGTCTAATAAAATCAATAAAAAGAGTTGCAGAGAGTAATAGTTAAAAAATAAATTAATTAAAATTAGTTAAAATAATTTAGAAACAGATTTGAATAACTTCCTTTCTAAGTGGACTGAGTCTTTTCAACGGTATGTCTTGGTCACAGGATAGGAGTAATGCGAGTTAAATTAGTGAGACTTTAATATAGAGATTATTTGGTATCTTGGAGCATGTGCGAAAATGACCACGAATCAGAGATGAGATATGGGCGACTGATTTTAATAGAATTTATGTGCATTTTGATTTCCAGGGTTTCGGTGATTAATAATTTAGTGTAGTTACCCTGTATACTAAGTATTTTGGACTTGTTAAATAAAAAAGTGTGGTTGTCGCTGATGGCATGAAAAGCTATATTGCGAGGTGCCTGCCCTAGAAGCATGAATCAAGGCCAAGTGCTGTTTCACTCTCACAGCCATCGTACATGTGTCGATCCTTGATAGGTTGAGTCACATTCACTACATCAGATATTGTAAACAGGATCATTTATCTGTTTCGATAATGGCGACATGATTGAAATTATTTAGTTCGACATGTAATTTACGTATGGGTCTAGAGACAATTTTTAATTCTGTATCCCTGAAAAGCCTGTTTAGTTATTTATGCCATTGTTCAATGTAGGGGATGTAAATAAAGTATTTTTTGGTATTATTGCTATTATAGCAATAACACCAAAAAATTGAAAATGTGCCACTGTTTTTGTGATAAAAAAAGAATAGTTTAGAGGCATACTTTTAATTGTCTCAGTACAGTTGGTCCGTAAATAGCTATTTCTGTATAAAATATGTTTTATTACTGAATAATTTGGATCACTCATTACAAGATCACTGTTGTACAAATCCATTTTGTTCATGCTAATATCAGACACTTTTGACATCTTTACAGCTTTTATGTTTTCCAGTTTTGTTGGGTGGAACATATATGCATTTTACATGTATATTAAAATTATGAACGTAATGGAGTTTGAAACTTACTTTTATATAAGAGACAATATAAATTAAATTCATCTTTCAAATTTACATCCATTATTTTTCTTTGTGAAATATTTTTGAATGGTTCCATAATTAATGCATATTTTTACATATCATATTTTGGCATTTTATTTAATTTAAATACTTTTTTGTTCTGAAGGGTGACTATATCTGGATTGAACCTCAAACAAAAAAGGAGTTTGATGTTGCAATTGGTGCCAGAGTTATTTCTGCCGAGGGGCGAAGGATTCAGGTTAATGATGATGATGGAAAGGTAAGTATAGTTGTTAGTTTACATATTTATTTTCAATGCCAGATTAGCAATCTAATAGGCACAGTGTATTTCCCATCCACCCATGCTAAAATATACATACAAGCAAAGTCCATTATCAAAAGCAATTTTACTAATAATCATATTTACTATAGTACATTACCATAGAAAAATTAATTTAATGAGTGACCATGTTACAGGATTGTAACAAATTTGCTGTTAATCTTATACAGTAGACATTAGCATTAGCAAAGGTATATGATGCAAGAAAGCAAGCTTATACAGCATCAGCCAAAAAAAAAAACAAAAAATAAAACTCTTCTCATTTCACCCATCCACTCCCTCCAAATGTTTGTCTAGTTATGCCTCGAATCTATGACAGATGGAAGTTTGTTCCAACAATCAAGCACCCACTGGCTAAAGACAAACTTTTGCACATCTATCCTACAAATGTCTTTCCGCAATTTGAATTTATGCCCTCTCATGCGATTATTCTGAGCAAGAGCAAGAATCCCATCAGCATTGAGCATGCTCAAACCATTCAAGGCCGTATACACTTCAATCAGATCACCTCGCAGGTGCCTAGTCTCCAGACACAGTAATTCGCAAAACTTAAGCCTTTCTTCTTAAGAGCAACCCTTTGTTCCATTCACTAATCTTGTTGCCCTTCTCTGTACTCATTCTAGCAACCATGAGCTATGCCTGCAGCGTGTCTGCACTACTCAGAACACTGCATATCTGACTGCAGAATTGCACCCAGGTCCTTTTCATTCTCCACTACCTTGAGTATATTACCACCCAATTGATACGTTACTCTGGGGTTACTGCTTCCCATATGCAGTACTTTATATTTGTCAATGTTAAACTTCAGTTGCCACCTCTCAGTCCATCTGCTCAACTTTTCTAGATCCTGTTGCAGCAGCGTACTGTCATTAATGTCATTAAGAACCCTGCTGACCTTTGTATCATCTGCAAACTTGGACATTAAGCCTGATATACCATCATCAATATCATTAATAAATACAGAAAACAACAATGGACCCAACACTGAATCCTGGGGGACTCCACTTATAAAATTAGTCCACAAAGAGCAGTGTCCATTGATTACCACTCTCTGTCTTCTCCCACTCAACCATCCCTTTATCCATAGCAGCAATTTGCCTCCAATGCCACACTGCTCCAATTTGTACTGCAGTCTTCCATGTGCAACAGTATCAAGAGCCTTTCTAAGATCCAAATATATGATATCAAAATTATTTTTTGCATCCATTTCCTTTGTGACCACATCATAGTATGCAATGAAATTGGTCAGACAAGACTCCCCTTAACAAACCCATGCTGTGTCCGAGCTATAAGTGAAGTTTTGTCTAGATGATCCTGCAGTTAAAGGAATGCCTCCATTAATTTCCCTGGAACAGAAATTAAACTAACAAGTCTGTAATTACTTGTGTCACCCTTTGATCCTCCTTTGTGAATTTGGGTAACATTTGCACATCTCCAGTCCATTGGTACTTCCCCTGAGTCCAAGGAAACTTTCATAATTATGGCTAAGTGTTTGCTTACTTCTTTTGCTGCCTCCTTCAATATAACTGGATAGATCCCATCCTCCCTGGGTGCCTTTTTTATGTTTATCTTCAAAAATTTCTCCTCCATGAATTTCTCCTCGCTAGATGATTATTACAAAATCATCTAGCTCACTGCCATAGTTTAATTCCCCTCTGGCATTCCCCTCCCTGAATAACTCCTCATGTGTGAATGTAGATGCAAAATATTCATTTAGTTTTTTAGCTACCTGAGCAGGATCATCAACAGTTGAACCATCGATATCAAGTGAACCAATCTGATTCATCCCCTTCCTTCTAGAGTTTACTTAAGTAGAGAACTCTCTGCTGTTTTTCTTTTCATCCTTTGCCAAATTAAATCTGCCTTTGCCTGCCTAAACTCCTTTGTGACTTGGTTACAGACCAGCTTATATATATCATGGGCTTCCATGTCACCTGTTAATTTATATGTATCCTATGTATTGTTCTTCTCTGCCACATGTCTCATTAGTTCATCTGACATACATTTAGGCTTAAACCTTGAACAGTATTTCTTAGTTGGCATGAAAATCCTAGTAGCTTCCAAGATTAATTCTTTGAATGCTTCCCATTTTGAATTTGCTGTTGGTAACATCATCAGTTGGTCCCATCATATAGAATTTAAATACTGTCTCAGACCAATGTAGTCACCTTTACGAAAGCAAAAATCCTTCCCTTTACACTTGATGGTAGTTACCTCTTTGAATAAATCCCACTTCAGCACACTGTGATCACTGCCGCCTAGTGGTTCCTTTATCTGCAGATTCATAATGCATGAAGAATCACTACTGATAATCAGATCAAGAGTATTACTCCCTCTAGTTGCCTCCCGAACATGTTGCTGTAGAAAACAATGATCGAATAAATCCACACATGCCTTGCTAGTGTGTAAGTGAACAACCCACAAATTCCAGTCAATATCTGGGAAATTAAAATCCCCCATTATAAGACATTCTGATTTACTGGCCCACTCTATTTCTCTGTACAGCTGTTTATTATAGTCATCAGAGTCATTAGGCCTATAACACACTCCTACTCTCAATTTTGCTTTCCTAGTGTCACACCAAACTGACTCGACACTTTAATATATTTAATGCAGAAATAATGAGGCTAAATAAGAAATAGAGAGATTAAGAATGCAGTTTTATTTACTGCACATAAAAAAATATAAACATGTTGACGATCCAATATTATATTCTGCTATTAATATGCTGCTACTTATGCCCCATTCTATTTTCTGTATAATAAGCACGGCGGTATCATCACCATCCTCCCCACACTGGGTGGAAAAAGCCAGAGTTCAAATCCCATCGATGACACTAGAAACTGTTATGGGCTTTTTTCACTCCTTGGCTGAGTTAGTCAGTCTCAGGCATAGATAGCAAGGTTTTTTTCCCCAGAAATGGTTTTTTTGTCCAATAAAACAGGCAGATCGACCAGAGAACATGCACAATTTACAGACAAAATACACATGGGTATATGAATTAACTTTTTGGGTGACCCTAATGTAATAGTTTGGATTATATCAAGTTTGTCACTAAGCTTTAATGTTCTTCTTTTCTTCTCTGTATGAGGTTTATTAACTTTAGGTGTCATAGTGAGGGGTTTTTAATTTAAAATAAATGTAAAACATCAGTATAATCTGTGATATCAGTACAGAATTTACTTTCAAAATGGTGAATGTAAACAAATACAGTAATCACGTGACGCCGTTTTCTTTGTGTTTAAGCTGTTTCAATCCCAAGTGTCATAAAATTTGGTGACAAAATCATAATTTTCTTTTTCTTTGTTTGTCACTGCAAGACATCTGCCCTGTATGTAAACATCCAATCTCAATGTGCCATTAGCTGGAATGTTCCATTATTTGGGGTGCTATTATTTCAACTTTACTGATATCCAGTTTATATCAGTGAAGATCATTTATGTTCAAAATGCATTTCTTATAATCTTTTACATATCTTCTGATCTCTATAGCTACTCAAAGTTATTGGTATTGGCAAAAGGGTTTAAGGAAGCAAAGCTTATATCAGCACAGTATCAGCCAAAAAAAAAAAAAAATAATAATTACTCACTCGATTTTAATAAATTGATTCTGTGAAACAGTAATCAGTTATTCCAACTGAAGCAACTGATTATTGGAATAATTCAAGAATAGTCAGTGAGCTAGCTGAAGCAAGACCACTGACATTTCTATTACTTAAATAGATTACTTTTGTCTCAGAAATTTCCAGTGTGTCGCATATTTTTATATTAGCGACAATGACTATTAAAACAATCTGTAAATACATCAAATTGATCATAACACGAGTTTCCCTGGTATTGCACTGCACCCTTTAAGTAAAAGGCACTGTTTCAGTGGAGAATTATATCATGATTTATATAAAATATATGCCATTTTCCGGACTTCAGTTATAGCTATTGACAGACATAATGAAATTGATTAATAATTTATTGATTGATTAATAATAAAATAATTGTAAAAATCCAGTTTATGGGGCACCTCTGTACTTCAGCGGGAAAGAGAGGAAGAAGGCAGTGATTGGCAAGTGAAGGCACCTCCCACTCACTGCTTTCCCCTCTCCTCTTTGCCCACAGGTTACAGGTGGATTTCACCTGATATCACAATATATCGGAGCTGAAATGAAGAAAAAGAAACGGCAAAAGAGAGCAAAAAATAGGTGAATATAAATATGAATACAAAAATTAACACCAGGCATGTGATCCTTCTCGCCCATACATGAAATGATTTTGAGTACATTAACAACAAGAATTCCTTTTTGTTAACACAGAATATCAACAAAAATGCTAATTTTTTAAAATTTTTGGGTAGGTGATTCTACGTGCAGTAACAATGAAATTGCTCTTTATTAATGCACAAAATGTCTACAAAAATGCAAAATTTAAAAAAATTTTTCCCCCAACTCCCCTTTCTTTTGTGACTGTACATTACTAGATAATTCCATGTACATTTAGAATGAAATTGCTCTTTGTAAATGCACAAAATGTCTACGAAAATGCTTATTTTTTTAAAAATTTTTTCCCCCCAAACCCCCGCTTTTGTGACTGTACATTACTAGACGATTCCACGTGAATTAACAATGAGAATTGCTCATTGTTAATGCACATGAACAAAAATGCTTTTTTTATATTTTTCTAGGGCTTCTGCCTACAGAGCCCCGCTTTGGAAAAGAATCTTACAGTAACACCTAATACAATATCTGCACATCATTGAAAAACTACTTGAATACAAAGAAAACTCACCTCAGTCCTGGCATGTTGGCTAGTATATTTCATGAACTCCATTCAGGAACATCATAAAAAAACACTAATAACAAATACAAATAAAAAAAGGAAAAGAAAAAGTGACGGCAGCAGACTGAAATATCCAATAGTAGCATGACGGTGATAACTAAACAATAACCGAGGCACTAAACAACATGATGAAACATAGCTAATGATGATTTTGCATTTACTGCTATAATCAGAAGCGAATTTGTATCCTATCAAGCAATCAGAAAGGCAAATTACTCATTTACAGTAATTGCTACAATGGATAAAGGGATGGTTGAGTGGGAGATGACAGAGAGTGGTAATCAATGGACACTGCTCTTCGTGGACAAATTCTATTAGTGGAGTTCCCCAGGTGCGGTGTAGGGCCCATTGTTGTTTTGTATATTTATCAATGACATTGATGAAGGTATATCGGGTTTAATGTCCAAGTTTGCAGATCATACAAAGGTTAGCAGGGTAAAGACAGTACGACAGTAAAGACAGTATGCTACTCCAACTGGATCTAGATAAGTTGGGAAAATGGGCTGAGAAGTGGCAACTGAAGTTTTAACATTGACAAATGCAAAGTACTGCATATGGGTAGCAAAACCAAAGAGGAATGTACCAACTGTGCGGTACTACACTCAGGGAAGTGGAAAGTGAAAAAGACCTGGGGGTAATTGTGCAGTCAAATATGAAGTTCGCTGAGCTGAGACAGGCTGCCAGGGCAGGTCATGGAGTCTTGTCAATGATATATAGGAATTTTGTTAGCAGGGACAGGGAGGTGATTATCCCGTTATACAAGGCAATAGTCAGGCCACACCTAGAGTACTGTGTACAGGGCTGGAGGCCTCATTTTAGGAAGGATGTAGAGTTGCTAGAATGAGTACAAAGAAGGGCAACAAGATTGGTCAGGGGAACAAAGGGGGTCCTCTTACCAAGAGTTCTGCTTAAGTTCTGAAAATTGCAGTGCCTGGAAAGTAGGCACCTGCGAGGTGATCTGATTTAGGTGTATAAGGCCTTGAATGGGTTGAGCAAGCTGAATGCTGATGAGATTCTTCTTCTTGCTCACACTAAGAACCTGAGGGGGCATAGTTTTAAATTGAGGAAAGATAGTAGTAGAATAGATGTGCAGAAATTTGCCTTTAGCCACTGGATAGTTAATTGCTGGACCAGGCTTCCATCTTTTGTTGTGGAAGCTAATAGCCTAAATAAATTTAAGGCTGAGTTGGACAGGCATTTGGAACGAATGGAGGAGTGAAATTGGAGGTTTTTTATTTTAGCTGATGCTGCATAAGCTTGCTTTCTTGCATCGTATGCCTCTACTACTGCTAATGCTAATCAGCCAATCGCAGCACTCGACAGGATGATCACTCTATCCTTCAGCCATGCCTGCAACGTGGTGACAAGGCGCCCCATAAAATGGATTTCAGCAGAATAACTGATTATATGCAAATTAGTTTAGGGTGAAATTGACAAGAAAGCTGAAGAATCAAAAGATTCGATCTGAAGTTATAAAAACTAAACTGCTGCTACCACTTGGGCAATAGTCACTCTCTCTCTCTCTCTCTCATACACACTCACAACAGAACTGTTGCCTAAGTCGTAACAGCACATTATCAGGACTAGACCAAGGTGCTTTTGCTCCACAGGCAGAAAGATTTTTCGGTGCTCCTTTACTAATGTTACATATATTTTTTCATGATTTGTAAAATTTGGTGCCCTGGGCAAGAGCCCTGCTAGCCCATTCCTTAATCCAGCATATGTCAGATTGAATCTTTCCATTGTCACTTGTTTCTTGTTGTTGATTTCATAATCAACTAATTTGCATATAATTTATTATGAAAATGTCATACTTAATTATTTTGATTATACTGATTACCAGTTAGAACCATGATTGTGGGAAAGGGGTCACCATAAGTGAGTAATGGGAAATATCCACAGTATATGAAATGTTTTATGATTTAGGGAGTTTTAAAATCTCAGGAAACCTATGGTAAAAGCCTCATTCCAATAAAACATACTAGTACAAGAAGGGCACAACCTCATTCTGTACATATAATTCACCCATACCATTTAGTCCCTTGAACATCTCTGTACATGATCAAATGATCTCTTCCCATTATTTATGTTAATTCCTCTAACTAGTGAGTTGTTAATTACTGGAATAAGATAAGGCCAACAATTTATGAAATTTAAAGCTCAACTGGATTGATATCTATGGCAGGAGTGAAACAGTTTATTTTTTCTTTTTTTTTTTTTTTTTGCTGGTGATGCAAAAGACCATGGTTGTACTTGAATTTAAAGATAAGAAATATAACTATTGGGAAATGAAAATAGATATTACACTTTAATTATGAGTTTTATGAAACATAGACCTTATTTTGTAATGAAAAATAATTTAAAACCACAACATTTTTTTAAGCACTTATAAAACACCATTTTTGTCAGTGCATACTATTGATAGATAATATTTAAAAATATAACAATGTATAAATATGAAAAGAAAACTAGGAACTTCAGTATTATTCACCACTGAAAATATAATATTTAATATTAAGAATGAACTTTTTTTTTAATAATCATTATTATCACTGGAAAAAGCAATAATTGTTTCTTCCAAACTTCATGATTTTCTGGATGTCAAATCAGAAAATCATGGAATGTTTTGTAGGTAAATGTAAACATTTTATTTCTTATTTGTTTCATAAGAAATAAGATTTTAAGTTTAAATCTAGCATTATAATGCAGCTTCCCTAATAGAAATGAAATATTCCTAGCACTTTGCCAGTGATTGGCAATATGGGTGAGCTGCAGCATCAAGAAAACTGTTTGATACTGAGTGCATCAGTCTCATATTGTGGTGGCACTGAAATTTTCAAATTGAGGTAGAGTCACTAAGATTTTTAAACTTTCTGTACCTGAAGTATCATATCATGTTTCATAAAACTATGCTATACTTACAGTTGGTTTAAAAATATTAATCGCCATCTTTTTGAATTTTGGAAAATTGCTCATAATAAACCTATATAACTGTAATTATCAGTTATGATAATTAATGACAATAACAGAAATAACTATAATATGTAATTGATTATTTACAGTTTTCTCTTTTTTTGATTTATTTAGGGGAAACTTAAAAAATTTGGTTATATTATTTTTTATTTTTATTCTTATTAATTTTTGTTGTATATCAAGAAAAGTGTGATGTTCAAGCAACCTCCATCTATTTGGATTATGTACAAGACTACCTAGATGGCTGAGGCAAAGGAAACAATTTCTCCTAAAGTTCATATAAGGTTGAGCCTAACATAATGAAATAAAGGAGGACCTAGTTAACTGGTCTTCCTATAGATTTTTTTTGTTAGGTTTACTAAAATAGAACATTTGTAGAAATGAAAAATGAAAACCTTCTTATATAACACTGCACCACATTGAGATAGAAATAATTCAGAAAAATTCTTTCTTTCTTTCTTTCTTTCTATTGGTTAATCAGTCAACCAGAAATAAAAAGAAATGAATTATTTCAAAAATAATTTCTTTCTATTTCAGTGCAGTGCAGTGTTATGTGAGTAATGCTGAAATAGAAATAAATGATTTTCTGCATTTTTGTTCCCTCACACACTTTTAAAAAAATGTATTTTAGCTTTTAATGGAATGTTTTGTAGTAAATTGAGCTTGAGAGAGAGGGCCTTGCTAAAGGGTGTGGCATTAGTGAGTAAGCTGCTTTGCATGGTTTGTCGGCTAGGAAAATATGCAGCTTGTTATATAACACTATATTTGGGTGGATGATTATAATTCCAGAATTGCTGCATCATTGTCTGAAATGCTGGAGATGACTGTAATTACATAATCCTCTATAAACTAGCAATGGTTGTCCTTCACATATTTTTCTATGTTAGGCATGAATGCTTTCATCTTGTGTACATATGTTTGCATGTGTACACACACACATATATGCAAAAGGAGTCATTATTTCCTATATATCTTGAAATGACACCTTTATTCCTTAAAGATAGTTTAAAATAAAATGAAAAGTAGGCAGCAACTTATTACTAAATAAGAATTGTGGTACTGAATGTGGTTATGCTCTTCAAATGTAATATTTCTAATGGAAAAAAAAAATTAGGGTATGACAGGAGAAAGGGTTACAAGGAGAAATTCATAGTGGATTGCAGATTTTCTCTGGGAGTTTTCCTCCATCTTTTAAAGAAGTGAATACTAGCTTTAAAAACTATATTGGATTTATTTGCAACCCTTATCATTCTAGTGATCAGCTGTTGAGAAGATTGGTTCTACAAAAAAAGTCAGTGGAAATGGTGTTCAGGGAATGAAGAGGGATATTTAGTTTGTAAAATAGGATAATTAAATGTATTTTAGTTGTATATCAACTAAAGTATTATTGACAATTTCATAATGAAAATGGAGTCCATGGTAGATTTTTTTTTTTTTTCCTACATTAACAGTGTTGCTGCTTGCTATATAATTAAGAATAGGTAATCTAACTGAAACAAACTGTTCATTACACATAACTACTTACTAATCTATTCGGCGCCTCCGGAGCTAGGTGGGAAGGAGCAGCAGTGCATAGCCCACGCTTCTTGATTAGACCGGGGTTCGAGCCCGTGACCACCAAATACGGAGGATGCGGAAAGGTCAGGGAATGACCACCGCATATTCCCGGAGCAATATGGCCTTAGTTGCTAATGCTCCTAAAACCAAATAACAACAACTAATCTATTCAACAAACCATCGAAAAATCCAATAACCAGCATTTACAATTCTGGTCAACCTCTGATAATTGGCTTGTGATATACACCAGTGCTTTTCAAACTTATTTTTTGCTGTGTGAACCCTTTTATAAACCTTAATCTTCCATGGAACCCATATATTAAATTTGTACCAGTAATATGTCTACAAATTTGAATAAAAAATCAATGATAAAAAGTTAATGGAAAATTTGCAGAACTTTTGGGATCCCTTTGCTAAATCCCAAAGACATTTTGAAAACTTTGCTTTGGACAATTCAGAATCTTGGATATTTCTTCTTCTTCTTCAAGAGGACTGTTTCCATTTACAATGGGTTTCCTCGGCCTACAAGTTATTTCTTGTTAGGAATTTTTTCCCGCCATAAAGTGCGGTTCAGGGTGTCTTGGTCGGTTAAGCCTCAGGCTGTCATGCAGGAGGTATCCATTCCAGGATAGCCTTTGGATATCTGTTTTCTTGCATCTGTTTTACATATCTATACCATGTTAGATGCTTTTCTTTGATGGTGTCAATAATAGTCTTTTTCACTTCCATTTTTTCCCTTATGTCTTCATTCCGTTTTCTGTCTCTTCTAGAAGTTCCTGCTGAGCGTCTCCAAAAATCCATTTCTGGAGAGCAATTTGTTTTTCCACTCCATACAATACAAGACTTTGTACAATCATTTGAAATATAAGTTTCTTTGTTTTATTTAGGATATTTTTGCTCCACAGAACAGAGTTTAACATGCCGATAGCCTTTCTGCCATCTGCAATTCTCTTATTGATCTCTGCTTGGGATGATCCATCACTTTGTAAGTTTTATCCCAAATATTTGAATTTATCGACTGGTTTGATTTCAAAACCTGCAATATTTAGAACGTGTCCTGGTCCTGAAGACAACATTTCAGTCTTGCTAAAATTGATTTTTAGACTCCATTGTTTATATTCCTCAAACAATTGATGACATGCATACTTTGCATCTTCTAAGTTTTGTGCTATCACCACCTGATCATCTGCAAAAAGTAAATTGTGAATATAGGTGTTCTTATTAATCGGTAATCCCATTTTATTACATTTTTTTGACTAGGATCTTAAGCAGATGTCGATATAAATTTTGAAAAGTGTTGGTGACATGCAACAACCTTGTAATAAGCCTTTTGAAGTGTGGAATTCAGGTGACAAAGCTGATCTCACTTTAATTCTGCATCTATTACTCCTATAAATTGCCTTAATAATGTTAATCAGTTGTCGATCAATATTTGCCTCTTTCAGTGTTTCCCATAAGAGTTTTCTTGGAACACTGTCATATGCCTTTTCAAGGTCAATGAAAATCATAAAGATGTTTTTTTTTCCTTTTGATTGGCATTTTTCAAGGATCTGTCATATTGTTGAGATATGGTCTATACATAACCTCCCGGCTGAAAAACCACTTTGTTCTTTTGATACCTCGATTCGGGCTTCTAAATGGTTCCTGATCCATTTTCCAAGGATCTTTAACAGCAGGTTCAATACATATGTCCCTGAATGTTTTGAAATAATGTAATCTATAACTGATCTAATTTGTCTTGTCTCCTGTGACCAAGTATATTTATGGATATCCTTGTGTTGGAAAAATGTGTTGTTTATTCTCAAGTCGAACTGTTCACAAAGATTGCATAGTCTATCTCTGTTGTTGTTCCTCTCTTTCTCTCCAAATCTTCCAATAACTTTGCTATTTTGTTCAGTTCCTACTCTTGCATTGAAATCTCCCATTAGAAATATCTCTTTGTTCTTAGGGATTTTTTATATTAGTTCTCTCAGATCCTCCCAAAATTCATCCTTCAAGGTATTGGCGGTGTTATTAGTCGGGGTATATATTCCCAAAATACATATTTCTCTCCCATACATTGTCAGTTCCAATGAGATCATTCTTTCATTAATAAATTGCCAGTTTTTGATACTGTGTCTCAATTTATTTTTAACAGCAATAGAAACTCCTGCTCTTGCTCTTTCACTCTTATTGACTCCACTCCAAAAATGGTAGTATTCTCACATTATTTCCTCTCCACATCCCTTTTTCTTTGTCTCTGATAACACGACGATGTCTAACTTGAATTTTTGCAGTTCATCCGGAAGAAAGTTTCTTTTAGTTGAAAGGCCTCGAATATTCCAGCATCCCAAAATCATAGTCCTTTTCTGTTTGCTGTTATTTCCGAAAGTGCGGTCCGTTTTCATTTTCACTTGTAGGTCGTTTAGCATTTGTGTATTTTTTACACTGAACGAGGGGCTAGTTGCAGCAACCCCCAACCTGGAGGGCCGGGATATCTCTCTTAGTTTGGCCCCTCCCTTTTGACCTGTCCAGCTTGGGAGGCCCTACCAGTAGCTAAGCTACTGCCGACTTAGCTCTCCGGGTCATTGGGACATGCAAGCCCCCCCACCGTGGCAAAGTGGAGAATACCATCAGGGGAGTGGATATTTCTTAATTCTTATTTAACACATTGTTTATGTCTTTTTGGATTTCTCCATTGTATCAATAGTTATCCTCAACCTAACTTTTTTTTTTTTTTAATTTTTTTTTATAATTTAATATTGTTCCTCCACTCTTTTCTGTCCTCCCAGTTTCCTCTTTTCCATAGTAGCCCTCACTCCCTCCATCCATGTGCTTCTAGGTCATCCTCTCCTTTTCCTTCTAGGGGTGTGTGTCTATTCCATTGTTTTTTTTAGGTAATCTCTCTTCTCCCATTCTCATAACATGTCCATACCATTCTAATCTTTTTTGATCTGTTTTGTCAATGATGTTTATTTGAGCATCCATTGCTTATCTTATGCCTTCATTCTTAACTCTTTCCAGTTTAGATCTTTGGACTGATCTTCTCCAAAAATCCATCTCAACAGCTAGTGATTTCTTCCTTTGCCTTTCCTTTATATTTCAAATCTCAGATCCATATAGTAAGTTACTCTGACAAATTGCATTATATAGTAATCATTTGGTTTTTGGAAGAATGTTATTGCTCCATAATATTGAATTCGACATGCCCAAGGCCTTTCTTCCCTCATTAATTCTCCTTGTAATCTCATTTTCAGATGAACCATCCATCTACACAATAGCTCCTAGATATTTAAACTGCTTCACATTCTTTATTTCTGCTCCATTTACACTCAGAATGTCCCCTGTTGAATTCATATATTCCATCTTATTAAAAATTCTCTATATTGTTATATAGAGAATTTTTCCATCGCTATATTATAAATTCTCTATACCCCATTCTCTATATTGTTCCAATAGCTTTCTGCACATATAGTTAGAATCCTCCATGTCCTGTGCAATCAGTACCTGGTAAGCTGCGAACAAAAGGTTTGAAAGGACCAGGCCTCCAGAGTCACTTCCAGGTACAACTTGAATAACTTGGGGGATAAACAGAATCCATGTAGCAAGCCTTTTGATGTTTTGAATTTCCTTGATATTTCTGACCCAATTTTAATGCAGCAAGTGTTATTTTTGTATATTTTTCTAATTATGTCAATCAGTGGTTGTCATATTGACATTTTTTTTATGACATTTCACAGCATCTTTCTTGGGACTGTCATATGCTTTTTCCAAGTCAATAAATGCTAATCCTATATCCTGTCCAGTAGCTTGGCATTTTTCCAGAATCTGCTTGACCATGAATAAATCATCACTACAGGACCGTCCAGCTGTAAATCTACACTGCTCCTCCAAAATGCTTATTTCTTTCTCTAGTTTTGTTTTCAATATCCCACTAAAAAGCTTTGCAATTGGTTTAAAACACAGATTCCTCTGTAGTTTGAGCAATTTCTTCTATTCCTTTTCTTAAACACAGAAGTGACATATCCCAGTATCATCTCTGATGGTATTTCTTCTCCTTTACATATTTTGTTAAATAGTCTCGTGCGCAGTGAGATGATTTTTCCTCCTCCATATTTTAGCAGCTCCAGTTCATTCCTCCAGGTCCAGGTGCCTTTCCATTTTTTCCCTTTTTTTTTCTTCTATTTCCACTTCCTCAAAGCTAATCCCTACTTATTCTGTACAGGAAGTTTCAACTTCACTATCTCTAAATTTCTCTCTGTTTTCACTTAGTAGTTCTTCATAATTTCTATATCATTCTTCTAATTTTATTACACCTGGATTAGCCTTTTGTTTATGTGATTGTCGCAAGCTCTTCAGCACCTTCCATGCTGCAGCAGATCTTTCGTGGCCTATCTTGCTGTTTACTTCCGTGCAGGTTCTATCCCATGCCTCACTTTTTGGTTTGTCAATTTTAGTCCTTACTTCTTTATTTTTCTCCCTATAGATGCTCATATGTTCATCACTTTTAGAGCTAAGCCATCTGAGGTATGCATCCTTTTTTTCCTTTATCAATTTTTTTAACTTTGAATTGATCCAGTACTTGGTGCCTTTTTATCCATTCTGCCTAATACTTCTGCTGTGATCTTCATTACTGTTGTTTATGTATTTCAAAATCCTCTTTCTGCATTAATTTCTACATTTTCTGCTTCTCTTTTGTTAAAAAAAAATATATATAACGGAGATTTTAAAATCATGTTTCTCTCTCTCTCTCTCTCTCTAGTTGAAAATCTCATGAAACTGTCCTTATGAAACTCAGTTTGAAACCTACAATATGCACAACTTAAGATTTTTGAGTATTGATTTTGCTTTTAATAGATGCATAGCCCCATTTATCTAATAAGCAGTTATTTGCCATTTTTTATATTTGACTGTTTAACAGATATTTGAAGTATAATCATGTATTTTATAACTTCCTAATGAAAAATATATAAATCTTTATAGGAATTATGGCTTACACCCGAACGACGTATCAAAGCCATGCATCCTACCTCTGTGCAGGGAGTGGAAGACATGATTTCTCTTGGTGACCTTCATGAAGCAGGCATCTTAAGGAACCTTCTCATTCGATATAATGAAAATCTTATTTATGTAAGTAGGCCTGACATAGCCAAGTGGTCAGGAGCGTGGGTGCAGTCGCACATGCTCTTTGAGTGAACCGGGATTCAAGCCCATGACTGCTAAATACAATTAACATTTGTATTGCTTGATTTATTGCAAACTCCACTGACGTGGTAGTCTTGCTGGAGTATAAACAAGAAATTTTTTTTTATATGTTAACATTTAGTTAATTTTCTGTTTAAAGGGCTTAAGAAAGCAATCAAATAAGTTGAATTCATTCACAGATAGAATTTTCATTTTTTTTTTTTTTTTTTCCCATTATCATTATCAGAATTTTGGAAATGATTTAGTTCAGAATAAATAATCTATACTCACTATTGTCCCCTCATGTAATATTAATACAGAAGACTTTTATGTTATTGTAAAGTTTTGTCAAGAAGGTTCATTTTATTTGTTCAGTTATACAGTAAATCCTCAATTTAATGGACTTCAGAAAAAATCGATCACATTCACTGAACCAAGGTTTTCCTTCATATGGGATCCAGTGATGGAAATGCTTTGGTCTGATGGTATTTACCATTAGTTAAAACATTTTAATTAATAATATAAAGCAAATCTAGCACTCACAGCTAATGTGGATGCTAGCCTTTGTTTTTGTTTAGCAATACAGTATCAGATAATTAGATCAAAATACTTTTATGAAGCATTTTTATTCTCTTTTTTGATCATAGAAGTAACTCACTGAAATTTTATATTTAAGTCATATTTATGGTTTCAACCATTATGATGAAACTGTAAGCGAATTCAAATTCCTGTGTACTGTGACCTTTACAATATTCATGTTGTAGAGAGTGCAAGGGAGCAAGGATTTTTTTCTCACTACCGTCTATAAGTGTATTAGACATCAGTAGAGTGTTATCTGAACCTTCATCAAGTTTACTTGAAGCTCTTCACTCTGAATAAGCTTCAGTCAGAATTTCCACTGCAACTGTATGATATGGAAAAATTTCAACCACTTTTGCTCCACACAACTGATAAGGGCAGTAAAATACAGTATTATAGTATTTAATGTTTTTGTAATATTAGTAGTGGAAAATAATACAGGGAAGCAAGTGCAAGCATATATGGCATTAACCAAAAAAAAAAAAAAAATACCCAAATCATCTGCCTACCCTTCTAATAATTTACTTAATCCTTAATTCAATCAAACTGCCTCTACCTCCATAGTTCCTGGTGGAAGTTTGTTCCATCAATCAATTACCAGTCTAGTTTCCTCACAGATGTCTAGTTTCCAGGCATTGCAATTTGCTGAACTGAAATTTTTATTGGTAAGAATACAAAGAAAGATTTCAGCTTTGCTTGCCATATCATATAAAAGCACTTTATGTGCCTCTGACAAATCTTGTTGTGTTTCTCTGCAACCTTTCCAGCAGATCCACATCCTTTCTAAAGCGGGGCTTCCAGACCTGTGTGCAGTATTCAAGGTGTTCCTAATCATTGCTTATACAGCATGATAATCACTTCCTTGTCCCTGCTGGCAAAATTCTTGTAATCATTGATGGAACCCCATCAGATGTCCTAATAGCCTATCTGCACTGTTCAGAAAACTTCTTGCCAGACTCTAAAATTACTCATTCATCTTTGTTTCGTGAATTTTTTTATGAAACCTTCACATTTTTTTCATAACAGTCTAGCAAAATTAGCAAATATGTCTCTTTCAAGTTTAACATATGTCAGATTTAGTGGGACAGGCCTTACCTCCATATAATTCATTAAATTAAGGTTTTACAAGGAATTGTAAAAATAAGTGTAACTCTAAGATGGTATCTAACAACAAAATTATATCAGCTTTCAACCATTTTACTCTATATTTTAATATAAACTACATAACATTTTAAGAAAATTTTTTAATCAAATTCTGTATTCTGTATTGACATACAGAATTATTAAATGGAGTACTTATTTTTGAAAATAAGTACTCCATTTAATTTACTTATTACTACATTTACTTATTTTTGAACAAAATAAGTACTATAACAATATATAAATATCATTTGTTTTCTGATAAGTTGTCTAATTGGTGTTAGTAACAAGTATTTTCTAGTTATAGAGACAATTCACTTTGTTATATGGAATTTAATTAATATTTTTTTTTTTCCAGACATATACCGGGTCAATTCTAGTAGCAGTGAATCCTTACCAGATTCTTCCCATATATACAGCAGAGCAAATTAAATTATATAAAGACAAAAAAATTGGAGAACTACCTCCTCATATATTTGCCATTGGTGATAATAGTTACAATAATATGAAACGTTATCAGTTGGATCAATGTATTATAATCAGGTTAGTAACTAATTAGGAGTTTTTAACTAGAAATATTTTCATGCTTTTCTCTCTTTCTCTCATTGAGATTATATAATATAGATCTCTTTTTAAGAAATATTTTATGAAATTCATATTTTTTGAAATCTGTTCATTAACTAGATTGATAAGCTCAAACCAGTAATGAAGTATTACTAGTTTGAAGCTGAGAATGAACCAGAGTTGAGAGTTGTAGCATTATAAATATAAAGAAATGCTATTGGAGTTTTATATGATGTTTAATATATATTGAGTGGCCACTTTATTAGATGAACACCTACCCATTTCACAAAATGGGGTGCTCCTTCAGGAACAGCATCATGTGTTGGTACCATGCAGTATAAAGTAGATGTATAATGCAGTATAATACAGGGATGCTGTATGTATACAGTGTGAGAATGGGCAAGAAGGAAGATTTAAGTGACTTTGAATGTGTCTTTGGAGTTGGTGCCAGATTCACTGGTATGAGTATCTTCAGAAACAGCAAACCCCGCTGGGGTTTTCATGTATGAATGTGTATTGAGATTTGTCCGGTAACCAACAAATAACAATCCTCTGTTGAAACCAGCTCATTAATATGAGAGGCCAATGGAGGCTGAGAAGACTTGTACAGGAAACACAACTGACTGTAGCCTTTCTTGTAACAGAAAGGCTACAGTCAGTCAAATAACAACCCAGTACAGAAGCAGTAACCAAAGAGTCATTTCAAAAAGCATAACTCATTTTACCTAGTTGTGGATGGGGTGTTGCAGCCAATGACCAAACTAGGTTCTACTCCTGTCAGCAAAAAACAGAATGAATGGGCCCAGGAGTACCAAAACTGGCGAGTGGAGGATTGAAAAAACATTACCTGGTCTTATGAACCTTAGCTGTTTCACACTGATAAAAGCACAGGGATATGGTAAAAAAAGCTTAAGTCCATGCTTTTTTTTTTTACCATTCTGCCAGGTGTCAGTAGTGCAGGCTAGTGGAAGTGATGTAATGTGGGGAGTGTTTTTATGATGCAGTTGGACCCTTGATGCCATTGGAAAAACATTAGCATTAGCATTAGTAGAGGCATACGATGCAAGAAAGCAAGCTTATGCAGCATCAGCCAAAAAAAAAAAAAAAAACCCCTCCCATTTCATCCCTCCATTTGTTCCAAATGCCTGTCCAGCTCAGCCTTAAAATTCCACAGGGTATGTCAAAATTGTTTCTGACCAGGCGCATATCCTCATGGCTGCAGTCTCTGTTTACAAATGAGTTCTTCCAGCAGTATAATGCCCCATGTCACAAGGCCAGAATTGTACAGAACTTGTTCTAGGAACACTAGAGTGAATTCAGCCTACTGTAGTGGATTTCCCATTCACCAAATATCAGTCCAATTAAGCAATGTGGGATGAGATAGAAAAAACTCATCAGAGTACAGATGCACAACCATCCAATTTGTAACAATTGTGGAAAACAGTTGAGTTAATATGGACCAACATCTCTGTGGCATGTTTTTAACACCTTATTGAGTCCATGCCATGAGTACAGCCTGTTTTGAGGGCTAAAAGGTGATGGTGTACTCTATTAGATAGGTGTACCTAATAAAGTAGCCACTTAAGGTAATTCATTTTATATCAATATAAATACATATATATATGCTGAAGCCTATATTTGGTTTTTCAATAGTGGTGAGAGTGGAGCAGGAAAGACAGAAAGCACAAAACTAATTCTTCAGTATCTAGCAGCTATTAGTGGCCAACATTCTTGGATTGAGCAACAGATTTTAGAAGCTAATCCAATCTTAGAAGGTCAGTATACCATTATATTAATAATGGCTTAAGGACCACCATTTACTATTACTAAATCTGAGAATTGTTATATCTGATACTTATATCTGTTATATCTGATACTTTTTCACACATGCACTTTGTGGATGTGTGAAAAAAATTTAATAAATGTAAATTATACTTGTAGTTAGTTTAAATTACACCCTTATGCACACATACCTAATTTCATTCAAAAACAAAATTAACCTGAAAAGGCAGTTAGTTAATACCTAAAGAATCTAAAGTCAGCTGACATCTTTTATGATCTTTGGTTAGTTAACCAAAAGCATCTATGGCATGAAAAAAAAAAGAAAAAATTCTGTTGCTACTACCCACAGTTTTTTTAAAAAATAGGTAGTTGTAACTACCCATTAGAGAAAGAAATGCTTTCATTAGAAGGGGAAACCCCCCCAAAAAAAGAAAGAAAGAAAAAAACGGAAAAAAAAATCCCCCATAATACCAATCTAGATCAGTAATATACAAAAATTTAGATTTTTTGTACATTACTGATCTAGAGATGGTCCATATTAGGGCCTGACGTAGCCAAATGGTCAGGAGTGAGAGTGCATAGCATGCATTCCTTGAGTGGACCGGGGTTCAAACCCCTGACTACTAAATACGATAAATATTCGTATTGACGATTTATTGTAAACTCTACTGACTTGGTTGTCGTGCCGGAGTATAAACAGAAAAAAATTAAAAAATATATAAATCTGGCCTTATTATTGTTATTATTAGTAGTAGTAATTTTAGTGGCAGATGATGCAGGAAAGCAAGTATCATCTAAAAAAACAGCAAAAGTTTATCTAGCTCTTCCTTGAATTTATTTAAACTACCCACCTCTACAGCACTAATGGGATTTTGTTCCAACAATCAACCACCCTCTGACTGAAGGAACATTTCTGCACATCTGACCTGCAGCCATCCTTCCTCAATTTCAATTTATGTCCCCTCATGTGTGTAAATTAGCCCAGTGGAACACAAGATAGTCTGCAGATTTTAGTATTTTGTTTTTGTGACACAGCACCCACATTTTGGAGCCATACTCCTTTGCAAGACTTGAGCATGAAGGAGATATGTGTTCTAATATATTTCATTATTATGAAAAGGTCTTATGAACAAGGTTTTGCTTGAGTAACCAGATGCTTCTGATTGCCATAACTCTAGAGATCAGTGGACCGGGGTTCGAGCCCGTCACCACCAAATACGGAGGATGAGGAAAGGTCAGGAATGACCACCGCATATTCACGGAGCAATATGGCCTTAGTTGCTAATGCTCCTAAAAACCAAATAACAATAACAGAGATCAGTGTGCATTTTGAAAAGCAGTTTACACTCAAAATTTATAGTCATGATGTTTAAAGACTTTTTGTACACTGACTGACTGATTAGATTGCCATGTAAAGATGAAAGAAAGTTGAAAAGTTTGTTCTTTTTAGTAATTGAGACTAATGTGCTGACTTTTGAGTATTAATTAGAGCCCAAAGTAAAAAAGTAATATCTATTTTTATTGTTTCTAGCCACTGGTTGATTTTATTGTTATCTTCTACAGCTTGAGACTGAATGTGACATAAGCAAAGTATAAAATCATTATTCATATTATGCTATAATATGAATTTATCCAGTCAATTTGGCAAATATATAGACATTTATTTCATTAAGAAACATGTAATAGAAGGAGCAAATAGACTTGAGTAAATATATTTCTTTCATAAATACAAATGTCCATTTGTTTTTAATAAGAGTATATTTTGTAAGCATATTTATTCTGTTTTATTTATTTTTTGTTCAGCCTTTGGAAATGCCAAAACTATTAGAAATGACAACTCCAGTCGATTTGGCAAATATATAGACATTCATTTCAGTAAGCAGGGTGTAATAGAAGGAGCAAAAATTGAACAGTATCTTCTAGAAAAATCTCGTATTGTTGGGCAGGTAAGTTATCTTTTAAATGCTTTAACAAAATCTGAAAGATCACGTAGCCATTAGCTCTCTCTGTGTTTTTATGCTTGATGCATCTTTATTACTCTAAAACAAGGACTGGTAATCCCAGGTGTATATGCTACACTATGCTAACTCTAATAGCATACAAAGGGTACTAGGAAAGTTTTGCAATATGACACAACAATGAATCACAGGAAGCTGCTTGTTGCTGCATGTTGAGACATGTTCATACGTGCATAGTAGCCGCCGCGCCAAGTCGATGGGCTCAGTTATTCATTAGTAGTGAGAGTGTAAAGTGCTTGCGATGGCATCGTGGTCACGAAATGAGATAAGGACAGTTTTGCGGTATAATTTCGTGCGTGGTTTAACCATAGACCAGTGCTTAGAAGAAATGACTCTTGCACTAGATGATGATTGTCCACATCGTACAACGATATTCAGGTGGTATAGAGAATTCCAAAGGGGAAATTTCACTCTGGAGGATTCTGAGAGGCCGGGAAGGCCACGAACGTCAGTTACGGAGGAAAACGTTACTGCTGTGAGGAAAATGCTTGACGAAAACAGGCGAGTGACCTACCAACAGATAGAGGATACTTTGGGCCTAAATGCACCAGCAATTCGTTCGATTCTGCAAGATCATTTGCACGTGAAGAAACTTTGTTCTCTCTGGGTGCCGCATCAACTGACTGAAGAGCAGATGACACGACGTGTGACTTGGTGCCGGGAGATGTTAAAAAAGTTTGATAAGGGACAATCTCGGTATGTGAACAACATCGTGACAGGTGACGAGACTTGGCTGTACTATTACGATCTGCCGACCAAGGCTCAAAACAAAGTTTGGGTCTTTGATGATGACGACACACCCGTAATTGTCAGAAAATCCCGATCTGTAAAGAATAAAATGATAGCTGTATTTTTCAAATCAAGTGGAATTGTGGAACGTGTCGTTTTGGACACGCAGAAGACAGTCACAGCTAAGTGGTATACTGAACAATGCCAGCCTAAAGTCATTGGATCTATGAAGAACCTGCGGCCAAAGTCAAGAATGGACAACTGGTACCTCCATCACGATAATGCTGCAACTCACCGCGCCAAAGCCTGCACCGAATATTTGACCACGACAGGACTGAAACTTCTCGAGCACCCTCCCTACAGTCCAGACCTTGCTCTCTGCGACTTTGCACTGTTCCCGCATGTGAAAATGAAGCTAAAAGGGAGGCGGTTTTCCAGCGATGAGGACCTTCTATGGGCTTGGGACAACGAGTGTGCTTTACTCCCTAGTGAAACTTGGCAGAACTGGTTTAAAGATTGGTTTCGGAGGATGGAGAGGTGTATTGAATGTAGAGGAAATTACTTTGAAAAAATTAAATAAACAAAGCTGTATTGCAAAACTTTCCTAGTACCCTTTGTATAGACAGGAAATTCCATGCAAAAGACTTTTGAAAATTTGAAATAACTCTTCATGTAAAGTAGATAGTTATAGTTAATGAAAAAAATTTGTGAGAGCTGAGAGTAGTGCATATACAGGGTGTTTAAAAAGTGATGGTCAATAATTTAAAGGTGAACTGTACAGACTGCAATATGCAAAAAAAGCCTAACATGGGTCCTTAAGTGGATCGTTTTCGAGATATTGCACATTTCTTGTTGGGATCCACCACAAATTTGTTTGTTTAGGTTAGGTTATGCTCATTCTCTCCCTTCCCCCTCTCTCAATGCTCTGTGATGTAGTAGGTATACTATTACTTGTCAAAGGATAGTCAACATGGAAAGAGGTTACAGCAACGAAGAGTACATGCGGACATGCACTTCATGTATGGTAAAGCCAACGACAGTGCACTCAAGGCTGCACATTTGTACCAAGAAGCATTTCCCCGCTGAAGGCAGCCCAACAGGTGCACATTCATCAGTTACATCAATGCCTTAGAGAACATGAGCACTTCACACATGGAGTATGAGCAGGTAGACCCAGAAGCATAACATATGATGTTGAGGAAAGGGTGTTAGAAAGAGTCAAAAAAAATCCAGGAATTTCGACAAGGAGGGTTGCTCTGCAAGATTGTGTACTGAGCCATAGCAGTGTGTGGTGAATTTTACATCACCATTTACTGTACCCCTACCATATCCAGCATGTACAAGGTCTCAGCAATACAGACTACCCTCCCAGAGTGAACTTCTGCTAGTGGATGCAACAACAGTGTGTCCTGAACCCCCAATTTTTAAACAACATTTTGTTTGCTGATGAAGCTGGGTTTACTCGTGATGGTATTTTTAATTTTCATAACTGTCATGTTTGGTCTGATGAAAATCCTAATGCAATTCACGAGTCATGACATCAGCAATGTTTCTCATTGAATGTCTGGGCAGGACTACTAGGAGACCATCTAATTGGACCACACTTTTTGCCAAACAGGCAAACAGGAGAGCTGTACCTTCAGTTCCTGCAGAATGTTCTTCCAGACCTCCTTTGATGATGATAATGTCCCATTTCAGCAACGCCAGAACATGTGGTTTATGCATGATGGTGCACCGGCATATTTTGCTCAAGTTGTTTGTTTGTTTGTTATTTGGTTTTTAGGAGCATTAGCAACTAAGGCCATATTGCTCCGGGATATGCGGTGGTCATTTCCCTGACCTTTCCGCATCCTCCGTATTTGGTGGTGACGGGCTTGAACCCCGGTCTAATCAAGAAGCGTGTGCTATGCACTGCTGCTCCTTCCCACCTGGCTACGGAGTCGCCCAGCTCAAGTTGTGACTTGGTATCTAACTAGAAGTATGGTCAATGGTGGATAGGTAGAGGTGGGCCTGTAATGTGGCCTCCCAGATCACCAGACTTAAATTCTATGGATTTTTGTATCTGGGATCATGTAAAAAGCTTGGTGTACACTTCTGACATTAACACAGTTGAGGAATTGCAGCATCAGATTGAAGGAGCCTTTCAGCAAATCAGAAATGATCCAGAAATGCCTGAGAGGATTTGCAACTCGCAGAGAAGACTACAAAGCTGGGTACACCTTTTGTAACAACACGTAACATCTGTAAAATCCTGTGGTGTTTTTAAACCAAAACCAAAAATTAAACCAAAAAAAATAAAACAAAAATTAAAAATGTATTATCTTATGTTTAATAAAACCACCTTTGGAAAAGGATTCACAGCTTTTTGCTAAACTAGTGCTCCCATAGTCAGTGGCAGATCTTAACAGAAAATGTGCATTATCTCAAAAATGGTTCATTTGTGGCCTGATATTCACTGGGACTTTTTTTGCTTATTTTAGTTTGTACTTTTCACCTTTAAATTATCGACCATCATTTTTGAAACATCCTGTATAGTTTGGGAGTTGGTTATAAAAGCAGAAATGTAAATGATATATTCGGATTTTGAATAAACTAAGAGTGGAAAACTTGCTCCTTGTCCAAACGGTAGTTGAGAATTCTGGTTTCTTGGCAAAGTTATTGGCTGGAACTTTTGTCCATCTGTACTTCCACCTCTTTTAAAACCTGGTGGTTCTGTTGCCACCTCAGCTAAAGTTAAAGCTGATCTGCTAGAATCATACTTTTCTTCTAACTCTTGTATTGATCTTGGTAAAATACCTTCTGCCATTCCCTGTAAACTCTACCCAATGCATTCTGATGGTATTTCTCCACTTATTCTCAAAACCTATGCTCCTGGGCTTACTCCTGTTCTCTGTCACCTTTTTATATTCGCTTATTCCACTGGTGTTTTTCTTCTGCCTGGAAATTTGCTCATATTCAGCCAGTTCTTAAAAGGGTGAAAAATCCTTCCCATCCAGTCATCATCCTATTGCACACTTTTACTCTTTCTAAAGTAATGGAAAAATTCATTAACTGCCAATTTCTAAACTATCTTAAAAATTCTATTATATAATCTACAGAAATTCAAGTATAATCAACAAATGCATGGTACTAAGTACTTCCTTCACCCATGGATGGTAATAAGTACTATAGGTTCTAATACCTTTTGTGTTTGGAGTAAAAAAATTCATTAAAAAAAAAAAAAATCAAATGTACAACAGGTCAGAAAAGTATAAAATACAGAGGTGCTAAAACCTGGAACAAACTTCCTGAAAAAATCAAAAATGTCACTTCACTAAATCAATACAAGAAACTACTAATCGAACACATCACTAGGGCAAAACTCCAATTTATTTATGTCTGATTCAAATTACCTTCCACTAAAAACACCAACATGGAAATAATGTACAAATGTTAAAGGAAGCAGTTGGCAAATAGTTTGTAAATTTCTGTGCAATGTATCTTATCATTTTTCTTTTCTCTCCTCATTTAATTGTAAAAATGTTCACAATGATGTTATGAGTAGTGATGCTTTTCGAAGTCTTCTGTAAAGAAATGTACAAAAAACTCCAATTTATTTATGTCTTTCCTGTTGAACGTTACCTGTACAATTTCAGAACTGTACAATTTTTCAATTGTATATTTGTATATTCATAATTTTTTAAGGGAATACCCCCTAAAAAGCCATTGGCTTATGTGTTCTCCCTCCCTTTTTGCTGTTATCTCCCAAAAAAGTGTAACATAAAATAGGGATAAATAAATTATTATTATTATTATAATAATAATACTTTTGCAATCAAGAAAATGAAAAACCACATAGCTGAGTAGCTGTTGGGGTGGGACCACATTCAAGTATGGACACTGACAACATGGCCAATGAACAAAAATACAGCAGATAGATAGAAAAGATTCTGTATGTTCCATTTTTCCTGGAAAAGAAAATAACAAATGTGACTATTATATAAGGTAATCCATTCACACAAAACAAACAGCATCATATGTAGTACGATGGTATATAGTATGATATAAAATAAATAAATAAAATTATAATTGTTATATGACTGACATTGTGTGTGTGGGGGTGGGGGGGTGGGGGGGGTGTGTAATTTTATTTTCTTTATTTTAATTTTTCTTAAATTACATTTTAATTGGTTTTAATACTTATATATTTTGGTAATAAACTTTATATTTAAAATTATTTTCTGTATTCCTTACTAGTTAGAGTACAAGTAATGAATTTTTAATCATAAACGTTAATAAGATAAGATAATGTCTTAAGAAGTCATTTAAGAATTGAGTTTTAATTCAGAATTTTGTAGCTTTGCAGTTTTGTTTCTCTTCATTTACTATTTTATTTATTTATTTATGTGTATTTTTTATGATATAGGCCCAAGATGAAAGAAATTACCATATATTTTATTGTATGTTAGCTGGAATGAGTAAAGAAGAGAAACAGAAATTAGAAATGCAGGATGCTTCAAAGTATTATTATTTAACTCAGGTAATGCTGGATTGATGATTTTATGTTTCATCAATAAAAAAAATTAAATAATTAGTTTTTACAGTTGAAATAAATAAAAATGTGATATAATAGAAAAATCATCACATAGTTAAAATAGCAATTTCAAATATTTATGGTCATCAGAGTTTGTTATAGATCATTTTATAGGGGAGTTTTTAACTCTGTTTAAGTTATTTAATCTTGGAGAATATAAATTTACAGCCAGAAGCCAATTTAAATTAAATAAACAATCTTCACAGCAAACAGTATGTAAATATTATGAATTACTTGATGAAACTCCTCCCTCCCTCTCTCTCTCGGAGCCTCCGTAGCCAGGTAGGCAGGAGTGGAGTGCATAGCACATGCTTCTTGATGAGACCGGGGTTCGAGTCCGTGACCGCCAAATACAGAGGATGCAGAAAGGTCAGGGAATGACCACTGCATATCCTGGAGCGATATGGCCTTAGTTGCTAATGCTCCTAAAAATCAAACATCTTCATCATCCTCTCTCTCTCTCTCTCTCTCTCTCTCTCTCTCTCTCTCTCTCTCTCTCTCTCTCTCTCTCTCTCTTGTGTTTGGATGTATGTTTTTTATTTGAGAGTGAAATGAAATCTTATATATCTTTTCTGCTGAATGATGATGCAATATTTTATGGTTTCATTTTGATTTAAAGATTATGAAAGGCTAATTCTTTGTTTGGCATTTAATAGATGCCATGTGAATGATAGCATCTTTTTGGAATTAAGAGTGTACAAATATTCCTCATCTTATAAAACCATAATTAATCCATTTATCCACCTGGAAGGGTGGTTGCCTAGTAAGGGTAGCACTTATGGCATTCTATTATTTATCTCATTGTACTTGTTATATATATATTTATGAAAATTGTATTTGTCACAAGCATTTGCTAGATAAAAAAAAAAAAAAATGGAAAATTACAGAAGTTCGGTATAAAGATTAACAACTGAAAATAACACATAACAGCACAAGAAATTTCAAGCAGTGATAAATGGTATAAGTTATGTAAATCATAATTAATGAAAGGCTATTTCCAGTTCAGCAAAAAAATAGATAATATTTTTTATGATGAGAACAAAAATGATTCCACCAACACATTCAGGAACATTCATGCCCAATTTTTAAGCAATAATATTTCAAGTGAAAATGCTTCAAGCTTAGTAGCAGATCTAACCGAAGCTTAAGTTCTGCAAATTGCAGTGGCTGGAGACTAGGCACCTGCGCAGTGATCTGATTGAGGTGTATAAGGCCTTGAATGGGCTGAGCACCCTGAATTCTGATGGGATCCTTCCACTTGTTCAGATTACGAACTTAAGGGGGCATAAATTCAAATTAAGAAAAGACAGATGTAGAATAGATGTGCGGAAATTTGCCATTAGCCAGCGGGTGGTTAATTGCTGGAACAAACTTCCATCTGTCATTGTGGAAGTTGATAGGTTAAATAAATTTAAGGAGGAACTGGACAGGCATTTGGAGGGAATGGAGTGATTTTTTTGGCTGATGCTGCTTAAGCTCATACACTTGCTTTCTTGCATCACATGCTACTACTACTACTACTACTATTACTGTGCCCTGTTTCCAAACTAAATACAAACTAAAGTTGGTATCTCTCGAATGCTTTTTGCTCTATGAAAGACTTCAGCTGGAAATAAGGTAAAAGATTCCTATTAGATTTGCTATCAGGCTTTGTCATCTAAAAATGGGTGCAGAGAAGAGCAACAAGGTTAGGGATGGGAATAAAAGGGTGCTGTTACCAGCAGAGACTCAGTTGGGCAAATTTCAGCATTTGGAGACCAGGCATTCATAAGGAGAGCTGACTGAGGTGTTTAAGGCTTTGAATGGATTGTGTAAGCTCAGTCATCCTTCCTCTTGCTCAGATGGACTTCATATGGAAGGAATAACTAGAATACTAATATTTTATATATTTTATTTTATAATTATTGTAGTAAAGCATACATTAGAATGTATGCTGTAGTACAATACTAGCAGTCTTCTACTATTTCAGTAGTGGAGATATTAGTCATAGATCCTTACTTCGATAGGCACACTATAGCTGTTGCAACTTATGCACCACTAAATACCTGTTATGTGTGCAACCCCCCCCCCCACACACACACACATGTTGTCCTGACTAGATGGATTGGAGACTGATATGTTTGCATAATATATGTTAAATACATAAATACTAAAAGTATTTCATTCTCATTCATTTTTATTTCAAAAGGTTACATCTTGAGGAGTTGAGGAGTTGCTAAAGTTGAGCAAAAGTTTGTATGCTTTGAGAGTTGCTTTTGCTTGTTTAAATCAAACTGTTGATTTTAATACATAAAAATGTATTTTTTACTTAATTAAATTTCATATTTAGACAAAAGAAATGAATTTTAATATTTGATACAATTTGTAATGTCCATAGGGTGAGTGCATCACTTGTGAAGGCAGAGACGATGCTGCAGAATTTGCTGATATTAGATCTGCAATGAAGGTTCTTATGTTTTCAGACCAGGAGATATGGGAAATTCTCAAAGTTTTAGGAGCTCTTTTGCACTTAGGCAATATCAAATATAGAGGTGAGTTTCCTTAATCCTCTCTTTAAAAGACAGTTTTCTTCATGGGTTATTTCCATTAAGAACTGACTTTAAATTATTTACATAAGTACTCTACGAAAAAAAGGATTTATTTTAGAGATTAGTCCTGTTTTGCATACAGATTAATTATAAGAATTTTATATGTGAGACTTATGTATACAAATATTATTTATAAGATATATCATATGTAAAAGTATGTATGCCATCCAGACATTTTAAAATTATTAAAACATTGACTGCATGCTTCTCACACTAAACGTTCTGGAAAATGAACCAGTATCAATTCTAAAATAAATTTTCACAAAAATTCCTCACACACATACAAATTTTGAAGAGTATGTATATGTGTATGTGTTTTTAATATAAATGCTGTATATAAAAAAGCACAAATAGATATTTGCTACCATGATAAATCATAGTCAAAATACAAACAGTCAGTCAGCTGTTATAGATAGCTACTTTGTTATAGATTGTCAAAGATAAGAATTTATTCATCAAATTTTTCCTGGATATATGGAGTGCTTCAGTGACTCATTTCTGATAAGGAAATTGAAGTTATGTGTGGTTGTGAATATAAACAAATTTAATTTCTTGTGTTTCTCTAAGAGCAGTAGAAACTAAAGCCAAATAAATAATAGTAATGGTTGGAAATTTAAAGAGCAGGGTAGAAAATGGCAATTATATCTATGGAGGTATTTTGGGAAAATTTGGAAAGAAAGGTAAACCTAATAATAAATGTAAAAAGCTAGTAGAATTTTGGATAGGCTATATGCACTTAATTACAAAAAAAAAAAAAGAATTTCAGCATATAATGAACTATTAAGGTTAATTATGATGGCCTCATTGGACTTGGGAGATATTCCTCTAGAAATAGAGAAGTGCTAATATATCACCAATATATTAAAGGCTAAAAGATATTTCTTGGCTAAATGCCTAAGAGTATGAAGGAATTTATTTATGCATAGGTAATGTACACACATCATTTCTACTACCAAGGTAATTTTAATGCATCATTTTAATTATATCTCATATTGTGAATGCCTTCACAATGAGTTTCCATGGTATTGCACTACCTTGAATAAGTAACACTTCACCTATGGAGACACCACTACCTAGATGGCACTGTTTCAAGAAACGTTGTTTCTTGACTAATGTTTCAAGTAACATTAGTCTTCTCCATAGGTGAAGAGGTAGTGCAATACCATGACAACTCATTGTGAAGGTATTCACAATATGAGATATAATTAAAACACTGCATTAAAAAACTATCTTGGTAGTAGAAATGATGTGTGTGCATTACCCATGCATAAATAAATTCCTTCATATTAAAGGCTATTCTAAGAAGGAAAGTGAGTGGCTACAAATTGGTTGGCCTGGCTTCATTTTTAGGGAAAGTTATGGGAGAAATGATTAAGAGTGCAACACAGGATATTTAGATAGAAATGGAATACTGAAGGAAATGGTTTTGTAAAAGGAAAATTACATTTAACTAACTTGTTTAGCTATTTGACAAAGTCACTTATGAGCTGGATGTAGAAAATAATTTCAACATGTTTATTTTTATTTTATTATTATTATTATTAGCTACATGATCAGGACTCTGGGTGTGCCAAGCCCACGCTCACCAGATATGAGCACTTTTAGCAAGATATTTGGCTCAGTCTCACACAAAAGGTTACTATATAAGCTGAAACTTGTTGAGACTATGGGTAAGATTTAGTTGGATTGAAGGGTGTCTACAATCATGTTTTGCAGGAAACAAAGTTGTGATTAATAGTCATTCTTTGAGTTAACATTAGAAGTTGAGTCCCCTAAAGAGATTGGTACGTATTTGAACATGCTGTTGTTTCTGATTTTCTTGAAATAATGTTGGCAAAGGGATAGAGGGTGTGATGTCAAAATTTACAGATGGTGTTAAGATTGGGAGGGTGGTTAACAATCATCACCAAGCAGATGCACCAAAATGGAAGGTCTTACACATGGGTAATAGCAACCTCAAAATAACTTATACACTTTGCGGGGGTGAATTAAAAACAGTAGAAGAAAGGGATTTGAGTGTTATGTTGCAGGTGGTCATGAAGTTTTCAGCGCAGTGCAGACAGGTAACAAGGAGTGGTATCCTATTGATAATTTATCAAACATTTGCTTGTAGAGATAATTTGTTTGTATCTTGCTATTACCAACAAATGAAAGATAAAATAATTTTGTTGGTAATAGCAAGATCTATTTCATAATATGTTATCCTCAATACCCAAGGCTTTTTTCTTTCCAAGAGATATTGGAGGTCATAATTACATAAGGCAATTGTAAGACTACACTTGGAATACTGTATCTAGGAATGGGGACTACACCTAAAACAAGAATCTGGTTTCTTGAAAGGTCCCAAAGACAGCAACATGCTTGGTGAAAGCTGCTGAAGCACACATGTGTGGGCTACAGAGCTTGATAACTAAGCCTCAATTAGATCCCTTAGAAGGGATCTAATTGAGGTTTATAAGGCTCTGAGAGTAAAAAAATAAAATGATTGAGGGCAAAATTTTCTCTGTTATGAATGATTCCATAACTAGGCAGCATAAATCCAAATTCACCCTGTAATTTGAATTTATGTAGAAGTTTAGGCTGTATTGAAGGCAGTTTTTTTTTAGCCAGTGAGTTATTAATTACTGAAATAAGTTGCCTTACTGGGTGATGTCAAAATTTATGAGGCTGACAGCATGGAGAAATCCAAATGTCCACAGGATAGGTACAAGTGTGGTGAAGTAAACACATATATAGCTTATTATTTTACTTTATTTTTTTGGCTATTGCTACAAAAACTTTGGCTTCTTTGCACCACATGGCTAAAACTAACACTAATAATTCACCATATAGTTATAGAAAATGAGCTAAATGATCTTAAAAACTAGTTGAAGATCACTAGTTGAAGTGAGAAAATTTAAAATGTTAATTAGTGTTAAAATTAAGAAATGCAAAAAAAATGTTAAAATGGACAAATATCAAATCATTCTGAGATTCAACATCTATTAAATAGTATTAATAGTAGTAAATGGTGCAAGAAGGCAAGCTCCAACCACATTAACTAAAATAAACTATTTATTTTTTATTTTTTTAAAATTTATTTAGACTACCAACTTCCACAACACCAGATAGAAATTTGTCTAACAATCAGTAGGGACATTCTTGCTCAAAATTACTTGGCATCCCTGTTGCCAATGTGGTTTAAGATGAAAAATGGCTAAAATTTAAGAGAACTTTAGACTAAAAAAATTGCTAAAATCATAAATTTAGTTTTAAGGAACTTCAACACCATGTGGATTATTAATGGAAGCTTCATTGTTCAGAATTGGTCTATAAATAGGTAACCTAACACTAATAAATGATTGTACGGAAGGAGTCAGACATTTAAAGAAAAGAAAAATATATGGAATTGTTAGCTAAGAAAGTTAAGTCAAATAAATTGTTATTGAAATATAAAGAAAAGCACAAGAGGATGAAGATATTTGTGAAAGAAGCTAAAGAAAAAGGTTGAGAAGGTTTTGGAAGATGGAAAAATGATTTGGCGATTAGTTAAAAATCTCAAAATGGAGGAAGGGAACCATAGGTAAAAGCAATCAAAAGCAATAAGGGCAAAGTTTCAAATAGAAGATAAAAGTTTCAAATTTTATCAGTATGTTATAAATACTGTGAATTGTTAAATGAAGGTTCTGAAGATTGCTGAAGAAGAGGAAAAGATTGAAATATAGGAAATTATGGATACTATTTCTATAGTTAAGATAGAAGATGCCATAGAAAATATGGAAAGGCACCTGGTATGGATGGAATTAAACCCGAAGTGCTGAAAGCTGGAGGGTAAGTAGTGGCTGTGTGACTTATGACTTAAATTTAGCTTATGACTTAAATGGAAATGGGAAATGGCTCAGGAATATTTCCTGAAGTGAAAAATGTATTATAATTTGCCATAGTGACAGCATTGTTTTGTTACTCCATTGGAATGTTGCATAGTGTTTCTAGAGTGGTTGATGATCAGTGCACATTACCCAGAGTGGTTGATGATCAGTGCACATTACCCAAAAGCTGAATAATACAGCATTAGTTTTCAAAAATCTGGTAAGGGTTGGCTGCTAACGTTTTTACTTCTGTGTTTCTGTTGTATATAAAAATAACAAGATTGTGCAAAACAGGTTATAAATAATCATGTCATTTTCTTGTCATATTTTTAGATAACTTTGTTTTTTGAATAAGCAGTAATCTTGGATCCAACATACACACATTGCAATACTTTTTAACAACAGTAAGTTTTTAACAACTTAAAAATGAATAAATCAGCTACCTTTTTTTTGACAAATAAGTATATCTTATTCAGTAAATTAATTCCAAAGTTTTTGATAAATAAATTTTTAGATGATGATTATGTAATGTCAGTTAAATGACTGCCTTTCCCTCCCCTGCAGGAACTGTGATAGATAACTTGGATGCTACTGAAATTACAAATGCAAGTAGTGTAAATAGTGCAGCAAGGTTATTGGAGGTAAGATACAAAAATAGTTCTCTACAATACTTTCAATTAAGTAATTTTAATAGTTTTTTGACTTTGAGGAGTTTTTTAAAGCTTATTAATATCAGGCAATCAACATTGTACCAATAAGTATTTTTTGCATCTGTATTTAATCTGTCCTTAAAGATTACCCAAACCTTTGTTCATGTAACATCCATCCTTTGCTTTTGTATCCTGAACTGACTTACCAAATGCAGTTTTGTAGATTTTTATTTATATTTTTTGCAAAGAAGTTCCTTGATAACAATCTTATATATGAGTGCTATTTGAAAAGCTTTTGCCTATCATAGAAAGAATGAAGAGATCAGGAAATGAATCAGCATTTATTCAATAGTTACCTATTAAATAAAATCAAATGTAGTTTTATTATTTTATTAATATTAGCTAGGGGGGCTCCACCCCTGCTCGGTTTGCTCACCAAACCCTGCGAATGCTTTTCTGCGTAATATGTAGAGGTATGATGGAGTAAGTCAAATATTTTCTATGTAAAAAATACACCTGTCGAAATGCACTGATTGATATCTAATCTAATATATAAAAGAAAATAGAAAGTGTAAGAAAAAACTATAAAAAGTAAAACTGTGTGAATGTTGAGTGAATGAAAGTTATTATTAATTGCATGTTCTATCTTAGCCTCTTCACCAGACAGACTAATGGCTATGCAGGCCCTCAGGGGCCTCATGGTTATCCAAGCTGACACCATGCTGTAGCTTTTCCTAGATGGCATGGTGTGGGATGCAGGCCTGGGGGTTACCATTAGATTAGGGTAACCCCCAGGCCAGTGTGGAACAGAGCTGCAAAAAGTAGGTTCCACCATAGGAATCTCTTTCCCTATGTTCTTTTATTCCTGCCAGGGTGGTTGAGTCTCCTTCCCCCACCTTGCGTGGCCCCTACCCCCATTTGCTTGGTGACTCACCCCACCACCCAATTTCAACTCCCACCTTCTGGACCAGGATGGGCATTCTAAAAACAGGGGTCCCCTTACAGTCTGCCCCTTTTAAATCAGATGAGTTCCTCAACACTGCCCCTATGTTCTCTACCCCTTTTATCCCACCTATCTCCTTTCCAATAATTTTTTTTTTGGGCTCTCCTTGGATGCATAGGCTACCCCAGGGTTCACCCTGCCAGAGCTTTCTTCTCTCCTAATGTGTCCTGGTCTGCCTCCCCATGGCAGTGACAGAAACTGGGGTTGTTAGTGGCTCTCTACAGTACCCCCAGGCTAAGTGGCCAGAGGAACAACACAACCTACACTAATACTTCACAAAACACACACTGGCCTTAGGCGCCTCTGTAGCCAGGTGGGAAGGAGCAGCAGTGCGTAGCACACGCTTCCTGATTAGACAGGGGTTCGAGCCCGTCACCACCAAATACGGAGGATGCGGAAAGGTCAAGGAACGACCACCGCATATCCCGGAGCAATATGGCCTTAGTTGCTAATGCTCCTGAAAACCAAACAACAACAACAACAACCTGGCCTTATGCAGAGTATTGTATTCTATACAGAGTAAAAATGTGGAGTTGGGGGAGACTCCTGGTGCCGTCAGACAAAACACTTGTCACTGTGGTTAATATCTAATCAGGAAATGACCTATGTAATTATTTACCTGCGCATCTGTAGTGTGTGGCATTTTCAAGGTCAAATAAATATCACTGTGTAAGTATTTACCTGTGTTCACATAGATCACTTAGGAAAAGACCTTTCGCTTTAGGTTCCCATAATGCATGAGGAATATCATTGCATCCGAAAGAGCAGGAATAAAATATTTAACTAAAATATTTACAAACTATGCAAATATTTAAAATGGTTACAAATGACTAAACTATTTACAAATATACAATATTCATTAATATACAAAAAATTTTACAATTAAACATCAAATGTTAGACAGCGAAGCACATGCATGAGGTTGGTGAACATTATGGAGGCAGTTGTCAATAATTAATTGCATTTGTAGTGATGTAATTGCCCTGCTCTCTTCTCCCATTGGCTCAAATAAATATCACTAGGAGGAAAACTTTTTTAATGTATAGAGAGATATCAATATTTTAATGTTTAGAGAAGTCACATCTAAACATTAAAATTTAACAATATATATCTTTTTTCCTACAGGGTGCATATATTAGGATGCTCTTATATTAGTTTTTATTTATTCTTATATGCAGTAAGGCCCTGACATACGTAAGAGATGGACTTCTTTCGTAAGTTGAGTTTTAAATAACTTGGGAATGACTAATAAAATATTGCTATTATATTCTTGATATGCCAAAATTACAAAAACCACATAATATCCTCAGAAATGAGGAAAAATAGTTATATATTTTTCAATTAATTAATTATATATTTTTAATTAGTTCAATTAAAAACTTTACCTGGGGACAGCGGTGAAGTAGCCAGAGTAGCACATAAGAAAATAAAACATAAAAGGAAGAAAAAATGGATGTTATTGTACTCTAGAAACTGATATGTATTTCGTAGCCTTGGTTATTATATTTGACTTCATTGGTGCCAATCCCTTCATCACTTCACATATTCTGTCTTTGTCCTTTATTGTGTTCACTGTTGACTCTGACAAATCTAAATTCTGTGTGATACTTGTTAAGGTTTGACCATTTTCATTCATCCTTATTATTTTAATTTTCTGATCCAAATCAATCGCTTTCCTTTTCTTGGTAGATTTACTAGTACTGCTGTCACTTATTCTCTTAGCACCATGATAATGGTCAAAATGAAAATTTCTGTAAAGAACTTCACAGGGTTAAGATGGAACCACACTATTATCACCCTACATGAGCTCACATATTCACATTTTACAAGCACATTTCTGGAGGTCACTATCATAAAACAATAAAGACAATGTGCAGTTTCCGGTTTATTGGGCTTTTCTGTTAGTGCAATTATAGACATTATAAATGGGTAGTAAACTTGATCATGTATTGGAACTCCTCACTCCTGTGAAATAGTGGTTAATTCCAGAAGTCCCATGATAGGTATATGGCAGTACTAGTTCAAAATAGGATATAAAAAGAATGACAGTTAGCTGGAATAGAATGGGATGAGAAAGGAACCTAGATCCTTTCATGAGAGGTGTGATACTAGGTTGTCACATAGTGCACATTATAATAATCTATTTCTTTATTAGTACCACTTATGTTTTCTGTTTTATGCTTCTGACATTGATGGTGCCTATATTGATCAGTGCCCCAGTGGGATATTTAGCATTGTATGTCCTGGTATCCTAACAATGCAGTTAGGAATAAGGTGAATGATGAATAGTAGATCTGGACCTTAATTGGTATTCTACAAGCCTGTCTTAATAGATTTATTGGTTAGATAGCATCTGGTGATGTGATTGTACTAGATATTGTACAGGTTTTTTTCTTCTGTTCATGGATTAAATGAATAGTGATTAAAAAAAAAAAAACTGGTGGAATTTTGAGTTTTTCCCCTGCTTGTTGCCTAAGCATTTTATATGCTTAGAACTAATCTTCACTATTTTGTAGATTTAAGTACATCTAAAGGATATCCTTAATTCTTCTGTTATAATACCAGTTTAGTATTCTTGATATATATTATGCAATTTTTTAGACTATTACCAAAGAAGTATACCACTGAAATTGTAATGTTAACAAAATGCATATTTTCATGAATTTCATTAGATTTCTTTTTAATGTCAGTGCAATGTAAACTTTTTTGAATATAATAGTACTAACCTGGAAAGCTCTGTTATTTGATATATAAAATAAATATTTTAGATAACTGAAAGCTGTTGGCAATAAGGGAAGTGTAAGAGAAGTACCTGAGAAAATTTTCACATTCCTGAATTTATTGTAAAATTTAAAATTTTTATTAAGTTTTATTTATTTTTTATTTTATGTTATATTTTTAGTTTATTTTTATATTAAACTTTTATATAAAAGCCTAATTTTAAAATAAAATAAATACATTTTTAAAAATTATAACTTGAAAATTTTAATTCCATCTTTATACTGATATTAAAGAATTCTTTCTTTGTATTGAAACTTGAAAATGTGTATATTTTCTCAGAGACTTTCTTAACTTTCTTTTAATTTCTTTCTAAATTATTATCCTAATCAGCTTTGAATAAATTAGTATTCATTAAAAAGAAAACATGCAGTTTGTTATGACAAAGTATTTGCTATAATCAACCTGCAACTTAGCTTACTTCCAAAACTAAAGGCACTGATCATGAAATAATCATAAGCGTAGTTTAATATGTAAAGGTGATGGATGAAAGTAGAATTAGAAGGGATAGTGATTGTAATAATAAGAAATTTTATCACTGCATTTACTACTTTCTCTCCATTTCTGTAGGTAAATCAGCAGCATCTGATTGATGCATTAACCACTCGTACCATATTTGCTCATGGAGATGCTGTAGTTTCTACAATGAGCACAGAACAGTCCATCGATGTACGGGATGCCTTTGTGAAAGGTATATATGGAAGAATGTTTGTGTGGATAGTGAATAAAATCAACTCTGCCATTTATAAACCAAAGCCTTCTTCTGCTTATTACAGAACCTGCATTGGAGTTCTAGATATTTTTGGCTTCGAAAACTTCAATGTCAACAGGTATTTATGCAGTTTTTGAAATAATTTTTTTGTTAAATTTTTTAAAAATATTTAAAATATTTAATGCCTGTAAAGGAAAGGTGAATGTTATTTTATGATTAACTGGAATTATAATTGAAAGATAAATCTTTTATTTTATGAGTTGTTAGAGCTAGATTTATAAAAGTCTTCCAAACAAAATCCAAACAAGGAAACAAAGAATTTCAAATATTGTTAGGATTCTCTTTTTATATAAATGAAAACATAAATGTGAAAAAAAGGGTGATCATTCCATTGTATAATGCAGTGGTTAGACCATATTTAAAATACTGTATACAAGTTTGGAGACCTCATTTAAAGAACATAGGTCTATTGGAAAGGATGAAGAAATGAGCAGCAAGATTATCTGGAACCAATAAATATTGGGATTCTGTTAATTAAATTGCAGTCTGGAAACTAGGCATGTGCCTAGTGATCTAATTAAAGTATATAAGGCTTTAAAAGGTAAGTAAAGTAAATACTGATGGCATCTTTCTCAGATGAAAGATGTAAGGTAGTATAAATTTAAATTGGAAAAGGATTATTGCAGAATAGACATTTAAATTTGCATTTAAACAAAAGTAATCAATTGTTGGAATAAATTTACACTTAATGTTGTGGAAGTGGGCAGTTCGAATAAATTTAAGGATGGTTTGGACAAATTATTGGAAGGAATGGAGGAATTAATTTTTTTTATTTTTATTTTTTTTTTTGGCTGTACTGTGCAACCTTTTCTTCCTTGCATTATGTAGCTAACTGAAGTGTTTTAGTGCTATATTAATACTAAAATAGTCATACTGTGTAATAGTAACTGCCATTATGTTGATAACCCAGCTTAACAACTGGGTTATCAACATAATGCATTGATACAATATGAACATTGATGTTCATATTGCATATCAACATTAATCATTAATGCAATATGAAGATAACCCCAGTTGCTGTTAAAGCAATTTTAAAAAAAATTATAGCCAGTACAACACTTATGTGCTGTTAAACCCCATATTACACACACACACACACACACACACACACACACACACACACACACACACACACACACACACACACACACACACACACACACACACACACACAATGAATTCTGTTATTTATAAACCTTTGTCATAAAGAGTAGAGTTGTATTATATAATATAATACAATTTTAAATATAAATAGTATTTTCCTATTGAATTATGTTAATTTTTAAAAATACTTTTTATATGTATTTTTATTTGTATTAAAATAAAAATGTTATTTTTTTCTTTTCTTTTCTTTTTTTTTTTGTGTTACATACAGCTTTGAGCAGTTCTGCATTAATTATGCCAATGAAAATCTACAACAATTTTTTGTGAGGCATATTTTTAAGTTGGAACAGGAGGAATATAATTTGGAAGCAATCAACTGGCAGCATATTGAGTTTGTAGATAATCAGGAAGCATTGGATCTCATTGCTGTCAAGCCCATGAATATCATGGCTCTGATAGATGAAGAAAGCAAGTTCCCAAAGGTTTGAATAATTATAGAAACCTGTATAGTGGTTAGAATTAGTTAGTTATAATTAATGGTTTAAATGAGAACCATACTGAAACAAACTTTAGAGCTAGAACACAATTCTAATATAATTCATAGTCATATATAGCTGTCATATTTATTTTTCTGGTAAATATGACAGTTTTGTGAATTCTGTCCAAGAAATTGGTGTATGACAGAGCTAGGCCAGAAACACAGGCATACTATGCTGTAAGTGGTTAATTTACACAGCATGTTCTTGGTGTATAGCGTGTTATGTAAACTACCTTTTTTTTTTTTTTTTTTAACTTAATGTGCATTTGTTTGGGGGTGCTATAAAAAGTACCGTATTTCCCCATGTATGAGACGCACCTTTTTTCAAAAAATTTGGGGTCAAAAAACTGGGTGCATCTTATACAGTGGTTGTAGATTTTTTTACTTGCATTTCCCACTTTTTCGCGCTTGTTGTCTTTGCGCTCATTGTTTTGCACTTGTTACCGGTATATTAGGTTGCGTTTTGCCACGTTCTTCCCAGAAAAGATTTTCGTACAGTGCTGAATTCAAGTTATGAGGAGTTGTATGAATTTTATGATGAATAAAACTTGAGTTCAATAACTTTATGTAATACATTTTTTTTTCAAATTTCGGGCCCCAAAATTAAGGTGCGTCTTATACATGGGAAAATATGGTACTGTACTTATAAAATAAAAAATCCTATAAAATTGACAGGCTCAAGGTTTGGGAAATAAGAGGAAACTTGTTCATGCTTTTCTTTCATTCTGTAGGTTGCAATTTTTAGGAAATACTGTACATACAAAGTTAAATTGCTCTTGCGACCAGAAGTAATGAGAATAAATGAGAAATAAAAAAGTTTAAGATAATGAATTTGGGGTTGAATCATTAATGGATGCTGGCTAGTTAAACACACGTCTTTTGATGTTTGTTTTGAAATCGGTAATGTACTTCTTTTTTTGAAAGCTGCTAAAGCCATTAGTAATTTACTATTGTATGTGGGAAACCCAAAGATGCTTAATTAAGATAGTGATCAGACATTATGAAACTAGGGTACACTTCTCTTTGGGAAGGCTATTGAAGCTAATAGCATTGATTGATTGAGTGCTGATTAGCATAAAGAAACTTTCTTGATTAAAAAACAGAAGAAAAGGAAGTAAATTAAGGTGATTACCTCACCCTCTGGAATGTTGTTGACCCTGTCCTTTTCTAGTATCATGGATTGGTTGAGGGTTGAGATGATTATGAAAAAAAAATGCTAATTTTTTAAGTAGTCCAATTTTAATGAAATATGGATTGGCTCAGCAAATATTTCTAAAGACCAAGATAAAAGTTTTTGAAAATCCACCCACTGGGAGTTGAGATATTGCATGTGAAACTGAATAGGCATTTATGTATTTGAAAGCTTATAAAAATAGTAATCTTCTCTATTTACTTTCTTTACGTCCAGTGGCAAGTATTTTCTAATTGGCTCCCCCATCCCTCGACTAGTCCATACCACTCGAATAGTATCAGTTTTTCACAAAAATGAAGAGAATAAAAAAAACATACTTTTTTCTTTTACTTTCTCTGTTTCTCTGTCTGCAAGGTCTAAGTTTCTTTTGGATTCCCAAACTTCATTTTCTTTTCTGGCTTTCCAGCTGCTTACCATCTGTGCTATTAGAAAAGAAGCTAATAGTAATCTTCTTGTTTTCTTCATTTATGTCTAATTCCCAACCCTCAGCTCATCTTGCTACTAAACTTATGCAGTTTCAAGTATTCCATTAATAAAATGAGTACTTATTATCTTCTTTGTTTATTTTCTTTACTTCTGGTTTCCATATTGTTTTGCACCGTGTTTTGCTACTTTGAATTGTCACATACATCCAGTTGCTTGCATTGAATTGTCATGTAATGAATTATCTTTCACCAAATTGATGGCGGCATTCCATGCTTAACACTTATCATCATCAAGAAAGAAATTTAAAGTCAAAAATTTACTTCCAGGTGAATAATTCCTTATCCTTCCCTCACAGAGTCACTGATATTAATCTTCCTGTTTACAAAATAAAGAACCTTAGCCCTAAATAGTATTAAATATTGATGTGCCAGTTTGTTTTCATTTATGGAGCTTTTGTGGTTTTATAGTCAAGGATAAGGAAATATATACCTTAAAGCAGGCATGGGCAACCTTTCCTAGTTTGGAGGCCAAATTATCATTCTGTCTCCAAGTTAAGGGCCGGACCAAATTATTAAATAAAATAAATTAATATTAAATGAATTAAAACAAGTTGCTACTTCATATTTCATTTATTTATAATATAATGCTTTGGTATAAAGCTCTACATAAATTTTATAATATAATGAATGACATAACAATTTAATGCCTTGTACTTGAACTACGAGACTATCAATATTGACGTTAATATTACTTAAGGATAATTGCATAGAATTTTCGAGGTTTTCGTCCGTTATTTTGTCCAAATTTTTGATTTATTGTATTTCATCCTCGAAAAAAACTGTTCACACATATATGTGCTGCTGAAAAGATAAATGATTTTTCTTGAAAAGGTGCGTAAATTTGTATATTTTTCTTCCACCAAATAAAATTTATAAAAATCTGTCAAAGCAATGTTGTTAAATTGTGATTTTAGCACTAAATCTGCCTGAAGCTCAATAAGTTCCATCTGTAAGTTTTCTGGCACATTATTTACCTCAACATCCATCAGACGAGCAAATATAGCGAATGTTTTGGAGGTCGGCAAACCTTGTATCAAATTGCTCTATTAGTGCCTTCATTTCTTCTCCATAACAATTATAAGGGATATTTTTATGAGTTGCTAGAGTAGGAAAATGATAACAATTTTTAGCTCTTATCTGACTTTCCAACAATCTTAGTTGCAGTTCATGAACCAATTGTCCTTGTTTTTGCAATTTGAGATTCAGTTCGTTTAGGTATCTGATGACATCTACAAGAAATGCTAAATCACACACCCACTCATCATCTTTTACTTGGTTAATTGTGTTTCCTTTTATGTCCATAAAACCGGCAATGTCTTGTCTCAGATCATAAAATCATTTTAACATTTTACCTTTACTCAACTACCTCACTCACCTCTGCCAAATACTCCTTAAATTGGCAGTGATTAAGTGCATGTGACTTAATAAAGTTAATACTGGCTACTACAACTTCCATAACATTTGTGAATTTAATCGATTTTGCACACATATTTTGTTGGTGGATAATGCAGTGAAAATTTGTTAAATTTTCCTGATGGATCTGTAGTTCTATTGCTCTTTTATGAACTATTAATAAATCCCTTCCATGCACCAACCATTTCAGGGGCTCCATCAGTGCATATGCCAGATAGTGAACTCCATTTAAGCCCAAATCTCTCGAAGACTGTGTTGACTGTTTCAAATATATCTTCACCGGTAGTTGTTCCTTTTAACAGCCGAAGCACCAATAATTATTCTGTGATGTTGAAATCCGCATCAACTCCTCAAAGAAATATTGCTAGTTGTGCTGTATTGGTGCTGTCATTCAAAGCAATTGAAAATGCTTTCAATCTAGCATAGCAGTCTTCTCTTTTAAACTTTTTTTGATATCATCAGCCATAATTTCTATCTGTCGGACAACAGTACGTCTCGATAAACGAATATTCTTGAAGTCTTTTTTCTTTTCAGGACATATTATACTTGCAACATCCAGCAGACATTCTTTGATAAATTCTCCTTCACCAAATGACTTAGAATGCTTAGCGATTTTTTTTGCTTACCACAAAGCTGGCTTTGACAATGCTGTGGTGCTGCCATCTTTGCTTGTTGAACATTTGCTGCTGGGTATCCAAGTTCTTCTTCAACTTCTGTATTTCATCTTTTCATAGTTGTCTATCAATTTTTTGGTGATCCGCATGTCTCGAAGTAAAGTGTCTCTTCAAGTTGTATTCTTTGTTGACAGATATGGATTCTTTGCACAGCAAACATACAGGAAATCCTTTATTCAGAATAAAATAATAATTCTCCATCCAGTTGTCTTGAAATTGATGATTCTCTACATCTACTTTTTCTTTTTTTTTGACATAACCCCTGACATTGTCCCAAATTTATAAGTGATATTCAGAACTGCCAAACAAACTGTCTTCTACGCCGCAGACACTGAACAGAACACAACATCAACACAGGCACCGAACAGAACACAACATCAATGCAGGCAGCGAACTGACACATTGTAACATTCTCACACACGCCACTAGTCAAAGTGAGAAAGAGACCTTGGTAGGAGAAAACATGGTGCGTTTTGCGCAAGTCATATGATGTCAGCTTAATGTGAGTTAGTAGAACACACCATGTTTTCTCCCACCATGAATCAGACAAACTTCGCTGAAATAGATTAGGGCCAGATCAAAAGAAGTAGAGGGCCGGATACGGCCCGTGGGCCGGGGGTTGCCCATATGTGCCTTAAAGTATACATAAGCATATAACCAACATAAGGTAAGGGAGATACAGTTGGTGTCCAGAAAGAGGAGTAGGCATAACATTATTTTCTCCCATATCACAACTAGGGGAGCAAAATATTAGCCATTTCACTGAGCATAGCCTGATGCTTCATTTTCAAATTTATATGACTTTCAGAATAAATGTCTACATTACACACAGAGTTCCTTCTTATAATTGTGATCCCTTCTCAATATCATCCAGGCAAGAGAAAGAGAATACTAGATGAGGATGAACTGTTTACATGTAATCCATGTGTCTTACAGGAATTCTTCAGATTTGATCTGAATAAACAACTAATATACAACTTTTTAATAACTAATATAACTAGTTGAATCAGTTTTATATGTAATAAGTTTCACCAATAGGTACTTTAATTGAAAGGAAAAATTTAAACTGTAACATTTATTACAGTTTTATAGCAATTTGTTCTTATTTTAAGTTAGTGTGTGTATTTCAAAACTTTAATAAAATTTTTCAATTTTTATATCTGATTTTATAGGGCACTGATCAGACCCTCCTCAATAAACTTCATAAAACGCATGGGCCTAACAAGAACTATCTGAAACCAAAATCAGATATTAATACCTCTTTTGGTTTGAATCATTTTGCAGGTGTTGTTTTCTATGATACAAGAGGTAATCAGTTTTTCTTTCTGTTGTTATTATATGTTTTCTAAGATATGTTTTTTATGTTAATAGAAAATAATACTTATACCTCTATGTTTACTTATGGGATTATGTTTAAATAAACCCACACACCTTAATTGTAATCTGGCATGATTTTGGTAGTAAACAAGTTTTGATTGTTCTAGCCTTCTTCCAGCATATAATAATTGCTTGTTGTGTAGATTTAAATGTTCTCAGGCTCTCATTGCCAATTATGTTATTTATATATCAAACAGGATATTGCTGTTAATGGGGGGGGATGGATTGAGAACCTCAAAAGTTAAAGTAAACAAATAGTACTTGCTTATGTAATGACCAACTGATATGTCAGATAAAAGACAGTTTCAGAGCAATTTGTTGTACATCATCATCAAAGGAATTGTTAAATACATTTGTCCATGATCTTGTCCCTGAGTTTTGCATCCAAAGACAAATCATATATCATTCAGAAGGTTTGGTTTTTTTTTTTTTTTTTTTTAGGAGCATTAGCAACTAAGGCCATATTGCTCTGGAATATGCGGTGGTCATTCTCTGACCTTTCTGCATCCTCCGTATTTGGTGGTGACGGGCTCGAACCCCTGATCTAATCAAGAAGCGTGTGCTACGCACTGCTGCTCCTTCCCACCTGGCTACGGAGATGCCCATTCAGAAGGCCTTGATGAGGAATTGAATAAAAAAGTAAAGTGCAGCCATTATCAACCCACTGCAGGATGGAAGCCTCCTCAACAATTCATGCTGAGGGAAATGGACCATAATCTGCCACGCTGGTCCAGTGCGGGTTGGCAGATCGACCGTATTCAGCAGGCAGGGGCTTGAACCCCGGTCTACTCAAAGAGCGTGTGCTACTGCACTCCCGCTCCTGCCCACTCGGCTACGGAGGCCTACGGAGGAATTGAATACTAACCAAAATTAATTTGGTTTAATTTTTAATAAGGAAATTACATAACTGAATAACTGTTGTTTTTGCTAAGTTATGCAGTTCTGCTGCTCACTATATAAAGTTATGCATTCTAGTCAAATGTCTTGCTAATAATAAAATTAAAGTAACAATCAAGAATTATACTCCACAGTTTTACAATTGCATATTAATATATATTTTTTTTAATTAACAGCTCATTTTATTCTATCATTCAATACTAATTTGTCATATCTTTAATTTGGTATTGAAATATTTTTAAAAATCATATATATTCAAAGATATTTTAGAATGCATAGTCTAAATGCATGTTGTTAAATGTTAGTTAGTACTATGACTATAAGTTGAATATTCTTTTAATGCATACAAAGTTCTAGACTAGCCACACAGTGCTGCAGTCAATAAAGGCAGCACAATTTTCTTTTGTCAGATTGTAGGTTTTAACCTCCATGTACATGTACATAAATGTTTTTTAAATTATTCCATAAATATTTTTATTGCTGTGTGCATTTGAAGTGCTTAATTTTATCACAATTTCTGAGTATGAAAAATGTCAAATTTGGAATATTGTCCAAATATAAAATTTTGCTAATGCTCAGGGAAAATCTGTTTCTGAACATTGGAAGTTATGTATAAGATTTATGAAGAGGATTCTCTATCTTTTATTGCTCTCTGTGCATGAATGGAATCATAGATGCAGAAGAGGGAAGAGAAAGTTTATGATGGCTGTGCTGGAAGACCTTTAACTTAACTGCTCATACATCCAAAAAAAATTAAAACAGCCAGATAACTTCTCCATCAGATCACTGTGTGATTGTAGAGAAACTTGCAGAAACTTTAAACATTTGACATAGTGTCTGTCATGGAATTTTAAGCAATAAACTTGAACATGAATTGGGTTGCTCAACATGTGGGTTGCTCAACATGTGGTGTTGAGCAACCCAACACCACATGATCTCATAATGGCATTCAATAACAATCCACTGTTTTTAAGTCTATCATAGCCAGGGATGAGATTGTTTTTTTTTCAATCAAAGTACAAATCATTGACTTGGAAATTGTCTCATTTGCCATTATCAAAAAAATTTTGGTAAGATACACAAGGGAAAGTGATATCAGAATTTTTTTTTTTTTTTTTTTTTTTTTTGACCATTGAGGTTTACAGCATTATGAATTCGTTTACAACATTATGAATTCATTCTTCAGGGTGCCATTGTGAATAAGGAAAGATAAGCACAGGTGTTACACCAGCTGTGCCTGTTCCACCATTCTGGCAGAAACATCCAGAATGGTGGAAAGTGAAGGATTGAAATTTGTTGTCCAACAATGCATACCACACTTCATTTCTTGTGTAGTGAGAACTTATTAAACACGATATGTTTGGTAATAAAACATATGTGCTTAGTGAGTGTGATGTGCAATTTGACAACAGCAAATCGTACTGTGGCAACATTTCTTTTTCTTTTATTAATTATTAGTTTTTTGTTTTTTTTATCATTGTTTTATTCGTTTTTTTTTTTTTTTTTTTTTGGCTGGTGCAGCATAAGCCATAGGCTTTCTTGCACCATGCAGCCATTACTAATACTAATACTAACATATCCCCACTTGTCTTATCTCTCATAATGTGATTTTTTTTTCCCTTTCCCAAAATGAAACAAATTTATAAAGCTGTCACTTTGTAAATGTTGCCATTTCATGTGCGAAACAATAATTTTACTGATGCAACAAGATATTAGTAAAATTACATTGAAGGCTGCATAAAATTACGGAATTATGGCCTCCAAAATGTGCATGTAAGTATATATGCGAGTCCTTCTAGTGTAGTGAATATTAGGAATTAGTAGAAAAATTGGATAACCTGAAATTGAGAACAATCAATCACCTCAGTATTATGAGAGTTATGTTGTCCATGCCAGCAGTGATCGGCAAAGACAGAGCAAGAAAAATTAACAGTACTAATAGTCCCATCATGCTCAGACACATGTGGGACCATTAGTATCTTCTAATCTTCATCAGACTCATTATATACATCCCTTAATTCATTATAATATATTCCTTAATTAATGCATTTATGTGGTAAATGGGATCATTCTGAAAAAAAAAAAAAAAAATTAAGGGTTGTGGGTTTCATGAGTAACAATGGAATTATTTTCTTAAATGCAAAATTAAGCAAATTAAAAGTGTAACTAAAAATACTTATTCAATTTGATATAAGTTAGCTTACTTTTCACAATTCAAGGTGCCTCCTGTGATCCAGAAAATTCCATGATCTGGCACAGACCACATCCCAAGTTTGTTGGACTAAAAGGGTTCAATTCTTGATAATAAAAGAAAGGGAAAAGTGCTTCTCTGAAAAGGTTGGGACACTTAATGCCTAATGTCAGTATCAAGTAATTTTTTAATAACTGCATCCCTAATTTTAAGTCGTCAAAGTTTTTTTTTTTTTTGTTTTTGTTTATATATTATTCAGTTGACCTGTCATTATAAAATATATTCATTTTTTTATGCATGTCACTTGCATCTAATCCTTGAAAGTGGAATTCTGCTGCCAATTAGTCCTTAAATTTAATTTGTATGTAGTGTTGGTGTTATTTGTTGCTTTCCAGAGATAGACCTAGTAAAATATTGCTCTGAAATGTTAAAAAAAGAGTGTATGTGTATGTGAGTGTTATAGAGAAGGAGAAGAAGAAGTAATCCGTTAGATCGGTTATAATTCACTGCATATTGCTTTCTACAAGTGAGATGCAAATAGATGCTAATATTCACAATTTGACTTGGTTTAGATTTTGCTAGTAATTAATTAATTATTTGAGGAATTGGTGCTGTGGAGAAGTTGCTGAGCATTAGCAAGATTTCATTGGGAGAAATGGGCAGCATGGAATGGCCTTTAAAGGTTGCACAGGATCATTTATTAATGCTCTTCAAAAGACAGTATGGGATCACTTATCTTGTTTGATAAAATAAGAATAAAAAAAAAAGTGAGAACATGTATTTATTCTTTGTTCAGTTTAGTATAAGATATTGAAATGGTGTATTTATTAGTTACCAGTGAGATAAGATAATAATTAAAATAAGAAAGTGACATTCTATTCCAAGGTTTTTTTTTTTTTTTTATTCTTGGGTAATTATCATTATTGTATGCCATGGACTAGCTACAGAGAGGAGGTGGAGTGAAGGAGAGGAGGAATTTAATTCCAATATATTTCAGTTACATTCATCACTCATTTAAAAAAAAAAAATCATTCCTGATATTATTTTATCTGTTCAAGTTTGCATTGCTGTGCCTGCATTCTAATTTTATCATACAAATCTTAATAAAATTCCAATGAAATTTGATTGTAAATGAATTATTAGATTAAAATAAATTGTAATAGCTAAGTATTAAAATTTAAAGTGGTGTTAGCTGTACTCTGCATGAGTTTTCAGAAACTGGAGATGCTACCACAAGTGTTTTATTTTTTAAAATGTACCTAATACGAGTATTAGTAATGATTTCTGTAATAATTTTTATAGGGTTCCTTGAAAAGAACAGAGACACATTTAGTGCTGATCTCATCCAATTAGTTCAAGTCAGCAATAACAAATTTTTACAGAATCTCTTTATTCAAGAAATAGGGATGGTAAGTCAAGGTTATTAACATTAGTAACTTCTTGAAATTAAAAGTTTAATTGTTATGCACGTCCATTGTAAAATGCATGCATAAAATCAAGTTTTAACCATTCTCTTTTTATGCCCATATTATTGATGCTCTTTTGAAATAGTGAAGAAATAAGAAAATAAGAGGGATAACCATATGTCACATGGGACAGCATGTTGCATTACATGATAATAAGTTGATTCTGTGTAGAATATTTAAAACATATATTTTCAAGATTTGCATATCAAAAGACCATTTTTATACTATTGTACTACTATCCTTTGTCTTCAGACTAAATTTTGTGCAAAATATCACTTTTTTGTTCTTATATGTCAAGCAGACAATGCTTCTTATATTAGGACAAAACTCACTTCCACTTCTGCTTGATTTAGTGCATTAAGATGAAGTAGAAGAAAGAAACATTATTAAACTGAAACCCTTGAAGGTAAACCTTTCTGCTGGGGTGTGGTCTGATATTTCCTTAGAAAGCTATTTGCAAAAAGTCAGGAGTGTTCAAGTTTTCTTCATGTTGACTGTGAATTAAAACTTAGAATAGAAAAGAAGAGAAAAAAATTACTGATTATGGAGTGCCTTGAAGAGACATCATTATCCAATTTTATGGTTGAAAGTGGTACATTTCAAATTCCAGATCTTTGAAAATTCCATTGGCAATCTAATATTTAGTGCATTTAATTGGGGAATTGTTGTTTATTGTAGGAAACAATAACAAAAGATTCAAAACATCTTAAATATAGATCCAACCATGTAATCGTTACAGTTAGTTTAACTTCTGTTCTGGGTAAAATAATGGAGTCACTGGTTAAAGATGCATTGCAGGATCATCTAGACAAGACTGCAGCAATAATTCAGACACAGCATGGGTTTGTTAAGGGAAAGTCTTGTCTGAAAAATTTGATAGGATATTATGATGTGATTACAAAGGAACTGGATGCAAAAAATAATTTTGATATCATATATTTGGATTTCAGGAAAGCTTTTGACACTGTTGCGTATGGAAGACTATTGTACAAATTGGAGCAGAATGGTATTAAGGGTAAGTTGCTACAATGGATAAAAGGATGTTGAGTGGGAGAAGACAGAGGGTGGTAATCAGTGGGTGCTGCTCTTCGTGGACTAATGTTATTAGTGGAGTCCCACAGGGTTCGGTGTTGGGTCCACTGTTGTTTTGTATATTTATCAATGATATTGATGAAGGTATATCAGGCTTAGTGTCAAAGTTTGCAGATGATACAAAGGTTGGCAGGGTTGTTAATGACAGTAATGGCAGTGTGCTACTGCAACAGGATCTAGAAAATTTGGGCAGATGGGCTAATAAGTGGCAACTGAAGTTTAACCTTGACAAATGCAAAGTACTGCATATGGGTAGAAGTAACCCCAGAGAAACATACCAACTGTGTGGTACTACCCTTAAGGTGGTAGAAAATGAAAAAGACCTAGGAGTAATTGTGCAGTCAGATATGAAGTTTTCTGAGCAGTGCAGACAGGCTGCCAGGGCTGGTCATGGGGTTTTGTCGATGATATATAGGAATTTTGCTAGCAGGGAAAAGGAGGTGATTGTCCCTCTGTATAAGGCAATAGTCAGGCCATGCCTTGAGTACTGCATACAGGTCTGGAGGCCTCGTTTTAGGAAGGATGTAGATTTTTCTGAGAGTGTACAGAGAAGGACAACAAGATTGGTGAGGGGAATGAAGGGATCCTCTTACCAAGAGAGGCTTAAGTTCTGAAAATTGCAGTGGCTGGAGACTAGGTACCTGCGCGGTGATCTGATTGAGGTGTATAAGGCCTTGAATGGGTTGAGCATGCTGAATTCTGATGGGATCCTTCCACTTGTTCAGATTACGAACCTAAGGGGGCATAAATTCAAATTAAGAAAAGACAGATGTAGAATAGATGTGCGGAAATTTGCCTTTAGCCAGCGGGTGGTTAACTGCTGGAACAAACTTCCATCTGTCGTTGTGGAAGTTGATAGGTTAAATAAATTTAAGGAGGAACTGGACAGGCATTTGGAGGGAATGGTGTGGTTTTTTTTTTTGCTGGTGCTGCATAAGCTCATACACTTGCTTTCTTGCATCACATGCCACTACTACTGCTACTACTATTTCAGCATTATTCATTTGTTTGTGTTTTGTAGTGTGGCAGTTATTGATAGCTCTCACTGTAACAAGTCACGTTTTAAGCTGTTTTTGTGGTAATAAGCTCTTGTGCCTAGAGTTGTTACTTTTCTAAACCTGGTCAAATTATTCCTTATGTACATGGCAAGTTATTTTATAGATGATGTTGTTTACATAATTATATAGGTACAGATGATGTTGTCTTTCTTTCTTTCACTTCATCTTAATGCATTAAACCAAGTTGAGTTGGAGATGAGTTTTGTCCTAATATTAGAAGCATTGGATGCTTGATATATATTAGTATAGTGATCCTACTTTGGTCTCTCCTTCAGTGCAAATTGACTAAAATATTAACTGAAAATTTTAAATTAAAATTCACTATTGTATTTACATGTCTTAGTTCATTCTGCTCACTGCAAGGAACTGGAAAGCTAATGACAATTGTGGGACAGTGAAAACAGATGACAGACCTTTGGAGAAAGGCCAAAGGATAATATGCAGAAGGAATTGAAATAAAAGACATTTCTTATTTTCAGGACATACAAATCTCTGAAAGCCTAAATCTTATTGTAGGATGGTGTTTCACATTATATATGTGCAGGACCTGTACACAATTAAAGAAAGTCAGTGGGGTTTAGTATGCCAACTTTAAAATAAAATAAAAATAATATTTACTGCTACATGGAATAACTATGAAGTCCCAACACTACAGCACATTAAAATTGAACATTACATTAGAATGAGTCAAATGCTATCCAAAACTGTGTGATACCCTTACCATCCAGTTACATTCCTAAACTCGGGGTGAAAAATGGTAAGTTAATTTGCAGTTATGCCCTAACAGGCATGTGATTTTATGTATGTAGGTTTTTATGCAACTAAATCAGCTATGAAGTGCTAATCAGATACAGACTAATAACAAAATGTTAAGAGCACCAAATCTTAATTTTATTAATCAGCAACACACACACACACACACACACACACACACACACACACACACACACACACACACACACACACACACACACACACACACACACACACATTAGAATCTCAATTACCCAGGGGCAGATTGACTGGGAGTCTCTACGGCTGTACAGTGAGATGACAGAAAAAAAAAAAATTTCCTTTTCAGAACATAAAAAACAGCATACTTTCGAGAACAGACTGTTCTGATTAAATGGACTTTGGCCACGATGTGTTTGTCTTTATACCAAATAATTTTGTATATTGTGAATAACTGTTATTAGTCTATAATTCTGTTAATAATGTGGATTGAGTAGATTCTTCTTAAAGATTTTAAAAATGATCTGTTTTGCAAGTATCATATATATTTCTTGACATAAGAGTGAGTTTTCCATCTTTTCTTTTCACATAATCAGTCTCTACTCTTCTATATTTTTTTATATATATACATGCATTGTATTTATAAGAGGTTGGAGAGGAATATTACAATATATTTAAATGGTTTATGGACTTATACTCCTTGTGTGTATATATATATATATACACACAAGGGTTTTTTCATGGTAGTTACTTTGGCTTACGTAGCTTTTGTTGGACATGTATGTATGTAAATAGTAGGCACTGCACATGGAGTAAGTTTTATATAGCTTACACACATTAAAAACTTCGTACCTATATTTGCTCTATGTGTAGGAACATATTCTGTTAACATCTACAACGACTTCGAGAGATATCTATTTGTGGGCATTTTCTATGTATATCTTTATGCAGCATATAAAAACTGCAGAGGGCGCTGCATATATTAAAACTAAATATAGCGTTCAACGATATCAACTACTTTTCCTAGGGAAGCTTCGGTCGGTAGATATATATTCTACACGTGCCGATTCACGCGGTTTTTAGTACTTTGGCCATACAGTGGTAAGCATTTATATTTTCAACGTAATTTTAACGCATTCTAATTGTCTTTACATCGCTTGCCATAACCAGGATCCCTTACTATAAGGGTCGGGAATTTACGCTCCCGGTTGTATCCTAAGTTAATTTATGATTTAACTTTTTCTATGCTTTTTTAACTTTCCCTTTTTTATCCCTATTTTTCATACCTCATGAACTATTAAAGTATTCGAGGGGGATTGAGGTACTATATCTATACTTTTACTTTTTTCCGTTCGCCTTAGTTATCGCAAGCTTTTACTGTTACTTGGCAATCGCTTAGACTACATATATTATAAACTACACACATAAGCCTAAAAATAGATGGATCTCTTTCTCTAATTTAAATTTTGACTATCCGTCGAGCTAACAATCATCTTGCCAGCTTACTACTAAATTGGAATATATCAACGTAAATACCTTTGTTTAATATATTTATATATTATTTATGTCTCTTTTCATTAATGTTACTATCTGGCTATTTTTACCATCATTCGGACAAGTTATGCTGGACGGTGACTACAGAAACGGATAGCTTGTTAATTATGGTTGATACATTGAAAGGGTTAGCCCTTGAAAAAGTCCCTTTCAATGTATCTGATCACCTATAATTAACATTTTAATTGTACATTTTTATTGCTTATTTTATGTTATTGGTATGCATGATTTTCCTTGCTTTGTTTTTGGCATATATATTTTTTTTACAGGTTACGTTGGGCACCCACATAGGTTTTTTGGTTTTTCTTGAGAAGCTATCTTACTAGCTTTCATTTCATTTTATACATTATAACTTACCACCATTAACTTAACTCAAATAATATACAGATGGATGTAATGTTTAATCGTTTTTGATGGCATTAATCGGATCTGTGACGAATTAATATTATTATATATTAGAAATAATATTATAAATTAGATATAAATTAACTATCCTATTTGCTTTTTACATACTTGGATATATATATATATATATATATATATATATATATACAAGGAGTATATAAGAGATTAACATTAGCATTAGCAAAGGCACACGATGCAAGAAAGCAAACTTATATAGCATCAGCCAAAACACACACACACACCTCATTTCAGCCATCCACTCACCCCAAATGTTCAGTTCTGCCTTGAATCTATTTAAACTATCAACTTCAACAATGGCAAATGGCATTTTGTTCCAGCAATCAACCACTCGCTGGCTAAAGGCAAACTTCTCCACATCTGTCCTACAAGGTGCCTCCCTAGCCATGTGGGCAGGAGCAGCAGTGCATAGCACATGCTTCTTGATTAAACCGGGGTTCGACCCCATCACCACCAAATACGGAGGATGCGGAAAGGTCAGGGAATGCATATCCCCAGAGCAATATGGTCTTAGTTGCTAATGCTCCTAAAAAAACAAATAACAGCAACATCTATCCTACAAATGTCTTTCCTCAATTTGAATTTCTGCCCTCTCAGGAGATTATTCAGAGCAAGAGGAAGAATCTCATCAGCATTGAGCATGCTTAAACCATTCAAGGCTTTATATACCTCAATCAGATCACCTCATAGATGCCTAGTCTCCAGACACTGTTGTTGTTTGATATTTGGTTTTTAAGAGCATTAGCAACTAAGGCCATATTGCTCCGGGATATGCAGTGGTCATTCCCTGACCTTTCCGCATCCTCCGTATTTTGTGGTGACGGGCTCGAACCCCGTCTAATCAAGAAGCATGTGCTACACACTGCTGCTCCTTCCCACCTGGCTATGGAGGCACCTATTCCGACACTGTAATTTGCAAAACTTAAGCCTTTCTTCGGAAGAGCAACCCTTTGTTCCATTCACTAATCTTGTTGCCCTTCTCTGTACTTGTTCCAGCAGCTCTACATCCTCCTTGAAATGAGGCCTCCAGACCTGTATACAGTACTCAAGGTGTGGCCTGACCATTGCCCTATAAAAGGGGATAATCACCTCCTTATCCCTGCTAGAAAAATTCCTGTATGTCATTGACAAGGGACCATGAGCTACTCTTGCAGACCGTCTGCACTGCTCAGAAAACTTCATATCCGCCTGCATAATTACCCCGGGTCCTTTTCACTCTCTACCACTGTCAGTATAGTACCACACAGTTGATACGTTACTCTGGGTTTACTGCTTCCCATATGCAGTACTTTACATTTGTCATTGTTAAACTTCAGTTGTCATCTCTCAGCCCACCTGCTCAACTTTTCTAGGTCCTGTTGCAGCAGTGTACTGTCATTAGTGTCATTAACAACCCTGCCAACCTTCGTATAATCATCTGCAAACTTGGACATTATGCCTGATATACCATCATCAATATCATTAATAAATACAGAAAACAACAATGGACCCAACACTGAACTCGGGGGGGGGGGACTCCACTAATAACATTAGTCCATGAAAAGTAGTGTTCATTGATTACCACTCTCAGTCTTCTCCCACTCCACCATCCCTTTATCCCTAAGCAGCAATTTGGCTCCAATGCCACACTGCTCCAATGCCACGCTGCTCCAATTTGTGCAGCAGTCTTCCATGTGCAACAGCATCAAAAGCCTTTCTAAGATCCAAGTATATAATATCAAAGTTACTCCCTGCATCCAGTTCCTTTGTGACTGCATCATAGTATCCAATCAAATTGGTCAGGCAAGACTTCCCCTTAACAAAACCATGCTGTGTCCGAGCTATAACTGAAGTCTTGTCTAAATGATCCTGCAGTGCTTCATTAACTAGTGCCTCCATTAATTTTCCTGGAACAGAAGTTAAACTCACAGGTCTATAATTACTTGTGTCAGCCTTTGATCCTCCTTTGTGAATTGGGGTCACATTTGCACATCTCCAGTCTGTGGGTACCTCCCCTGAGTCCAAGGAAGCTCTCAATTATGACTAGGGGTTTGCTTACTTACTTTGCTTGTTTGTTAGTTTGTTATTTGGGTTTTAAGAGCATTAGCAACTAAGGCCATATTGCTCCGAGATATGCGGTGGTCATTCCCTGACCTTTCCGCATCCTCCATATTTGGTGGTGACGGGCTCGAACCCCGGTTTAATCAAGAAGCGTGTGCTACGCACTGCTGCTCCTTCCCACCTGGCTACGGAGGGGCACTTACTTTGCTGCCGACCGGGCTAGCCGGGTGGGTAAAGTGTCTGCCTGGCAACCCAAAGGTCGCGGATTCGAATCCCGCCTCGGGCTTGGATTAAAGTACTGTATAAACCTTGGGAGGTGCATTATGGCTACAGAAGCCAATGTGCCAACAACTACAAAAAAAAAAAAAAAAAAAAATTCCCTTGCTGCCTCCTTTAATATAACTGGATAGATTCCATCCACCCCAGGTGCCTTTCTTATATTTATCTTCAACAATTTCTCCTCCACTTTACTCTCAGTTATTACAAGATTATCTAGCTCACTGCTATAGTTTAATATATCTCTGGCATTCCCCTCCCTGACTAACTCCTCATATGTGAATGTAGATGCAAAATATTCATTTAGTTTGTTAGCTACCTGAGCAGGATCATCAACAGTTGAACCATCGATATCAAGTGGACCAATCTGATTCATCCCCTTCCTTCTAGAGTTTACATAAGTAAAGAACTCTTTGCTGTTTTTCTTTGCATCCTTTGCCAAAGGTTTCTTGTAAACTGCCTTTGCCTGGTATTTAAATATATATAAGAATATTTTCTATATTGTCCTGCATCTCCTATAATATTCAAATTTTTATCCTGATCAGTGCAATATAATTTTTATTTAGATTAACACAGTAAAGTGTCGACCTGATTTCATTTTTTTTTTTTTTTACTTTTTGAATGTTTATTTGGCCTGTATTCATATGCATTATGGCCTGTTTTTCTCTAATTTTATCATTTTTTAATATCTTTGGAGGAGATACCGCTTCCAATTTTTTATTATAAGGCTGGTAGAAACAATAAATAATAAATGGTACTATTTATATTTTAAATTACAGTTTTCACCAAGTGATATGATCATAATTATGATTTATGATTTATTATTTAAGGGTACAGATACCAGAAAGAAAACACCTACTCTTAGTGCACAGTTTAAAAGGTCATTGGATTCCTTAATGCGTACCCTTAGTCAGTGCCATCCATTTTTTATCAGATGTATTAAGCCAAATGAATTTAAGAAGCCCATGGTAAGAAATTAAATGATTTCATATAAAATATATGCTAAGATCAAGTCAACTGAATAAAGATTCTGTTGACTTGAGAATAAAAGTGCTTTTTACTAAATAGCAGAAATTATTTGAGCTTAGCTGTATAATTTTTATGAGCATATAAAAAATACAATTACTTTGATCATATAAAAAATACAATTACTTTGATCATATAAAAAATACAATTACTTTGATCATAATTATTTATTAGATTTGAAATTTATTATCTTAATTTTTAGCTGAGATTTTTTGATAATTCTTCCATACACAAATTAAAAACTAATTATTTTTATGAAAATATATGAGAAGTACTTAAATCTGATAAAATGTAGAAATTTGAAATCAGAGTTAATCACACAAAAAATCAGATACACAAAAAAAGAGTACACAATATTATATATGAACTGGATTTATTACAATTAAAGCACCTTAAAAATGGAAGGATTAATAATGGCATCTGTTTTTATTGATTAATTAATTGTGCATAGGAGGTTAATGTCTGCATAATGGTTTTTGATTGCTTATAAAGAATAATAGTCATTATATATATAATAGCGATTTTATAAGAATATAGCAGTTTCAAATTTGAGAGCATGAGGGCAAAAATGATGACATGGTGAGAGAAATGAACATTATAATAAAATTAAAATGAAATAAGCCAGAGTTTGTGAGAATACTATAACTTGTAATAATAGGAATGCCATTAATTTTGTAAATTAATGATATTCCTGTCATTACATATGTTTCCATTCCTGTTATCAGATAAATGAAATTTATCTGATAACAAATGAAAGACAAATGAAAGAAAAGTAATGTGGAAACTACTTTATAATATAGAAGCAAAAGTAAATGTAAAACTATATATTTACATTTGCAAAAGTAAATATAGTAATAAAGTATTTAAATAAAATAAAATATAATAATAGTATGGTAGTGAAAATAATATAGTAATAAATTGAGAATCATAAATCGAAAATTTTGAAAGAAAAAAATCAAATTGGAAAAATTTGAAAATAACGTAGACAATTTTATAAATGTTATGCTTCAGCTATGGTTTAATGAAATTGAACATAATTTCTGTAATCAGATTTGTAATAAGCATTAATTTCTGAAACTTATTCTGTAGTTGGCTCTGGGGAGATGAATCCCAATTCTCGATGTGGGCTCTGTTCCCCAAGGTCATTGACCTTGGGGAACAGAGTTCACCAACCAATATAAAACCCCTGGCATTGCTACTGTGAAGGATATATTGTATACAGGGTGATTCACTACCAGTGCGACAAACTTGCAGGAGGTGTAGGGGGCACAAAGATGAATCGGAATCACATAGCATTGCAGGGTCCGAAATGCCTTCGTCATGCGATAGAGGACGTTGAACGGGAGGTCGCGTGAACAGCAATCCCACTGGAAGTCAGCATTTGCGAACTGGTTCCCGAGGCAGTAGGATGGACGAGTATTCAAGCGTTAAACTGGCCGACATGCACCTCGCATATGGAGCTGCGGACTGTAACGGGCGCGCCACTCTGCGCTTGTACCAGGAACGTTTCCCGCACAGGTGTGCTCCTCATCATACGATTTTAATCATATGATGAGGAGCACGCCTGTGCACGTGAGTGCACATCCATTTTAAATGGTTGTAGGTCATACGAACCGTTAGGATTCTTGATTTTTGGAATAGGTTTTACATAATATTGGCTGCAGATGGCAGGAAGCTTACCTCATTCAGTATTTCATTTATATAAAGGATCAGTAATACAGATGCTACAATTATTTATCCTAATTATTACTTGCCTTTCTTCAGAAAATGAGTAGTCAGTTATTAGCAGTTCATGAAGGTTACTGAAATAAAAATAACATGCTTTGAAACTATCAGTAAAAATTATTATTATTATTAAGCATTACAGTTCTTATTGTTAAAGAGCATGACAACGGATTTATCATATAATTAAAAGCTGTAAATTCATCATTAATTTTGTATTTATATTTTGTAGTAATAAATTGTTTGAATTCATCAAAGTTCAGTGTTATAGCAAACATTTAAAACTGTGTTTTTCCTATTGGTATATTTGCTGATACAATTTCTTTAGATGTTTGACAGAGAACTGTGCTGCAAACAGTTGAGGTATTCTGGAATGATGGAAACCATTCGCATACGTCGAGCTGGCTATCCCATCCGGCATACTTTTAGAGAATTTGTAGACCGTTACAGATTCCTTATTTCTGGTGTTGGACCTGCCCACAAAATAGATTGCAAAGCTGCTGCAATTAAAATTTGCGCTGTTGTCTTGGGTAAAACAGACTATCAGCTTGGAAGAACCAAAGTTTTCTTAAAGGTATTGATTTTTTTTTTTGTATTCTTTCTGTAATAATACACAGTTTATATAGGAAGTTGAGAATATAAGTTGAATTTATAAAGAAGTTAATTCTGTAAAAAATAATTTATTAAAATTAATATTTTATAATTTAATATTTTATAATTTAATATTTAATAATTTATTTATTGAAAAATATTTTTGAAAAATTATTACTTTTGGTAAAACAGACTATCAGCTTGGAAAAACAAAGTTTTCTTAAAGATATTTTATTTTTTTAATTTTTTTGATACTTAATAAGCAATATTTGATACTTAATAATAAACAAAGTTTATATAAGTTGATATATAAAGGAAAATATTTTTATAAAAAGAAAAAAGAATTCCCAGAAAATTTAATAGACTTTTTTTTTTCCCCATGTAGGATGCACATGACTTATTTCTAGAACAGGAGCGCGATAGGGTACTCACCCGTAAAATATTAATTCTTCAAAAGGCAATAAGAGGTTGGTATTATCGACGACGTTTTCTCCGCATGCGGCAGAATTCAATCATTATTCAGCGCTTCTGGAGAGGTTATATTCAGCGTCGACACTTCTTAGATGTAATATGCAACTTTTGTATGAACTTAAATTTTTGATTAATATTATTTTCATTTTTATACATTTCAATTTAATTTAATAAGATAGATTTTTTTGTGTTGGTTTATATTATATGGACAATTTGATAATGAATAATAAGGATTTAAATTTGGCAGTAGATGATCAGCATATTACTGCCTATTGAAACTTTTGAAAGTTAGAATAAAATACTTTACATGTGGATATATACTTACACATATTAGAAGTGGTATTTACTTTCAAAATGATAGCTGTTTTGAAATAACATTGAGGGAACTTAAATGCTGCATACACAGTTTAATAACATTAAAAATTTAGTATGAAAGGAAACTGAAATATGGTAGTATTCGATCTAATAAGTTCTATTGCTGGCATAAATTTTTAAAAAAAATAGTGTTTCTTGGGAAACTGCTAATTCATAAAAGATTATACAAGAAATACTCAGCAATTCTTCTTTAAGAGGAGTTTTTCCATTTACAATGGGTTTCCTTAACCTACAAGTTATTTTTTGGTAGGAATTTTTTCCCACCACAAAGTGCAGTTCAAGCTGTCTTGATCAGTTAAACCTCGGGCTGTCATATGCTCCCATACTCCATCCATCCATCCTCCTAGGTCTTCCTCTTCTCCTTCTTCCTGGATGTATCCGTTCCAGGATAGCCTTTGGATATCTGGTTTCTTGCATTTTACATGTCTCTACCATGTTAAATGCTTTTCTCAGCAATTTGGATGCATATCTGTATTACCATCACTTTCTTTTGTAAAATCTGCTCTGAACTGAAGTTTGAGGTATTCTGCAAGTACCAGAAATTTCTGGTACTGGCAGAGGATCTAGCCTTTTTTTATTATGTAATACTGTATTTGGGTAAATACTGGACGTAATTTTCCCCAGAAACATGGCTTCAAGTTCATATTTGAAAATGTAAACTCATTTGGAAAGCTCATAACACAGCATGTCCATCAAGTATTGCATATAAATAAATGTCTTAATTTCTGTCCTGTTGTGGAATAAGCATCTTACTCTTCTTCAAAAAAAAGCTAGGGTTCTGGGTGCCATGTAGCCAGTTTGTAATATTTTTGGCACTTGTTACTAGTAGATGATTATTCTGTTGAGATAGACTGTGCAATTAGTTAAACTTTTAGAGTTTTACTTTCACATTGAATTTAACCTGGTATACCAGATTAAAATCAATGTGCACACTCTGTACTCACTTTATTAGGTACACCTACATAATATTGTGTAGAACCCTTTTTTCTGCAGCACAGCAGTGATTAATTATAGAATGGGTTCCACTTACTTTTGATAATATTCTGGTGGTATATTAACCCATACATACTGGAAAGCATGTTGCAATTCCTGTAAAATATATAGCAGTGGTTCCTGATGCCGAATAGGTCTTTTGATGTCATTGCACATATTCTTTACGGGATCAAGTGCAATGACTGTGGTACCCAAAGAAAGAAGAATTGATCCGCAGGAATCAAGAGATCTGTGGACTCCTGGAAAAGCATGCCCCATACTTCCCTCACCAACTTGTAGTGTTACTCTTGTGCATAAGTAATTCATTGCATCGTTATTGTTGTTATAATACTCTAACTCTGTCATCAGTATAATGCAGTTAGAATCAGGATTCACTAGATCATGAGACCTTTTTCCACTCTGCTAGTCTCCATTTCTTATGCTCTGATATATTGAAAGTATTCCTTCCTTCCTGTTGTCTGCTGACAGCAATAGTGAGATTGTTAAGTACTATAGTTTAGATAGTACAGTCAGTCCTCGTATAACACGTGTTTACACTACACGAATTCGATCATACATGATTTATAAATAGGAGAACAATATCTTATATAACACGAACCAAATTCGCTTATGCACAATTTGCCTTTGTGTTTACAAGAAATGGCAGTCGAACACAGAATCACCCCCAACTGAATGCAACACGATAGGAATGAAGAGAAGATTTTGAAAATGTATTTATGTTTTTTATATCAGTGAAGGGAAAACACGTTTCACCATAATAAGGTAAAAACCCACACAATTCCAGCTATCGGTATTATTGCAAATACAATTAGATCGAGTTTACTACCAGTTTATAACAGATTCCACTAGCAGAAACGCAACTGGAAATTGTTTTTATTGTTTTATGGTAGTAACCCCCCCCCCCAGAAATGTGCTTTAGTAAAATGTGAGGTGTTAATAGTGTATCGCTGCCTTTACGGTGTTGTTTATTTAGTTGCTACATGCGCGCAGCTTTGTTTATGTGTATCAAGTGTGCCTCCTCGTTTTGTAATTGTGCTTCATTCCCTAAAAATGAGTAAAATACTTAAAAGGTGTGAAAAGGAAGCATCCTGGTGAAGACACTGCAGATTCAGAGAGAAAAGAAAAGCAATATCAATAAACAGAGGCGGACTGGGTTAAATATTCTTACCCGGGAAAATTTATAGTGGCCTCATACTATGGTTTATGGCCAAAATCACACCAGCCTCAAGGGTTTCCCCGGTAAGGCTTATGGTCAGTCCGCCTCTGTCGATAGAGAAAAAAATATGAAATTGTGAAACGCTTTGAGCGAAATGAAAGACCATGTGATATTGCACATGCTACAGACCTAAATGAGGCAACACAGAGAATTACAAAGAATGCAGAGAAAATAAAAACAATTTTCATAGCAGGAACAACTCAAAGTGTAATTAAAATCCATTAGATTAAGATTAAGACAAAGAATTGGAAGAGATGGAATGGCTGTCATCTGTTTGGATAGAAAATCAAACAAAAAAACAAGTTTGCTTATTATTATTATTATTATTATTAATATTAGCCATATGGTACAAGGAAGCCTGAGGCTTATGCTGCACCAGCCAAAAAAAAAATTCCCGAGTTACCCTGAGAGAAGTAGAAAGGAATCACCAAGAAAGAGAAAAATTATGATATCCAGCCTCAGGACCCTGGGTTTGCCAAGCCCATACTCACCAGATGTGAGCCCCCGGGGTTAAATAGAAGCAAAAGCATTAGCAATATTTTATTATGTAATAGTTGTAATAAAATATGTAAGTATTTTATTACGATTATTTATTGTGTTTGGTAATGTTTTGGTTACAAATGTGTGTTCAATCTTGGGTGGTCGGCACCTAACCCTATTTTTCCCATAGGGCCTGTTGTTTGTATTGCAAGATTTTGCATTGCACGAGGGTTTCTAGGAACACAACTATTGTGCTATACGAGGACTGACTGTACAACCCTTGATATGTTATGTACATGGATATATTGTGTACATATATTCCTAATGCTGTGTTCTCCCCTTTTAAAAATGGGCTGTTATTTCCCTCATTACAATTATAGCAGTACACTGCTCTCTGCAGATATCAACTATAGATTTTCAGCTGTGCACTGACTGGTGGTTGGTTTTTTTTTTTGGACTGTCTGTCATTTCTCAATACACTCTTGCAAACTTTTTGTCCTTAGGACAGACCCTACCATTTTAACTATTTTAACTATTATGTAGAAATAAGAAAGTAGGAAAATGGGAAAGTTTTTCTCTCCTCTTACACTTTATACATGTGTGTGTGTGTGTGTGTGTGTGTGTGTGTGTGTGTGTGTGTGTGTGTGTGTGTGTGTGTGTGTGTGTGTGTACATATACACAATATGGAAATATCACATAGAAAAAAAAACCCTGCAACAAGTAAATAGATTTAAATATCTTGAATGCCAGTTAACATATATGGAAGAAAAAAAGACAGGGTCCAAAATAACAAATTAGAACAGCATACTAGTTATCATAAATCAAGTTTCTAGACCTTCACTTATGCAAAAACATACAAGGATAAGAATTACAAAACACTAGCCAGACCATTACTTACATACAAAAGTGAGGCTTAGACCACATATAAAAAGGATGAAAGAAGAATAAGGGCTGCAAAAATAAATCAGGATAAAATGAAACTAAAGAGGGAAAAAAACAGTAATTAAACACATACAAATAAAAGGTGGAGACACCGTACACATAGAATGGGTAATCAGAAATTCCCAAAACAGACTACATTACAAACTGACTGTGTAGAGATCTGTCAGCAGAGATGGAATGAGATTGTAACATGCCCAGAGGGCTAATACACATAAGAATAAAGAAGAAGAAATGATGATCATGAGATTCCCTTATTGCTCATTAAGTCACTGCAAAGGGCATCCTAGCAGACATAGACAGGGAATGTGTCTGTGTCTGCTAGGATGCTGTCCTTTGCTTGGAATATATAGCTTGAGTTATTTTTCATAGTTAGGTGATATGCCCACTGAGCATATCTGTTTAGTTTGTGCATTTTTGAATTATGTTGTATTATTTTTATTTTAATATGTGCGATGATTTGATATTATATGATTTTCTACAATGATTTTATATTATGTAACCACGTGCAGTGATTAAAATCACTCCACAAGGCCACATAATTCTATAAAATAATTTAATAGATATAATATAAATATTATATTTTAACTTGTAAGATGGTTTTCTTTTATACAGTCCATATTACGTTATTTTACAGAATTTTTTATAGAGTTAATTTATAAATACATCCAGCCAGTTGATTCGAGTGATGTGATATGATGAGTAATTTACTTCATATACCTATTTTACTATAGCATGTTAGGTTTTAAATTTCTTTTGTTATGGTAATCCCATAACAAAATAAATTAAAAAAAAAAAAAAAAGGGAAATTTAAAACCAAGCATGCAACTAATAATTTGTTGTAATTTTTTTTTAACTTAGATGAGAACAGGATATCAACGTCTTCAGGCTTTGATCCGTTCTAGAATTTTATCCCACCGATTTAAACACCTTAGAGGTCACATTGTAGCACTTCAGGTAATAGCTTTTCCAAAATGAAGTCATCAGTTATTATTATTAAAAGTATGAGCAAAATAAAATTTTGCTTACACCTTTAATAATAATAACTGATGAATACTTTATAAATTTTTTTAAATTTCCACTAATCTCTAATTTACAATAGAATTTATTTCTAATTATGTAGTTGATAATATAAATTATTGTACCTTATACTTTAAAAAAATTACCTTTTTCCTCCTCAAAATTCCTAAATTTCAAAGGTATTTTAAATTGATAATCTTATTCTAGTTTAAACTTTATTCAAAAATAAAAGAAAAACATATTTAAGAAAAGTTGTTTATAAATTCAGCATATTCATTACATTTTTGTCATACTACTATGTTTTGTATCAGTCTAACAAAAACAGATGCAATTAATTCAGTGCATCTTGTCTTGTTCCAGCAATGAATGCTGTATGTACATTTAGAGATAATTTGTAAAATAATAAGAGAAGTTTACCTCAATATAGTACGTAGAACACTTCTGTATGATACTCTCCAGAAATTAAAACGAAAAACTTACATTAGAGTATCAAATAATTTAAAAAATAATTTGTTGAGGTAAACTTCTCTTATTATTTTACAAATATTGGTATCAACGTAGAATATATTGAGCATTACAGCTCTAGTTCATACTATTTAGAGATAATGTCTAATATCCACATTAAACCTTTGCTGCCCAATTGTTTGTTTATTAAAAAAAACAGAAACCCTGATTTTGTATATTATGTTAATTTAATTTTATTCCTACACTACACAAAAGGGTGTGTTAAATTGGAAGACACAGAATAGTTGAAGATAAAAAATATATATTGTTCTACAAAAAAAAAAAAAGTAAATAAACATATCCTTGCTATCTGTTTTATATATTTCATATTATTATTAATTAATAAATTAATTTTAATTTGTGCTCTACATGGTCAAAGCCAGAGTAGTTTAAAGTTTCTATGTATGTTTTATTACAACTGATATATCAGTACAACACTTAACAATGGCCAGTGTAATTTTTGTGAAAGTGTGTGCAGATTCAGGCTTGCAATGTGTATATCTTAATAAGAACTAAGGAGATTGAGAATTTTTTTAGTAAGGGATGTATTGTAATTATGCAGTGTGAAAATTAAAACTTCAACATTTTCAAAAAAAAAAAAAAAAATTGACATTTTCCATACATGACTGTCAACGTTAATGCATATAAAAATGAAGAGCAGGCATAGGCAATTACATTGATTTAAACACTATTTATGAAAAATGACATCCTCTATATGTTCACCATTAAATTTGAAACATTTCTAAACATGAATTAGGCACACTATACATTGTTTGTTTGCTTGCATATGTAAGCTGAAATTTTCACAATCACTTAGCAGACAGACTCCTGTAACTGAAAATGTGGCTGGCTCCCCATTTTTTCTGATGGGGCAATGCTCTTATGTGCCCTATGCAGCATGTTCCCATGTCATATCTCTCAGTTTAGTAATGCTCCTTTTTCAACACAACAGTCACTCAACTTAACAGTCCCAGATATCTTTTAGCATTAGCATTAGCATTAGCATTAGTAGAGGCATATGATGCAAGTAAGCAAGCTTATTCAGCATCAGCCAAAAAAAAAAAAAAAAAAACACACACACCACTCCCATTTCACCCCTCCGTTCGTTCGAAATACCTGTCCAGTTGAGCTTTAAATTTGTTTAGGCTATCAACTTCAACAAGTGATGGAAGTCGGTTCCACCAACCAACCACCCGCTGGCCAAAGGCAAATTTCCGCACATCTATCCGACATCCGTCCTTCCTCAATTTGAATTTATGCCCTCTGAGGTGATTATTCTGAGCAAGATGAAGAATCCCATTGGCATTGAGCATGCTCAAACCATTCAAAGCCTTATACACCTCTATCAGATCACCTCGCCGGTGCCTAGTCTCCAGACTCTATAATTTGCAAAACTTAAGCCTTTCTTCGTAAGAGCAACCCTTTGTTCCATTCACTAATCTTGTTGCCCTTCTCTGTACCCGTTCCAGCAGCTCTACATCCTTCTTGAAATGAGGCCTCCAGACCTGTATAGAGTACTCAAGATGTGGCCTAACCATTGCCTTATACAAGGGCACCTCCGTATCCCTGCTAGAAATATTCCTGTATATCATTGATAAGACACCATGAGCTACTCTTGCAGCTCGTCTGCACTGCTCAGAGAACTTCATATCTGCCTGCACAATTACCCCCAGGTCCTTTTCATTCTCCACCACTGTCAGTGTAGTACTGCAGAGTTGATACGTTGCTCTGGGGTTACTGTTTCCCATATGTAGTACTTTACATTTGTCAATGTTAAACTTCATTTGCCACCTCTCAGCCCATCTGTTCAACCTTTCCAGATCCTGTTGCAGCAGCATAGTGTCGGTAGTGTCCTTAACAATCCTGCCAACCTTTGTATCATCTGCAAACTTGGACATTAAACTTGATATCCCATCATCAATATCATTCATAAACACCGAAAACGAAAACAATCATCCAATAAATCCGAAAACAACAACGACCCAACACTGAACCCTGAGGAACTCCACTAATAACATTAGTCCACGTTGAGCAGTGTCCATTGATTACCACTCTCTGTCTTCTGCCACTCAACCATCCCCTTATCCATAGCAGCAATTTGCCTCCAATGCCACACTGCTCCAATTTGTGCAGCAGTCTTCCATGTGCAACAGTATCAAAAGCCTTTCTAAGATCCAAATATATAATATCAAAGTTATTCCCTGCATCCAGTTCTTTTGTGACTACATCATAGTATCCAATCAAATTGGTCAGGCAAGACCTGCCCTTAACAAAACCATGCTGCATCTGAGCTATAACTGAATTCTTGTCTAGATGATCCTGCAGTGCTTCTTTAACCAGCCTTCCATTAATTTACCTGGAACAGAAGTTAAACTAACAGGTCTATAATTACTTGTGTCAGCCTTTGATCCTCCTTTGTGAATTGGGGTTACATTTGCACATCTCCAGTCTATGGGTACCTCCCCTGAGTCCAAAGAAGCTCTCATAATTATGGCTAGGAGTTTGCTTACTTCCTTTGCTGCCTCCTTTAATATAACTGGATAGATCCCATCCACCCCAGGTGCCTTTTTTATGTTTATCCTCAACAATCTCTCCTCCACTTTCCTCTCAGTTATTACAAAATCATCCAGCTCACTGCGAATGTTTACTTTACCTACATCATTCTCCTTCCTGAATAACTCCTCATGCGTGAATGTAGATGCAAAATACTCATTTAGATTGTTAGCCACCTGAGCAGGATCCTCAACTGTTGAACCATCAATATCCAGTGGACCAATCTGATTCATCCCTTTCCTTCTTGAGTTTAAATATGTAAAGAACTCTTTTCTGTTTTTCTTTGCATCCTTTGCCAAGGATTTTTCGTAGTCTGCCTTTGCCTGCCTAATCTCCTTTGTGACTTGGTTACAGACCAACTTATATCTATCATAGGCTTCCATGTCACCCATTAATTTGTATGTATCCCATGCATTTTTCTTCTCTGCCACATGTCTCATTAGTTCATCTGACTACCATTTAGGCCTAAACCTTGAACAATATTTCTTAGTTGGTATGTAAAGCCTGGTAGCCTCCAAGATTAGTTCCTTGAATGCTTCCCATTTTGAGTTTGCTGTTGGTAACATCATCAGTTGGTCCCACTGTATAGAATTTAAATTCTGTCTCAGACCATCATAGTTGCCTTTACGAAAACAAAAACCCTTCCCTTTATCTCTGATGGTAGTTACCTCCCTTAAGTAAATCCCACTTCAACACACTGTGATCACTGCCACCTAGTGGTTCATTTATCTGCAGATTCTTAATGCATGAAGAATCACTACTGATAATCAGATCAAGAGTATTGCTCCCTCTTGTTGCCTCATGAACATGCTGATGTAGAAAACAATCATCCAATAAATCCACAAAAGCCTTGCTAGTGTGCGAGTGACCAACCCACAAATTCCAGTCAATATCTGGGAAATTAAAATCCCCCATTATAAGACTCTCTGATTTACTGGCCCATTCTATTTCCCTGTACAATATCTTATTATACTCATCAGAGTCATTAGGCCCATAGCACACTCCTACTCTCAATTTTGATTTCCCTATGCTTATGTCACACCAAACTGACTCGACACTGCCCTGTCCATCGATGTCGACTGGCTTCACTTCCTTGGACTTTATGTGTTTCTTAATTAATAGCATAACCCCTCTTCCCCTCCTGTCCTGTCTATCCTTTCTATACACATTGTATTCCCCAAATTCCAGTTCCGCATTACTTATATCTGTGTGACACCACGTCTCTGATATCCCAACAATATCTGCCTTTGATGTTTTGAGCAATACCTCAAATTCATCAAATTTATTTACCAAACTCCTAGCATTGGTGTACATGCAGGTATACATGCACCTGTTTCTATTCTTAGCTACCCTAACACAACCCATGTGTTTACTTGTACCGCAATGACTCCCAGCAGTCTCTGAAATATCCTGCATCTTGTTTTTCGGGCTTCTGCTCATTTCAATAGAAGCAGTGCAAGAATCACTTCCACCTCTGCCAGTGGCTACTTTTAATGTGGGAACACATTAACAGTAGCCACTGTCAGTAGCATTTTTTTGTGGGAACTTACAAATGAGTGTATTGTTCCAAAATTAGCCATTCAACTCTTTGGTTACAGTAGTCAATTGTGGAAATTCCATTGACATGGGCAGTTGAAAGATTGGCTAAATTGTGCTATGGAATGCCCCAGATTTAATTGTGGACATTTCAAGTATGTAATTGCCTATGTTTATGCTCAAATTTTATATGCATACAAGTTGATCATCATGTTTAGCATTTTTTATCATTTACACATAAATGGTGAATGCTCCAGTGACTTGCATTGTAATGGTAAAGATTATATATAGAAATTTTTATTGGAAAGGGAATGCAGGGGGATAGTTCAAGTACTGGGGTAAAGGGAATGAGGTATGGTCAGTGATATACAAGGACTTTGCAAATAGATATAAGGCATTATGTCTTCTCACAACATTCATTATCATGAATGCTATGGATTGGAGGCCTCATTTCAGGGAATATACTGATATACTGACTTTCATGAATGCATGCAAAGGAGGACAGCAGGACTAGTTATGCATACAGAAAGAGACTACCACTCTATAAGGTACACATTTAGGAAGTGAGAATCTAATTGTGAAAATTCAATAAAAGGTCTGAGTGGACTCAATCCTAAGATATTCTTTAAGCAGCATGTTGTGCAGGTAGAGGTGAGGTAAAAATCAAAAAATGAAGAATAATGAGAAAAATGAGCACTTTAGTATAATAAAAAGTCTGAGTGGACTCAATCCTAAGATATTCTTTAAGCAGCATGTTGTGCAGGTAGAGGTGAGGTAAAAATCAAAAAATGAAGAATAATGAGAAAAATGAGCACTTGAGTATACTTGTAAAACTTGGAAGATTTTTTTATTTTATCTCATTTTTATTTTACTTTATTGTTATTGTTTTTCATATTTTTTATTTTTTAAATATAAGATGCTACAAAAGCTTTGCTTCCTTGCAGTATTCCATTTTAACACTGATACTAAAGAAGTTTAAGAACCACTGGTATAAACATTTTAAAGATGTGTAAAGAGTTAATTGCTCTACTGATAGTCTTTCTGTAGAAAGACTATCAGTAGAGCAATTAACTCTTTAGTGTTAACTCAGTAGTGTTTTGTTTTACATTAATAAACTCAGTAGTGTTTTGTTTGTAAAACATTAACTGTTAATTTGGATTTAATTTTGTGCTAAAATTTTATTTAGTAAAGGACCAAGCTTACACTAAATATGTACACATATACATTGAGTGAATGAATATTTATTTATTATTTATTAATTATATATATATTTTTTTTTTCAGGCCAGATGCCGTGGATTTCTTATAAGGAGAGAATACCAGCAGAAACATTGGGCTATAATTAAGATTCAGGCTTTTGTTCGAAGAGTAATTGCTCAACGATATTATCGCAAGATGAAGATTGAAGTAAGAAATATTGTTTATGTAATTAAGTATAGATTTTTAAGAGATTAATTAGTAGTGTTGGTTTAGCTCTTTCACTCTAAAACCATGCTGTTGACCAAAATATAGCTCACAATACCTCTCAAATAAAGCTCTTTTCTATTAAAAAAGTTAAGATTTCTGTGATTAGCACTGTGAAAATGACTCATTGAATGCTTCTAATGCTCTATTATCATAAAATCATATCATCCATGTTAAGCATGGATGTTATGATTTTATGATAATAGAGTTACTACTTTTATAAAGTAAAGTTACTCCAAATATTTCTGAGGCACTGGATCATAACATTTAAATTAAATTTAAACTTCAAAATATTGCCATAATTTAAAATAGTGTCAGACATTGCTGTCACTGCAATTTCTTTACTGATATTCACCAATATACCTTAAATTTATATATTTTGAATTTATTTTAAATAGAGTTCTGCACATATTAATCAATCTTTAGATTAAGATATTTTTCAAACTTAATAAAATGTGTTATGATTTTTTGTAGCACAGGCATAGATTAGAAGCCCTGAGAATTAGAGAACAGGAAGAATCAGTATTGAGGAAACAAATGAATCCCAAGAAAGCCAGAGAAATTGCAGAGCAGAAATATAGAGTATGATTTATTCTCTTTCTTCCACTCCATTTCCAGGAGTAAGCAATTTAAATTTCGATTATAGTAGTGCCTGCTTTTAGTGATACATGAAAGTTACCACATTTTATGTGGTTATTTGAATGTTATTAAAAGAAAATCATATATATTCTATAAAACTGTTGGTCCTAGGATTTAAGTCATTAAAAGTTAAATTTCATTGAAAGCAGGGCTAACTATTGGAAATTTTGTTCAGCTATCAGTAACAATTTTTTAATGTTTAAAAATCTGTCCTAATCAAGGAATTTTGCAGGAACGTTTACAAGAACTTGAACTGAGGATACATGAAGAGCAAGAAGCTGAAAGAGTTCAGATAGAACAGAAAAAAGCTGTCATCATAGATGCTGTGCATCGACAGGAAGAGCAGCTAGATGATTCCAAATTGGTAAGTGTTGCTCTATATTGATATATAAATAATAATAATAATTCCAAATGAAGTTTCCATTCTGTTTCAATAATGTTCTCAGTCAACTATTTTGTTTTATGCATTTTACCTTGTATAGAAATTGATAGTGGGGAAATTATATTTCTGTTATCAGAAATGATCACATTTTTTGTTTTAAAACAAAATTTTTTTCAAAAAAAAACAAATATTTTAAAGAACTCCCCCTTTTTTTAAAAATATTTGTAATAAATTTTTAGTAAGAGGAACAAAGAGAAAGTTAGATTCTATGGAGAGAAAACAGAAAATACTGTGAAAAGAGTCGAGAACACCTCAATATGGCAGACCAAGTAGTACATGTAATCATGACCATTCACCATGTCCATCTGCGAGCAAATCAGCTCCAGATAAGAGCTTAAAAAAAGATGACATTATCAAAATGATTAATTGAAATATGGCTTCTATTATTGTGGTGATGAACAGAATCAAATCCTTCTGTTTAATATGTGAACAGAAACTCAGAAATAACTCTATGAAACCCTCTCTGTTGATGAGACATTTTGAAAGAAATTATTGAGACTTCAGTGGTAAGTCCATTGCTTATTTCAAAGAGAAAAAGAAGTATTACATAAAAAAGACTTTGTTGATGAAATCTTTATTTGTGAGTCATGAAAAAGAATTATTACAAGACTCACTGAAAGTGAGCTTCACATTGCTTGTCAAGGGAGGCCTACACAATTGGTGAAAATTTGATAATGTCATGTGCTATTGACCTGTGCAAGACAATATTCGGACCCAATAAATCAGCAAAAATAAAATAGATGCTGCTGTTTAATGACACTGTGAAAAAGAAGTTTACTTTGCTCAGCTGACCTTCTCAGTGAACTTATTTGTAGACTTAAGTTGTTGCTTTATTTTACCTTGCAGCTCGATGAGTGCACTGATGTCAGTAGCCTAGCTGTGTCATTAGTATTTGTTCTATAGCTGTATAATCATGAGCTGTGGGAAGACATTCTTATCTGTGATGATTTGAAACCACTACAGCAGGAGCTGATATTTTTGAAAAAAATGATAGTTTTTTTTTTTTTTTTTTTTTTGTGCTCATGAACTGGACTGGAAAAAGTGCATTGACATCTCTACTGATAGTGCCAAGGCTATGGTGGATCTTATTTCAGGTGTTGTTATGGGAATTAAGGCAGTAGCACACCCTTCCTGTTCAAGTAGTCACTGTGTACTCCACAGGAAAAATTTAACTGTATAAAATATTCCTACAAAACAAAAATATTTTTAAGACACTAATAGAAATTGTCAATAATGTGAAATCTAGTTGCCTAAATACAAGGCTTTTGTGACAAAATGGACAGTGACTACAACTGCTTACTATTTTACACTGGAGCATGTTGGCTGAGTCAAAGTAAATTTCTGATGAGATTCTCTGAATTGCACTCTGAAATTGTAATGTTTCTTACTGATCATAAAGCTGAATCCATGAAAAAAACAACTTGACATAAACTGTAGAAATTCATCCACTTTATGTCTAGTGATTATAATTCACAAGGGGTTGCATACCTTGCCAATATATTTGACAAACTGAATTCACTGAATCTATTGCTTCAAGGTAAAAACATGATACTTTTCATGACTAATGATAAAATCTCTGCATTCAAAGATAAAATTATTCAAACCTTCAAAGAGAAAGAATGTGTTCAGAGCTCACCCCGAGTGTATTCCACTCCAGTAGCTGATGTGGAAACTCTCCACAATCGAATTGTGGCAGGTTGTGAGACAATACAAAACATGCCAGGAATTTGGCATTGTCTTTGCGAGTCCATGAGACGTCGATGTGAGGCCTGTATTCAGGCAGAAGGTGGACATTTTGAACAATTACTGTAAGGTGATGTGAACAGTTAAGTGTCATAGACAGACCTTCAAGACTCGGAAACCAAGCACTTCCAGAACTATGTTGATATAAAATATTTTTATTGTCTGCATATGAGGAACTCATTCCTGAAGTTATGCCGTGTATTTTTGAGACACCCTGTATTACTTTGAGTATGTTGTACATACCTTTACAGTAAATAGTTTCCTTTTTTACTGCTCCCCAATTCAGTTCTACAATTCATAAATCACTTCAGGATAAACTGTGCTCAGTGCATAAATTGTACAGCTTATTGAGAGAAATGATCTAAAACAGTATAACCAATAAAGGACATACTCATGACAGAATGAAATGGGACACTTATCTAGAATATATAAAATTCCTGAGATGCCTAAAACCATCTCATTCAACTGTTTTCACAAATAAGGCAAGCTCTTTGATTCCAGTCCTTGGGGCTATATACTGTAATCTCTGCAAGAGATTTCTAATAAACATCAGAAACATCTCATCTTTACTATAAATATATATATCGGTGGAGAGTATAAAGGTAGGTAGATAGTGTCAAAGTGCTAACATAACTGAAATTATAATTACAGAGAACAAAGAAGAGAAAGATGATAATAATAGGTAATTAGAAATCTCTCCACCAATGTATCCATTATGGTCATTGGGTTCTTTCTGCTTAAATTTAGCAGTGTCCCTGGTGCATAAACCATTAATTAATTAATTAATTAATTAATTTATTTATTTATAATATTTTATACCATTAAATTCTTATAAAAAGTTTTTTATATATATATATATTTGTAAATAGATGAGGTGGATAAAAAAATAAATTATAACAACTGTTGGCTACATATGCAGTACATAATGTAATTATGTAAGCATTTATTTAAAAACTGAGTATTTTTGGAACAGTTTAGTGTCATCCACTGCATAGGTCATTTTCAACCAAATTTCTTATTCTGTTTCTTCCCAGGTATTTCCATAATATGCAGTTCTTGACTTCTGCCAACACTTCAGCATGTGGACTTTATTCTTTCTCTAAATTTACCACTGAAATCTGTGGTAAACTTTGATGTGGTGAAAGGGGATATACCATCTTAACAGGCACTCTTAGGATTTTTAATTTCTGAAATTTCTTCCAGTTATGCTTCTGTACTTTTAAAAAATTTATTTCCTAAAAATTAGCATTATTTGCTTTTAAATCCTGAGCTAATATGTATCAACATCTGTCTCAGTTGGCTTTTTAAACTTTTAAACTTCATTTCTGTTTTGTCAGCATGCGATCATTTATTGTGGAAAGGATATTTATATTTGTATATTGGTTTCATTAATTAGAGATTATAATATCAAATACTAATGGAAAATTTACATTTTTTAGGTAGATGCTATGTTTGACTTCCTTCCAAGGACAGACTCCACTAATGATCAAGTTGCTCCAACAGCATTTAAGGTAAAATGGTTATTTGATATTTATAAATGGTGTGCTTTACCACATGAAGTGAAGATTTTTTAAGTGTTTTTTTTTTTTATACTTAGTATCTATTTATATGTATGTATTTAGAAGAAAATGCATTATTCTAAGTTTATTCTTATATAGCTTATTATAAAAAACAATTTTTTAATAATAACAGAAATTTTGCATAAATTTCAGAAGTTGCATAAAAGAGTGCCTTATGATAAGAAAGTTAAAATCTATATGTAATGCAATCATTTTAATTTTATTTCAGGATTTGGAGAGATCTCGAAACATACCTCTAGATATTAGTGAAGCAGAAGGTACCCTTCCCGCACCACCTGTTGACCAGGAGGACCTTTCAGAATATAAATTTCAGAAGTATGCTGTAACTTATTTTCAAGGTAATGCCAGCCATCAATATCAGCGTAAAACTTTGAAACAACCACTTCTGCCTCTTCAAACACAAGGAGACTGTATGGTATGAGTATATCTATATCTTTTTTACTATTTTTATCTTTTATATCTTCTATATTTGTAACTTTCTATATATAATTGCCAGGGCTAATATGTATCAACATCTGCTATTTTTGCATGTGTGTTTCAAATATCGGACAAAATATGGATGTGAAGGGTGTTTAATGCAGGAATTAAATACACTGAACCTTATGCAGGAAGCACATATTTAGTCCATTTTCTTATCTACTTTTTTATTTATATTTATTTTCTTTTATCCCTCTCTCTCTCTCTCTTTTTTTTTGCTGGTGCAGTGAAAGCCTATGGCTTTCTTGCATTATATGGGTAATATTAATACTAATTACAAATTTATTTAATTTTAAGCTAAACTGTAATTGATTTTCAAAAAATATTTTGAAAAATTTTTAGATTAAATTTATAAATCATGATACTGCAGTGACAATTATGAGCACTCTTTCATGGCATTGTCTACCTTCCTTCCCTCTTTTAGATGCATCATTTTAGGTCTATTATTTAGATATCATGATGGTTCATGTCTGTTGTTCAAGAATGCATGTTGACAATGTCAACATGCATTCTTGAACTTTTTGTGGTCTAACCCCTGGTGTCAACTCATTTGTTAATACTATTTAAGAGAAAGCAGACGTGTTATAAAATATTCAAGCAATATCCCTCACAAAGCTCGTTCAACATGTATAACTGTCCTCATGCAGATTTCAGTGCTGTCAAAGTAAAAGCTGTTGAAGAATTTGTGAAGCAAAGAATTATCATTGGTAAAAGAGTGTTTTCCAGTCCTTCCTTTAATGTAAACAATCTTGATATGAATGAATGGATTCAGCATGTTTTATGATTTAAGCAACAAGGTGAAGAATTTGATTCTTGGTTACTCCAGATTGCATGTATCCTTCTTTTTTCAAAAACTCCAATTTCATTGAAGAAACTAAAATATATAATTCAGCATTTTCCCTGACAATTCAGCCATTTGGATTTAATTTACTTCCTAATTTTTGTCTTCAGCTGTCAGTTGTTATTGTATACAAGAGCTGTTGGTCTTAATTAACCTTATCCTTTCTGATGGTACTACCCATAATTATTTTATAAATGGTTAAGCAGTTAATTTGTAAAATTGTTGCTGTATGGAAATTTTCTAACCTTTCCAGCATTAGACCTTTGACCAACCTCAGTTTGTTCTCCAATTTTGAAGATAATTGAAAAAAAAAAAAAAAAAAAAAACTGTACTTCCTGGTGGTGAGTCAAGTTTTTATATAAAGACGAACAGCTTCATTATGGTATCACTGGGAAATCTACCAATTCATACCTAAATTGATTAGTGTCAGAAGTGTTTCAAGCCTGGAATAAGAATGAGGTTGTACATTTTTTTATTATTATTTATTGATATGAAATCTGCTTTTGATCCCATTCATGCAGCTCATCTGTTATCTGTGATTTAGAATTACTTTGCAAGCAATAGTTCCATTCATAAAACAATTTTTATCAATCATAGTCTGGTATTTTCCAATGAGAATAATGAGCGAGTATATTCAGTTTATTTTGGAATCTCACAAGGAGTCTCACTCTTTTCTGTATTGTTTTTTGCAATATTAATTTTTTTTAATTTCCACTAAAAATTTGAGTTTATTGAAATTTGTTATTTCAAATTTCATTAGTTTTAACACTTTTTTTTTTCAGAATCAATTAATTTTATCAAATATTTTGAGATTTTGGTCTAAAATATCTTTTATGGGACCTAATGGCTCTGATGAGTATAATAAACAACCATACAGAGAAATAGAGTGGGCCAGTAAATCAGAGTGTCTTATAATGGGAGATTTTAATTTCCCAGATATTGACTGGAATTTGTGGGTTGGTCACGCACACACTAGCAAGGCTTTTGTGAATTTGTTGGTGATTGTTTTCTACAGTAGTATGTTCAGGAGGCAACTCTCGATCTGATTATCAGCAGTGATTCTTCATGCATTAAGAATCTGCAGATAAAGGAACCACTAGTGGCAGTGATCACAGTGTGCTGAAGTGGGATTTACTCAAAGAGGTAACTACCATCCCCTGATGCTTTTTGCTTTCTTAAAGGTGACTATGGTGGTCTGAGACAGTATTTAAATTCTATACGGTGGGACTAACTGATGATGTTACCAACAGCAAATTCAAAATGAAGACTAAGTAATTACAGAAAAGGTGATGCACCTGCGAGGTGATCTGATTGAGGTGTATAAAGCCTTGAATGGTTTGAGCATGCTCAATGCTGATGGGATTCTTTCTCTTGCTCAGAATAATCGCCTGAGAGGGCATAAATTCAAATTGAGAAAAGGCAGTTGAAGGATAGAAGTGCAGAAGTTTGCCTTTAGCCAGCAGGTGGTTGATTGCTGGAACAAACTTCCATCTGTTGTTGTAGAAGTTGAGAACTTAAATAGATTTAAGGCAGAACTAGACAAACATTTGGAGTGAGTGGATGGGTGAATTGAGTAGGGGGGTTTTTTTTTTTTTTTTGGCTGATGCTATATAAGCTTGCTTTCTTGCATCATGTGCCTTTACTAATGCTAATACTATACCTTCTATATTTGTAACTTTCTATATATAATTGCCAGGGTGTGTTATTCTGTGTATAACATTAAAGGGCTAGTCAATACTGGTTTTGCATGCATATTTCAAAATTGACAAATCTACATAAAATATGGAGATGAAGGGTGTTTAATGCAAGAATTAAATACACTTCACCTTATGCAGGAAGCATATAATTAGTCTGTTTTCTTATCTACTTTTTAAATGGCCTAATAAAATGAAATTAAATTTCTTTGGTCTGTTTGACCATCCAGTTCAATTTGATCATTGCTCATTTCAGTATTGGAGTAATTCATGATAAAAAAAGTAAGTATTAAAGAATATTGCCTTGGGGTTAGGTATTCCATATAAAATAATTTTGGAACTTGAAGATAGATTTATGTAAATTTAAGAATCCTGTTAGTTTTAAGACATTACTTTGCACATATGAAGCTCAAAAAAAGCTTCATATGCACAAATGCTTCATGTGCATATGGGATTTGCTAGTGAAGGCCCAAAAGCTTTTGGCCCTCTCCAGTAATTCCTTTACTAGGATTTCACAGGAATTACATTCTGGGTAATGAATGGAGTAACTAAATTTTAAGATGCATTATGTGAGAGTTCAGTCCTAGTAAGATCATATTTCAAGAATTCAGATCAGGTGGTTGGGAAGGGCCTGGGGTTCATTTAATGGCAGATACTCTGACTTATTTCACAAGAATAAGTGATAGTGTTGAGATGTGACTCTTTCTCTGTTGAAGGATTCAAAATAGAAGACTATTTTTCTCTACAGTTTTGACAGGATTAAGGAGGTGGATATCTTTGTATAATGTGTAATGAAGATCCTTTGTGACATGAAAATTGAACCTTGTTCTTTGGTGAAATATGTTGTCATAGACAAATCTTGAATTCATTTGCTGGAATTTGATTATTTTTAAGTGATAATATTATACAAATGGATTGTAAACTCTGATATTATATTATGTGAAGGGATAGACCATTTGTATTTTTCTGTTAATAAAGGTATATGAAAATTTCAAATTTAATTAATAAAGGAATATAATAATAATAATAGTGTCAATGAAACTAAGGTTTACTGAGATTGTTCTCTCTCTCTCTCTCTCTCTCTCTCTCTCTCTCTCTCTCTCTCTCTCTCCACTGCCGTTAATATTTTTTTTCAAGAGGTGTGAAAATCTGTAAAATAAAATTAAAATAAAGTGAAAAGACACTAATAGAGATTCTCTCAACGTTCTGCCAACATGATTTATCATCTCTCTCTCTCTCTCTCTCTCTCTCTCTCTCTTGCAAGTTACTTGGAAAACCCTGACTGTTTTCATTTTTGGTTGATAAAAATAGTTACTCCTTTGAGCTGTATGAAAGTTGATTTTCTTAATTTTAATAGTTACAAAGGTAATTTATTCTGATATGTTTTCTGTGCATTTTTTCAATATTATTAATTCTTGACGTTCTTTGAAAAGTGAGAGAGATCGATCGATTGATTAATTTTGAAAATGATAACTGGGGGTTGGATGAAGAATTAAAAAAAATAAAATCAATAACTGATGCTCATTTTGACACTCACTCATACTAGTTTGTATTGAGAAATATAGTATTAAAGAAATAGCAATTGAAGATCAGTATCTTTTTCCACTGTACCATGATCTTTGTTTCCATTAATTTTTTGACAGAATGAGATAGAATTTTGAATAGTCAATATTTGATGCTGAGTCTCTAAAGTTATGACTTTTTTTTATTCCACTACATTTTTCTTTTCTCCGTGAAAATTGATCCACTTTTAAATTTGAAGAGAAGCAAATCTTTGCCATTCAGTTATCATTCTCTACTAAAATATTTAAAATATTTACAAAATACTAAACTATTTACAAATATACAAACTATATCGGGTCCCTTCGTCAGCTAACATTACAATGGAACATCAAATTATGCTGAGCGTGGTCGTGTATTAGACAGCGAACCACATGTACGAAGTTGGTGAACATTATGGAGGCAATTATAGCTCAAATAAGTGATGTAATTGGCCTGCCCTCTTCTCCCATTGATTTGAATAAATATCATTAGGAGGAAAACTTTTTTAATGTATAGAGAGATAATTAATAATTGTTAGTTTTATTGGCTCTATTGGATAGAGTTGTTGGCATTTATATCTGTGTTTTTTTTGTGATTGTTTTCAGATATATCTCTGATCCCCATTACCTGTAAAACTTAAGATAAATCATTTTCTTTTTTTTTTTTATTTATGTCTATTCAGATAGCCTTGTGGTTGAGCTGGTATGTAGGGTAGGGTGCTTCTCTTCTTTCACATCCTGTTAGTCATTTTACATCTCTAATAAGTCAAATTTGTCTTATAACCTTATGAATACCTAGATATCTGCAATAAGAAGAATATAAAAATAAATAAAATATTTCTTTAATAAGTAAATAATTTAATATCATTACAACATTAATGTCATTAATTTTGTAATATCATTGTTTTTATCTGTACATCTTATTCTTTAACTTAATACAGTGTCAAAATTACAAGTTCATAAATTTAAATCATTGAATGGATAGATAATTGAAAGTTTTTTTTTATATTAATGACAATTAATATATCATTTTAGTAATTGAACTTTTAGATAGATGATTGACCATCTAAATTTTGTTTATATTTTTAGGCAGCACTTGCATTATGGGTTACAATTTTGAGATTCATGGGAGACATGCCAGAACCAAAATTCCACACAATGGAAAGGGTAATTAATGTCTTTCCTTCTTTCATTAATTTCATTCTTATTCATATCAGTCAATAATATTTACATTATATATTGCTTTCAAAAAGAAATAATTAGTGCTTCTACTAATTCTAGGATACAACGTCTGTGATGAGTAAAGTAACAGCAACTTTGGGTCGTAATTTTATCAAGACAAAGGAATTTCAAGAGGCACAACTTATGGGTATGGATACTGTAAGTGTTAGCAGTATGCACATAGATTAATTGCATATTCATATTAATATACGTGTACTATAATATAAAAGCCAAGATGTGCAATGATCTTTTACTATAGTGCTAAGATTGTAATGTCTATCTTCCTTTGGTTAAATTTTACTACTACTAAATAAATATCACAGTTTGCAGTAAGATTTTAAAAAATATTAATACTGTAACAGTATTTACAGTATTAAATATTAATACTGTAAATATCCATGAATATTTTTAATTAATTAGATTTGTATAGTATTAAGGAAACTCAAGTGTAATTATGTAAAGGTAATGTAAACTTGTATTATTAGTTCATAAAAATTGTTCTAGTGGACTTGTGAAATCAAATTAAAATAAAATAAAAAAAAAATTTAAAATAATTAAATTTGGCATATTTAAATGCTACAGTCATCCAGTGGTGTATGAAGCTCACAGAGGAATGGTGGTCTATCTGGGTTATTAACAAAATTCAGGTGAAAAATACTACTATAATTAGACCAGGTGCATGAGTCAATGAGGGAAACCCCCTCCACACAAACAAAAAAAGGTTTTTTTCATCTTCAGTGCAGTGATGTTAACTTACTTTTTCAATCAACATTGTTTACAACGGATGTGTGATCCATGTTGATTAAAAAATATTGTGTGGTGGCTCACGTGTCACAATCCATCCTCATCACTACAGAAAAACAAGAGCAGTTACAGTGGGCTGTAAAGGCAAAGTGACAAAATGACTATTACCATACAAAACTAAGATCTCGTTAAAGTTTGTTGTTCACCATTTTTAAAATTTAACTATTTAACTATATATACAAACAGCTTAGAGCTAAAATTATACATAAAATTTCAGCTACATAAACATTGGAATTCAAAAAAGAGTGTGGAACCAGTGTGTGGAAACTAACTTGTCAGAAAATAAAGCAAAAATAGAAAATAAAAAAGATTTATGTTTTATTAACTTTGAGAGGAAATATTTTAAAAAGAGTAATAATGAAATTAAAAAAAAATAAAAGCTAATGAAAAGTAACTTTTACAAGGCAACAGAGATATTCTAAAGTGAAATGGATAAAGTATAAGTTATGTATGGACTTTTATAATGTATTTCCCAAAGTCCATATATAATATGGACTTTTGGAAAAAAACAGTTTAGAAATGCATTTAAAAGTAAGCATCAGTGATGTTTCAAACATCAGTTCCAATATGTCACTAGGTGAGACATCTTCAGCACAGCTGCTGGTGAAACCAATGTGCGTTGGTCTCATTCTTATAATAAGATATCTGAAATAAGAAAATTGATGCACTTCTTACAATAAGAAAATTGTTAGGGGTAAATCAACAAAAAGGTTGAATTTTAAGGGGTAAATCAATAAACTATACACAGTGCAAAAATATTTTTCAAAGCAACATTCAAAAGAGTCAGCATATTATCCATTAAGGGGAAGTGCAAGTCACACAGCACCATACCCTATTGTTTGTGCTCTGCAAAGTCATTCCCAGAATATTCTGATTAATTCTCATATTGAAAATATATAAGTAAATGACTATTCCATATTATGTAAAACTTGTATAATTGAAATAAATTTTTGCTTTTAAAGGATGCATACACTAGGCAAAAACCACGAAGCATTAGAAACAAGCTAGTATCTTTAACCTTAAAGAAGAAAAACAAACTAACAGAAGATGTGAGGAGGCGGTTGCAGGAAGAAGAATTAGCAGCTGACAGTTATAGTAGTTGGTTGGAGAGCAGACCCACTTCAAATCTGGAGAAACTGCATTTTATTATTGGACATGGTATTCTTAGGGAAGAACTCAGGTGAGTGTTTTGCTGTAAAAAATGTTTTTGCAATTTATACTTCTTTAATTTTCATTACCAACAGTTTTTAACTTAAGTTTAAAAAAAAAATTTTTTTTACATTTTACAATATGAAGTAAAAGTGTTTCTTGGCTAAATGCCTAAGAGTATGAAGGAGATGGTTTATGCATGGTTACTGTACATACATCATTTCTAATACCAAGGTAGTGTGAATGCGTATGAATGTACCTACTACCAATGTAGTTTGAATAGTTGGGAAGGTATTCACAATATGAGATATAATTTAACAATGCATTCATGCTATCTTGGCAGTAGAAATGATGTATGTGTAGTAACTATGCATAAACCATCTCCTTCATACAATATGGAGTGTTTAAAATTAGTCCTAAATTAAATTAAAATTCTAGGTACTGGATCAAAACCTTTGTAAGTTTAGTATAATGAATTTTCAGAAGGATGTAGATATTAGTAATTCAACAAAAATTCTTCCCCCACCCCCACTGGTTCCACTGTCAATTGTTTGCAGAATTGAAGGAAAATAGGATAGTGCACAAGTCAGGCACTGTAAGTAAGATGTCATCGCTAATGTACTAATTATAATATTTTGCTTTCCAAGTAATATAATGGCCACAAAATTGACTCAGAATGAGAGAATTTTTTATACAGGAAGCACAGTGTTATGGGTAGCTTCTTTGTACAGGATCATCAAAAACAAATGCTCTATTTGTTTTTGATGATCTATATACTAAATAACTATAGATGAATTATCTATAGTTATTTAGTATTCACTAATTAATTTGGTGTCATAGAATGTAGTTTGTGGTACCCCTCTATTAGAAAATTCCTTAGATAGTATGAATCAGAGCTGTAATACTCAATATGTTCTACGTAGATAATAATATTAGTAAATTAATAAGAGGAGTATACCTCAATATAGTACGTGGAACACTTCCGTATGATACCCTCCAGAAATTAAAACGGAAAAAACGGAAAAATCGACAACTTACCGGTACATTAAAGTAAAATATAAATAAAGTAAAATATAAATAATTAAATAATCAATTTAACACAATTCAAAACAATTAAAATTCAAATTAACGCAATTAAAAGAATCTAACGAAAATATTCAAAACGTTTTTCCTTCCTGAAGCTGACAATGCTTTTCGACCGACTGTCGTGATCACAGGAATGAAAATTACCGAATCAGGCTAAACCTGCAACTTAAATAGTGATTATATGTCTTCGCGCATGCGCGTAAAGTTCCACGCATCGGAGATCAAATATGGCCGCCGAACATTAACAGAATTCTCGTGTAATTTAATTTCAACGGTTTCTGCAATTAATAGTCGCGTATAATTACGTTGAACGTTAAGTATTTTGGCCTCGTTAAATAAAAAAGTATGTTTTTCGTTAATGGCATGAAAGGCTAATTCTGACGCTGCTGAACGAGAAGCACGAACTGAGGCTTCGTGTTGATTTACACGAATATTAAGAGAAAACCGCGTCGGACCCTGGTAAGACGAGTCGCAATCACCGCAAGAAATGTTGTATACTAGATCATTAATTTGTGTTGCGAAAGCGGAAAGAACCGAGCGATTGTTCAGTATAGTGTGTAACTTCCGTATAGGCCTAGCTATAATTTTAAATTCGGTATCTTTAAAGAATCTGTTAAGCTGTTTGTGCCACTGTTCAACATATGGGACAGAAATAAAGTATTTTTTGATATTGCTATTGTTGATTGGTGTAGTATTTTTTATCCTATCCTTAGCTTGTACCTTAATTCGATTTATTGTGTTAATGGGATAACCCCTGTTCAAGAATCTGCTAGTTAATATTTGTATTTCTGAGTCCAAAGCAGAATCCGTCGTTGAATATTTATAGGCATTTAGAAATTGATTAAAGATAATCGATCTTTTGTAGGTGAACGGGTGGTAGCTATTATAATGTAGAAGCATACCGGTGTTTGTGGGTTTTCGATAGATGCTAAATTGTATTTTGTTCGAGTCCCGGGTAAGCGTGAAATTTAGAAAGTTTAATGACTTAGTATCCGTATCTTCCCTTTCCAATGTAAATTTGAGTCTAGAATGAATATTATTAAACGAATGTAAAATGTCTTGGATAGTACTACTATCGGTAATAACTAGAACATCGTCTAAATACCTCCCATAGTATGTGATACGGGGACGAAAAGGTGTCAAATGTATCTGCTCAATCGTTGAGAGATAGATCTCTGACATTAAGCCACTCAGGCTCAAACCCATTGGTAATCCAAAAATTTGTTTGTACACCTTGTCTCGAAAGGTGATGTAGTTAGCCTCAACTAATAGTTTAAGTAAGTGAAAAATTTCCTTAATAGGCAGGTTCGTATAATTAATCGGTGTCGAGTTTTTATTTAACATATCCCAAATAATATCTAATGTGTATTCAACGTTTACATTCGTATATAATGAGGTAACATCTAATGAGAATAAATTGTCATTGTCGCCGAGTCTACAGTCTTTAAGATTATTAAATAATGTATCGTAATTCTTAATCCCAAATTGTATAACCTGTCTAAAAGGTTTTATAATATTATATACATGTGTGGCTAAGGCTGAAAATGCCGAGTTCCTGTAGGAAACAATAGGTCGAATCGGAAATCCAGGCTTGTGTAATTTTACCTGACCAAAAAGTGCAGGAATATTGTATGTTCTGGACTTCAATTCCTTCAACTGAATCATAGTAATGTAGTCGTTTTTACGATATGTGGTTAACGTTTTATTGTATTGATTTACCAAATTGGTAAACAGTGTCGGGTCCACTTCACGATAAGTGGAGGTATCAGACACAACTGAATCTAACTTATTAATATAATCATGTTTATCTAGTATTACCACTGTATCTCCTTTATCTGCCCTCTGTATAATAATGTCCTTATTTTCTCGAAGTTCTCGTAAAGCTGAACTGTCATGTGTATTTAATTTAGGAAGTCGCGTTTCTTTTATGTTATTCACTACTTGGTTAACTTGTTGAATAAATACATCTTTTTGTGGAACACTACGAAGTCCAAATTCAATATCAATTACGCATTGTTTTTTTTTGGCAGCTTTCGAGGTGGTAAATTATAATTTAATCCTTTGGATAAAAGTGAAATCTGGTCCTGCGATAGTGTACACGAGGAAAGATTTGTAACCTGTTGATATGTCGGTTCGTTGGATACTGGGTGAGGGGGTGTTCGTGAACTAGCCGACATATTCTGTGGTAGTGCGTTATGTGTCTGTGGGGGGGGGGATGTCACCCAACTCGTGTGAACTTGGTCGCAAGCTCGCGACAATGTGTTAGAATTCGCATGAACGTGTCTTGAACTATTCGATAATGCTTGCAACTTATTAACGTGTCTGTTTTTTATTTCTGAGGCTTGTGCTTCCCGTCGCAAATCTATGGAGGTCTTCAATACAGACCAATCGTTCGGATGTAGATAATTTTTTAATTTATCGCGAAGCTTCCTAACCTGGGAAAGGTATTTTTGTTTATCCGAATATCGAGATTTTAAGGCAAGCTTAACAATATTACGTGATGTCGCCAGTGATAGTTGTTTTATGCCTGAAATTTTTTGATTTAAATTCACCCTGGCAAACTTCGGAACGATGTTGTTTTGAAGGCAATATTTTAGGAAAGAAAAATGGTAACTTTGGGCCGAGTACCTTAGTGTAGATTTAATGTAATTTTGTATCAAGCCGGAATCAGGTTGTATCAGGTTTAGCCTGATTCGGTAATTTTCATTCCTGTGATCACGACAGTCGGTCGAAAAGCATTGTCAGCTTCAGGAAGGAAAAACGTTTTGAATATTTTCGTTAGATTCTTTTAATTGCGTTAATTTGAATTTTAATTGTTTTGAATTGATTTTGAATTGTGTTAAATTGATTATTTAATTATTTATATTTTACTTTATTTATATTTTACTTTAATGTACCGGTAAGTTGTCGATTTTTTCGTTTTTTCCGTTTTAATTTCTGGAGGGTATCATACGGAAGTGTTCCACGTACTATATTGAGGTATACTCCTCTTATTAATTTACTAATATTATTATCTACGTAGAACATATTGAGTATTACAGCTCTGATTCATACCATCTAATTAATTTTCAAACTCTTATTGACTATTTCATTCACTTCCTGTCTCCCCAGTAGTATACAATCGATACACACAATTATGGGAGATTTTTTGAATGGCTTGATACAAAATTACATTAAATCTACACTAAGGTACTCGGCCCAAAGTTACCATATTTCTTTCCTAAAATATTGCCTTCAAAACAACATCGTTCCGAAGTTTGCCAGGGTGAATTTAAATCAAAAAATTTCAGGCATAAAACAACTATCACTGGCGACATCACGTAATATTGTTAAGCTTGCCTTAAAATCTCGATATTCGGATAAACAAAAATACCTTTCCCAGGTTAGGTGATAAAATTAAAAAATTATCTACATCCGAACGATTGGTCTGTATTGAAGACCTCCATAGATTTGCGACGGGAAGCACAAGCCTCAGAAATAAAAAACAGACACGTTAATAAGTTGCAAGCATTATCGAATAGTTCAAGACACGTTCATGCGAATTCTAACACATTGTCGCGAGCTTGCGACCAAGTTCACACGAGTTGGGTGACATCCCCCCCCACAGACACATAACGCACTACCACAGAATATGTCGGCTAGTTCACGAACACCCCCTCACCCAGTATCCAACGAACCGACATATCAACAGGTTACAAATCTTTCCTCGTGTACACTATCGCAGGACCAGATTTCACTTTTATCCAAAGGATTAAATTATAATTTACCACCTCGAAAGCTGCCAAAAAAAAACAATGCGTAATTGATATTGAATTTGGACTTCGTAGTGTTCCACAAAAAGATGTATTTATTCAACAAGTTAACCAAGTAGTGAATAACATAAAAGAAACGCGACTTCCTAAATTAAATACACATGACAGTTCAGCTTTACGAGAACTTCGAGAAAATAAGGACATTATTATACAGAGGGCAGATAAAGGAGATACAGTGGTAATACTAGATAAACATGATTATATTAATAAGTTAGATTCAGTTGTGTCTGATACCTCCACTTATCGTGAAGTGGACCCGACACTGTTTACCAATTTGGTAAATCAATACAATAAAACGTTAACCACATATCGTAAAAACGACTACATTACTATGATTCAGTTGAAGGAATTGAAGTCCAGAACATACAATATTCCTGCACTTTTTGGTCAGGTAAAATTACACAAGCCTGGATTTCCGATTCGACCTATTGTTTCCTACAGGAACTCGGCATTTTCAGCCTTAGCCACACATGTATATAATATTATAAAACCTTTTAGACAGGTTATACAATTTGGGATTAAGAATTACGATACATTATTTAATAATCTTAAAGACTGTAGACTCGGCGACAATGACAATTTATTCTCATTAGATGTTACCTCATTATATACGAATGTAAACGTTGAATACACATTAGATATTATTTGGGATATGTTAAATAAAAACTCGACACCGATTAATTATACGAACCTGCCTATTAAGGAAATTTTTCACTTAATTAAACTATTAGTTGAGGCTAACTACATCACCTTTCGAGACAAGGTGTACAAACAAATTTTTGGATTACCAATGGGTTTGAGCCTGAGTGGCTTAATGTCAGAGATCTATCTCTCAACGATTGAGCAGATACATTTGACACCTTTTCGTCCCCGTATCACATACTATGGGAGGTATTTAGACGATGTTCTAGTTATTACCGATAGTAGTACTATCCAAGACATTTTACATTCGTTTAATAATATTCATTCTAGACTCAAATTTACATTGGAAAGGGAAGATACGGATACTAAGTCATTAAACTTTCTAAATTTCACGCTTACCCGGGACTCGAACAAAATACAATTTAGCATCTATCGAAAACCCACAAACACCGGTATGCTTCTACATTATAATAGCTACCACCCGTTCACCTACAAAAGATCGATTATCTTTAATCAATTTCTAAATGCCTATAAATATTCAACGACGGATTCTGCTTTGGACTCAGAAATACAAATATTAACTAGCAGATTCTTGAACAGGGGTTATCCCATTAACACAATAAATCGAATTAGGGTACAAGCTAAGGATAGGATAAAAAATACTACACCAATCAACAATAGCAATATCAAAAAATACTTTATTTCTGTCCCATATGTTGAACAGTGGCACAAACAGCTTAACAGATTCTTTAAAGATACCGAATTTAAAATTATAGCTAGGCCTATACGGAAGTTACACACTATACTGAACAATCGCTCGGTTCTTTCCGCTTTCGCAACACAAATTAATGATCTAGTATACAACATTTCTTGCGGTGATTGCGACTCGTCTTACCAGGGTCCGACGCGGTTTTCTCTTAATATTCGTGTAAATCAACACGAAGCCTCAGTTCGTGCTTCTCGTTCAGCAGCGTCAGAATTAGCCTTTCATGCCATTAACGAAAAACATACTTTTTTATTTAACGAGGCCAAAATACTTAACGTTCAACGTAATTATACGCGACTATTAATTGCAGAAACCGTTGAAATTAAATTACACGAGAATTCTGTTAATGTTCGGCGGCCATATTTGATCTCCGATGCGTGGAACTTTACGCGCATGCGCGAAGACATATAATCACTATTTAAGTTGCAGGTTTAGCCTGATTCTGTAATTTTCATTCCTGTGATCACGACAGTCGGTCGAAAAGCATTGTCAGCTTCAGGAAGGAAAAACGTTTTGAATATTTTCATTAGATTCTTTTAATTGCGTTGATTTGAATTTTAATTGTTTTGAATTGATTTTGAATTGTGTTAAATTGATTATTTAATTATTTATATTTTACTTTATTTATATTTTACTTTAATGTACCGGTAAGTTGTCGATTTTTTCGTTTTTTTCGTTTTAATTTCTGGAGGGTATCATACGGAAGTGTTCCACGTACTATATTGAGGTATACTCCTCTTATTAATTTACTAATATTAGAAAATTCCATAAGGACAAAATGATATACACTACTATGTGGCATGTGTTTTGTTTGAAGACATTTTATCAAGTTATTTAGTTATTTTATTAAATAAAACAATTATTAAACAATTTATAAAAGATATTTTTCTGTGTTTCACAGTGTCATTGAGGTTATTGAATTTAAACTCTCCCCCTCCCTTTCTCAGAATTTACCCAAAATAGTTCCAACTTAAATTTTATAGATAGTTAGTCTTACCAATGTCAACCACAGATCAGTCGTAAAATATTCCTACTTATCCCATTGATGTTTTTGGACAGTTATACATATTTTGCTACACACACACACACACACACACACACACACACACACACACACACACACACACACACACACACACACACACACACACACACACACACACACACACACAGTATATAAGTTTGTATTCACAAATGCATAAACTAGAGAATCTTCACTGCCACAGTGTGGAATTATATTAAACAAAACAAACACCCAAAAAATTTCTGAAATTTTTGCAGCAAAACATTTCAGCTAACCACATTTCCTTCCTTTGAAAATTGTAAAAATTCCTACTTTTTATGTGGAACAACCTTGAATGTCATTTAAATACTGAAAGGAGTAGATGAACTAATAGAAATAAACTCAAAAATGTAAAATAGTGCAAAATTATTACTATCTGATTTTATGTATTACTGTTTACAATTGACTACCCTATAATAGTTTTAAAAAAAATGCCAGGATAAGAAAATCTATTAATGTAAAGATATTAATGAAAAGATAAGCACATTAATATATCAGATATATTTAAATTTTAATTATTAATGTCTTGTTATATGTTTATTTAATTTTTTTTTTTCAGGGATGAAATCTATTGTCAAATCTGTAAACAGTTAACAAACAATCCTAATAAAAGTTCTCATGCTCGAGGATGGATACTGCTATCTTTGTGTGTGGGATGTTTTGCCCCTTCAGACAAAGTAAGTATATGAGAGAGAGAGAGAAGGGAAACTCCTATAGAAGTAATTTGGACAAGTTGGAAACAGGTCCCTTTCTGCCATTAGATCAAACTCAGTGGTAAAATAAAAAAAAGAACTATAACTCTGATCTGAACAGATTTGTCCAGCTCAGAGTTACTTATTTTATTTTTTATCAAGTTTATGTTGTTGTTAACATGTACAATACTAGAAAATTGTCTGTTTTTATTAAAATAGGTAATGACAGACAAATCTCTAAAAATAGCAACATAGCTTTTAGTAAGTTATATTTTCACCTAAGCAGTTTTTTTTGTCCATTCCAGTGTATATGCCTAGCTCTCATATACTAACAGCCATAAGTTGCCTGGAAGAGGTTGAGAGGTTGCTTGGCATTTTATTGGAATATCTCAGTATATTAAAAATAAAATATGTGGCTGCATAACAAGCCAATGTAGCCTTAACAATGCTGTTAAGCCTATAAAAATGTGATTAATAAAATTATTGTTCACTCAATGCACCTTGTAAGCTATCATATACCAGACACAGTGTTGTTCTCAGCTTCATATTATGGTACTGTTCATGGCTGCACAGTACCATAATATGCTGTGTTCAGTTTAGCTTATAGACTGTTTATGTACACTTTATGGATTGTTAATTTACACTTTATGGATTGTTAATGTACATTTTATGGATTGTTAATATACACTCTGTCATTTGATGTTTTTAACTAAGAATATCACATGGTGCAGATTGCTTTTAACTTAAGAGCAACCAAGTAAATCAGCAAGTGATAGTGACTCAAATAAAGTTAAATGTCAAGGGAAAAAAAGCTTCACAGTAAAATAAAATTGGATACCCTTAGAAGATTAAATTTGAGAGAGAGTGGAAAGTTGATTGTGTCAGATGTTTGATTTAATGGCAGCCACTGTTAGAACCCTAATCAAGAACAAGGAAAAAATGTTGAAATGGGGCAGTGTAGCAACTCCTTTAATTGCTATGAAGTTATTATTTTTTTTTAAATCAGTTAGCTGAAGGAATTATTAATTTGTCTATAAAAGACAACACACATTTGCAGTTGCCTTGCATTCTATTATAATTCAAGAGAAGGCAGCGAATTTGAATAAAATAAAGATTAAAAAAAATTTGCTTAAGGGACCCATTGCTGAACTTTTCACTACTAATAAACACTTTAATTGGTTGCATATTGTTATATAGGGAGAAATGCATTAGCATTAGTTGAGGCATATGATGCAAGCCTATAGAGCATCAGTGAAAAAAAAAAAAAAACCCCTTCCCATTTCACCCATCCAATCACCCCAAATGTTTATGTAGTTCAGCCTTAAATTTATTTAAGCTATCAACTTCCACAACAACAGATGGAAGTCTGTTCCAGCAATCAACTACCCGCTGGCTAAAGGCAAACTTCCGCACATCTACTCTACAACTGTCTTTCCTCAATTTGAATCTATGTCCCCTCAGGTTCTTAATCTGAGCAAGCAGAAGTAGCCCATCAGCATTGAGCCTGCTCAAACCATTCAAAGACTTGTACACCTCAATCAGATCACCTCCCAGGTGCCTAGTCTCCAGATGCTGCACTTACAGAATTTAAGCCTTTCTTCATAAGAGCACCCCCTTTGTTCCTCTCACCAATCTTGTTGCCCTTCTCTGTATTTGTTCTAGCAACTCTACATCCTTCCTAAAATGAGGCCTAAAATGATGCAGTAGTCAAGGAAATAGTTACATTAATTTTATGGTTAAAGCTCTACCACTATCCCAGATTCAGTTAATACTTTATTTGGGATCAATTTAGAGCACCAGCTGGCAGACAGATGCACGAAACAAAATACAATATAATGCACTGACATCCCTGTTACAGTATGTTATAGTATGAGGACACAAGTATAGGTGACTAAGCCAGTAGCTGTCCTCTGTAACAGTATAATGAGCTCACCACTTAGTATTCATTTGAAAAGCTCTGGGTTTTCATTTCTCCCAGAGATAGGAGGAATTCTTAAAGGCCTCTTCAATTAGGGCTGTAATTAGCCAGCCAATCTCAAATAGAGGAAGTAGGGATTTCAGTTTTCACATGAAAATCAGTCCAAGAACACACACTAATATAGATGGTCTAATAAAGCATATGAACTGATGCACTATGGCCAAAGTAATCAATTAACAATCAGGAAAGTAAATGCAAAATACAAGACAGCATAAAACCTGGGGGTGGGAGAATCCATTTAAATAACTAGGGGCTGCAACCCAAGTTATTTACATGGATTCTGTGTTTTTACTATTGGATCAGTTTCATTTTTTGTGTTATTACATTAATATTCAAAAGCATTAATGTTGTGTTGCACATCATTTTCATTCTTCTTTCCTCAGAACCCCAATATCTTTAAAAGCAATAATATATACATGCACAAATTAAATAAAAAAAAAAAAAAAAAACAATAAAAAAAAAAAATTTTTTAAATTGTGGAGTCTCTCAAACCTCTTCCAGGGTCCCAGGGCTCTTCAGAATACTGGTTAAAAACCATTGTTCTATGTGAACTGCTTCTTTTTACAGTGAATTTAAGTCTTGTTTGCATGGATAAAGTGTAGTTTATTGTTAAAAATAAAACGTTTTTTTTTTTGTTTTTTTTTTTTGTGCGTGTGTTTGTATAGTGATAAGTGTATAGTCATGTCAGTTTAATGGCTTAATCATTGGAACCTTTTTGGAAATGTCAGGTTTGAGTCCAATCATAAACAGCCTTTTCACTTAGGTTTGAATTAGTTTGGCTGAAGTGGAGGAGCAGTTTTTCCTGTGATTTATTGTAGGATTTTTTATTCCTATATACAAAGGTGTAGTGGCAAGTCATTCATATAGCTTCTATAAATTCTCAGTGTTATGGACTTCTCTTTGTGAAAAATACTTAACAATCTGCAGTGTATTGCTAAAAATAAAACAACTTCCTTTATGTTATTAATTTATATTTAATAGATATCTGGTGCATAAAATGCCAGACAGATATCTGTTAAGTTAGTTAAGAAAATCATGAAGAAGAAGAAAATGAAGTTAAGAAAATCACCACCGAAAAATATTACCCACGCATCCCGTGTGGCGGGAACTGTGCAGGTGTATTTCAGCCACCCCTCATGGGCGCAAACTATCCTGCAAAATGGAGTAGACATCGGTCTTCATCACCTAGAAGCGGCGCCAATTGCCTTAGCACCAACGAAAGTCACAATTTCAAACGTCCCACCTGAAATCCCTCATCACTTTCTGAGAGGGATTTTATCCAAATACGGATCAGTTACCGGGAAAATACGCACACTCTCTGCAGCAACCACGAAACCGGAATTTTCGCATATAAAAAGCTTCCGCAGGCAAGCACTTATGCACTTCGCCAACAATGACGCAGCAAACATCCCAAAACTCATCAACACCGATCTAAACGGAATAACTTACACCTTCTATACCTCCATTTCCTCACAATGTTTCTTCTGCCACGAAGAGGGTCACATCAGGAAAAACTGCCCACATATCTCTAACTCTTCTGAAAGTAATACCGAAATTCAGGCGGCACCAACCTGGGTCAGGCCAGATGCACAAAGCGAGCTGACTGTTGGAGAAAATGGGGATGCTGAAGAAACTGTCAAACAGTCTGAGATGCTCCCCACAACAAACTCTTTAGAAAAAGAAAATTCAAAAACCACAGAAGACCAGGACGCAATCTCTTCAGGAGACCGAAGAGTTTTATCTCAAAAGCAACCCCCAAGGCAGACCACGTCCAAAGCCACAAAACAGAAGAAGACAACGCACACGGCGGCAGGAAAAGAGCAAACCGCAAACAAAAACAACAGGGGCGACGAAAATAAATACAGAACACCACAGAAGATAAACGGCCAGATCTCAAATAAGTCCATCATACCACCAAGTATGGAAATAAATAAACAGCTACAAACTACTGACGATCCAAATGAAGAAGAACCCGAATTTCTGGGCACTGAAGAAGAGACCAACTGTGATTCTCACTATTCAAGTGCTTCAGAGGACGAGGAAACCGATTTTCCCTACACTAAAGGTCCTTTAACTGTGGAGAAACTACGATCCTTTCTACGGGAAGTACGCGGCTCGCCACAGAAGCTGGTGACAGCTCTGAAGTTCACCTCTAACATACCCGAGCTGATCTCACAACTTACGGGTCTGCGTTCCAAACTAAAAGGAAAGAAAGACAGAGCAGATGTGAATAGATCCAAACGCCTGTACTACTTGATTAACGGGCTTGAACAGCAATATCATCAATCAGGATGTTAACCGCCCCAAAACTTGCAAAACCCTTATCTTTATCCCTGCAGATAATGCTGACTCTTAGCATGCTATCACTTAATGCAAGAGGATGCTCCTCTGCATCGCGCAATAAGCTGATCCTTCACCAGGTCCAACGACATCATGCCGACCTACTCTTCCTACAAGAAACAAATATTAAAACAGACACAAGGCCATCCTTGAAATGGGCAGATTGGCCATATGTATTTCATCATTCTCCAACACAACAACATCATGGGGCAGGAGTGAGTATCGGCCTTCATCAAAGGTCAGCCTGCAAGCTCAATGTGATAGCAGAGATCGCTGGCTACGCAATTTACGCCCTCCTGGATACACCCCAGAAGGAAACCCTGCACCTTTTTAACATCTACATGCCACAGCAGGACAGACTCGCTATCCAAATAACCAACTTCATACAAAGCCACCTCTCTACCATAGATCAAGAACATATCATTCTTGCTGGCGACTTCAACTGCACTCTTGACCCAAAAATGGACAGAGCACGATGCACTGAGCACCGCACAACATTAATCAATAACCTGCAAGCCTTGATAAACAACAATGAATTGGTCGACGTATTTAGACACCAGCACCCAGAAGAAAAGTCCTACACCTGGAGATCAGCAAATACAGCATCAGCAAGACTACCTTACCAAGCCCGACTGGACAGATACTACATCCCAAAACACACCATCCCCCTGGTCAGAAGCATCACACATTTGCCGTCTTATATCTCAGATCACTCCTTTATCAAATTACAGCTCTCTTTCTCACCCAATCACTACAAAAGTAGAGGTGCTTATTGGATGTTCAACAATAGCCTTCTTCAAGACAAGGAATACATCTCTAAGCTGCAAGACCTGATATCCAACCTTGCCCAATCCAAAGACAGATTGGAGCCCATGAACACGTGGTGGCCTAGATTTAAAAGTAAACTGAAATCATTCTCCCAAACCTACAGCCAACAGAAAAGTCAACAAAAGCGTAATAACCTCTATCAACTTGAGCAAAGGCTGAAAAATCTCCCATCTGAAAGTCAGACCTACCAGTCAACACTACAAGCCATACAAACCCACTTAGAACACTCTGCAAAAGGCGCCCTGCTCCGATTAAGATACACCCACATAAATCTATCTGATGCCCCGACCAAATACTTTTTCTCATTAGAAAGCAGACATCAGAAATCAACCACCATCACTGCCATTCAGCTGCAAAACGGAAACATCACTGAAGACCCAGAAGAAATCTTCTCTGAAGTAACAAGATTTTATAGAGAAATTTACAGTTCTCAAGAAACCTCTACAAAGGCAACGGAGGAAATCCTTTCAGGACTTAAAAAAATCTCCCATACGGCCCATTGCAGCATGGAGAAACAAATCACCCTACAAGAACTAACAGCAGCATGCAAAGCCCTTTCCAAAAATAAATCACCAGGTCTGGACGGACTGACTTCTGAATTCTTCCAAACGTTTTGGGATCAACTCGGAATGCTACTCTTTGAAATGCTTGAAGAAGCTCAGTTCCATGGACTACCAGCTTCGGTCACCACCTCTGTCGCTCGACTGATTCCCAAGAAAGGAAATCGCGCCAATCTACAAAACTGGCGCCCGATTTCCTTAATGAACACGGACTGTAAAATCATTTCCAAAGCCATCGCCAATAGATTAAAAGCCACGCTCCCTGATATCATCGATCACCAACAAACATATTCTGTACCTGGAAGATCGATTCACGACAATCTACATCTGATCCGAGACCTCCTCTCCACTGCAAACAGCCAAAGAGAATTCCTAGCACTAATTAGCCTTGACCCGGAAAAGGCATTCGACAGCGTTGAACACAGCTACCTATTTCAAACCTTGAAAGCCTTTGGATATGGACCTTACATCATCGGAACAATCCATCTGCTATATAAGGAAGCCAAATTCTGCCTGAAACTCAACAACCAGCTCACCTGCCACTTTCCGTATTCCAGAGGGATAAAACAAGGCTGCCCACTCTCTGGACAACTCTATGCAATTGCCATAGAACCATTCCTTAATAAAATTGCCACCAGTATACAATCCCGACGAACGCTGCTACCAGAACCCCACCTAAATATAACCTACTCAGCATACGCAGATGACGTCACAATTGCAATACGACACGAGAGTGAATTTGAAGTCATTCAAAAGGCTCATGATCTTTATGCTCAAGCATCAGGCGCAAAACTCAACCACTGTAAGACCAGCGGCCTGTGGGCTGGCAACTGGAAAACTAGAACCGACTCCCCCATCCAAGGCACATGGTCCAGCGAGGGACAGAAATACCTAGGTGTGTACCTCGGCAATACCCTCCTTTTCTCCCAGAAGAACTGGCCCGAATTGCTGAGTCATTTCAACAAAGTACTCGGAAGATGGAGAAGCGTGTGCGCCACATCTTCGCTGAGAGGGAGAGTGCTTGTGGTCAATCATATGGCGGCAAGCGTTCTCTGGCACACCTTCAAAATTCTCACTCCACCTGCTGACTTCCTCCACCAAATCCAGGCATCTATCCGAAGCTTCCTTTGGAACAAAACCAACTGGATGTCCTGCTCCAAACTTAGCCAACCACTTACTCACGGGGGTCAAGGGTTGGTCTCATTAGACGACAAAATCACAGCATTCCGGATCACCTTTCTTCTTAAGACGCTGCAAACAAAATACGCACAATCCAACACTACGGATAAACTACTAGCCACAGCCACTAGAGGACTATCCCTTTCAACAATATTGAGAATGGACATGGCACCAGTACCACTCAAACTACCGCCGTTTTATAAAGACGCACTATACCGCTGGAAAAAGCTAAACCTTCACCATAATCTTGAGAGAACATCCCTTTCCGGAATACTTTCAGAACCGCTCTTCTACAATAAAAGAATAATAGACCCTGCAAATGATGATATTCTCTTCTTCCCTACGTGGAACTGGGCAGGAATAAGAACCATAGGCGACCTCCTGACACCAAGCCTTGAATGGAAAGGATCAGAAGATTTGCCCATTAAAACCATTAATGCAAAGCAGCAACACATACATCTAAAATCAGCGATCACACAAGCTCTTCCAGACATCACTACAACTAAAGGGATTGGAAATGTCACTGGATCCTCGCTTACACCAACCTTCGTCATCACATCACCAGAAGACACGGTACCTCTGTCTCCTGCACCCTCCAAAAAAGTCTATCAGCTAATCATGTCTCGCCATGCAACCACGATTTTCCAGTCATCCACCTGCCAAGCTGTCCCTGCACCCCTCTCCACTCACCACAAGCCACCATCAAACTTTCAGTGGAACCTTCCGTACAGGACGAAATGTTCCAAATCGGACGCAGACATCCAGTGGAGACTGTGGCACAACATCCTTCCCACCCCAGTCAAGCTACAAATCTTCGGCTTACGCTCCTCAAACTACTGCCTCTTCTGCGCCACCCCAGGTACCCTGGAACACATATACCTGGCATGCCCTGTGAACAAGGAACTCGTCAAATACGCTTTGGATGCAGCAAAGCTTGCCTGCAACCACGCCCACACTCCGGAGGACTACTGGTACCTACTTCACTCTGAGCAGACAGCACACACCACCTGCAACTTCCTATTCATTGCGGCCAAGGCCGTCATTTACAGCTTCTACTTGAAGCACACAAGAAGCAGTGATGACGTGCCACCTGTCGACACATCGGCGCAACATCTGAAGTGGAGCCTACGGAGGAAGTTGCAGAGCAGACTCCTACTCGAATTCCACTGCAAAAGACCAGAAACTGTGGATCATCTTAACAGCGAATGGAACAGTGGCGGTCACCTCTTCACCATCACTGAACAGTCCATCACCTTCAACGTGTGACACTTAACAGGAGAACGACCCAACCCCAAGAAACTGTTTTTTTCTTATTTCCTGAAATTAAAATTTTGAAACCTTTGTATTTCTTTCTAAAAAGTTTTTCTTTATCTTTCCTTTTTGCTTTGTACATAGAATGTAAATACAGTAGTTGTTGTTGTTGAAAATGTATCTACTGTTCACGTTTTAATAAAAAAAAAAAAAAATAAGAAAATCATGAATGCTGCTAGTAACAGTTTTTTTTTTTTTTTTTAAATATGCAAATAATTTGTGAAAATGTTAGTATGCCTCATTTGTTAAAGTGAATTATCCTCTGGACTTCAGAATAATCCATAATTTTAAGTCTTGTTTTCTTGTGGTAATCATTGTAGAAAATTCTGATATGTCTCCCTTCAGTTTTTTTTTTTTTTTTTTTTTGTTTGTTTTAATGGAGAAGAGCTCATTTCACCCTGGGCAAACTTAAAAGTTATCTCCACTAAAACCATAAATTCAACATTCTCAATTCTGATGTAGGCTCATTTATGACATATTTGGGAAAGATTTGCTGTTAATTCATATTGCAGACTGAGGAAATACTCTACAAAAGATTTTTCCTACTCTGGTTTATTTTTAGTTAGTCTTAGGCCAAGGTGCAAGATTTGTATTTCTGAAAACTTAAGTTTTTCTTCCTACTTGTATGTAATATATTAGCTTGGAATACAAGACAGTTGACATTACATGATCTTAGTTGCTTTGCTGCTTACCTTAAACAACCCATCCTTTCCTTTGTGAGGAAATCTTCAAATAACAATGTGCAAAAAATTTGAACTTCATCTTGCTTTAAAATGAAAAAAAGTTAATTCTAGTAAATTTCAAATGCGCTAATTCCAAATATGAGATTAAAATTTTTTCACCACCCACTATTTTATCAAGAAGTGAAATTAAACTATGTACATATTAATAAAATAATAAAATTAATAATTATGATAACTTAATTTTCATTTAAAAATTGGTCCTTGATGCCTTCTGCTTATAGTTGGAATTTGAATTATAGTTGGAATTGCTGCTTCTCAGTTTCTTTAAAAATAGAATTCCAGCATACCGGAATTCTATTTTTCTTAGTATCATTTTTCCCATAAATAAATATTTTGATGGCAACTTTCTCCATGCTCATTACTGATAATACTTCAGTCTGTTAGAAAAACTCCAAGTGTAAGGTGGAGAAAATAGCTCTGCATTGACATGTTGCACCCCATTACTTTAACAGCCTGTGCTATGCCTTCTGTAAATTCAATATGTGATTCAAATCTTTTAGCTGTCAGCTTTAACTGCCTAAGAAATTAACAGTAACAAATTTAAAAGCTTTTCATGATGCTTTTTTTTCAATATCATTTAAGATACTGTCAAAGTTGTTATGCTCCATAACTGTCTGGATTTCTGGGCCAATAAAAATACCATCTTTTATCTTTGCATCACTGCCTTGGAAATTGTTCCTTAAAGAAATTCTTTGTCATCATTATTTATAGCCTTGAAGAAAGTTTTAATCAAGTCCAGTTTTATGTAACCCGAAACAAGGGAACCTTTTCTGGCTTGACAAGGGGCTAGTGAAAACCACTTTTCTTTCCTGGTAATGAATTCTGAATTCTGTCTAATGGGCCATTTTTTAATGATGTAATGTTAAGGGATTTTAATGATGTAACGTTTTTATGCTACTCACATAAAAATCAGAAATACTTTGTAAGGCTGCATCCCTAGAAGAAGTGCTGAAACATTTTAGGTCACAAGTTGTCCCATCCATATTTATTTATTTTAGTGAATTCTCTTTAGAAGCACAGTGACTGAATATGCATTTTTATGTATATACATATATTCCAGTAGCTTTTTGTCTCCAGTATAATCTAATAATTATTTTTCTGTCCTTTCCAGTATATTCAATGATTTTTTATTTATTTTGTGTTGGTACCACTTGCCAAACAGACAGGTGGTGCCAATGGCAGGTCCATGCATACATATTCCATGCATATTCTGCCAATAGCAGGTCCATGCATACATATTCCATGCATATTCTGCCAATAGTAGGTCCATGCATACATGCAACTACTTCTCCATAAACCCTATCCTCAGTAGCCCTCCTCTTCATCTCCCCATATCACCCATCCCTTCTCAATTCATTTATCATAGTTTTCTTCAATTTCCTCTGGGGCTTTTCCTTTCAACCTTTCCCTGCATTACATCCTTCATTAATCCCTTATTTCACAATGCATGTCCAATTCAATTTCTCTCCCATCCTCTAATGATTTCGGTCAAATGTCTCTTCTTACCCACCCCTCTCAAAACCTCATTTCTCATTTTATCAACCTGTCTTATCTTGTCCATCCCTCTTGATAGCCACATCTCAAATATTTATAATCTTCTAATATCTTCTATTCTCAATGACCATGTCTCTGCCCCATAAAACACCACACTCCATACTAGATATTGTACCAATCTTTTCCTTAAACCATTCTTAATCTCTCATACAATATTCTTCTTTGTTTCTGAGAATCTTTTTATCCATTGCGGTTCTTATTTCTCTGCTGCCCTTTGCTTCTTCTACCATTATTCTTCCCAACTACCCACATTTATTCACCTTTTCTATTCTCTCTGTCCCCCCCCCCACTTATTTCAATGTTTAACTTATATTTTTCTCTTCCCCTCTCATAACTTTTGTTTTAATATTTATTCTCATTGCAAACCTATCACAATTTTCCTTTAACCTATTAACCAATTTCTGTAATTCTTCTTTAGGATCTGCCCATTGCCATACTGTCTGCAAATCTAACATTGTCAATAATTCCCCCCCCCTCCCCATCAATCATTCCATATATCCATATTTCCATAATCAAATGCTTCTCTAACCATTTGTTTTGCATATATATTAAATAAAGTTAGGGGAAACAACACCCCATCTCTCATTTAAACCCATCTTTACATTTTCAGTGTAACCTTTTCCTACCCTTACTATTATTTTTTTTGTCTCCAGTATAATCTCCTAATAATTTTTCTGTCCTTCCAATCGACTCCTATCTTTTCCGTTATATTTAGCAATTTAACCCAGTCTTCCCAATCAAAGGCCTTCTCCAAATCTATAAAACATTTATCTCTATTCATTTCCAGATGTCTTTCTGTTAACATTTTCCTCATGCTTATTGCATATCTTGTTTCTTCCCCCCCTCTCATCCTGAACCAAACTGTCCTTCTCTCACATTTTCTCCATCCTGTTTAATATTCTTAGCATTATTTTTGCCACATATGGTATCAAACTTATAGTTCTAAAATCCTTACATTTCACTGCAGTGGCTATTCTTTTCCATAACATAATTTTGTTAATGCTCTTAAGCCCACTTTCCCTAGCAAACTTATAAACTCCACTGGAATTCCATCAGTACATACTTCCTTATTTCCCTTCATTTCCTTTAATGCTGCAATTACCTTTTACTCTAATATGATTTGCCTCAAGCTTGATCCACTATTTCTATATTGTCAAAATCATTCTCTTCTTTTGCTTGTTTGACCTATATAACTTCCCTCTGACTCCTCCCTTTTTTCTTCATACTCATATTCCTTACTCTCCTGTGCATTAAATCATATTGTCCAACTTTCCAATACTTATAATTCACTACAAAACCCATCCCATCATTCCTTCCTTGCTTTATGTGTTACTTGCAAATTGTTAGATGGATTTGTATTTTCAACATGCAGAGGTACTCTGCAAAAAACATACACAAAAAAAAGTTATGAATTATGTGAGCAGGTGCACTGTTTTGCTGCGCACCAATATATTTTTGGAAAAATAAAAATAGGGAAGAAATAGTTTTAAATGGTGCACTTTATAATTTTCTTTGATATTCTGACACTATATTGGATAATAAGAATCACTAATATCTTTAGTAATTGCAGCCTTATTATTCATAAAACTTCTCTTGACTAGTGGCATTCATTCTACTATCTCTGTGTCAGTAATGTAAAGTTTCATATGCTTGAAACTTCAAATATAAATTTAAAAAAAAAAAAAAATATATATATATATATATATATATATATATATATATATATATATATATATATATGTGTGTGTGTGTGTGTGTGTGTGTGTACTATGCATACATACATATATATAATAAATTCACAGCCTAGAAAGTGAGGACAAAGGCAGAAACATTATATATAATATATTTAGTAAAATAATACGAGGAGTTTACCTCAATATATTATGTAGAACACTTCCGTATGATACCCTCCAGAAATTAAAACGGAAAAACCAAAAGAATCGACAACTTACCGGTACATTAGAGTAAAATATAAATAATTAAATAATCAATTTAACATAATTCAAATCAATTTAAAACAATTAAAAATCAAATTAACGCAATTAAAAGAATCTAACGAAAATATTCAAAACGATTTTCCTTCCTCAGTAGTTTCCTTCCAGTAGTAAACAATTGATACACACAATTATGGAAGGAAAATCATTTTGAATATTTTCGTTAGATTCTTTTAATTGCGTTAATTTGATTTTTAATTGTTTTAAATTGATTTGAATTGTGTTAAATTGATTATTTAATTATTTATATTTTACTCTAATGTACCAATAAGTTGTCGATTTTTTTCTGTTTTTCTGTTTTAATTTCTGGAGGGTATCATATGGAAGTGTTCTACGTACTATATTGAGGTAAACTCCTCTTATTATTTTACTAATATTATTATCAACGTAGAACATATTGAGTATTACACCTCTGATTCATACTATATAATATATTTATAAAATTCTATATAGATTAGTTTAAAAAGAAGTCAGGCTAGAAGTATTGAAATTTTTCACTATATTAATTTTTGTTATTTTTTTAATAATTTTTGAAATTATATTTTTACTAAATTAAAGACTTTTTTTTTTTTTTTTTTTCAGTTTGTGAAGTATCTCTTGAATTTTATTCGTGAAGGCCCTCCTGGCTATGCCCCATACTGTGAGGACCGTCTGAGGAGAACGTTTATGAATGGCACTCGTGGGCAACCTCCATCTTGGCTGGAACTTCAAGCAACAAAATCAAAAAAGCCACTCATGTTGCCAATCACTTTTATGGATGGTAATACAAAAACTTTATTAGCAGACTCGGCTACCACAGCCAGAGAACTCTGTGCACAGTTGTCTGATAAAATTGGGCTGAAAGACCAGTTTGGATTTTCTCTTTATATAGCTCTGTTTGATAAGGTAATTTAGAATATAAATAATGCCTAACTTCATTTTTTAGTGGAACCTTTATTTCTTTATGATAAAATAAATTTACATAAATTTTCTAGTTCTGTGAATTTACATAAAATTTCCAGCTCTATAAATTTACATAAAGTTTCTGGTTCTATAAATTTATGTAAACTTTCTAGTTCTATAAATTTATGTAAACTTTGTAATTCTATGAGATTAGATTGCAAGCTGTTTCAACATTTAATAACCTATTGTTTAACATAAAATCTTATCTCAAGCCTGCTACTATCCTTTCTTAATTTAAATATTAAGTTGGTGCCATATAATTTCTCAATCCACAAAACTAGTCTTGTTCTGTAGCAATATTAACCTGTAGCAATAATTCCAATAACTAACCTCCATTTTTTTCCACCAAATTCACACTGTATTCAGACCTGTATACAGTGCTCAAGGTTGAGCTTGACCAATATGTATATAATCAAATGAATGACCCTTTTCTTCTTATTGGAAAAATTAGATGTTATTTTGTGGCCCGCCTTCACAGTTATGAGTTACAGGTTTGTAATTAACTGTCTTCGTAAACATGTTGGATTATGCAGTTAATTGTGCATTTCTCAAAATGCTTTGTTATATTATGCTTGATTCAGTGACATATTTTAAAAAATATAAATTGGATAAAAATCTATTAGCCATATTGGCTTTTTTTTTCATAGCTTGCTATGCTAGTTCAGAATGCTATTCAGTATGAAATTTTCTATGTCCATGGACATAAAATTTTTTTAACATCTCTTTCCTTTTTCTGACAAGATGATAGGAATAAAAACATTTGTAATAAAGATGCTCTCAAGGTTGTAGTGTCAGGAAATACATAAATAAATCAAGATAGTTCATATAAATTTAAACAAATTCAAGGATATATTTTAATTTGCTTATAGAAAACTAACTTTTTGTTTTCAGGTATCATCATTAGGAAGTGGAGGGGAGCATGTAATGGATGCTATTTCTCAATGTGAACAGTATGCTAAAGAACAAGGAGCTCAAGAAAGGAATGCCCCATGGAGGTTATTTTTTAGGAAGGAAATTTTTGCTCCATGGCATGACCCCACAGAGGACCAAGTAGCAACAAATCTTATTTTCCAGCAAGTTGTACGAGGAGTAAAGTTTGGAGAATATCGTTGTGACAAAGTATGTATATATTGTAGAAGATAAATAAGTGATGTGCATTTTTTCTTGTTTTTTTCTTGCACAATAACAGTAATTTAAAAATAGAGTGAATACAAACACCTATATTACAATTAATAGTCTTTCATTTTGAGTATTTGGAGCATATCTAATATGACTAGATGTATTAATCTACATAATAATTTGCTTATGTCCCTCTCTGTGGAATGCTTTTTGAACATGAATAACTTAAAGAACTAAACAAGATTTTGACCTGATTCTTTTGCAATAGATTTTATTTAGCAGAAAAATTGAGGGGAAAAAAACAAATTGCAGTAAAATTTTCCAACTGATTTTCAAAATTTCCCTTATTTTTTTAGAGTTTTGTACCGGAACTGTTGAGCAACAGTTTTACTGCAGTTTTGGCTAAATATTTGCCGTGGATACAATAGAATAATTTTAATTTTGTAATTTTGGCTGTGCAGTAATTGCAATTTTTTTAAAGGATGATATAGTTACACATGTAAAAAAATTATCAAATTGCATTTTTTTAAATATATTTTATTACATGAGTCCACTGACACCGTAGATAGCAGTGAATGGAGCTGAGGGAGAGGTTTTTGTAATTATTTCGATATTAATCTCTATTTCTTCTTTAAAACAGTTTTAGCAAAATATTTGCCACAAGTACACTAGTGATTTAATTAAATGAGAAATTAATTAAATTAGTAGATAGTATATTTTGCAATGGAAAATTATAATTTAACAAACTCTGAGTGTCATTCTGGGATAATTTCTGAATGTTATTTTAAGTGGATACAAACATTTTAATAAAATGTTATTTTATTTTATGTAAACCCCAAACACGAGAGGTATTCGAACCTATAGTACTTAGTACCATGCTTGGGTTAGGGGTTGAGAAGACGAAAGAAGATATTTGTTGACATTGGACTTGAACTTCTGTAGACTGTAATTTTCAGGAAATACGTGTGAAGGAAGGTTGTTCCAGAAAATGGCAGTTGAATGAATAAACAAGGAAGATAAAAAGTTGGTTCTGTCAGTTTGAAGTTGGACAGTAAATGGATGTTGGCTGGTGGTAGTACGTGTTTGGACTGTTTCGAAAGAGAGAGCGGGAATTATAGAAGCCAATTCAGAAGAACAGTGCCCATGGAAGTATCTGTAAATGAGGCATGAAACAGAAACAGTACGTCTATGAGACAGCAAGTGGAGAGACTCTGTTAGAGATGAATCATTAATTAACCTAACTGCCCTCTTCTGAATGGAATCAAGACGCCTGAGAGAGGTTTTGGGGGCACCACCCAAGATGTGGGAACAATATTCCATGGCAGGGCGGATCTGCGATTTATTCAGCTCATGCTGTATAAATCGCAGCTGTATAAATTGCGATTTATACAGAGTTTGGAAGAAAAGTAATGCCGAGAGCGAAAGAGAAAACCAAGTTTTTTAGATGCAGAGGAAGCAATATTTGTAATGTGCTTGTGCCAAGAGAGATTAGAAGTCAAGGTAATCCCCAAAAGAGATATATCGTTTTGCATAGAAATCAGAGTGTCACTAAAGATAAGCATAGGAGCAGAAGAATCCTTTTAGCGAGATATAAGTCAAGACTGAGTTTTAGAAGGGTTGAAATCAACTAAGTTGTTTTTGCTCCACTGGAGAATTACCTGAAGATCAGCATTTAAGGAATTGGTAGCAGATTTTTGAGAAGTTGAAGCTGATTGAGCAGGGCAAGGTTTCTCAAAATGGAAAGTGGAATGCAATGTGTTATCATCGGCAAAACTGTGGATAGGATTTCCAGTCAATGGAAGAAGGTCATTAATATAAAAGAGGAAAAGAACTGAACCTTGGGGGACACCACCATTAGTGGAGAAGTTAGAAGACAGAGAGCCATCTAACATCACCCTCAATGAGCAATCAGAGAGAAAACTGGATAACCAATTACTAAAAACAGTTGGCAAACCATAAGATGGAAGCTTGTTTAGAAGACCTTTATGCCAAACACGATCGAAAGCCTTTGAGATGTCAAGAGCAACTACTTGTGTTTCACTGAACCTTTCCATTGAATTAGTCCATAAATGGGTAACATAAGCCAGAATATCACCAGTGGATCAACACTGGCGATCGTTAATCAGACGGAAGGTTTCTAGGTAGTTTAAGAGTTGGCGGTTAATGGATTTCTCCATTACTTTAGAAAGAGTAGAAGTAATTGCAATGGGATGATAATTGGATGGGAGGGATTTGTCACCGTTTTTAGGAACTGGCTGGATATGAGCAAATTTCCAAGCAGAAGGAAAAACACCTTTGGAATAAGAAAGTGAAAAAAGGCAGCAAAGAATAGGAGTAAGTTCAGGAGCACAGGTTTTGAGAACAAGTGGAGAAATACTGTCGGGACCTGGAGCTTTCTTAGCATCAAGATTCGTCAAACTCCTTCTAATATCCTTTTGGCAGAAGACCACAGAAATCGGAGAAATGGAGCGTGTTGGGAATGGTGGGAAGTGTTTTACCAAGATCATTAATACATGAGTTGGAAGAAAAATGGGATGCTAGCAGGTCAGCTTTATCCTTGGCTGAAGTGACAACAGAACCATCTGGTTTGGACAGAGGTGGGAGCAGAGATGGTCAAAAATTGTGGCCAATAGCTTTGGCAAGAGACCAGAATGCTCGGCTACCATTAGGGCAAGAAGCAAGTTTTCTACTCTTAGGTTGGCGCCTCCTTAGCCTGGTGGGAAGGAGCAGCAGTGCGTAGCACATGCGTCTAGATTAGACTGGGGTTTGAGCCCATGACTACCAAATATGGAGGATGCGGAAAGGTCAGAGGAATGACCACCGCATATCCTCGGAGCAATATGGCCTTAGTTGCTAATGCTCCTAAAAACCAAATAACAACAACAATCTACTCTTAGCCTGTCAAACTCTAGTTTGGACTGATTAATAACTGCTTTACAATTGTTGCGAGCTTTGGTGTAGGCAGAAAATGAAACTGAAGAATTAGAAACAAGCCAATTAAAATATGCAACATTCTTCTCTTGAACAGCCTTAGCACAGTTATTGAAAAATCAAGGTTTAGATAAAGGACAAGATTTTAAAGTGGAGTGTGGAATAAAGGATTCCATTCCTGCAAGAATAATTTCACTGACACAATCTGAGCATCAGATGTCAAATTGACATCAGAAGTTTTGAAACAGTAATCTGACCAAGGAAAAGAAGAAAAGAAATCTCGCAGGTCATCCCATTTTGCATTCTTGTAATGCCAAACAACACAAGTTTGGGAATAGCCATGAGATAAAGGCTCCATTGGAGAAGAGACAATCACCAAGTTGTGATCTGAGGTGCCTAAAGGACCACTTACTTCGACCGTGTACTTAGAAGGGTTGTTTGTGAGAAAAAGATCAAGCGTGTTGGCTGTATGATTAGGATTGTCCGGTATTCTTGTAGGTAAATAAACAATCTGTGCAAGGTCATTAGTAATAGCAAAAGCCTCAGCATCTCGACCAGCTGGGTCTGTGTGACTAGAAAACGGAAGCCAGCTGGAGTTGTGAACATTAAAATCTCCAAGGAAAATTATCTCACTATTAGGAAAGTTGGACTGGAGAAAGTCAAGTTGCAAAGAGAGGAAGTCAAAGAGCTCCAAGTGATTAGTGGAGTTGGGAGAATGGTAGAGACAACAGATGAATTTGACACAATGAGGTAGAGAGAGAGATTTTAAGCCAGAGAAGATCAAAGAGAGGAGATTCCAAATTGCCAAGTCTCTGACAGGGAATATCAGAATGCACATATGCACAAGTACCACCTTTGAGGCAAAAGGAATCATATAGCGAATAATTTGGGCATCTGAGATGAGCAGTAGTTGAATCAACCCATAACTGAGATTCTTTGAGAAAAAGTACATCGGGTTTGGCAGAGAGCAATGGAAACGGACATCGTTGAGATTAGAATTGAGACCACATATATTTGTGAAATGAATTAGGAAGTGCTTGGGAAGTTTAGATCTTTTCGCAGATAAGCTTTCTCTATTAGTTTGACAATTCATGGTGTATTCAATAGTAAGAAAAAGTGGGTGGGACATGCTGTATGAAGTAATGAAATTTTTGAATATGGTGTAAACATGGTAAGAATATACCCAGATCCTTGACATAATGTGGTCTCAACAATGCTCCCTGCACACACACACACACACTACTCGGACTCCCTCTAGTCACTATCTGGCAGAGTAGAGGTAGCAAGATTATACAGTAGCTGATCCAGAAGCCTCCTAGAGAGTTACTAATAGGTTCGGTCCCGTGTACTAACTAGCGGCTGGCCTGCGAACACCATTTTAGAGCTGTACCCTCGAAAAGTGGATTACTGATGTAGTTTGTTACATGTCTGCCATTTGAATTCCTTCACTGATGGGAGAAACCTTTTCTATACATTTTCAAATGGGGCTTTGGTTTTATATCTCAAAAAAAAAAAGAAGACAAACTGATCTTTAGGATGTACAGAGCTGGTTGAAGGTGGGTGCAATGGGTAGGGAACCCACTGCCAAATTTTGGAGAGACAAAACAAGATTTTTTTCCCTATACTATGATTTTTATAGGAAAAAAATTTTTATAGGAGAGGCAAAATATGATTTTTGTTCCTATAGAGGGAAAAAAAAAAGATGATTTGTACACTAATGTCTCCTGTTTTCCATTATGTGAGGTCTTAAAGTCTGCACAACTTGAGCTGTGTTAAGACAAAGATGTGTTAGTGGAGAGAATACTCAGAGTTTACTTGACTGTAATCTTTTAGTTAACAATAGGATTATATTTTAATATAATCTCAGGCCTTTCCTATATTTTAATCTCAGGAGGTTATAAAGGCCTGAGATTATATTTTGTTAGCTATTGTTAACTAAAAGATTACAGTCAAGTAAACTTTGAGTATTCTCTCCACTAACACATCTTTATCTTAACACAATTCAAGTTGTGCAGACTTTAAGACCTCACATAATGGAAAACAGGAGACATTAGTGTACAAATCATCTTTCTTTTTTTCCTTATCTCATCTCATATTTATTAACTATATAATTCTGTATGGCAACCTTGTAAATAAAATGTTTTGGTTAGGGTTTTGTTTTTTTTTTTTTTTTTTTTTTTTGGTAGTTGTTGGTTCATCGGCTTCTGTGGCCATAATGCACCTCCCAAGGTTTTGCAGTACTTTGATCCAAGCCCGAGGCGGAATTCGAACCTGCGACCTTTGGGTTGCCAGGCAGGCAGGCACTTTACCCACCTGGCTAGCCCGGTCGGCTTTGGTTAGGTGACTGATCACCAATGTGTATGCGTGTGCACACACACACACACACACACATACACACAGCAAAAGTTCATTGCACAGCAAATGAACTTTATGATGTTGTACATCTTGAAAAAAAAGTCCTGGAGATACAGCATGGCCAGCCCAACAACTAAGGGGCATTTGTTCTGTTATGTGTTTATAGCCCTGGCCCTGATTTTGGAAGAGTAACTACATTATAACAAGGATTCGAAAATGGTGTGGTTACAACCATCTCTATTTCAATTAATAATGCCTTTCATGTTGTGACTGGAACATACCCAGTATGACTGACAGTACTAATGTTACCTGTTTTATTCTTTGCATGCTAATCATATTTACTGCAATGGGACTAGGCCCTATGCATAAGAGCATAAATGTGCTATCCACTGTTATCCATATGCATGAAAGATGTAAAATTTTGTAAACTGCACAGTTTAGACAGCCCATGCCTAACCCACAATGGTTTGCAAGAAACCATTGTGGTTAGGCATGAGATATTCCACCACACCAGCTCATTCAGGAAGGAATAAGTCTCATTCTCCACTGTATAAATGGAATGATACCGTTAACCCTTTTCTGAATTGAGTTTCTAGAACATGTCAAGAGCAGGTCATGGGGTTTTGTCAATGATATACAGGAATTTTGCTAACAGGAAAAAAGGAGGTGATTATCCCTTTGTATAAGGCAATGGTCAGTTCACGCCTTGAGTACTGCATACAGGTCTGGAGGCCTCATTTTAGGATGGATATAGGTTTGCTTCAGCATGTACAGAGAAGGGCAACAAGATTGGTGAGGGGAATGAAGGGATCCTCTTACCAAGAGAGGCTTAAGTTCTGCAAATTGCAGTGGCTGGAGACTAGGCACCTGCGAGGTGATCTGATTGAGTTGTATAAGGCCTTGAATGGGTTGAGCACGCTGAATTCTGATGGGATTCTTCCACTTGCTCAGATTACAAACCTAAGGGGGTATAAATTCAAATTGAGGAACGAAAGTTGAATAGATGTGCAGAAATTTGCCTTTAGCCAGTGGGTGTTAATTGTTGGAACAAACTTCCATCCATCGTTGTGGAAATTGATAGCTTAAATAGAATTGGACAAACTTTTAGATGGAATGGTTGTGTGAATTTTTTTTTTTTTTTTGGCTGATGCTTTCTTGCGTCACATCCTCTATTACTATTACATGTTTAGGCCTCCAAGCAGGGAGTTTTTTGCTAGCAGCAGACTCTATGTAGAGTTTATTTGAAAAATTTTGAAAATCTCAGCAAACATTAGTGTCACTATATAATATGCTAATTTTATTACAATATAAAAATGGATTTATAAAATATATGTAAATCATTTTAAGAGATAATGACTTTAATTTCATTATGTATGTTTCTTGTGCTCTTTATGTCATATTAATATGCATTTTTTATTTATATTTTAATGTAGGAAGAAGATTTAGCAATGATAGCAGCACAGCAGTATTATATTGAACATGGGACTGAACTAGGTATCGACCGATTAATGGTACTGTTACCAAATTACATTCCAGACTATTGCCTGCAAGCTAGTGATAAGAGTCTAGAGAGATGGGGAAGCCTGGTTATAACTGCTTATAAGAAGGTGAATTTTTTTATCAATGCATTTATGCTATCTATACAAAAAAATTAAATTATTCAAAATACTCTAAGTAATTTCAATATTTTTAAGACATAAGGGATGTGCAATGAATTCTGCTGCTACATAATTTTCCAGGTGACACCTATCCATGATATACAAGTTATACAATAAATTCATTCTGACTACTTTATAGTATCATCATCATCACGCCGAATGAGTTTCAGGCAATGCACAATGAGATCAATTTAGAAAAAAGAAGAGATAGCTTTTATTTTCAAAATATATAAATAAGTTATATATTTATATAAATTATTATATAAATTATTATATAAGTTATATATAAATATTAAAAATGTTTAATATATTTATATAAGTGTATTTATATAAATATACTTATAAATATAAGTATATACTGATGCATTAAGATTATATTTAATTTATTGATGTGTAATATTTTAATAAAAGCTTGCATCAAAATTGTTTTAGATTATTTTAAGAGTATTAGTAGTGACAAAATGATGCAAGTTTATTCAGTTTCAGCCAAAAAAAAAAAAAAAAAACCCCTTCATTATAATAATTATTAGTCTGATCCTTCTTTAAATTTATTAAAACTATCTCCTTCCACAGTGCCAGAAGTTCTAACAATTGGTATTCTCTCCAGCTGAAAGCAAATATTTGCACATCTGTTCAACAACTGTCCTTTTCCAATTTAAATTGTGTGTTTCTGTGGGTCATCCAAGAAAGAGTAAGGATGTCCCCATTCATTTAAAGCCTTAAACACTTCAATCAAATCTCCTTATAGATGCTTAGTTTCCAGATGTGGCAATTTACAAAATTCAACCTTTTTTGGCAATTCAAGTCTTTCTCCCCTTTTGTGCTCCTGACTAATCTTGTTTTCTTCTCTGCACCCATTCCAACATATTTGCATCCTTCCTAAAATTATATTTCCTGACCTGTATGCAACACTCAAGTGCAGCCCGAGCATTGTCTTGTACTCCAGGATAATCACCTGCTTGTTCCTACAAGTAAAATCCTTTATATCAATGACTAAACACCCATAAGCTATCTGCCCTGCTCAAAGAACTTCATGTCAGTCTGTGCAGTTACTCCTAGGTCTTTTCATTCTCCATTACCTTGAGCATGGTACCACCTAACTGGTATGTTTCTATGGGATTACTGTGCAGTGCAGCTCCTTGCATCTTCTTCAGTGCAGCTTCTTCCAGTGCAGCTCCTTGCATCTATCAACATTAATCCTCAGTTGCCACATCAGCGCATCTTAATTTATTCAGTTCTTGTTGGAGTAACACACTCTGATTACTCTCATTAAGTTAGCCTGCCAACTTTTCTATCATCAGCAAACTTAGACAATAAATTTAATGTGCCTTCATCAATTTTTTTTTTTTTTTTTTTTTTTTTTAGGAAAAATATTCTCAGCATTATATATTTGTTAATAAATATTTAAAACAGTAAAGGACATGGCAGAGAACCCCGAGGGACTCCACTAATAACGTTAGTCCATGAAGAACAGTAGCCATTAACAACTACTCTATCTCATGCTATTCAACATCCCTTTGTCCACAGCAGTAACTTTCCCCCAATGCCATACTGCTCCAATTTGTACAGCATTCTTTCATGTGGAATAGTATCAAAAGGTTTGCTGAAATCCAACTATATCATGTTAAAATTATTTTTGCATCTAGTTTCTTTATGAAGATAATATTCAAAAAATATATTTAAAAAAAAATAAATCAACAATAGTAAATGAAAACTGTTTGAATCAAACAAAAAACTTTATACAGTAGAGCATCAGTTATCTGGAATAATTGATGTCAGACCTCTTCCGGATGGCCAAATTTTCCGGATAATTTTTCCGGTAAGATTAAATAAATTTAATTGTAAGGTAAGGTTAAATAAATTTAATCTTACCTTACAATTAAATTAAATAAGATTAATTAAATAAAAAAATATATAAACCAATCTCGGAAAACAGAAACATCCATCCAGGCATTTTTATGATTTTTATACAAAACAGGGAAATTAGAAAATTTTTAAATGCTCTCAGTTTTTTCAACTTACTGATAACGAGCACATACAATCTGTACATCCTAGTGGCATTTGCACACATAGCAATTGTAACTCGCTCTTTTCTCATCTTAAAACTTGGTGCAGGCATTTCTCTTTTAGTGACTAGGGTTTTTATCAGTAATGCTTTTGGTAATAAGCCCGTCTCGTCAACATTATAAATATTATCTTTCTCATAATTTGCTATAACTGAAGCAAACTCACTTTTCAAAGGACACTGCTGCCGATTTATCTGCAGAAAGTTTCTCGCCATGAATATCTAGTTCACGTATACCGTGTCTCAGTTTAATAAAGTTTTTCAGCCAACCTGTGCTTGCCTTAAAATCTTCATTACCCATTAATTTTTGATTAAAATCCAATGCTTTTTCACACAACATTGGGCTAGTCACTGGTTCACCTAAACTTCACTCCAAAGAAAACAAAAAAGATAATTGAGTGCACTCTCTAAAGCGGCATTTTCCGATTTCGACATTTTTTTCCTTCTAGATCCTCCTTCACTATCCATAATCGACACAAATTCTGTTATAGCATTGAAATTTTTCTTGATGTCATAAATTGTTGAAGTCTCCACATTAAACTCTTTGGAGAGCTTTCCTAAATTTTCACCATTTCTGATTATATTAATAATTTCCGTTTTTTGTTGTAATGTTGAAACTACTCATTTTCTTTTCATTCACATTTTACCATAAAAAAATGAGAAAAATAATAAATCGCTCAGTTTTGGGCTGATATTATTCTTACCGAATCTGGAGCTAAACTAATCTGAAATTCACTCATGGTTTCCGAGAAAACCCTGTAGTCTGTGTGATATTTTTCTACAGCACATTTCTGAAGGTGACATAGAATTCTAGAGGTCAAAACCATAAAACAATAAAAACAATTTGCAGTTTTCGATTTATTGGGCTTTTTGTTTGTTGAAATCTGTTATAAACAGGTAGTAAACTCAATCTTTCGCTTATTATAATCAAAATTCAATTTGCAAACATGATCAGTATAACCAGAGCTTACTGTATTACCGTTAATAAAAAAACAGAAGAAAGATAAGGCTTTCAAATTATTCCCTATAACCGACTTCTGGATAACTGATGTTCTACTGTATTTGATTTATTTCTGTGTTTTTTTTTTTTTTTTTTTTTTTTTTTTTTTGCAAATAGTGGATACTTTTTAAAAAAACCCCACTAACAGTTTGCCCAGTCATCCCACATATAGAACAGATTTTTTATGCCCTGCTGATAAAAGTATTTTGGTTGCGATTGACACTACTGTTTTACACTTCCTTCACATCAGTGTCCACTGCGAAATTGATATTCTACTGTCATATATAGCATGCCCGGGTACTTCCGAGTGCAGCTTTTACATTCTCTAATTTACATCCTTTAACAACTTTAATAATCTTCTGAGCCTTTTCAGAATGTTTATGTACATTAAGTACCATTACATTTTTCTGACAATAACAGTTACGTGAATGATTAAGATCCTCTCACATCATCTGCAGAACTAACAAAGTCACTAGAGCAAACTTGTAGCCAATATATGTAAGCTAATATATTTTTAGGTAGCTAGATGACACCATAAGTCAGTTCATAAAAAAGGAAGTATTAATTGTACAGTAACAAACTGTAAAGATGCCGTCAATATTTAATTTTCTCAATTCATTTAACTCCTTAAACACTTCAGTGAGGTCTCTTTGCAGATGCCTGGTTTCCAGATGTTTCAGTTTACAAAATTCAAGTCTTTCTTGGTAAGACTCTTTTTACACCTCTGACTAATCTTGATGTTCTTCTCTGTGCCCATTCCAACTGATTCACATCCTCTTTAAAATGAGGCTTCCAGACCTGTATGGAGCACTGAAGATGAAGCCCAAACACATAGGCATTCTGCATGACTTCCATGATTAAATACCCTGGTTAATTTGATACTTTTGTTGAATATTAGCAGTTCTCAGATAATAAGATATTTGTCCATCATCTAAAGATGAAAATATATGAATAATTCATACAGTCATAAATACTTAGCTCCAAACAGCTATCACTCAATGCAGTCTGAACTTGGCTATACCTAAAGCTATGCTCTGAATGATATGTAGCATATTGATAAACATAATTCCAAGAATACAAGGTTCAAGTGAAGCACCAAATCAAAAATGATGAACATCAAGTTCAACCCAGGCTTGGAAATATGCCAAATAAATTATTGATGATGAAAATTTCTCAAATTAATAGCATAGCTTAATTTGCGGTACTCACCTTTTTATATAATCTGCAATTGACGTGTTGAGATAGGATAAAATGGTAGTTGAGTTTAAAAATTGGAATTAATATGGATATGTTTAAATTTTGGAAACAGAGTTTAAAATATGCTCAAGGAAATAGAAGTGCATGTTTTCAACCTTGGTTGTCAGGAATTAAAAGTTGAAATGATAAAGCTAGGAAAGGAGGACAAAGGAAAAAAGCAAGCTTCTGTCCTAAATCCTTGCATGGAGAGTAATTGTAGGCATAAAGGGAGATGATTTCCTGAAGCCTGATGGGGGCTTTTTGTTAATACCATCTTCAAAGGAGGGTGAATACGTGTCAAGGCCATCTTTTATAGCCTGAGCATGTTCCATTGCCATATTTCAAACCCGTGGTGGGGGGGGGGTTGTTGAGTGAAAATTTTCAGGGAAAATTTTCCTGCCTCACTGTATCACACTTACAGTTTGGGAATTTGGAAATTGGAGATGTTTTTTTTTGGTGGAAAAAAAAAAAAGAAAAAAAAAGGTGGGGTAGGAATGGGAAAGAAAGGGTTTCACTTAGAAATCTGGGTGCATGAATACCCATCTCCATTAGTAGAGGTCCTGGATTGGAATGGGGGGGTTTATGTTCTGTTGTTAAAGTTGAACTTATAGGATATTTGTTTTAGGTCCCATTCTTCAGAGATTATTATTGGTCTGTGTATGTTTATTGATCTGTTTGTTAATCTCATTGCTAGTGTCTTATATATTTTATAAGACACTAGCAAGACTGGTTTCTAACTTAAATTTTGTGTCCTGTTTGTCAATTATTATCTCGTTTTTGAAGGAAGGGTAATGTCCTGTGTCTAAGTGGTGAGCTACCAATTTGGAACTATTATTTTTTTCTGTTCGGTCTGTTTTTTCTTTGTTATTTGCGACTACTTTTAAACTGCTTTTATGTTTTTGGATTTTTTTGTATGTAGTGATGTTCTTGTGCTGCAATTACAATCCGGTGCACAGGGAATTGCATAAACCATGTTTATTTGTTGTTTGAAGTCTATTGTTTTTTTGTTGATAGCTGAGCTTTTTAGGTATGTCCATAGTTTCTTGGAGCTGCCAGAGGCTAGGTTTACTCCAGAATTTTTGAAGAATTTTTTCAATGGTTGTTGGTATGTTTCAATATATGGTGGGAGCCCTATCCACTGTTTTTTTAGCACTTCTCATTTTGGTTTTTTTTTACTGATTTTTTTCAGCTGTATTTAAGGCACCATTTATGAGCCATTTTGGGTAACTGTGATTGGAAAATCTGTTCTTAAGTGTTTCGATTTCCTGTTTGTGTTCATCCTCTATAGATAAATACCTGAAAGCATTGGAACTGGGCTATTAGGATTGATTTTTTGTGAGAGAGGGAGCCGTAGCTGTAAAAATGTAAATAATTCCCCTTATTTGTAGGTTTGTAGTATATTTTTGTGTTGATTTTGGTGGCATTTCTTGTTAATGTTAAATTTAGTTGTGAATTTTAGCCAATCATCTACATTATTCAACTCATGGAGGATGGTATTTATGGTGTCTGGTTTGCCTATAAGCAGACAATCATCTACATACCTTCGGTGCCTCCTTAGCCAGGTGGGAAGGAGCAGCAGTGCATAGCACACGCTTCTTGATTAGACCGGGGTTCGAGCCCGTCACCACCAAATACGGAGAATGCGGAAAGGTCAGGGAATGACCACCGCATATCCCGGAGCAATATGGCCTTAGTTGCTAATGCTCCTAAAAACCAAATAACAAATAACAAATAACAATCTACATACCTTCCATAAAATTTAAGGGATAAGGAAGAATACTTGTAAATGATGTGGTTTTCTATTTCCAGGAGGTAAAATTTGGAGAGATGTCCAAAAATCTCCTTCATTGGTGAAATAATTTGCTGATAACAGTATATTTAGTAAGATTGTTATATCCAAAATATCTAATTTTGTTCTGTTTTTAAGTGTGGGATCATTACATAACATGTCTTGAGGGTGTTTTTGAGGGTGTACGTTTGTTTATAGTGATTTTTTTGATTTTTTAGTGCCAGGGAGACACTAGCAATGAGATCAACAAACAGATCAATAAACATACATAGACCAATAATAATCTCTTAAGAATGGGACCTAAAACAAATATCCTATAAGTTCAACTTTAACAACAGAACATGAACCCCGGGGGCTCACATCTAGTGAGTATGGGCTTGGCAAACCCAGGGTCCTGAGCTGGATATCATCATTCTTCTCTTTCTTGGTGATTCCTTTCTACTTCTCTCTCTCTCTCTCAGGGGGTAACTTGGGAATTTTTTTTTTTTTTTTTTTTTTTGGCTGGTGCAGCATAAGCCTCAGGCTTTCTTGTACCATATGGCCATTAATAATAATAATAATAATAATAATAATAATAACATCCCCCCCCCAACCCAGGACCTTTACTAATGGGGACGGGTAGTCATGCACCCGGATTTCTGATTGAAACCCTTTCTTTCCCTTTCCTACACTCCCCCCCCCAAAAAAAAAACCCCATCTAGAATTTCCAAATTCCCAAACTATAAGTGTAATACGGTGAGGTAGAAAAATTTTCTCTCCACCCTACTTCACCTCCTTTTGACTACTCAACATCCTCCCCCCACCACCACCATGCTTTTGAAATATGGCAGTGGAACATGCTCGGGCTATAAAAGACTGTCTCGACACGTATTCACCCTCCTTTGAAGATGATATTAACAAAAAGCCCCATCATGCTTCAGGAAATCATCTCCCTTTATGCCTACAATTACTCCCCATGCAAGGATTTAGGGCAAAAGCTTGCTTTTTCCTTCGTCCTCCTTCCATATAATTGCAATTTCAATGCCTTCTAAATTACACCTCACCCAGATGCAGCCATTCCTGAAGAAAATCCCAGGTAAGAGTATTCATCTGCCTTAAAATAAAATATATAATATTCCTTTAAAATTTCCAAAAATAGCCTATACTACCCTTTTAAAAAAAAAAAAAAAAAAAAATCCAAAAAGTTTTTTTTTTTAAATCCATAATGAGATTGCAGATCCTCTACAAGGAAAAATTATAATAAATTATTAGCATTTGTCTGATTTTACGAAAATTAGTGGGTCTCAACTACTCAAATTGTCTGTCCAACTTGTCTAAAAAAGTTTTGAGACTTTAGGACCTCCACACACTGCCCATCAGTGGTATGGGCAGTATTTAAATATATAACGTACGTACTACTGAAAAACTTCATTAATATGTTGTATTTACATAGTTTTTCCAGTATGTCATTAATTGTTTTTAATTTTTATTTACTCTAGAGTTACTACTTTAGAGACAGAGTTCCTGTATTCAGAATTAAAGAAGACATTGTAGATTATGCCAAACTGAAGTGGCCTCTGTTATTTTCTCGATTTTATGAAGCCTTGCGTTCTTCTGGGCCTCACCTTCCTAAAAATGATGTCATAATTGCTATCAATTGGACTGGTGTATATGTTGTAGATGACCAGGAACAAGTTTTACTAGAATTGTCATTCCCAGAAATTACTTCAATTGCTAGCCAAAGGTTAGTATTTTATTATTTAAAAGAAATAATAAAATTATAATTTGTTTATACTAAATATGAAACCAGCTCACTTTGGATGTATAATGTAGCTAATTATCTTTGCAGTTTTATACTATCAAGCTTAGCACTTCTGACAAAATTTAGATATTCGAAATTTCAACTTGAATACAATGCTTGTTTCACCAGAACTCAGGCATTGCAATCTAGTCTTAATAAATCTAAGCACTTTTTTAAAATCTCCTCATCATTGTGACTTAAGTATCTGCACTGTAAATTATTTAAGGACAAAGGCCTCATGCTACGAGGTAGAATGATTAATATGTAGGTTAGTGCAAAAGTATCATTTTAACATAACCATGTACCAAAGTAGTTAAATTAATTAACTAAATTGGCATTGTTTTGGTTATATCTCATATTGTGAATGCCTTCACAATGAGTTGCCATGGTATTCGTGGTATAGATGATAAGCTTGATGATAAGCTTATCATGAAAAACTTGATGATAAGCTTAAGTAAATGAGATTTGACAAGCTTTTGATATTTAATAATAATAACAAATGTGCTTAATTATATGTTAAAATGATGCTTTTGCACTAACCTACATGTTAGTATCTGCATTGTTAAATGTGAACAGATTTCTTTCGTAAATTGTGCAAATACACAAAAATCAGAAAAACTTGATGATAAGCTTATGTAAATGAGATTTGACAAGCTTTTGATATTTAATAATAATAACAAATGTGCTTAATTAGTATTAGTAATGAGATGCAGTTATATTGCAGTCACAGCATGGATTTGTTAAGGGACAATCTTGTCTGACCAATCTGTTTAGATACTATGACTCTGTAACAAAGGTACTGGATGCAAAAAATAAATCTGACTTCATATACTTAGATTTCAGAAAAGCTTTTGATACTGTTCCACATGAAAGAGTGCTATACAAATTGGAGAAATATAGCCTTAAGGTTTTCAAATAAATGTGCTAAGGCTCTTCAAGAGAAGAACGTTGCATATTGTAATTGGCTTGTTTCCAATTCTTCAGTTTCATTTTCTGCCTATACCAAAGCTCACAACAATTGTAAAGCAGTTATTAATCAGTCCAAACTAGATTTTGAACAGGCTAAGAGTAGAAAACTTGCTTCTTGCCCTAATGGTAGCCGAGCATTCTGTTCTCTTGCCAAAGCTATTGGCCGCAACTTTTGCCTATCTCTGCCCCCACCTCTGTCAAAACCAGATGGTTCTGTTGTCACTTCAGGCAAGGATAAAGCTAACCTGCTAGCATCCCATTTTTCTTCCAACTCATGTATTAATGATCTTGGTAAAACACTTCCCACCATTCCCAGCACACTCCATTCAATGCATCTTGTGGTCTTCCTTCAAAAGGATGTCAGAAGGATTTTGATGAATCTCGATGCTAAGAAAGGTCCAGGTCCCGATGGTATTTCTCCACTTGTTCTCAAAACCTGTGCTCCTGAACTTACTCCTGGTGTTTGCCGCCTTTTTTCATTTTCTTATTCCAAAGGTGTTTTTCCTTCTGCTTGGAAATTTGCTCATATCCAGCCAGTTCCTAAAAAGGGTGACAAATCCCTCCTATCCAATTATTGTCCCATTGCAATTACTTCTACTCTTTCTAAAGTAATGGAGAAATCAATTAACCGCCAACTCTTAAACTACTTAGAAACCTTCCGTCTGATCAACGATCGCCAGTATGGATTCCATCAGTGTCGATCCACTGGTGATATTCTGGCTTATGTTACCCATTTATGGACAAATTCAATGGAAAAGTTCGGGAAAACACAAGCAGTTGCTCTTGACATCTCAAAGGCTTTCGATCGTGTTTGGCATAAAGGTCTTCTAAACAAGCTTCCATCTTATGGTTTGCCAACTGTTTTTTGTAATTGGTTATCCAGTTTTCTCTCCAATCGCTCACTGAGGGTGACGTTAGATGGCTCTCTGTCTTCTAACTTCTCCACTAATGCTAGTGTCCCCAAAGTTCAGTTCTTTTCCTCTTGTAGGCATCTCCCTAGCCAGGTGGGAAGGAGCAGCAGTGCATAGCACATGCTTCTTGATCAGATCGGGGTTCGAGCCCGTCACCACCAAATACGGAGGATGCGAAAAGGTCAAGGGAATGACCACCGCATATTCCCGGAGCAATATGGCCTTAGTTGCTAATGCTCCTAAAAAAAAAAAAAACAAATAACAAATTTTCCTCTTGTATGTTAATGACCTTCTTCCATTGACTGGAAATCCAATCCATAGTTTTGCTGATGACAGCACGTTGCATTCCACTTTCCATTTTGAAAAACCTCGCCCTGCTCAATCAGCTTCAACTTCTTGACTATCTGCTACCAATTCCTTAAATGCCAATCTCCAGGTAATTCTCCAGTGGAGCAAAGGCAACTTAGTTGATTTCAATCCTTCTAAAACTCAGTCTTGTTTTATATCTCGCAAAAAGGATTCTTCTGCTCCTATGCTTATCTTTGGTGACACTCCGATTTCTATGCAAAACGATATATCTCTTTTCGGGATTACCCTGACTTCTAATCTCTCTTGGCAAAAGCACATTACAAATATTGCTTCCTCTGCATGTAAAAACTTGGTTTTCTCTTTCGCTCTCGCTGTTACTTTTCTTCCAAACAGCTGTTCTCTCTTTACAAATCGCAAATCCACCCTACCATGGAATATTGTTCCTTCATCTGGGGTGGTGCCCCCAAAACCTCTCTCAGGTTTCTTGATTCCATTCAGAAGAGGACAGTTAGGTTAATTAATGATTCATCTCTAACAGAGTCTCTCCACTTCCTGTCTCATAGACGTACTGTTTCTGCTGCATGCCTCTTCTACAGATGTTTCCATGGGCACTGTTCTTGTGAATTGGCTTCTATAATTCCCGCTCTCTCTCTCTTTCAAAACAGTCCGAACACGTGCCGCCACCAGCCAGCATCGATTTACTGTCCAACTTCAAACTCGCAGAACCAACTTTTCATCTTCCTTGTTTATTCATTCAACTACCATTTTCTGGAACAACCTTCCTTCATATGTATGTCCTGAAAATTACAGTCTACAGAAGTTCAAGTCGACTGTCAACAAATATCTTCTTTCATCTTCTCAACCTCCAACCCAAGCATGGTACTAATTACTATAGGCTCTAATGCCTCTCGTGTTTGTGGTTTTCATAAAAAAAAAAAAAAAAAAAAAGTAGTGCTATGGATAAAGGGATGGTTGAGTGGGAATAGACAGAGCACTTGTCAGTGGGTTAATTCCACCTTTCCACCCCCTTCCCGGGTACATTTCTAGTCCCATTTTTGTTTTCAATATTTGTTAAACTTCCTTAAACTTGTTTTCAATATTTGTTAAACTTAATGAAAGCATACCAGGCTTAATGTCTAAGTTTGCAGATGATACAAAGGTTGGCAGGGTGGTTAATGACAGTAATCGGGGAATGCTATCAGCAAGATTTAAAAAAAATTAGGCAGATGAGTTGAGAAATAGCATTTGAAGTTTATCCTTGACAAATGCAAAGTATGGCATATGGGTAGTAGTAATCCCAGAATAACATACCAGTTACGTACCACAATGAAGGTACTGGAGAATGAAAAAAGACCTGGGGTAATTGTGCAGTTAATATGAAGTTCTGACTGAGAAGTGCAGATAGACTGCTAGGACTGAAAGTGTTATGCAGGAATTTTGTCAGCAGGGATAAGAAGATGATTACATCATTGTATAAGGCAATTATTAGGCCATATCTTGAATACAGGTCTGGAAACCTCATTTTAGGAAGAATGTGGATCTGCTGGAATGGGTGCAGAGAAGAGCAATGAGATTAGTGAGTGAACAAAAGAGTACTCTTACCAAGAAAGACTTCAGTTCTGCATGTTGCAGCATCTGGGAACCAGGCATCTGCGAGAAGATCTGATTGAAGTGTTTAAGACTTTGAATGGATTGAGTAAGTTAATGCTGATGGCATCCTTCATCTTGCTCAGACAACACACATGTGAGGGGACATAAATTTATATTGAGGAAAGAAGGCTGGAGGATGGATGTGCAGAAATTTCCTTTAGCAAGTGGTTAGTTGATTGTTGGAACAAACTTCCATCTACCATCTTCCATCTACCAAACTTCCTTAAAATTATTCAAAAACAGTCCTTGTTTTTATTCAAAAACAAGGACTGTTTTTGAATAATTTTAAGGAAGAACTAGACAAATTCTTAGAGGGGAAAACAGGTGATGTGAGAAATGTTGTCCAATCGCAATGTTTTTGCCACCAGTTTTGAGTTAGCTTGGGATTTCTGATTAGAAATGGATCCAGACTACTTAGCATTCTATTCTTCTTTCACTTTATACAGTCATTTTCTGTTTTCAACTACATTGAGATGTTTTACCCTCAGCTTGCCAGTCCACTTATACCTCTTCAGCACAGCTCTGAAATAGTCCATGAGCTGTTGTGGAGAAAATTTCAAATTTGGACATATGACATTTTTCCATGGTTGGTATGGCTTACAAGTTCTTTATTAAATTTTATCATATGCAACCTTTGTGATGATAAAATTAAAAAAAAAACTAATTTCACATTAATGACTAAAATTAATTTAAAAGACATTCTTCATTTTTGATAAGATTTTACCTCTCATTTTTTTCAACTGTAAGCACAAGTTTTTGGAAAAAAAATTTCACAAAAATTGCTGGAGAACTGTGTAACTGTGGAGGTGACATATGCCCTTTTTGTATTTAAGGGAGTGTGACTTTTTATGGAGAGTATTTAAATATGAAGTCTGTGCTCACAAATTTAAGACCATTATAGAACATATGGTAGTAATTGTTACTAAATTGCAAAATATCATTGGTGAATTTTTGTTTAATAAGTTGGGTTGTTTAGAATTGCACTGAAGCACCTAAGGCCACAAGGCATCAGTATATTATTTCTGTAAATTTTTTCCTGTTTATCCAGTTTCAAAATCTAAGTTTTGGCAGCAGCCCCTCACTGGAAAGTAAATAATTCAGCTACAGTAAAGTCAAAAAAACATTAAAAATTACTCCCACCACAATGAGAAATATTTTTGAACTTCAGCAAGTAGTTCACTTGCAGAAGAACTTCAGAAAATTGAACCCAGGCTTTTTCTACACAGTATTACACAGGGAACAGCTGCACTATTGGACAAACATTTAGAGGGGATTGTTTTGTAATTTTTTTTTTTTTTTTTTTGGCTGATGCTGCATAAGCTCATACACTTGCTTTCTTGCATCACATGCCACCACCACCACTACTACTACTACTATTATCAGAAGGTTGTTTATTCGATTACTGTATTTTTCAGTTAGTTAAAAATTTTTATGTACTCAAAAGGCTACTCTAATGAGGTAAAAATTGTACCCAGAGTGTTAAAAAATTGGTAAATATCACTGATATTATTAAATATTATTTATTTATTTAAAATTTGCAATTCAGATTCTTTAAAATTTGAATTTAAACTCATTTAAAATGTGTTTCTTTAACTTCTGGGTTATTTCTGCATATGTCCATTTAGCAAACATTGAATTATAAGATTTTTTATGAAAATCAAAATTATCTATAAAACTTACTAATAACAGGGAATCATTTAATTCATCAAAATTTTTAAAAATGCAAATGCCCAATAAAAGAAGCAATTTTGGCTATAGAGATAAGGAGATGCAGTGATTGAATGACAATAAACACATCAAAATAATTTTATTAGTAACAAGGACTGTTTTTGATTTTTTTATGTAATAATATAGATTGGTAGAATGCTCAATTATTTTTCTTTAAATCATTGTTGTAATAATAGAATTATTATTTTTTTTATATACTTGACCAACTTGGGATTATGATCATTTCCTATTAACCCTGGTTAGGGATTAGCAGAGCTTATTCTTGTACAGCAAGAATTTAGAAATTCTGTACTGGAATTACCTTACATGTTTTGTTTATTTTATATATTTTAACTTTTTAAAAAATTTTTTTCAAAGACATTATTTTAATTACTTTTTTAAATACCTGAAACCTACACATCTAATTTCACTTTAATATATTATCTGCTTAGAGGGAACAGGCCATTCTTGCAGAGCTTTAATCTGAGTACCATAAGAGGAGAAGAATTTGCTTTTCAGTCACCAAATTCTGAGGATATTCGAGAATTGGTAGAATTTTTCTTAGGAGGTTTGAAGAAACGCTCAAAATTTGTAATTTCTCTTCAGGATTATAAGGGTAAGGAAGAAGTGAGAGATTATATAAAAGAATGCTTATTTGAGATATAAAATGAAACATTAAGTAACATTATAAGAAAAATATTTAAAGTTTTAATTTGCAAATAAATTTCATTATAATTTAGTAAATAATTAATGCATGCAAATATTTATTGTAGTACTGATATGATATTTTGGTATATTACAATGAGTAGATAAAACAGAAAGAAAAACAAATACACAAATAAATACACATGAGACACAAAGAAAAAAAAAAAAAAAAATTCAAACTTGGAAGTATCAGTATCAGGTGACCAAAACAGTTTGTGTGGTATTCTCAGAGTTAATATTTTACAAATATTATGTACAAGCATTGTATATGGCAATTATTTATCAATGCACTTCAAAAGCATAAGACACATTGAGTCAGTTGATGCCCAGGAAGCATGAAATGCAGTTCATTAAAACAGTGAAAAATGATGGAGCTCTATCGTTGGTACAATTATATGGATACTAGATCATATGTATAGCGTAGCATAATTATATGGATAACAATAATATCGCTGCTCTATGGTTGGTACAATTTTTCAAGAATGGTTCCTTTGTACTATATTATATATATATTATTTTTTTTTCACCTGCTGTTATTTATTTAGGTTAACATTATGTTACCTTGGGCCACTGACTGCATATGGGTGTCCAGGGATCTTAAGTTAAACTAGAATAAAGTGAACAAACTGACATAGACACAAATATAAATTCAACATGTTTAATATAAAGGTTTGAGGCATGGATTTATACATTATTGCTATAGATAATAAAGATTAATTTCACAAACAAGTTGTCTATGACAAATACACCCTTTTCATATGCACGAATTCCAAGCTTTATAATAATTCCAATTCTCAGCAAGGAATAATACTAGTTCTCAGCATTTATCTAGAAATCAGATAAATTTTCCCCTTTTTTTATTACACTTGTTAATTGAGTCTTTTCTTAGCAGGAACACAGAGTGCCTTTTCCTTTAGTTCTTAAATTAAGGTTTAATTCCTCTTCTCAGGACAAAAACTAGACATAATATGAATAAAGTGTACTTACAGTACTTTTTCCCATTGCCAGGTTGGGCCAGTTCTGTTATCAAAGGACGATTTTTCCATTCTGGGGCTTGAAATTCAGGGGATCCCTTTCTTATGCATCCTCCTCCTTTTAGGACTATTAGACCATACTCAGGTGCTAGCAGACCATCTGGTTTTCATAACCTTTCGCATACACTTAACTATGGCTAGTCGAACATTGCTCAAAACCCTTTTAGCCTACTCTGCTCATACTCAGCTGATTTTCACTGATCCAAAACCCTTTTCGGCATACTCCCCAGTACACAACCTCTAGACACCACCACTACCACCCGAAAGACCAACAATTTTCTCACCTCACAATTCCTTATATACCAAATTATGTTCTCATTTCTCTTCCCCTTATTTTTGTCTAATCCCTGATTAATCCTTTTGCCCTTGATGATCTAAAACCCTTTCTGTCTGTTTCTCCATATAATTCCCCTGGTTCAGCCTTTTCAAGGAAATTGCTCTTGACCTTCTCTGAGTCAACACTCTCTTTCCTTTCTGGGAAATTTGCCCTGCTTTTAGGCACTTTCTTTAACAATTAATTACCCATTTCTATTTTATTCAAATTGTTTGCATATTTAAATAAATGTTTGCTGAATTCAGCTAAACTATATTTAGGTATAGCTTCCAAAATTTTATAAATATATATTTTTCTTTCATTACTGAGTAAGCCAGAGCTTACAAAGTCCATAAGATATCTGTGACCATTCAGAGAAGATACAGTAAGTAAATGCACAGCCCAAAAATTTAAATCAGATGATGAGTTACTTGATGTGCTCTGTGATTGATAATTGACTGTCATTGATTATGACAAACTGAAGGCCATCATTGAGTCAGATTTAATCCAGACACGCCAGGTACAGAAACTTTTAGTGAGTGATGAAACTGTTCATTTGCATTGACTGGAAAAAAATGTGTACAAACTGATCAAATGGGTTCCACATAAATTGACAGCTGACAATAAACTCCAGATTCTGGTTTTTGCTTGTCACCATTTTCATGTCTCAATAATAAGCATTTTTGGACCGGTTTTGACATATGACAAAAAATGGCTTATGTATAGCAACATCAAATGATCTCATCATTGATTATCATCCTGTGAACCTGTGCCATACATATTGAAGGTCCACCAGCACACAGCATTTTGCTGGGCAATTGTGGAATATGGTTGGTATCATCATGACAAACTTCTGCCCTTTGACTACAAGAGATCACAGGTAAAAATAATGTGTTTTTTGTTCATTTCTCTACAAATGGCTTAATTTTATCCTAAAAACCCTCACAAACTTTTTTTGGCTACCTGATAATTATTATTACAGTTTATTGAATACTGAATAGCATTTAAAAATATATTAATATATATTGTATATTATTATTAAAAATAATAAAATTTTAAAAATAATATATATATATATATATATATATATATATATTATTTTTAAAATATGATTATAAAATAAATTGTTTGTCTAGGTGATGGTCCTTCTTTCCTTACATTCAACCAGGGAGATTTAATTCTATTAGAAGAAGGCCATAATGGAGATTCTGTGATTGCAAACAATTGGGCTGCAGGCAACTGTGAAAGAACTGGAGAAAAGGGGGATTTTCCAACGGAATATGTTTATGTACTTCCTACTCTTGTTAAACCTCCAAAAAATATCCTAGATCTTTTTACTCAAGATGGGGCTGATCAAGGCAAAAGACTTTTCTCTTATGGGCAAACAAATGGTCCTGAGCCTCAAGATAGGCCACATACTTTGGAAGAATATGCAATAGATCATTTTAGGTATGTACATGTCTTGATTTTTTTTTTAGAAATATCATTTATTAGCTCCAAGGTAGTATTTAAATATTAAAAGGCAATTACAAATAATGTCTGAAATATCTGTCTACGATTCTAAAGGCAAGAAGAGAATGACTTGCTTATTAGCATTAGCATTAGTAGAGGCATATGATGGAAGAAAGCAAGCTTATGCAGCATCAGCCAAAACAAAACACTCCCATTTCACCCCTCCATTCATTCCAAATACCTGTCCATCTCAGCCATAAATTTATTTAGGCTATCAACTTCCACAACAAAAGATGGAAGTCTGTTCCACCAATCAACTACCTGCTGGCTAAAAGCAAACTTCCGCACATCTATCCTACAGCTGTCTTTCTTCAATTTGAATTTATGCCCTCTCAGGTGATTATTCTGAGCAAGAGGAAGAATGGCATCAGCATTGAGCATGCTCAAACCATTCAAGGCTTTATACACCTCAATCAGATCACCTCGCAGGTGCCTAGTTTACAGACACTGTAATCTGCAAAATTTAAGCCTTTCTTTGTAAGAGCAACCCTTCATTCCATTCACTAATCTTGTTGCCCTTCTCTGTACTCGTTCCAACAGCTCTACATCCTTCTTAAAATGAGGCCTCCAGACCTGTATACAGTACTCAAGGTGTGGCCTGACCATTGCCTTATACAATGGGATAATCACCTCCTTATCTCTGCTAGAAAAATTCCTGTATATCATTGACAAGACACCATGAGCTACTCTTGCAGACTGTCTCTCACTGCTCAGAAAACTTCATATCTGCCTGCACAATTACCCCCCAGGTCCTTTTCATTCTCTACCACTGTCAGTATAATACCACAGAGTTGATATGTTACTCTGTGGTTACTGCTTCCCATTTGTCATACATTTGTCATGTGATACATTTGTCAATGTTAAACTTCATTTGCCACCTCTCAGCCCATCTGCTTAACTTTTCTAGATCCTATTGCAGCAGTGTACTGTCATTAGTGTCATTAAAAACCCTGCCAACCTTCATGTCATCTGCAAACTTAGACATTTAGCCTGATATTCCATCATCAATATTATTTATAAATTCAAAAAACAACAATGGATCCAACACTGAACTCTGAGGGACTCCACTAATAACATTAGTCCATGAAGAGCAGTGTCCATTGATTACCACTCTCTTGTCTTCTTCCACTCAACCATACCTTTATCCATAGCAGCAATTTGCCTCCAATGCCACACTGCTCCAATTTGTGCAGCTGTTTTCCATGTGCAACAGTATCAAAAGCCTTTCTAAGATCTAAATATATGATATCAAAGTTATTCCCTGCATCCAGTGCCTTTGTGACCACATCATAGTATCCAATCAAATTGGTCAGACAAGACTTTCCCTTAACAAAACCATGCTCTGTTCGAGCTATAACTGAAGTCTTGTCTAGATGACCCTGCAGTGCCTACATTAATTTCCCTTTATGTTGCATTTGACATCTTCTTTTTTAAACAGTAAAAGAAAAGTTCTAATTTCCACAAAATAATTATAAATAAAAAATTAATGAATTTAATGTTGTTATATAAAATAAAAGTAGTGTGGAATTAAGCAGTCAGGTAGTATACATGAGACAATAATGACATGCATTTAAAAACATATAGCATAATGAGAAATCATTTGCACCAGCTTGTTTTATTGGTATTAGTTAGTATTGCACGGAGATTGACAAGCAAGAAGTGAGCAATTAAAATTTGTTTGAAACTGGGCAAAAGGGCCACACTATTTCAAGAAGCTTATTTTAACGTAGCTTTATTACATTCTTGTGTTTTTGCAGTGGAAGTGATTTGGTATTTAAGTAACAGTCCAGAATGCTCATAGATGACTTAACATAATCAAAAACAGTTGTTGAATTTTGACTGAGCATTTGAGAAAAAGAAAATTGTGTGCCAGGTGTCAGGCTATACGTAGTTCCACATATCCCTGACAAAAAAAAGGTTTAAATCTGTGATTTGTGCTGATTTTCTATAAACTTTACGTAATGACAACACCTTTATTATTTCCATTATTGCTGTAGATGAAATTTGGTGATACCAGACTAATACTGACTTAAACAATCCACTGTGAAGACCTCAATGGAAAGTGTGCTGTGAATGCCACAGCAAATAAGTCCTCAAAATTTGTATGGAAATAGAGGATTGAGTATGCTTCATGTATACACAAAAGAATTACATGAATAGCTACTGATCTGATTTAAAAGGGAAAAAAATCAGTTCTGGAACTTTTGGGCCATACCTTATATATATGTTTATTAGGGATGTCTCTTTAAATATAATTAACTAGAAGGTATATCTTCAACTGTATACAGCTATAAGTTTGTTATCTACCTTACCTAGGTCAGTGGGCACACTATGGCCATAGATGCTGATGTGCCAAATAAATCCCCAACCAACCAGCCAACCTAGATCAGCCTTCCCTACCTTTTGATACTGTTGCACATGACAGACTACTGTACAAATTGGAGCAGTATAGCATTAAGGACAAAATGCTGCTATGGATAAAGGGATGGTTGAGTGGGAGAAGACAGAGAGTGGTAATCAATGGACTCTGCTCTTCATGGACTAATGTTATTAATGGAGTACCCCAGGGTTCAATGTTGGGTCCATTGTTGTTTTCTGTATTTATTAATGATATTGATGAAGGTATATCAGGCTTAATGTTTAAGTTTTCAGATGATACAAAGGTTGGCAGGGTTGTTAATGACACTAATAACAGCATGCTACTGCAAGAGGATCTAGAAATGTTGAGCAGATGGGCTGAGAGGTGGCAACTGAAGTTTAAAATTGACAAATGTAAAGTACTGCATATGGGTAGCAGTAAACCCAGAGTAACATATCAACTGTGTGGTACTACACTGACAGTGGTAGAGAATGAAAAGGACCCGGGGGTAATAATGCAGCTATTCTGCAAGAGTAGCTCATGGCGTCTTGTCAATGATATACAGGAATTTTTCTAGCAGGGATAAGGAGGTGATTATCCCCTTGTATAAGGCAATGGCCAGGCCACACCTTGAGTACTGTATACAGGTCTGGAGGCCTCATTTTAGGAAAGATGTAGAGCTGCTGAAATAAGTACAGAGAAGGACAACATGATTAGTGAATATAACAAAGGGTTGCTCTTATGAAGAAAGGCTTAAGATTTGCAAATTACAGTGTCTGGAGACTAGGCACCTGCGAGGTGATCTGATTGAGGTGTATAAAGCCTTGAATGGTTTGAGAATGCTCAATGCTGACGGAATTCTTCCTCTTGCCCAGATTAATTGCCTGAGGGGACATAAATTCAAACTGAGGAAAGACAATTATAGAATAGATGTGCAGAAATTTGCCTTTAGCCAGTGTGTGGTTGATTGCTGGAACAAACTTCTGTCTGTCGTTGTATAAGTGACAGCTTAAATAAATTCAAAGCAGAACTAGACAAACATTTGGAGTGAATGGATGGGTGAAATGGGAAGGGGTTTTTTTTTTTTTTTTTTTTGCTGTTGCTGTATAAGCTGGCTTTCTTGCATCATATGCCTCTACTAATGCTAATGCTAAATAAAAAAAAAAATAATAATAATAAAAGGGCAGGGAAGACATTGTAAAGAAATTCCTTTCCCAAATGCATTTCAACCAAGTGCACTCTGAGCAGTGCAGACGGGCTGCAAGAGTATCTCATGGTGTATTGTCAATGATATATAGGAATTTTTCTATCAGGGATAAGGAGGTGATTATTCCCTTGTATAAGGCAATGGTCAGGCCACACATAGAGTACTGTATACAGGTCTGGAGGCCTCATTTCAAGAAGGATGTAGAGCTGCTGGAACGAGTACAGAGAAGGGCAACAAGATTGGTGAATGGAACAAAGGGGTGCTCTTACAAAGAAAGGCTTAAGTTTTGCAAATTACAGTGTCTGGAGACTAGGCACCAGCGAGGTGATCTGATAGAGGTGTATAAAGCCTTGAATGGTTTGAGCATGCTCAATGCTGATGGGATTATTCCTCTAGCTCAGAATAATCACCTGAGAGGGTATAAATTCAAATTGAGGAAAGACAGATGTAGGATAGATGTGTGGAAATTTGCCTTTAGCCAGTGGGTGATTGGTTGGTGGAACAGACTTCCATCCCTTGTCGTGGAAGTTGATAGCCTAAATAAGTTTAAGGCTCAGCTGGACAGGTATTTTGAACAAACAGAGGGGTGAAGTGGAAGTGGTTTTTTTTTTTGGCTGATGTTGCATAAGCTTGCTTTCTTGCATCAAATGCCTCTACTAATGCTAATGCTAATGTCAACTCTAAAACTCTTGAAAGTAGGACATAAAGAGAAAAGAAGAAAGACCAACTGAAAGATTAGGTAAGCTAAAATTACCACACGTGTTACAACCACTTTAAAACTGGCAATGCTTCTGGATTCTTTCCTCATTGGATCTGATGATGCAGTCAGGAAAGAATCACACCCAGTTAGATCCCATCAGAAAAGAATGATAGCTGGAACAACATATGCAGGGAAGAATATAATTTCTTCCCTGCATATGCTGTTCCAGCTTTTGCCCTTTCATCCTCAAAGTCCACCTGTAACATCCATCAGAAATGAGAATCCATGTATTTGATGGTATCATTTTAAAATACAATAATTCCTGAACAAACATGGCTCAGCACACTATGGAAACCATCTAGAAACTGCAGTGAGTGATGCTTAAGCATCCTGTGTATATCCTGGACTTATTGCTTTGCGATTTTTATGTGTTTAGAAGACCAAAATATGGTCTGGCAGGATGTCAGTTATAACATAAATGATAAAGTGGAGGAAGCCATCAAACAATGCTAACAGAACCAAAAAATTTTAATAAGTAGCTATGAAATATCTAGTATACAGATAGGATAAGTGTCTAAACTGTGCATAAAAATTAAGTGCTAGTTATTGGTAAAAAAAAATCTTGTTTTCACATGACTTTCCCTTTCTGCATGTTTGTTTACTCTAAAAGTGGAAGAGGGTAGTTTGAATAAATTTAAGGAAGAATTAGACAAATTATTAGAGAAGGTAGATGGGTGAGTTGGGTAGTGTTTTTTTTTTTTTTTTGGCTGATGCTGTATGAGTTTGTTTCCTTGTGTCACTTGCCAGTACTAATACTAAGAGATAAATTTTACAATATAAGATATGTAAAAAGTAAGTGTAGAATAATAATTAATGATTTGACATAATTAAGATACTACTGGTTTCTAGTTAGATTTTTTCACCTAGTTCAGAGATACAGCCATTCATTATTGGTCAATTAGTGTAGCCACTTATACTCTCATATGTTTTCCTTTCTTTTTCAGATGAGAATTAAATATACAGTTATTATTCATGTACTAAGTTTTGCTGTTATGAGTAAAAGTTTCATAGTATTATACTTACATGTTTTTATTAGAGCAGTCACAACTTATACTTGAAATTTTTTTTTTTTTTTTTGTCCTTACCCTTTTCCCATTATATATATGAAGTCAGCATTTTTACTGTTTTGGCATGAAATATTTACAGCCGGATGCCCTTCCTGACGCCAACCCTCACCCTTTATCCAGGCTGGGGATATGCAGTGGTCATTCCCTGACCTTCCGCATTCTCCGTATTTGGTGGTCATGGGCTCGAACCCTGGCCTAATCAAGAAGTGAGCTACACACTGCTGCTCCTGCCCACCTGGCCATGGAGGCGCCCCACAACTTATACTTGAAATATGCTCTAACTAATAACTTATAAAATACACATAAAACTGGTTCTTTTTGTATACAGAGTAATTTTAATGAAAAGATATAGAAAAAATGGATCCTTCTTATTCATTAGAATGAATAATTGAATTTCCTTTTATTCTCTGAATGCTTTTCAGGCTTCCACCAAAACGTACAATACCAAGAGCATTGACTTTATCATCAGCACGAAGAAAAGATGGTGACCAGTTATGGCGGCATTCTAAGGAGCCAATCAAACAGCCCTTACTGAAAAAGTTGCTGAATAAAGAAGAATTGAGTCAAGAAGCATGTTTTGCCTTTAATGATATCCTTTATAATGTGAAAATACATATAATTTTTCTTATACAATATTTTAGCATTTATTTTTAAAAATTTGGAAGCTTACATGGAACTTATTTGACAGTAACTATTCTATATTTCCAGTTTGGTAGTTTTTCCTTCTTCAACTGCTTTTCATTTGTTTCTTATAGCAACAGTTGTGATATGCTCATGCCACAAAAAAGCTAGAAGTCAGGGTTCTTCTTAGGAATCTGAGTATTATTAAAGTTGAGCATTTTGTGAAAAATAAGAGAGGACTAGGTTCTAGAAGGATTGAATTTACTAAGTTTCCTTCTCCCCACTAGAGAAACTGCATTTAAGGAACTGGTATGAATATTTGAGAAGTTATGGCTGTCTTGGCAAGGCAGAGTTTGTTGAACTATAAAGTGGAGTGTAGTATATTATCATCTGCAAAACTATAGATGAGATTTCCAACCATTGTAATGAATTTGCCACATATAGGAGGAAAACAGATTTGCCAAAAGAATACAAATTTTGAGATCTCAAACATTGAGAAGTTAGAAGACAAAAATCTCACCAGGCTAGTTACCTGTCTTTGGACCCTTTCAAGAAGCTTGATGTCTTTTTTTATGTGTGGTCTAACAATAGCCTTATATAATGGGATTATGACATCCTTATCTCTACTAATATTCGATAGCTCATCAATAGGACACCGTGTGCCTTCCTTGCAACCTGTCTACAATGCTCATAGAACTTCATGTCTGACAGTATCGTAACTCCCAAGCCCCTTTCTTCCACTATTGACTTTAGTTCAACTCCACCAATTGTATAAGTTATTTTGGGATTACTGTTTCCAGGTTTAAGACCTTGCACTTTGCTGGATTAAAGCATAGCTGCCACTTTTCTGACCATCCCTGAAGTCTATATAGGTAACTTTGAAGAAGCTCTGCTTGGCAGTGATCATTAACTACTCTACTAATCTTTACATCACGTGCTCAGTCCCTTCGTCGATGTCATTTAAGAAAATCAAAAACAACAGTCATGGAGGCTTAAATTCTAAGCTTTTTTCCTTTGGCCTTTCAAACTCTCCTAACTGTCATTGCAGTGCTCCAGAAACTGTGGAGCACCTGATCTTTGATGTATCTTACGTAGACCTTAGATATAGGTTACAATTGATTACAAATGTATATAACCAGAGTGATATGTTTCATTTTCTGGTAAATAGAGAAAATTACATGGCATAGTGGAGTTTGCTGATAAATTATTCAGCAGAAGGAAGTGTATTATGCATGGCAATCTCAATTTTACTGGATGTGTTAACCGTGTTCTGTAAGTATTGTAATTTCTGGAAATGCTGTCTACTTGAGTATATGTATCTAATGAAATTACTTTGATAAAATGTGTAAATCATGGAAATGTTTAACATATGTAAATATTTATACTGTTGGCTTTTGGATTCGAGATTGGAATCCTTGATGGGGTTTGGCTGATCAAGACATGTCTAAGCTGTGAACTGAATTTAGACCTGATTGTAAATAAGTTAAATAATAGACTTTACCTAGTAATGGTTCCTGACTGGATTTGGATGAAATTAATTGAACTTTTTTTGAAATTAATTGTTAGGGATTAGGGTTGGTTTTTTTTTTATATTATTACTAGGATGGCTGTTGATCCTGGTCTTTTCCAGATGATGTGTTGTCTTTCTGGGACTTGGTTCACTGGGCAGATGAGTTCATGTTTTCTTGTTGTAACTGAAGTGGGTTCCTGTTGCCAACTTATTGGGACTCTAATAGAAAGTGTATGTTTGACAATAAATATCAAATTTGTAGAATCTACAACTTGTTTTCAATAGGATATCATGACCATCAGCAATGTAAACCTAGTTGTGTTTAAAAGAACTGTTTGGGTGAATTGGTTCTGCCCCTGGTTGAACTTGATTTATCAGGGTGGAAATGTCTGTTGGCCAAGGACTTTTGGTTTTATAGTATATGTTATAAGTTTTCCATTTCGGTGGTGAACTGGCTGGATTGGAACTCTTACTGAATGTCCGATCTTGTGTTTTTCATAGTCATGGTTGTTATCCAGGTATTGGTGATAAAATTACTATCTCTATGACTTGTTGAATTACTTACTGGCAAGAGCTGGAGTTGTGTGTTTCTCCTAAAAGATTATTAATTATTAGTTGTCTAACAAACTAATATATTGAACTGAGTCTTTTTTTTTTTAAATGTAGGTGTGTGTGTGGACTCACTTGCACCTTGTCTGAATATTGAAAGTTGAGGGTTGAACTTCTCATAGTGTTTTGGGCCTCTGGTTTGGTGGCCCAATACTTATGTTGTTACTGCTTGGCAGGATAATCTCCTGGAATGTAGAGTTGGTGATTGACTGGCCCTTGATTGGCTGTAAAATATATATATGTTCTGGAAGTTATTGTGGTCTCCCTCTGAATTTGTAGGATAGACATTGTGGAATTAATATGTTGGCTAGTGATATGTCATTGATGTTTTTTTTTTTTTTTTTTTCCATAGTGATTTATAGTTGTATTATTTAGGTATATATTGTTTTCTGGATGTTTATTTATAAATAGTTAAATTATTGTAAATAACTGATTTTCTGTCCCTTACTATTGTTTGGGCCAATGTGCTTTGTAAATGGGAGATGTCCTTTTGGAAATTATTCTTGCTTTTGTGGAGAGACTTTAAATTGTCCTTGTTTCTTCTCCTGAGTTGGGAGGGGTTGGAATAATTTTGGTTGCAGAAATGTATTCTAATCTTGTTTTATTGTTTCTCACTGTACATGTGGATGGGTGTTGCTAACTCTTTGTTAGTATTGAATTGTAATGGGCTTCAAAACTTCACTTAGCTTTTGTCTAGACAGGATTTTTTTTGTTTCCTGCTTTCCTAAGTTAAGATTCAGGAAATAGAATTGGTTAGTTAATGTCTCCCCACTTTTGTTGTGGGATGGTCTAAAGCTAGAACCAATGTACATATTGTTGTTATAAGTTAGCATTAGTAAAGGCATATGATGCAAGGAAGCAAGCTTATACAGTATTACTCAAAAAAAAAAAAACACCCACCCCTTCTAATTTCACCCATCCACTCTCTCCAAATGTTTGTCTAGTTCTACCTTGAATCTATTTAAGCTATCAACTTCTACAACAACAGATGGAAGTTTGTTCCAGCAATCAACCACCTGCTGGCTAAAGGCAAACTTCCGCACATCTATAATACAACTGTCTTTCCTCGATTTGAATTTATGCCCTCTCAGGCAATTATTCTGAGCAAGAGGAAGAATCCCATCAGCATTGATCATGCTCAAACTGTTCAAGGCCTTATACAACTCAATCAAGTCATCTTGTCTGAAGTGCCTAGTTTCGAGACACTGTAACGTTCAAAACTTAAGCCTTTCTTCATAAGAGAAACCCTTTGTTCCATTCACTAATCTTGTTGCCCTCTCTGTACTCGTTCCAGCAGCTCTACATCCTTCTTAAAATGGGAGAAGTGGAAGAAGACAGAGTGATAATCAATGGACACTGCTTTTCATGGATTAATGTTATTAGTGGAGTCCCCAGGGTTCAGTGTTAGATCCATTGTTGTTTTCTGTATTTATTAATGATATTGATGATGGTATATCAGGCTAAAGCCTGATATACCATCATCAATATCATTAAGCAATTTGCCTCCAATCAAAAGCCTTCCTAAGATCCAAATATATGATATCAAAATTATTCCCTGCATCCAATTGGATACTATGATGTAACCACATCATAGTATTCAATCAAATTGGTCAGACAAGGCTTCCCCTTAACAAAACCATGCTGTGTCCGAGCCATAACTGAAGTCTTGTCCAGATGATCCTGCAGTGCTACTTTAACCAGTGTCTCCATTAATTTCCCTGGAACAGAAGTTAAACTAACAGGTTTGTAATTATTTGTGTCGCTTTTTGAATCCTCCTTTGTGAATTGCGGTCACATTTGCACATCTCCAATCCATGGGTACCTACCCTGAGTCTAAGGAAGCTCTCATAATTATGGCTAAGGGTTTGCTTACTTCCTTTGCTGCCTCCTTTAATATAACTGGATAGATCCTATCCACCCTAGGTGCCTTTCTTATGTTTAGCTTCAACAATTTCTCCTCCACTTTGCTTCCAGTTATTACAAAATCACTTAGCTCTCTGTTAGCATTTGATAAGCTTCTGGCATTCCTTGACTAACTCCTCATGTATGAATGTAGATGCAAAATACTCATTCAGTTTATCAGCTACCTGAACATGATCATCAATAGTCAACCATCTAAGTTAAGTGGACAATCTGATTCATCCCTTTCCTTCTAGAGTTTAGATAAGTAAAGAACTCTTTGCTCTTTTTCATCGCATCCTTTGCCAAAGATTTCTTGTAATTTGCCTTTGCCTGCCTAACCTACTTTGTGACTTGGTAACAAACCAGCTTATATCTATTATAGGTTTCCATGTCACCTGTTAATTTTTATGTATCCCATGTATTTTTCTTCTCTGCCATGTCTCATTAGTTCATCTGACATCCATTTAGGGCTAAACCTTGAACTATATTTTTTAGTTGGTATGAAAAGCCTAGTAGCTTCCAAGATTAATTCTTTGAATGCTTCCCATTTTGAATTTCTGTTGGTAACACATCAGTTGGTTATAGAATTTAAAACTATCTCAGACCACCGTAGTCACCTTTACGAAAGCAAAAACACTCCCCTTTATCCCTGATGGTAGTTACCTCTTTGAGTAAATCCCACTTCAGCACACTGTAATCACCGCCACCTAGTGGTTCCTTTATTTGCAGATTCTTAATGCATGAAGAATCACTACTGAAAATCAGATCAAGAGTATTACTCCCTCTAGTTGCCTCTCTAACATGCTGCTGTAGAAAACAATCATCCAATAAATCCACAAAAGTCTTGCTAGTGTGTGAGTGACCAACCCACAAATTCCAGTCAATATCTGGGAAATTAAAATTCCCCATTATAAGGCACTCTGATTTACTGGCCCACTCTATTTCTCTGTACAGTTGTTTATTATACTCATCAGAGTCATTAGACGTATAACACACTCCTCTCAATTTTGCTGTCCCTGTGCTTATGTTACACCAAACTGACTTGACACTGCTCTGTCCAACCCTGTCGACTGGCTATACTTCCTTGAATTTTGTGTTTCTTAACTAATAACATAACTCCTTCCTCCTCCTCCTTCCTTAACCTGCCTCTGCTTTCTGTACACATTGTACTCCCCAAATTCCAATTCTGCATTCCTTATATCTGTGTGACACCCTGATACCCCAACAGTATCTGTCTTTGATATTTTGACCAACACCTCAAATTCATGAAATTTATTTACCAAACTCCTAGCATTGGTGTACACACAAGTATACATGCACCTGTTCCTATTCTTAGCTGGCCTAACATAGCCCATGTATTTACTTCTTCCACAATGACTTTCAGCAGTCTCTGAAATCCTCTGCACCTTGTTTTCCAAGCTTCTGTCATTCCAATAGAAGCAATGCAAGAATCATTTTCACCTCTACCAGCAGCTACTGTTAATCTATTAATCCTTGTATCCCCCTCCAAGCTAGCAGTTTTTCACCACCTAACTCTGCCTCGATAGCATCAGCAAATATTCTTGCACCCTTTCTATTTAAGTATATCCCATCCCTGTAGAAGCAGTCTCTCCTATTAACAAGCACAGACCAGGCTGAGAAAAATTCTACCCCTTGAGCCTTGCACAATTTCTCCAAGTCCAAATTGATTGACAAGGCTCTCATCCTATACTCTCCTATCGTGTCTGGGCAGAATTGCAGACACTTTCAAATTCAATCTTAACTCATGGCTTTTTTTCAACATTGACCTGTACTTAGCATTAGCATTAGCATTAGTAGAGGCATTTGATGCAAGAAAGCAAGCTTATGCAGCATCAGCCAAAAAAAAAAAAAAAAAAAAAGTAACATAAATAAATAAAAATAACCACTTCCACTTCACCCCTCTGTTCGTTCGAAATACCTGTCCAGCTGAGCCTTAAACTTATTTAGGCTATCAACTTCCACGACAAGGGATGGAAGTCTGTTCCACCCACCAACCACCCGCTGGCTAAAGGCAAATTTCCGCACATCTATCCTACATCTGTCTTTCCTCAATTTGAATTTATGCCCTCTCAGGTGATTTTTCTGAGCTAGAGGAAGAATCCCATCAGCATTGAGCATGCTCAAACCATTCAAGGCTTTGTACACCTCTATCAGATCACCCCGCTGGTGCCTAGTTTCCAGACACTGTAATTTGCAAAACTTAAGCCTTTCTTCGTAAGAGAACCCCTTTGTCCCATTCACCAATCTAGTTGCCCTTCTCTGTACTCGTTCCAGCAGCTCTACATCCTTCCTGAAATGAGGCCTCCAGGCCTGTATACAGTACTCTAGGTGTGGCCTGACCATTGCCTTATACAAGGGAATAATCACCTCCTTATCCCTGCTAGAAAAATTCCTATATATCATTGACAATACACCATGAGCTACTCTTGCAGCTCGTCTGCACTGCTCAGAGAACTTCATATCTGCCTGCACCACCACCCCCAGGTCCCTTTCATTCTCTACCACTGTCAGTGTAGTACCACAGAGTTGATACGCTGCTCTGGGGTTGCTGTTTCCCATATGTAGTACTTTACATTTGTCAATGTTAAACTTCATTTGCCACCTCGAAGCCCATCTGCTCAACCTTTCCAAATCCTGTTGCAGCAGCATAGTGTCAGTAGTGTCCTTGACAACTCTGCCAACCTTCGTATCGTCTGCAAACTTGGACATTAAGCCTGATATACCATCATCAATATCATTTATAAATACAGAAAACAATAAAGGCCCCAATACTGAACCCTGAGGGACTCCACTAATAACATTAGTCCACGATGAGCAGTGTCCATTGATTACCACTCTCTGTCTTCTCCTCAACCACCCCTTTATCCATAGCAGCAACTTGCCTCCAATGCCACACTGCTCCAATTTGTGCAGCAGTCTTCCATGTGCAACAGTATCAAAAGCCTTTCTAAGATCCAAGTATATAATATCAAAGTTATTCCCTGCATCCAGTTCTTTTGTGACTGCATCATAGTATCCAATCAAATTGGTCAGGCAAGACTTCCCCTTAACAAAACCATGCTGTGTCCTAGCTATAACTGAAGTCTTGTCTAGATGATCCTGCAGTGCTTCTTTCACCAGTGCCTCCATTAATTTTCCGGGAACAGAAGTTAAACTCACAGGTCTATAATTACTTCTGTCAGCCTTTGATCCCCCTTTGTGAATTGGGGTCACATTTGCACATCTCCAGTCAATGGGTACCTCCCCTGAGTCCAAGGAAGCTCTCATAATTATGGCTAAGGGTTTGCTTACCTCCTTTGCTGCCTCCTTTAATATAACTGGATAGATCCCATCCACCCCAGGTGCCTTTCTTGTGTTTATCTTCAACAATTTCTCCTCCACTTTGCTCTCAGTTATTACAAGATTCTCTAGCTTACTGCTAGAATTGAATACACCTCTGGCATTCCCCTCGCTGAATAACTCCTCATGTGTGAATGTCGATGCAAAATATTCATTTAGTTTGTTAGCTACCCGAGCAGGGTCATCAACAGTTGACCCATCGATCTCAAGTGGACCAATCTGATTCATCCCCTTCCTTCTAGAGTTTACATAAGTAAAGAACTCTTTGCTGTTTTTCTTCGCATCCCTTGCCAAGGATCTCTCGTAATCTGCCTTCGCCTGCCTAACCTCCTTTGTAACTTGGTTACAGATCAACTTGTATCTATCATAGGCGTCCGTGTCACGTGTTAATTTGTATGTATCCCATGCATTTTTCTTCTCTGCCATATGCCTCATTAGTTCATCTGACAACCATTTAGGCCTAAACCTTGAACAATATTTCTTAGTTGGTATGTAAAGCCTAGTAGCTTCCACGATAAGTTCTTTGAATGCTTCCCATTTTGAATTTGCTGTTGGCAGTATCATCAGTTGATCCCACTGTATAGAATTTAAATACTGTCTCAGTCCATTGTAGTCGCCTTTACGAAAGCAATACCCCTTCCCTTTACCCCTAATGGTAGTTACCTCTTTGAGTAACTCCCACTTCAGCACACTGTGATCACTGCCACCAAGTGGTTCATTTATCTGCAGATTCTTAATGCATGAAGAATCACTACTGATAATCAAATCAAGAGTATTACTCCCTCTAGTTGCCTCCCGAACATGCTGATGTAGAAAACAATCATCCAATAAATCCACAAAAGCCTTGCTACTGTGTGAGTGACCAGCCCCCAAATTCCAGTCAATATCTGGGAAATTAAAATCCCCCATTATAAGACTCTCTGATTTACTGGCCCACTCTATTTCTCCGAACAGTTTCTTATTATACTCATCAGAGTCATTAGGCCTATAGCACACTCCTACTCTCAATTTTGATCTCCCAATGCTTATGTCACACCAAACTGACTCGACACTGCACTGTCCAGCGATGTCGACTGGCTTCACTTCCTTGGATTTTATGTGTTTTTTAACTAATAGCATAACCCCTCCTCCCTTCCTATCCTGTCTATCCTTTCTGTAGACATTGTACTCCCCAAATTCCAGTTCTGCATTTCTTATATCTGTGTGACACCACGTCTCTGAAATCCCCACAATATCTGCCTTTGATGTTTTGAGCAATACCTCAAATTCATCAAATTTATTTACTAAACTCCTAGCATTGGTGTACACACAAGTATGCATGCACCTGTTCTTTTTCTTAGCTACCCTAACACAACCCATGTGTTTACTTGTACCCCAATGATTCCCAGCAGTCTCTGAAATATCCTGCATCTTATTTTCCAGGCTGCGGCTCATTCCAATAGAAGCAGTGCAAGAATCACTTTCACCTCTGCCAGTGGCTACTGTTAATCTATTAGTCCTTGTATCCCCCCAATCTAGCAGTTTTCCGACCCACCTAACATTGCCTCGATAGCATCAGCAAACATTCTTGCACCCTTTCTATTTAAGTGTATCCCATCCCTGTAGAAGCAGTCTCTCCTGTTAACAAGTACAGACCAGGCTGAAAAAAATTCTACCCCTTGAGCCCTGCACAATCTTTCCAGGGCCGAATTGATTGACAGGGCTCTCATCATATACTCCCTCCTATCGTGTCTGGGCAGAATTGCAGACACTTTCAATTTCAACCCTAATTCACGGCTTTTTTTCATCAGTGACCTGTACTTGTCAAGTAATTCCGCCGGTCTCCTACTCTTAATGTCATTAGTGCCAACGTGTACAACTATATCACCTTTTGTGCCCTTAAAAGATGATATCCGCTCTACAACGTCATCAACTTTTGCCCCTGGCAGACATACCCTGGTCCTATTCCACCTATCCTTTTTACAAAGCATGTTTCCCGTTTCCCTGACAATAGAGTCACCAACAACTACTAGTTCCTTTGGGACCAGCGCATTCTGCCTTGGGGGTTGCCGCTGTGTTCCGCGATGACCAAGTGCAAGCTCTGGCATTGGTGTGGGCAGCTGAGAGCTTGATGGGCCCCTCACTTGTAATCCTTCGAGGGCATCCACCCTATCCTTCAAGCTCTCATATAGGCCCATAACAACGCTGAGTTGTCGCCTTATCTCCTTACACTCCTTGCATCGCACACACACATCCCCCCATGGCAGTATCATGTCCCATACTTGACTGCTCCGCAAACATCAAGCAAATAGTGCATCTTACAAGGCTGTGATTCAGAGGACAACTGCCCCCCTCAGTTCTCCCCTGGGCCACAGCATTCCCATTAGCTTGAGCCCTTTGCTTTGCTGCTCTGGTTTGAGTCATGATTTAGATTTACTTTCAATAAAATTTCAATTTCTGTACAAAATTAAATCCTAAACTTGTATCCAAACACAGTTATAACGCTATATTTATGTTTCAGTAACGAGTGTTATCTACGGAATATTTACGTTTCAGTAACGAGTGTTATCTACGAAATATTTACGTTTCAGTAACGAGTGTTATCTGCGAAATCCCTTTATATAACTTTCGTATCAAGTTATGTATTAATTATTTGTTTTTACTAATTATTTATGTTACGTAACCTAAGTGGTTATATGTATAATTAATTATGTTAAATAAAATTAATTATATTACGTTTGTAATCTAAGTCGTTATATGTATTTATTTAAACGTACAATTTAACTGCTAACGAAGTTCAACTAACGCTATCTAGTACGGTATATCGTATCACAAAGGCGGGAAAATTACGAACGGTTAGCGGAGTTGAAACACGTGGAAACCTTTACCGATACTTTTATGCAATTACAAGGCCGAGTAAAGAATAAATACACCAAATTAATCAGAAAATCACCAAATAATGTTATACTACTAAATTTAAATCAAAAGTTTTAGAAAAACAATAATTTCAAATCAATAAATAAGAAAAATCCACTTAGCGGCTTTGAAAACGACCGTCTCTAGTAGCCTCGTCAGCAGACTTCTTAAGTAATTCCACTGGTCTCCTACTCCTGATATCATTCGTGCCAATGTGTACAACAATATCACCTTTTGTGCACTTAAAAGATGATATCTGCTCTACAACGTCATCAACCTTTGCCTCTGGCAGACATAGCCTGGTCCTGTTACACCTATCCTTTTTGCACAATATATTCCCCATTTCCCTAACAATAGAGTCATCGACAACTACTAGTTCCTGTGGGACCAGCGCATTCTGCCTTGAATGTTGCCACTGTGTTGCATGATGTTCAATTGCAAGCTCTGGTGTTGATGTGGACAGCTGAGAGCTTGATGGGCCCTCAATTTAAATCCTTTGAGAGCATCTACCCTGTCCTTCAAGTTCTCATAAATAAAAAATAAATAAAGTGCAGCCATTATCAACCCACTGCAGGATGGAAGCCTCCTCAACAATTCATGTTGAGGGAAATGGACCATAATCTGCCATGCTGGTCCATTGCGGGTTGACAGATCGACTGTATTCAGCAGTCAGGGGCTTGAACCCTGGTATGCTTTGTGTATGCTGAGTTGGCACCTGATTTCATCAGGTGATATCTGCTCTACAACGTCATCAACCTTTGCCTCTGGCAGACATAGCCTGGTCCTGTTACACCTATCCTTTTTGCACAATATATTCCCCATTTCCCTAACAATAGAGTCATCAGGTGCCAACTCAGCATACACAAAGCATACACAAAGACCATTGACAATATCATGTCCAGTTCCTGATTTCTCCACAAATATCAAACAAGCAGTACATTTCAAAAGTCTGTGATTCAGAGGACAACTCCCCCCCCTCCCCTCAGTTCTCCCCTGAGCCACAGCACTCCCATTAGCTTGAGCTTTTTGCTTTGCTGCTCTGGTCTGAGTCATGATTTCGATTTATGGTTGACTGATATTTAGTCTATTGTTTACGGTTTACTGATATTTAGTCTTAAGTTTAGATTAAGTATTTGTTCTAGTCTTTCTTATATCTGTTGTCACTAGTCTTTCTTATATCTGTTGTACTTTCTTACTCTGTGTTACTCGTTCTTCTAGGGGAAGTCTTTTTATTCTTCCCCTATTTTCTATCTCTATTCCCCTTTCCTGCTCCCATACTTCTCATTCTATTATCCATTTCCTTTTCATAAAATACCTGAATACTTTGTATTATTTACTTGCTCTTCTCTTTCAGGGGATATCTATTTCCCTTTCCTCTTATCTTCTATCCAACTTTCCCTTTCCTTCCCTTCCAGTTCCCATAAAGATCTTATCTCCACTTCCTTTCCCTCAACACCTTGGGGCTCTCGGGCTTGCCTGATAGTCCCAGTAAGTGTTTCAATTTAAAAGCAGTCCCTGGCACACCTCCTTGTGGCCAAGGTTAGGAGTCAGAGGACAGGGAACCAGGTGTTCCATGCCCCTGGCTGTGAAGTCATCAGTTTCCGGCACTCAGCATAACAACATACATACTTACACACCTACGTAATACACTTGCCTTTTGCCTTTTCAGTTGCTACTGCAGTATATAGGGGAAACCCTGGAGACCACAATTAAAACAAACACGCCTTGACCTTGGTCCCAATACTGATCCCTGTGGACCCCCATTTCTTACATTACCCAATCTGAGAAATAACCATTTATCACAACTCTGCCTCCTGCCCTGAAGCCATCTTGCTATCCATCTAAGGATTTTCTCTGTTCCAATCTGTTCCAGCTTATAAAGTAACCACTTATGTGAGACTGAGTCAGATGCTTTGCTGAAATCCAAATAAACAATGTCGAAATTATTCCCCAAATCCAGCTCATGAGTGACCCTGTCAAAATAGCTAACCAGATTTGTTAAACATGATTTCCCCTTTACAAAATCATGCTGAATATCCTTCAGAATTCCATTTCTATCTAAATGATCCTGAATTCAACCCTTGGTCATTGCCTCCATGATTTTCCTTACTACTGAAGTTAGACTGGCTGGCTGGTCTGTAATTTCTCATTATAATCTTAGAACCGCCCTTATATTGGAGATACATTGACTCTTCCAGTCCAAAGGAATCTGTCCTGAGTCCAGTAATGCTCTCATAATTAGCCTCAATGGTTCAATGCACTCACTTGCTGCCTCCCTTAAAATTATAGAATATATGCAATCAACCTCAGGAACCTTATTCGCCTATAGGCTCGAAAGTTTTTTCATTACAAAATTATGTGAAATTTCAATATCATTAATTACATCATTTTCAACTTCACTTCCATAATTTTTCATTGACATAAAGGGTTTTTCTGTAAGATATGCTGGTTTCAGAATTATTATAATTTTTTCATTATGAAAAACACATCATTAGGTACATAAATATTGGAATAAAAAAAAATCTAAATCAGTAATTAATGATATTTCTGGCACTACTTTTCTCCAAAAAATTATGTTATATCTTTATTTCTGTGCACTTGTGATTGAATGCTGATTTGATTTTTGACATTTCACAACATCGAATTTCACTTCGATGTTGAGTAATCATAAGTAAAAATAAGAACAAATTAATAATTAAAAGCATTTATGTACAAAACTTTTAATAAAACTCCAGAATTTCATGAACAAACTCACTCCACAGAGTGAGTGAAAAACTCACTGTTGAAAAAGTTAATCATGACATTAGTGTAATTTTTAAAGAATTAGTTTAAATAATTGTTATTATTGTTTGATTATATATATTTTAGCATTTGTATATTGGGCAGTAAAGATTTTATTAATTTTTATTTTTTTTAATTTTATCTTATGTTTAAGTCAGTTTATATATTATGAATGAGTTCCAGGTAAAAAATCTTGCAATTCTGTGTGTATGATGTATGTAGCTGCCTTAATAATAATAAAGATATATTATTCTCAATATGCTCTTTCTTGTAATCCGTTATGTAAAACAGAAAATTAAAAGGATACCATGTTACATATTGGGCACATTAGAGATTCTTTATGAACAAATGTTTCTTATTACTTCTTTTGTAAATCCTTGGGCATGGAATGCGTACACAGTTTTGTTATGCCTTTAACTTTTTTTACCATTATTGAAATATATGGGTGATCTGCCATCAAGAAGAACTCGTACAGGTAATGAACTTACAGATCAAATATTTGATGGACCTCTAAAACATGTAAGTTTGTATTTTTGCTTTTTTGACTAACTAAATTTTTATTTTAATTAAAGTTGGAATTTTATACCTTTGTCATTGGATAGCTCTTGGAATCCTAATATTGTATATAACTACCATTTACCTCCAGAACATCCGTAATTTGCCTCAATTTGCCTGCCATCTTTATAATACAAATAGAATTGAGATCTTTTCAAATTGGACATCCCTTTTGCAGTAGTTTACTATTCATTTCCTATGATTGATCATTGGCTTGCTGCAGGCATTTTTTTTTCTGCCATAGTAATGTGTGGAGGGACCTTTTGCTACTGTAGACTGGAATAGTTGATGTATCATATCAGAATAACTATTAGCAGAACTCACAGTTGTGCTGAGCTGTTATTTGATTAAATGGTCCATATCTTTATAGCTATACCTACATCACTAAATATATGATGCCTTTTGGCTGCAGTCGTTTCAATTCCAGGTGTATATCTTTTGCTGGTTACACATTTTCTTAGTTGTTAGGCATTCTTAGTACATGATTTGATACTGTTGTATATAAACATGAAGTTTGTTAGCTACTGTTGTTTATTGTTGTAAATGTATTAAATAGTTCCCAGAGATGTTATCAACTTAATTATGCCCTGAAGATCCATGATATTGCCTTGTAGCAGTGCATTTGAGTTCCTGTATGGTACTGTCCTAATAAATCTCACTGACTGTATATTGTGACAATCATGTTTGCAATATGTTTGTCAATTGAACTGTTAAGTCAAGCAAGTTAGTGAAGGACAGGAAACTTTTAACACCAGCCTCATTAAGGTTATAAGGGTTTGATAAACATGTTTATCAAGTCATCCATATGGTGGCCATCATGTTACTGTTTCATAAAAAAAAACATAATTAATTTAAGCAGATTCAGATTGTGCTAAACTTACTGACTCAGTAAATGTGCATTGACCAAGAAATCCACAGGCTTTGGGCAGGAATTGTTTACTGCTGTACTGGACAATAATATAGTTTATCCATTGGGAAAACTGAGAAACAAAACACCAGCAGATTCCTTGACATCAATGAAATATTTAAATGGTAACCAAGCCTGCATGAAGCTTACAACTAAAAAAAAAATATATATATATATATATGAATCCAAATCCCTTATGTTAGCTTTCTTTTTATCACACATAACCTCTATTGGTAGCTCAAAACAAATAAGCAAATAAGCTGTAAGTTTTCTAGTGGCAATCAGGAGATAGATATAGCACAGAGGATCAGGACAATCAGAAGATGTGACAGAGGATTAAAGACACACACACAAAGAGTTTATAGAAAGATAGTTCCCGCTATCAATATTATTTTTGAAAAGTACTTAAAGGATGTGATTTTTTAAAATGCTTTACATGTCTTTGAATTTTGAATTCTTATAATGAGATGAACTCATTCACACAAAATAAGTGATTACTTTACAAACTAGTCAGTTGCATTAGAATAACTTGACAAGTGATGGTTACAACTACACACTGCTGTGTATACTTTTTTGTCACAAATTAATATTAAAACTTGCATGACATTTTTTATTGTTTTAGGAAATTCTGAGAGATGAAATCTATTGCCAGATCATGAAACAGCTTACAGAAAATAAAAATAGGTATGTAGTAGGTATTTTTCTAATATTATGATGTGATATACTTTATCCATTTTTCCTCTACTCTATTGCTGGTCCAATTACTTTTTATTTTTCATAAAATTTAAGATTTTACTTTGAATAAAACTTTTTAGCATTCTTTACACTTTTTTCTGTTTTAAATTAAATAAATTTATTTTTCAAGTTGAATAATATTTAATATTAAAAATTAAATTATGTTAAAATAAACAATGCATATAGAGTGGTGCACTAAGGCATCATTTTAACACAGAGTAAACTCAAAGAAGCAAACAAGTTTGCCAAAATGGCATCATTACTATAACATCTCATATTGTCATATTCTTTATAACAAGTTGCCTAGCCTGATATACTGATATTAATACTTACACTTTCGAATAAGCAGCAGCACTTCCAAAATTGAGAAGACTATTGTGGTTTATTCTGAGTAGTGCCACCACCCAGAGGGCACCATTTCGAAAATAGTTGTTCCCTCTTTTTGTGCAAAGGTAGCCATCCGAGTGAAGTGTAAACAAACTAAGAAGTGAAAATATTTCACGATATGAGAGATTCTTACCTCCTTATATCTTTGCTACTGCTGATATACTGATACTAATACTAACATCTGAAATGCTGTTGAAGAAGAAACGTCAACCCACACAGGTAATTTTCTTTGGTTTACTGTGTAAAGTTTAAATAAAATAGCATTATACGTCTCGGACCTAGAAAGTATGACTGTTTTCTAGGCTTGTGCTATTTTGTCAACTACTATTATACTAGCCTGGTTTAAGAATAACCTATATTAGGAAAACCAAGCTAATCTCACATATGCAGTGATCAACTTCCTTTCAGACACATCAATTTTAAATATAATATATTGATAAATAAATTTTCAGTATATGTAATAAAATATATATATTCTCTTCTCCTCTTCATTTTGACATCCAAAATATATCACTTGAATGGTTTTATATTCTTTCCACTTAAAAACAACAAAAAATAAAAACACCAGTCTTATCATTTATTAAGGTTTGAATGTATGGATATATGTAGATATTGAGTTTATGAACAAATCAATTACCTTCCATTTTAGTACAGCTGTAATGATTTGGAGAACATTTGATGGTGAAATAAACACAAGAAAGGCACCCGGGGTGGATGGGATCTATCCAGTTATATTAAAGGAGGCAGCAAAGGAAGTAAGCAAACCCTTAGCCATAATTATGAGAGCTTCCTTGGACTCAGGGGAGGTACCCATAGACTGGAAATGTGCAAATGTGACCCCAATTCACAAAGGAGGATCAAAGGCTGACACAAGTAATTATAGACCTGTGAGCTTAACTTCTGTTCCAGGAAAATTAATGGAGGCACTGGTTAAAGAAGCACTGCAGGATCATTTAGACAAGACTTCAGTTATAGCTCAGACACAGCATGGTTTTGTTAAGGGGAAGTCTTGCCTGACCAACTTGATTGGATACTATGATGCAGTCACAAAAGAACTGGATGCAGGGAATAACTTTGATATTATATACTTGGATCTTAGAAAGTCTTTTGATACTGTTGCACATGGAAGACTGCTGCACAAATTGAAACAGTGTGGCATTGGAGGCAAATTGCTGCTATGGATAAGGGGATGGTTGAGTGGCAGAAGACAGAGACTGGTAATCAATGGACACTGCTCATCGTGGACTGATGTTATTAGTGGAGTCCCTCAGGGCTCAGTGTTGGGTCCATTATTGTTTTCTGTATTTATAAATGATATTGATGATGGTATATCGGGCTTAATGTCCAAGTTTGCAGACGATACAAAGGTTGGCAGGGTTGTCAAGGACACTACTGACACTATGCTGCTGCAACAGGATCTGGAAAGGTTGAGCAGATGGGCTGAGAGGTGGCAAATGAAGTTTAACATTGACAAATGTAAAGTACTACATATGGGAAACAGCAACCCCAGAGCAACGTATCAACTCTGTGGTACTACACTGACAGTGGTAGAGAATGAAAGGGACTTGGGGGTGGTTGTGCAGGCAGATATGAAGTTCTCTGAGCAGTGCAGACGGGCTGTAAGAGTAGCTCATGGAGTATTGTCAATGATATACAGGAATTTTTACAGCAGGGATAAGGAGGTGATTATTCCATTGTATAAGGCAATGGTCAGGCCACACCTAGAGTACTGTATACAGGTCTGGAGGCCTCATTTCAAGAAGGATGTAGAGCTGCTGGAACGAGTACAGAGAAGGGCAACAAGATTAGTGAATGGAACAAAGGGGTGCTCTTACGAAGAAAGGCTTAAGTTTTGCAAATTACAGTGTCTGGAGACTAGGCACCAGCGAGGTGATCTGATAGAGGTGTATAAAGCCTTGAATGGTTTAAGCATGCTCAATGCTGATGGGATTCTTCCTCTAGCTCAGAAAAATCACCTGAGAGGGCATAAATTCAAATTGAGGAAAGACAGATGTAGGATAGACGTGCGGAAATTTGCCTTTAGCCAGCGGGTGGTTGGTTGGTGGAACAGACTTCCATCCCTTGTCGTGGAGGTTGATAGCCTGAATAAGTTTAAGGCTCAGCTGGACAGGTATTTTGAACGAACAGAGGAGTGAAGTGGAAGTGGGTTTTTTTTTTTTTTTTTTTGGCTGATGCTGCATAAGCTTGCTTTCTTGCATCAAATGCCCCTACTAATGCTAATGCTAATGATTTGGAGAACATTTGATGGTGAAATAAAAGTTAGATAATATGTTTGCTTCCACCTATACTTGAGTGGTACATCCAGTGTGCCATAATTTTTGGAATGATATTGAGAAACAATAATATTCAAAATAAAATCAAAAGTCTTGATTTCATAGTTCAAAATTTGACACTTACTTTTTGGCTGAGCTGTAAATCAGGACAGAACTCAAAATTTTATGAAGTTTTATTCCATGTATATAAAGTAACCTCTCAACATGAGCAAAACAAAAAAAAACAAAAAAAAACAAATACTGTATACCCATTCTGTAAACAAAAACCAATCATTACTGCAAATAGCCCAGAGTTTAGTCAGTGTTCCAGTATCAAGTAGTTGTTAATTTTATGTTCTTTTTACAACATTCATATTATTATTATTATTATTAGCCATTTGTATTATTAGCCTGTATATATTAACATCTGAAATGCTCTTAATAATGACTACTCATAGGAATTATGGCACAACACTTGGGTGCCTTTTTTGAATGCTTATGTGCATAACCACATAACCACACATCACTTGTTTGTTGTTTATATGCATCAGAGTCAGTGATCATGTTAACTAGTACAAAACAATTTTTAACATTAAATGTAATCTAAAAATGCCAAAATTGCGTGATTCTGTTACATGTTATTGAACTAAATATACAGTTTATTTTCCATAGGTTAAGTGAAGACAGAGGTTGGGAATTAATGTGGCTGGCAACAGGGCTTTTTGCTCCTAGCCAGACTTTATTAAAAGAGTTGACACTATTTTTACGGACTCGCAGACATCCAATTGCCATGGACTCTTTACAGCGCCTTCAAAAAACATTAAGGTTGGTATGAGCAAAAGGTGCATTTTAGTTAACATTTCAGTTTTAATTTTAAATTTCAAGTTAAGTCAAGTTCAAGTTAATTTTAAGTTATTCCAGATCTAATTTCAGAATTGTAAATTAATGGAATAACTTGCCTCCATGGGTAGTTGAGGTTGAAAGCTTAGGTACAATCCCAAATTCACATAGGTACCCTAGATAGGTTCCTATGTGAAGGACACAAATAGATATTTTATTTATTATATTATGTATATATTATTTGTTTTTAATTAATTTTTTTTGCTTAAAATAAATTAAATCATCATCAAAAGTGTTAGGCTTTTACTGCACCATTGTAATACTAATACTATTTTTTTGTCTGATTGTTCACTCTTCTAATTTTTTCAGTGGTCTACATTTCCCACAAGTTGTGTTAAAACATCATTTCTGTATGTAGCAAAAATAGCAAACTAAGTTTTTCACAAAAGTATCAGACATTGCTGTGTTATGAAACAGATCACCAGGTTGTCTCAATCTTGTAGTTAGAAAAAATCTACGTTGTGGACTTTTTATAAACAAATCAGCAGTCCTCTACAAAGAGAAGTGTGTTACTATTCATTTATAATGAATGCTATCACAGATAAATAGCAATATATGAGGTTGTGATTTTCTTCTAAATTTTTTTAATAACTTTGTATTTTTCTGTAGAGATGCACATGAAGGCAAATCTTAGAAGAATACCACAGAGGTATAAATAAGTGTGGTCTTTAATCCTCCAAATTTTTGTTAAATAAAAATCAGGCCTCTTGAGAGGAACTGGTTTCATTCAGTACTGTACAGCTGTGTGATAATGCTCATAAGTTATAATCATTTGGAGGGACAAGGCAATCATGTTAATTTATGAGTTTGCCTCATGTGTAGAGCTTATGCCTGGATAGGCAGCCTTTCAGCATGTTTAGTTTATTAAAAAAAAAGTTGTATTAATGTTTTTAATATTTTAATTATTTTATTCTTTGTATCACACTTTAAAGAGATTAGCTTAGATAATAATTTATCTTGATATTATGTTTGTTGAACATTCATTTTCCTTCATTATGACATTTTGAATACTGACTTTATTTTGACAGTAGCTGTTTATAAATGATTGAACAGTACTAAAATTTAAAAAAAATTTAAACAAGACTGCAATATTAAAGTGATTATTAATATTAAATTAAATAATAATGTGGCATTAATTCTCTTTTAAAATTAAGTTATTTTTTTTTTTCAGTTGAAAGACTTTTCTTTTAAAGCCAAAAACCTGATAATTCTAAGAAATTAGATTATTGAAAACTTAAAATAGTTATTATTTAAATGAGAAAATAAATAGTTGTAAAGAGATTTTATTTTCATGTTCTATGTCTGCAGGATAGGACAGAGAAAGTATCCCCCTCATCTAGTAGAAGTAGAAGCCATACAACACAAAACCACCCAAATATTCCATAAAGTTTACTTTCCTGATGACACTGATGAGGTAAGGTTACTTAAAATTAATCTGTCATCTTAATTTATAGAATAAACTCCCAGCTATTCAAGAGCATTAATGAACAGATCACAGAATAACATAAGATGTGGTTTCTGTTAACATACATGAAATCATGAATACACATTTTCATTTATGAAAAATAATACAATTATAAAACAATTGATATGTCATATTTTAGATGATAAAAAAAGTATACTGTACAGGGCGAGAATATTTCTGATTAAGGGACATTTTTTGAAATCATCAAATAATCTGGATATTCACTCAGGAATTAATGAAAATTGTAAACAATAGTTTTTTGTGGCTATCACTGTCATGGATAAAAAGTCATACCTTTTTAAGACCAATAAAAAGTTGCTGTTAAGAACATTTCTTATTACTGAAATGCAGAATGGATAATTAACTCATTCTTGTGATTATGTAATCATTATTATACAAATTGCAAAAACTAAACATATTAGGACCTTTTATATTTTTAATAATAATAGTTTTACCAGCAGGCAATAATAGTTTAATAAAATTTTTACCAGTGGACAAGTTAGTGCCATTGCATCATGCTTGTATGTAGTGAACTTTTAATTATATCTTGTATTGTGAAACAACTAGTTGCCATGATATTGCACTACCTCAAATAAGTAACGCTTCACCAATGGAGAAGACTAATGTTACTTATTCTCAGGGATACTACCACCCAGCCAGCTTGTTGGCCTCTTTTCGGTGGGCGGGTAGACTAAGGGAATTTTTTAGGCTAAAGCCTCAAACTACGTGGAACCTGAAGGCTAGTGTCATTGCATCACGTTTGTATGTAGTGAACTACCAAAGTAGATAAATTGGCATTGTTTTAATTATATCCCATATTGTGAAAGCCTTCATGGGTTGCCATGATATTGCACTACCTTGAATAAGTAGCACTTCACCAGTGGAGGAAGACTAATGTTGCTTATGCTTGTATGGTGATAGCAAAAGGCTGCCTTCTGTGCTGATCCCCAAGGTTCAGCACTCTCTCCCCCCCCCTCCTACTCTTTCATTTTTATATTAATGACCTTCTACTAATTTGAAGTGCATTCCTAGTTTTGCTGATAACAGTTCAACATTCCACCTTCCTGTTTCCTGCATAAACAAACTTCATGAATATCCACCACCAATTCCTCAAATGCTAATCTATGGGCAATTCTCCAGGGGGGAAAAGAAACCTTAACTTCAATCCTTTTAAAACTCAGTCCTGCCTTATTTCTCGCAAAAAAAAAAGTCTACTGCTCCTATGCTTAACTTTAATGACACTTAGATTTCTAGACAAGATCATGCATTTTTGTCTAGAAAGCTTCTAGACTCTATTCAAAAGAGCCCGGTCAGTTTAATTAATGACCCTTTTCTCACAAAGTCTCTCTGTTGTCTGTGTTATAGCTGTTCAGCTTCTACTGCATGCCTCTGTAAGCCATGGAAGCATCTGTAGATACTTCATGAGCACTGTTCTTTTGAATTAGCATCTGTAATTACCCCATTCTCTTCCAAACCAGTTTGGACATGTTCTACAACCAATCAGCATCCATACATTATCCAACTCCAAACTCACAGAACTGGCTTTTCCTTTTCCTCATTTATCCCTTCTACTTCTGTTTTCTGGATTCTGGAACAACCATCCTTCATATGTATTTCCTGAAAATTACAATCAGCAGGAATTCAAGTCTAATGGCAACAAATATCTTTCATCTTCTCCCCCTTAAACCTGTGCATGATATTAAGTACTATTAAGTACACTTTTCATGTATTGGATTTTCATTAAAGAAAAAAAATGGTGTTTTTTTTTTCACTTGTGTCACTAAGTTCCTTTGTACTTCAATAAAATTTGCAATTAGGTCCTTTTAGTTTTCACTCTTATCATTATCCAACAGTTCATGTACTCTGAGTCTACATGCCTAAAAGGCATTCTTTTAAGTGGCATATCGAATCATAATCATGATTCAGGTGAGTCCTTCATTTCTAAAGTTTGTTTTTTTCAAATGTGCCTGACTGAGATAGAGAAGTAGTGGTAGCAAACTGGGACAATTGAGGATGATATACTCAGATAAATTGCTGTGACTTTGTTACTTATTCCATCATACAAAGGTAGCAGTCATCATGGTTATCATATAGCCATCCTTTTAATGTTGGTTGATAGCCATCGAACAAAAGTTTGGTGACTGTCAAGTCACCGAACTTTTGTTCGAACATATGGCATGTCTTGAGTATCCAGAAGACTTCCACAATATGCTTCTTATGAACTGCAAAACTCAGTTACGCAAAGTCTTGTTCTGGACTTGCTTTGGACCACCTGATTAGCAGGATCAGAGTCCTACTAAGTCTGTAAAGCATATCTCCAAAGTCTTAGCAGGACTTAGGAGACTACCTCAAGTGATAGCTATAACAAGCTAAAACCAAACAAAAGCATTATAATTTACAGGGTGTCTCAAAAATACACGGCATAACTTCAGGAATGAGTTCCTCATATGTAGACAATAAAAATATTTTATATCAACATAGTTATGGAAATGCTTGGTTCTCGAGTTATTAACCAGAATGTCTTATCTCCGGCAGGTGATTTCCTTCATCACAAGGTACTGACAGAATCTGGTGGTTTTCCATTCCGACCATGTACTCAAATCAGGAGAAAGCGGATATGCACTTTATGTACGGTTATGTCAAGCCTCCAGAGCAATGCTCTGGAGGCTTGTCGTTTGTACCACAAAAGGTTTTCAGGATGAAGATGTCCAGACAGGAAAACGTTTGAAGGTATCCATCACCGCCTTTGTGAATATGGGACCTTTACACCTCGTGCTGCCGACAGAGGACAACCAAGATCTATGACTCCTGAAGTAGCGGGGTGGACCAACTGCCTGGCCTCCATGCTCACTGATTTAAACCCACTAGATTTCTTCTTGTGGGGCCATTTAAAGTCATTGGTGTATTCCACTCCGGTAGCTGACGTGGAAACTCTCCACAATCGAATTGTGGCAAGTTGTGAGACAATATGAAATATACCAGGAATTTGGCATCGTCTTCGCGAGTCCATGAGATGTCGATGTGAGGCCTGTATTCAGGCAGAAGGTAGACATTTTGAACAATTACTATAAGGTGATGTGAACGGTTAAGTGTCATAGACAGACCTTCAAAACTCGGAAACCAAGCATTTCCGGAACTATGTTGATATAAAATATTTTTATTGTCTACATATGAGGAATTCATTCCTGAAGTTATGCCGTGTATTTTTGAGACACCCTGTATATTTGAAAATATTTATGTAACATATATAAAAAAATGAAAAGTCAAAATGTGATTTTTTCCAAATAACAAAAATAAAATAAATAAATAAAAATAAAATCAACACGAAACAAAAAATTTTGTAGAATTTGTAATACGAACAAAATTTTAGTTTAGGTTCATCATCATTTTTAGCATACTTTCCATCTGCATATTTATGCTAATTGCCTACTACACTTAAAAAGAACTCTTACTGTCATTCTGGCATGTCTTTGAAAGACAAACCTAACATGACCTGTGAAGAGGCACTGAGTATCATTATACTCATTTTATATTGCTTGCCTTTTTATATTAAATTAAGTGACTTAACTTTTGTTCTCAAATAAAATTATTTTTACTAAAATTATTTTTGTTTTACTTAGGCCTTTGAAGTGGATTCCAGTACTAGAGCCAAAGATTTCTGCCAGAACATTGCCCAAAGGTTGAATTTGCGTTCCTCAGAAGGATTCAGTCTGTTTGTCAAAATTGCTGATAAAGGTTATTTCATTTCATTTATATCCTACTGATTATATCATTTCACTAATATAAATCAGTAATGATAGCATGATATTAAATTATAAGATTCATAAAAAAAATACATACACTAAGGCATGATTTTGTTATCTCCATGTTCAGTGAATGAATTAAAATGAAAAGTATTTTGTTATATGGGGGTATCACAGTCATCCTCCATATTTTTACAGCATTCATCCCAGATACGTCCATATTGGTAGGGATAAATGTTTTCATTCACACTTAATTTCAGCTTATGGCGATCGTTACCAGAAGGTTCATCTCAATCAAGCTTTGTATATATATATAACTCTTGTGTATTTTTCAGTTTAAATTATGACCCTCTTATTGCTGCATTGATTTGCTTGTCACTCATTATTATTTGCTGTTTTTTCAAATTATAATGTGATTATATACTTCTTAGTCAGAATATTAGAAACCCTGCCCCATTTGAATTGACATGGTGAAAGAGAAATATATTCAAATTTAGGAATCATAGTATGGTCACAAATCAACCTCGATGCTTTAAACACCACCATAGTCAAAACTGAATGCTACATTGAGATGGACAAAATGTATAATGTAACTGACTACCAAATGAGGATTTATTGTTCTGCAAGAATTATGAAAATCATAGGCTTATTCCCTGCTTTTTCAGAATTTATAAGTGTTCAGAAGTTGTGGCATCCACTGAGTAGTAATTGTGGCAAAAAGATGCTACCATAGGAGACGAACCACAAAGTTTCACATAAGACCTTGAGGTCAGCTTGCTTATCTGCTGTCAAGTAGTCAAGATGTTTTTAACTTAGGCCATAATAGATCTTATAAACTATCATGTGCTTAGAAAACTTGAAATCTGTAGTTTAGCAGCTATTGCCTTATCCATAAACCATTTAGGCCTGATATAGCTGAGTAGTCAGTATCAAGAATGCAGTTGCACACACCCTTTGAGTGGACCTTGGTTCAAGCCCATGATGCTTAATATGATTAACGATATTCATGATTTATTGTAAACTCCTCTGACCAGAACTTATATTCTGGTCATGCCAGAATATAAACAAGAACTTTTTATTTTATTTATTTATTTATTATTTTTTTTTTGTTTATTTCAGCTAAAAATTCAAAGAAATGGTGTTTATATCAATATGATTGAACTTGTGTTTTTGCCCACGGAAAAATATATTTCAAAGTATCGGTAAATGTGATCAACAAAACATGTGCATGTGTGCACACACAGGGTGAATCAAAATTATGCACAAATACTTTAATGTGCCTTGTGTCAGAAAATTTATTGAGTAAACATGAACCAAAAAAGGATTTCAAATACATTAGATCCATAGAAATGGATACATTAGAGAAGATGTCAAATGTTAAAAATGTTCACGACAAGCATGTATGAACAGCATTATTTCTGAAAACCCTGAAATTGGTACACATGTCAACTGTAATTTTTCCTGCTTCCAGTTGTATCATTGCCCGCAAAATCCGGCATGTTTGTGGTTTATGAGTGTATGCTTTATCTTTCAGGTATCCCCATTCAAAGAAGTCTAGGGAAGTGAGGTCTGGAGATTGTTAGGGGAGGAATTCAAAGGTCTTCCTGAAACCTGTCTGTCTTTCAGGAAATTCAACTATTCAGATAGGCATGGACATCAGAGTGAAAATGTGGGAAGTGGGGGCACCATCCTGTTGAAAGTAGACCGATGTATCCGGAAACACATTTCTTATTACAGGAACTGTATCAAGCGAAGTAGAGAAGAACTGGATAAGCAAAGAAGAGGAAAGTTAGGCTGTGAGTTTAGAGTTAAACTTTGAATGAATGTAGACTAGTTTATTCATGTTTTAGACTGGTTTAGAAGAAAGATTCAGAAGAGCAGAACCCATAGATTGATCTCACATCTGTGTGATAGAGAATTTGTAAGTGAGGATCATTAATTAATCTGATTGCTTTGTTTTTTGGTACAATTTCCAAGGAAGCTTTGAATATGCCATTCTAAATGTGAGATCAATATTACATTGTAGTAGGGTGGCTTTATGCAGAGCCAAAAACTCTTAAGTAGAGAAGATACCAAGAAAAAAAGAGAAAGATTTTTTTTTTTTTTTTTTTTAATGTAGAAGAAGCAGTATTTGTCCATATGCCAAGAAATATTAGATGTTGGGATTCTCTCCAGTAAGATATAGGATCCTGTCTTGAAATCTGAGTGTTACTAAAAATGGATGGAGACTTTCAACTCATTGAAGTGTCATATGAAAATAGTCAACTTGCCAAGGAGTTCCTAAGAAACATCCATAAAGAGTGTTTTTTCTTAAAACTAAACTTAGCAAAATAAAAAAAGAAAAATTTTCTAGATTAATTTCCCTGTTATTTATAGAAACTCTGGTTTATCAAAAAAAAAGGTTTAAGTGAATTTTTTCACAAAAATATTAATTTTTTTAATATTAATGACTGTCGAAAGTTTATATATTACAAAAATTAATACCTTTTAGCTAATGTGAATTAAATACACTTTTTTTTTATGGACAGTGATAAGTGTTCCAGAGGGTGATTTCTTCTTTGATTTTGTAAGGCATCTGACAGACTGGATTCGTAAAGCAAGGCCCACACGTGATGGTGAGTTTTATGTAGTCTTATTATTTATGAATGTTTTGTAGATTATGATTTTATTTAGGGAGTAGACAATTTAAAGTGATCATTATGATTCTTGACAAGATTCAATATAGTGGATCAAGAATAGTGTATTCCTTCCTTTTCCCCTAAGCAAAGTTCCCATCCTCTTCTCCTTCCTTTCTGGATGTCCTGTGTTATCTTTCAAAAGTCTAGACCAAAAATTTTCCTCTAGTCAATAAGTGATTGGTTGATGAAATAAACTCTCAGGTATTCTTATGGAGGTGAGAATTTATCTAAATTTAAAGGGATATTTGATAAACACTTGATAGAAATAGGTAAATTATATGAGGGAAGGTGGCAGTGATTACTTAATTTAATTTTATTTTATTTTTTAAATTTAATTTGATTTAATTTTGATTTATTTATTTTATTTATTATCTGACTGGTAATTTGCTTTCTTGCATCATTTTTTCAATCTTTGTGGTGAATTCATTAGTGGTGAATTTATATTAATGATGAAAAGATTCAAGAAATCAAAAAGAGCTGAGGTAAATGCAATGGACAATAATTGGAATGAAAGAATTGAAAACTCAGAGTTTTTTCTCTCCCAAACTACTCTCCCTATTTCACAAATAGGAATTGTTTCAGTTTCCTTTCCTTTCCCTTTTTTTTTTTTTTTTTTTATGTAAAGCCCAAACATGAGAGGTATTAGAACCTATAGTACTCAGTACCGTGCTTGGGTTGGAGGTTGAGAAGATGAAAGAAGATATTTGTTGACATTAGACTTGAACTTCTGTAGACTGTAATTTTCAGGAAATATGTATGAAGGAAGGTTGTTCCAGAAAATGGTAGTTGAATGAATAAACAAGGAAGATGAAAAGTTGGTTCTGTGAGTTTGAAGTTGGACAGTAAATGGATGTTGGCTGGTGGCAGCACGTGTTTGGACTGTTTTGAAAAAGAGAATGGGAATTGTAGAAGCCAATTCACAAGAACGGTGCCCATGGAAATATCTGTAGAAGAGGCATGCAGCAGAAACAGTACGTCTATGACACAGCGAGTGAGAGACTCTGTTAGAGATGAATCATTAATTAACCTAACTGCCCTCTTCTGAATGGAATCAAGAAGCCTGAGAGAGGTTTTGGGGGCACCACCCCAGATGTAGGAACAATATTCCATGGTAGGGCAGATTTGCAATTTGTAAAGGGTGAACAGCAGTTTGGAAAAAGTAACGCCTAGAGCGAAAGAGAAAACCAAGTTTTTACATGCAGAGGAAGCAATATATGTAATGTGCTTGTGCCAAGAGAGATTAGAAGTCAGGGTAATCCCCAAAAGAGATATATCATTTTGCCTAGAAATCGGAGTGCCACCAAAGATAAGCATAGGAGTAGAAGAATCCTTTTTGCGAGATATAAGACAAGACTGAGTTTTAAAAGGATGGAAATCAACTAAGTTGTCTTTGCCCCACTGGAGAATTACCTGGAGATCAGCATTTAAGGAATTGGTAGCAGATTTTGCTATGGATAGCAAATCCTATCCATAGTTTTCCAGTCAATGGAAGAAGGACATTAATATATAAGAGGAAAAGAGAGGGGGAAAGAACTGAACCTTGGGGGACACCGGCATTAGTCGAGAGGTTAGAAGACAGAGAGTCTACCATCACCCTCAGTGAGTGAACAGAGAGAAAACTGGATAACCAATTACAAAAAACAGTTGGAAAACCATAAGATGGATTTTTTTTTTTTTGAGAGCATTAGCAACTAAGTCGATATTGCTCCATGGATGTGCGTTGGCAATTCCCTGACCTTTCCACATCCTCCATATTTGGTGGTCATGGGCTAGAACCCTGGTCTAATCAAAAAGCGTGTGCTATGCACTGCTGCTCCTGCCCACCTGGCTATGGAGGCACCTTTCCATAAGATGGAAGCTTGTTTAAAAGACCTTTATGCCTAACACGATCAAAAGCCTTTGAGATGTCAAGAGCAACTGCTTGTGTTTCACCAAACTTTTCCATTGAATTAGTCCATAAATGGGTAACATAAGCCAGAATATCACTAGTGGATCGACACTGACAGAATCCATACTGGTGATTGTTGATCAGGCGGAAGATTTCTGGGTAGTTTAAGAGTTGGCAGTTAATTGATTTCTCCATTACTTTAGAAAGAGTAGAAATAATTGCAATGGGACGATAATTGGATGGGAGGGATTTGTCACCCTTTTTTAGGAACTGGCTGGATATGAGCAAATTTCCAAGCAGAGGAAAAACACCATTGGAATAAGAAAGTGAAAAAAGGTGGCAAAGAACAGGAGTAAGTTCAGGAGCACAGGTTTTGAGAACAAGTGGAGAAAAACCATCGGGACCTGGAGCTTTCTTAGCATCGAGATTCATCAAAATCTTTCTGACATCCTTTTGAAGGAAGACCACAAGAGGCATTGAATGGAGTGTGTTGGGAATGGCGGGAGGTTTTACCAAGATCATTAATACATGAGTTGGAAGAAAAATGGGATGCTAGCAGGTCAGCTTTATCCTTGGCTGAAGTGACAACAGAACCATCTGGTTTGGACAGAGGTGGGAGCAGAGATGGGTAAAAGTTGTAGCCAATAGCTTTGGCAAGAGACCAGAATGCTCGGCTACCATTAGGACAAGAAGCAAGTTTTCTACTCTTAGCCTGTTCAAACTCAAGTTTGGACTGATTAATAACTGCTTTACAATTGTTGCGAGCTTTGGTGTAGACAGAAAATGAAACTGAAGAATTAGAAACAAGCCAATTGCGATATGCGATATTCTTCTCTTGAACAGCCTTAGCACATTTATTGGAAAACCAAGGTTTAGATAAAGGACGAGATTTTAAAGTGGCATGTGTAATAAAGGATTCCATTCCTGCAAGAATAATTTCACTGACACAATTTGAGCAAAAGGTGACATCAGACGTTTTGAAACAGTAACCTGACCAAGGAAAAGAAGAAAAAAAATCTCGCAGGTCATCCCATTTTGCATTCTTGTAATGCCAAACAATACTAGGTTGGGAACAGCCATGAGATAAAGGCTCCATTGGAGAAGAGACAATCACCAAGTTGTGATCTGAGGTGCCTAAAGGACCTCTCACTTCAACCGTGTACTTAGGAGAGTTGTTTGTGATAAAAAGATCAAGCATGTTGGCTGTATGGTTAGGATTGTCCAGTATTCTTGTAGGTAAATGAACAATCTGTGCAAGTAATTAGTAATTGTAAAAGCCTCAGCATCTCGACCAGCTGGGTCGGTGTGACTAGAAAACAGAAGCCGGTTGGAGTTGTGAACATTAAAATCACCAAGGAAAATTATCTCACTGTTAGGAAAGTTGGACTGGAGAAATTCAAGTTGCAAGGAGAGAAAGTCAATGAGCTCCAAGTGATTAGTGGAGTTGGGATAATGGTAGAAACAACAGATGAATTTGACACAATGAGGTAGAGAGATTTTAAGCCAGAGAAGATCAAAAAGAGGAGATTCCAAATTACCAAATCTCTGACAGGGAATATCGGAACGGACATATGCACAAGTACCACCTTTGAGGCAAAAGGAATCATACAGCGAATAATTTGAGCAACTGAGATGAGCAGTAGTTGAATCAACCGATAACTGAGATTCTGTCAGAAAAAGTACATGGTGTTTGGCAGACTGCAAGTGGAAATGGACATCTTTGAGATTAGAATTGAGACCATGTATATTTGTGAAATGAATTAGGAAGTGTTTGGGAGGTTTAGATCTGTTCGCAGATAATTTTACTCTATTAGTTTGACAATTCATGGTGTATTCAATAGTAAGAAAAAGTGGGTGGGATATGCTGTATGAAGTAATGAAATATTTGGATATGGCGTACACATGGTAAGAATATTATTATTATTATTATCATTATTATTTGCAAGGAAGCCTGAGGCTTATGCTGCACCAGCCAAAAAAAAAAAAAAATTCTCCGAGTTACCCTGAGAGAGAGAGAGAGAGAGAGAGAGAGAGAGAGAGAGAGAGAGAGAGAGAGAGAGAGAGAGAGAGAAAAAGTAGAAGGGAATCACCAAGAAAGAGAAGAACGATAATATCCAACTCAGGACCCTGGGTGTACCAAGCCCATTCTCACCAGATGTGAGCCCCTGGGGTTAAAACATACTGAGATCCTTGACATAACATGGCCTTGACAATGCTCCCTGCATACACACTACTCGGACTCCCTGCCACTACCTGTAGAGTAGAGGTAGCAAGATTATACACTAGCTGATCCGGAAGCCTCCTAGAGAGTTACCAATAGGTTCGGTCCTGTGTACTAACTAGCGGCGGCCCCTCCGTAGCCAGGTGGGAAGGAGCAGCAGTGCATAGCACACGCTTCTTGATTAGACCGGGGTTCGAGCCCGTCACCACCAAATACGGAGGATGCAGAAAGGTCAGGGAATGACCACTGCATATTCCCGGAGCAATATGGCCTTAGTTGCTAATGCTCCTAAAAACCAAATAACAACAACAACTAACTAGCGGCTGGCCCGCAAACACTGTTTAGAGCTGTACCCTCGAAATTTAAGGAAGATTGGATCTCGCCATGATGCTCATCATAATCTCAAAAGTCATCAGTCATACTGCATGATGGAAGAGATGGGGAAGGGTTCACCAGAACTTAGCTCTGGAGATTAAACATGGGTTTAGTCCTTAGGACTTGGCATTCATTAGATTAATTTCTCAAACAGTGTAACCATCTCCTTGATTTCAAATTCATATTCTCTCAGTTGACTCCCATTTTCTAACCACCACAGTTTCTCCAGCTGCACTATAATTTTCAACTTTTCTCTAGATAAATGATCAAAGATGACTTTTTTCTGAAAACTTTTCACAACTGTCTTTATGGTATATTTATTATAAATTATGATAAATTATAATTCAGAATTGCTTCATAATACTGAACTTTTGGAAAATAAATTTTAATTTTTGAAAGGTTGAAATACAGGTGTGATCAAAATGTTCTAGGAAATGATAAATCTTATCAGCTGTTCAAATGGATCTCCTTCAAAGTAGTCTCCTTGACATTGTATACACTGATTTTGATGCTTGTTCAACATCTGGAAGTATTTCTGATAGATTTTTTTTTGAATTGCTACTAGTACCTATGTCACATTCCAAATAATTTTCTCAGTCGTTGCAAATCTGACCTTTTAAGGGGACTTTAAGCTTGGGAAACCAAAAGAGGATCTACCATACTCAATATGATGAGTATGGTAAATAGAAGTTTTTTATTTTAGAGCTTTTACTCAAGAAATTTTTTGAGTAAAAGCTCTAAGTGTGCACAGGCATTATCATAATGCAAGTGCTGATTCTCTGAAGCCTACTTTTCTGGCTGTTTTCTCTGAAAAGTACCATGCAGTTACCATAGAAATGTTTTGACCATGTGGGACAAATTCATAATAAACAATGCCCTGAATCAAAAAATAAGATAAGCATAATCCTTCACATTTGAATGAGATTGTCTTGTTTTTTTGAGCCTAGAGAAAACATAGCGATACCCCCATATTCATCACCAGTAATGATGGGAGAAACAAAGTGGTTCTCTAATCAATTGGTACAGCAGTATATAAGTTACTCAGAGAAGGCCACATTAATTTTTTAGATTGCATTTGTTAAAAAAAATTAAATAAATAAATGTTCTCAATCTGTTTATGCATATTTCTCATTGTTTGATTAGTTCAAATGCAAACAGAAACTTAAAAATTGTATAACTCTTGTAGGTTCTGTTCCTCAGTTTACCTATCAGGTATTTTTCATGAAAAAATTGTGGACCAATACAATACCTGGAAAGGATAGAAATGCAGACATTATCTTCCACTATCATCAAGTAAGTTTATAGTATATATTACATAATATAAAATATTATGTAAAACTTAAATCATTAATTTTGCTCTGTGCCATCTTCTATAAAAGGAACTACATATTCTTTAAAAAATTTCCAGATCTGTCAATGTTTATTTTTTAGCACTGGGAAGTTAAGAAACATCATAACTGATATATCACCTAATTCCATTAATACATAAAGAAGAAAATTTATTATTTGTTCTCAATATAGTCTCTTTTTTAATCAAGGAAAAGTTATTAATTAAATTGAATTAATAGTTCATTTAATTAAATTAGGTTAACTGAATGAAGGTAATAAAAACATTGTTTTTGTACTGATGTTCAATAAAAAATCAGAGATCTACATTACTTATTTTATTTTTTACAATAAATATGGAATTTTAAACAGTTCCTGTCTTATTTAGGAACTCCCAAAACTCTTACGAGGCTATCACAAATGTAACAAAGAAGAGGCTGCTCGTCTTGCTGCCCTCATATATCGTGTTAGGTTTGGGGAAAGTAAAGTGGAACTCCAAGGAATCCCGTAAGTATGAACATTTATTAATGCCTGCAGAATTGTTCTTTCATGATATGCATTGTCTAGTTATCAATAATTAGACATAGATTGAAGAAATATTAGGATGCAATCTTTGCATTTCTTGGTAGAATGAAACATTTGAGAACAGAATTTGTTAAAAATATCTGAATATTGAATAAAAACATTTTTATTTTATTTTTTAGCCTATAATATATAGAATTTTTTTCAATAGATGGCATTTTTGTTGCACGCTATTGTTGTCGACTAAATAATTTTGTATCGTTGTTTTTGGAATGTCACTTTTTTTTTCATACCTACCAATTCCCTGGATTTACTACGGAGACTATTTCTTTGATTTGTTTTGACTCTTTCACCATTTCACCATTGTAATATGGTTTTTTCTCTGTCTTTGTCTGTTTTTTTTTTCCATCCTTTTGTTTTTGAAAAAAATAGTAAAAGTGTGTTAAAATAGGAATTTTTAAAAGATTCCTTGAATTTTTTTCATAATTTTGTTAAAGAATATGGTGGCAAACACCTGGGAATAGTTATGGACAATTCTCAGGCTAACTGAATAGTTTTTACCATAATTATTCATAATAGTTTTAATGGCTAACTTTGATAGTTAACCATTAAAAAAAAAGAAAAAAAAAGTAACCTTTATTTTTCAGGTTTTCACTTTCAATGTAATGCATATGTAATAGTAATAGAGACATATGATGCAAGAAAGCAAGCGTATGAGCTTATTTAGCATCAGACAAAAAATTCACAACCATTCCCTCTACTAGTTTGTCCAGTTCCTCCTTTAATTTATTTAAGCTATCAACTTCCACAATGACAGATGGAAGTTTGTTCCAGCAATTAACAACCAGCTGACTAAAGGCAAATTTCCGCACATTTATTCTACAACAGTCTTTCTTGAATTTGAATTTATGCCCCCTTAGGTTTGTTATCTGAGCAAGTGGAAGAATCAGAATTCAGCATGCTCAACCTATTCAAGGCCATATACACCTCAATCAGATCATCTCGCAGGTGCCTAGTCTCCAGCCGCTGCAATTTTCAGAACTTAAACATCTCTTGGTAAGAGGATCTCTTCATTCAAAATTTATATAGGGCAGGGCATTCATATCTGACATGTCAAATTGATGTGACTGAAGGCATCAATCTTGTTGCCCTTCTGTGTACATGCTAAGCAAATCTACATCCTTCCTAAAATGGGGCCTCCAGATCTGTATGTAGTATTCAAGACGTGGCCTGACCATTGCCTTATACAAAGGGATAATCACCCCTTTTCCCTGATAGAAAAATTCCTGTATATCATTGACAAAATCCCATGATCTACTCTTGCAGCCTGTCTGCATTGCTCAGAACACTTCATATCTGCACAATTACTCCCAGGTCTTTTTTTTTTTTTTTTTCATTTTCTACCACCCTAAGTGTAGTACCACACAGTTGGTATGTTCCTCTGGGGTTACTTCTACCCATATGCAGTATTTTGCATTTGTCAGTGTTAAACTTTAGTTGCCACTTCTCAGCCCACCTGCCCAAATTTTCTAGATTCTGTTGCAGTAGCACACTGCCATTACTGTCATTAACAACCCTGCCAACCTTTTTATCATCTGAAAACTTCGACACTAAGCCTGATATACCTTCAATATCATTGATAAATATAGAAAACAGCAGTGGGCCTAACACCGAACCCTGTGGGACTCCACTAATAACATTAATCCATTGATTACCACCCTCTGTCTTCTCCCACTCAACTGCCCTTTTATCCTGGGTCTTAGTTATGACACAGGGATGATACTCTTTCTCAATTTAGAAAGCAATAAAGATTAATAGAAGAACAAAAGTTTATTAAAGATTTATTTTCAAAGAAAATAAATTAAACATTTTTAACTTGCCAATAGAGTCTAGAAATATGAGCTGAACCATTCCTTGTCAATAAATTCCTTTCCATTCCTTGTAAATAAATTAGCAAAAGCTGCCTTCCTTGTCAGTTACAATTACAAAATATCAATGAGAGATAAGTGTGGAGACAATAACACGTGAAAATCAAAAAAGGTCAATGTGGTATAAAAAAAAAAAGAAAAAAAAAGAAAGTGTTAGCACAAGTTTACATTATACCGCTGAGGTGATTTGTCTACTGATATGGCTCAGTGAAGTGTTCCAAGGTATTCCTTGGTTTGTTGTTGATGTGTTCCAACTTCAAATGTTTAATACACTTATAGCAGAGGGTGAATGATTTTATGAATAAATTTGGTAAATTACAGATTTAGTTTTTCTGGCCATTGGCTTTCTGTTGTGAATTTCTAAGACCAAAGCATGTTTCCTTGTGGCTGCTTAGCTGCAGACAGTATTTATAGATGGAAAATTGCTCAGCTGGATTATCAGAAGTATTCAGTTAAATAATATTTAACTTTAACTTAAATATAATCATATTTGAAGAACCAATTTGTCATCCAATAATGCTATTCACAGAACAAGTTTTTTGAAGAAAATTGAAATTAATTGATTTAAAAAAAAAACACACATTTCCAGTACTTCTCAATTGAAGGTAAAGAAATAGATATTTTGCAGATCACGTATATCAGTTTCAATGCGAGAGCCTTCAGATGCTGTTATGAAACAAGAAAGAATAGATGTACGGTTGTCATTGGACAGAAAACTGACAAGTGCACAAGGAAACTTGATATATAACAAATTATTCCAAATCATGCTTGAAATTTTAACAATTACTCATTACAGTGCTGAGCATCAGAGAATATTCTATTGGGTGAAGCAAAAACTGAATTCGGATCGTTTTTGATGCAGTTTTGGAAATGTTATGACAGCCAAGTCTGAATAGCAATACTGTCATAAATTAAACTTTGACTCAAAGTCTGCTACAGTATCTTTCTTGAAGGAATCATAATCAATTTATGTCTTACAGGCAATTTAAACAGAAATTTACAGACAGCAAGTTAATGTTTAATGTATTTTTATGTAAATGTGTATTTTCACTGAAATTTAATTTCTAATGTGGACTAAAAAGCCTCTTCTTTTTTTTTTTTTTCCCTGCCTAATTTCCTAATGTTTGACAGATACAAAGACTTCCACAGCTGCACTGGTCTAGTCTGATTATTATTATTATTATTATTATTATTATTATTAGCCATATGGTGCAAGGAAGCCTGAGGCTTATGCTGCACCAGGAAAAAAAAAAATTCCCTGAGAGAGAGAGAGAGAGAGAGAGAGAGAGAGAGAGAGAGAGAGAGAGAGAGAGAGAGAGTCAAAAGTAGAAGGGAATCACCAAGAAAGAGAAAAATGATGATATCCAGCTCAGGACCCTGAGTGTGCCAAGCCCATACTCACCAGATGTGAGCCCTCGGGATTATTTGAGAGGTTTCTCCTTGTCCTTCAGTTGTGTTGTGCTATTGATTTCAGATAATATTCTTTGAGTTGTAGTCCTTGGTCATATTTGTACTTTCTTGTTTCATAATAGCATTTGATAGGTTCTCGCATTGAAACTGATATATGTGATCTGCAAAATATCTATTTCTTTACCTTCAATTTAATTGCTTTCATATATCATGCATTCACCTAAGACTTAACTGTAAATGATATTTGGAGCATACAAAGATGGAGACAATCCAGTCTCCATCCTCGTTCGCTCCCCTATAAAAAATTATCAAAGTAAATTTTGCATCTGGGAAACCCTCAACTAGAAACTATGTACTGTTTCATTATCAGCTTTTTATTAATATAATACAGCACACAAATGTTAAGTGTAGTTTTGAAGGAAATGTATGTAAAATAGAATTGTACATATTTAGGAAAGAAGTGTAGTAATTGTTGTTGGAAGTGTAGCAATCACACACGTTTTGGATTGTAAAGTAGTGTGAACAGAATAAACTGAGCATTGTCAAAGAAATATTCTCAGTTTGAAAAATTTATATAGGGTGGGACATTCACATCTGACTTGTGTCAAATTGATGTGACTGAAGGCAGTATTGACATAGCCCAGTTTTGTGTGTGTAATTCAGTAAAATTTTTAGGAGTGAGGCCAATACATTTGTGAGGAAGAGCATTACAATATTCCAACAAGAATTAAATAGGTAATGCCTTACCTTGAAATAGTTAAAGGGGACTCTTCAAATAGCCCCTGTTGCAACACCATCTGTTCCTCATTAGAAAGTTTAACAAAAAATGGATTGGACCATAGTTTTTTAAGATGGCAATCAGACCATGACAGTCAACACTGAATGGTACCAACACATGTTGGAGCACATTTTCCTACCAGAAGAACTGAAAAGGAGCAGCATTGTTTTTAAAATTATGGTTTCAGCAAGATGCTGCCATGTGCCACACAGCAAGAAATATAATGAAATTTCTACATCAGCAGTTTGGAAAAGTTTTGTTCCATTCCCTCAGCAGAGCACCCCTCAGATCTCTCCCACCACACAAGTTATATGTTCATTTCTGTTAGAGGTTTCTGAATAGTGAGGATTACAAAAACTACCTCAGCGTATGTTGATGAAGTGAAGGCAACAATCACTGCAGCAATCAGTGCTGTTAGTCAAGATGTTAGTGGTAATAGACAGTGCACTTGTATGGTGTCTGCATTGCATGTACTTCAATGGTGTACATTTGAAAGATGTGCACCATTGGAATTTGTGCAATGGTGCACATTGAAAGAGTTGATTTTCAAGAAATAGACTCTATACTCTCAGAACATATTTAAACAGTATTCATGTTTGCCAGTAATATTCTACAACAGTTAGAAATGTGTCAGATATAAATGCCCCACTCTGTACTATTAAAAAAAAAAGTGGGGAGGGGGACAAATTATTGGAACTGAAATATCTTCCATGATAAATTATCCAAGAAAGATTACCAGAAGTTAATGCACTGTTAATATATATGCCAAAATTAAGTTCCCCTCTTATGTCAAGATCAAAATATACTTCTACATTTATATAACAAAGTGATGGATACTACTTCCTTATACTTTTTATTATATTTATTATTTTTTAATTGGTTTCACTATCAGACAATAAAATCTATAACTAATGCATAATTAAGAGTACCATTCATTTAATGACCATTATTTATTTTGTAGGAACATGTTAAGAGAAATGATTCCAGGAGACTTAATGAAATCTCAGAATGCGAGTGATTGGAAGAGGGTAAGATAATTTACATTATATACAATGGCAAACCAAAGTTAAGGTACAAGTATAAATAACAACATGCAATAGTTTGAAAAATAAAACTCAATAAAATTTAGTATGGACGTACATTGTTATGATGCAACAGTTATGTGTCAATTACTTTCTTGTGCTGTTAATGAGAGTGTTTAAATGCCCAGTATGGTATTGAGGCACACTCTTCCAGGAACATAGCTTCTCATTCATAACTAATATAAAGTCTGGAGAATTACTTGAAATTTGTTTTTAAAGAATAATGCCACATATGCTCAGTGAGATTCAAGTCTGGAGATTAAATTGACTTCTCAATTCAGGAAAGTATCCTCACTTTGAAGAAAGTGTTGTGGGAGAGGGGTAAATTATCATCCATTACAAGGACCTAGCAGTTTATTAAACACCTAAAAGTTTGGCATAAAATTAAAAGATTCATTTCTATATTTCACAGCAATCAGTTACCTCTACTGGACTTATCTGTGAACATCATATTGGACTCCTGGGTTCAGTTGATATGTTCATACACCAGTTGAAATGGCAGAAATCTGTAATGAGATGAGAGGGACAAAATTCATGGATTGTCCATGTATGTGGACCTTTCTACTGCTATTTTTAATAGAGAAGCTGACAAAAACATTTATCTCAGCAAGTACTGTGAATTAATTTCCTGGAATGGACCAGGAAAATAACCAGGAAACCAAGAATGGTTTCCTGGTTAAAAAAAAAATTATCCCAAAGCATGCAACCTCTAACGGTTTAATCTTTGCATTTCAGAATAAGATACTCAATTGGATTTGCATCAGTAACTTAATATATGTGCATAATTCCAGTTCAGTTTACAAGGATAAAGTGTGCAAACTTGACTGTACCCTAACTTTTGTCCTGTCTTGTCCTGTACTGTACTGTACTGTACTGTATGCCCAAAATATTATGTGTATTTATTTTGGGAATACAGTACTGGTATTTTAGAATAATTTAATCTTTCAGCAATTATGTTGAATTCTATAATTGTCAACAAATAATCACTTCTATTCTTTAAATTGACTAGAATCTAGACAGAATGGACTAGAATCTAGGCATTTTATAAATATTTCTCATTCTGATTTTCTTTCCTCCAGTCTGTAGTGGCTGCATATAATCAGGATGCTGGCATGTCACCTGAAGATGCCAAAGTCAACTTTTTAAAGATTATTTTTAAATGGTCAACATTTGGCTCTGCTTTCTTTGAAGTGAAGGTAAAAAAATATTTGTTCATATAATTTGTGATAGAATTTTTAAATTTAATATTTATTAATAGAATTTTTAAATTTAATATTTATTAATAGAATTTTTAAATTTAATATTTATTAATAGAATTTTTAAATTTAATATTTATTAACATGTTCACTTCCATCTAAATGTGAGAGAACCCAATCAATGTACTGTAATTTTCAGAATTTGGAGAAAATTAACATTCCAACATGCGCAGCATTCTAAAATTTTGTACATAATGGTTGAAAATTAAAAGATTGAAATTCATTCATTTGAAGAACAAATCTTAAAATTTTATAAAAAGCATTACTGCATTGCATTCAGTTAGATGCCAATACTGAGTATTTGTTAATTTTAGGTGTCTTTAGGTTTATGGCACTCGTTGGTTGACTGCTTAAGAATGACTCACTTGTATGTGTTATGGCACAGCACTTGTGTACATTTTGAACTCAGATATGCATTGCAGTATATCACTCCTACTGCTATTTTATGCTTATATGTGTAATGGTCCCATTGGAGAAGAGATCATCATCAAATTGTGATCAGGTGCTTGGAGGGCCACTCGCCTCAACAGTGCACTTAAAAGTGATATTCATGAGAAAAAGATCAAGAGTGTTGACCGTGTGGTTAGGATTTTCTGGTATTCTGGTAGGTAAATGAACAATCTGTGCGAGATCATTAGTAATTGCAAAAGCCTGAGCATCTCAACCATCTGGGTTCAAATAACTAGAAAACTGAAGCCAGCTGGAGTTGTGAGCATTAAAATTGCCAAGGAAAATTACTGCACTGTTAGGAAAGTTGGATTTGAGAAAGTTGAGTTTCAAAAAAGGAAATTCAAGAGTTCCAAGCGATTAGTGGAATTGGGAGATTGATAGAAGCAACATATGAATTTGACAGAATGGGGTAGAGAGATTTCACACCAGAAAAGATTGAAAAGAGGAGATTCCAAATTATGAAGTCCCTAACAGGAATATCAGAGTGAATATATATGGATATATATATGAATAAATACTGCCCATGATGCAAAAGGTATTGTACAACGAATAGTTAAGACAACTGAGATGAGCAGTGGTTGAATCAACCAATAATTGAGATTCTGTTAGAAAAAGTACATGGGGTTTGGCAGACTGTAAGTGGAAATGGACATCATTGAGATTGGAACTGAGACCACGTATATTTGCGAAATGAACGAGGAAGTGTTTGAGAGGTTTAGATCTTTTTGCAGATAAGTTTAGTTTTACTAGTCATGATATATTCAATAGTAAAGAAAAGGTGGGAGCATGTTGTGAGGAGTAAAGAAAGTTTTGGCTCTTGTGTACACATAGCAAGAATATGTCCAGCTCCTCGACAATGGCCCCTGCATACACACTACTTGGACTTTCTCCAGTCACTATCTGGCAGAGTAGAGGCAGCGAGATTATACACTAGGTGATCCAGATGTCTCCTAGAGGACCTTGGTTTGGCCTGGTGGATTATCTAGCAGCTGGTTTGTGAATACCATTTTAGAGCTGCCCCTTGAAATGTAAGGAAGATTGTATCTTGCCATGATTCCTATCATAACCTCAGAATACATCAGTCATATTGCATGATTGAGGAGATAGGAGTTTGCTTTGCTCTGCAGACTAAACATGGATTAATCACTTCAAGCCTCCAGTAAGCAAAGTGGTGGTATTGCACTGGTTGATGGTAACTTGTGAATATTATGCAGAGAGACTTTTTAAACTCATTTGCATCACACATAAAAATTAATAATAAATTAATAAATAAACAAGTTCTTAACAAAACAGTTATTTTGCTTCAAAACAACACATGGCTCCACATAGCAAGTCTGGCAAAGAAGTTGCTGGCATCAGTGGTAGAATACACACCATATGGTTTCAACCTTTCCCAGTGTGATTTATGATGTTCAAATACAATTGACACAAAATGAAGTAAGCACTGCCACTACCATATGCAGGGTGTCTGAAAATGACCTACTGCACATGTTTGTGAAGTTGGTGAGGTACTACAAAAAAAATAAATGTATATCATGCCATAGGATATTACTTTGAAAATAAAAATATTTCTAAGTTTGGGGATGCCTCAGATACTAAATAATGCAAGTAGTTATCATTACTTTCAAACACCCTTCATAAATGTAATGCTTAAGATCTATTACAGATCATTATCATGTGCAGGGGCTTTCCTAGGGTATGTAGTGCCTGGGTGCCAATTGAAATTTGGCACCCCCCCTTTAAAATTTTTTTCATATGTGTATGTAAGTTTCAGGTGCCCCTTGAACATTGGTGCCCGGGTGCAGCGCATCCCTTGCACCCTCGGGACGTCCTGTCCCCGATCATGTGTAATCAGTGGCAGACTGTGTCTAAAAACATTGGTTGCCAGGAGACAAAGGGGGCCCACCCACAACTATTATATTTTCAAGCTACTAAAAGGTCTAACATTTTTAACATATTGTCTAATGTTATTGCAAGGGGGACCCACTTTCCATCGGGCAAGCTGACACCCTGACCAGTCTGCCACTGTGTGTAATGTATATTGGAGAATGTAGTTTCTCTTATATTATCTGAAAGAAACCATAAAAATAGACAGTAAATGGAAGGGTGGAACTGTGGGGGGGGAGAGAAACTTTTGACAGTTCACAGTTTTACAAACTTTCCATAAATTTATCAAGTAACAATAATTTAAAAGAAAATATTGTGAAATCAATTGTACTTTATGTACAATATATAATGAGAAATCATGCACTGATTTCTATCCTCCATTATTTGTTTGGATCTGCGAAACTTATAAAATACTGGAAACAAATACACGGTTATTTTCTCCATACTATTAAATCATTTTTAAAAATTAATCACATTTGGAGCCAAAATATTTGAATTTATTGGATACAGTGAATCAAAGATTGACAAATATTTGTATTTGCAGCAAACTACAGATCCAAGTTACCCAGAACAGCTCCTCATAGCCATAAATAAGCAAGGAGTAAGTTTAATTGATCCTGTATCAAAGGTAAGAATGATCAAATTATATAAACATTGTATTTTAGTGTAATAAGAGCTATATGTGCTCAATATCTCCTATATACTTTTAATTATTAGTTAATTAGACAGAGATTACCTTGATTTCTTTATAGGCAGGCTTCTTATCTAACCCTCCTAGTCCATCACATGAAATAAATAAATTATAAGAAAGTGATAAACATCATCTTAATGTGTTCCATATCATCAGCACGAACACAAATTAATAGTCCAGGATCACCATTGAGGCCCCAACCCGAATAGTATTTTCAAATTTCAAATAGTATAAAAAAATAATTAACAAATACATGAAGACATTTTATTCCTCCTTAAGTTGGACGAGAACTTTTTGATCATACATGTTCACAGGATGGAATGAAACTAAAAAATGTGCTGCTGCATCTGTATTTAAAAGAAATTTAATCCTCATTGCACATGCGTTCATAGGACCAATCATCCAATATTAAAAAAGGTCTATGAATGTTGATAGAATTTTTACATAATTTTATTTCAAGCATTTCTGCGATAAATAGTTTACTATAATTATGTTGAATATTAATTATTTTTGTTTCATTAAAGAGAAATGCATGACCTTCATTTACAGCGTGAAATGAAGCCTTGTGTTGTTTAACGCAAAAATCCAACACCCGCCATGTAGAACTTATGTAAGACGAGCCGCATTCTTTGCAAGAAATGCTAAAAACCAAATCATGTTTGTTGCAAGGAAGAATTAGTTAAACATTTTCTTAATATCTTAATAAAAATATGCAATTTATTTATAGGTTTAGCTATTATTTTCATATCTGTGCCCTTACACAAATCATTCAGTTTGTTATACCAATATTCTGTATATGGAACTGTAATAAAATGCTTTATGTCTATATAAATTTTTGTCTATATATTCAACATAATTAATTTCTGGTAGTTGTTTTTTTATCTTTTCATGGGCAATCAGTTTAATTTTATTAATAGAGATGATTGGATAGCCTCTATTAAGGAATCTCTTTGTTAGTTCTATCCACACTGTGTGTGGTAGAATATTTAAAAGCATTTAAAAACTGGTTTAACATGTTTAATGCTATATACACTGATGTTCAAAGAAAGTGCATCACCCCTTAAAATTGTAATTGTCTGAATAACAAAAGTATATTCCTTAATAGAGGCTATCCACTCACCTCTATTAATAAAATTAAACTGTGATCGCCTAAGAAAAGATAAAAAACAACTACCAGAAAACAAATATAGACAAAAAGCATTTTATTACAGTTCCATATATAGAATATTAGTATAACAAACTGAATGACTCATGTAAAGGCACAGATATGAAAATAATAGCTAAACCTATAAATAAATAGAGGCTATACATTATTATGAAACATTTAACTAATTCTTCCTTGCAGCAAAAACATGATTTGGTTTATAGCATTTCTTGCAAAGAATGCGGCTCATTTTATGTAGGTTCTATGTGGGGAGGTGTTGTATTTTTGCATTAAACAACACGAGGCTTCAGTTTGAGCATTGAGAGCAAACACTTCGGAATTAGCATTTCACGCTGTAAATGAAGGTCATGCATTTCTCCTTAAGGAAGCAAAAATAATTAATATTCAACATAATTATAGTAACCTACTTGTTGCAAAAACACTTGAAATAAAATTATGTAAAAATTCTATTCGTAGACCTTTTTCAATATTGAATGATTGGTCCTATGAACACGTGCAATGAGGATTGAAATTCTTTTAAATACAGATGCAGCAGCGCATTTTTTCATTTCATTCCATCCTGTGAACATATGATCGAAAAGTTCTCATCCAACTTAAGGAGGAAGAAAATGTCTTCACGTATTTGTTAATTGTTTTTTTATACTATTTGAAAATTTGACGTGATGCTTTCCTATGCCGATAGTTGCGTCGCTGTTGGTGGTTTGGGGGACCGGTTGGGGATCCCGGACTATTAATTTGTATTCGTGCTGACAGTATGGAACACATTAAGATGAAGTTTATCAATTTTTTATAATTTATTTATTTCATGTGCTGGGCTAGGAGAGTCAGATAAGAAGCCTGCCTATAAAGAAATCAAGGTAATCCTTGTATAATTAACTAATAAACATTGTACGTGTAAATACTGTATTTAGTGTTATTTTTATATGTAGGTATTAAGACATCAATAGAAATTATATAATCATTTAATATATAAATGATTATATGCAAGCTTAAGAATGGCCCATTGACCTCACACTTAGCTGAACTATTGTACTTGCACTATTCATTGAAGTTGTGTATGGTTGTCACGCTACCTATTCCTGCAAGTGCTGTATGTCAAAAATGGATACATAGTATTTAGTGTTTTTATTATTGCAGTAAATGTTATTCTTATTTTAGATTATTATGTACATTGATATTGTTTTACTTAAACTAGTACCTTGCTTAATTAGAATATATTAATAGTAATGTAGTTTTATATATTTTATTATTTTAAAAATGGTAGAGGCTAGAAAATTAAGAGAAAATTAGTATTTAGTGTTTTTATTATTGCAGTAAATGTTATTCTTATTTTAGATTATTATGTACATTGATATTGTTTTACTTAAACTAGTACCTTGCTTAATTAGAATATATTAATAGTAATGTAGTTTTATATATTTTATTATTTTAAAAATGGTAGAGGCTAGAAAATTAAGAGAGAGTTTTTGCTCTTTCTAGTTAAAAAAAAAATAGACCAATTAATTAGAGTTGTAATTAGATGCCAACCATCAGCTAATAGTTGGCATCTAATTACAAAACTCCTAGAGAAGTAGCTTAATGCACATTGGCAAGCTCAGATCAGTGCTGTAAACTGGGTTGGAAGCTCTGACATATGAAATATGACAAAGTCATATTTCTATATGGCTGTAAAGCAGTGTTTTCACATCATCTCCTGTGTGGAGAAAGAGAATATGAGTGACGAAGGTGGTAAACCTTAACTTCAGATAAGGTGATAGTAAACCATCAAAAGATGTTAAAATTAGTTTTACTCATTTTTAAAGCAAAATAGTAATCTCTTTCATGATGCATTTTTATTTTTATTTTTTTTGTTTTTCAGGATATCCTAGTCACACATCCATTTACCAGAATTTCTAATTGGAGCAGTGGAAATACATACTTCCACATGACCATTGGAAATTTGGTCAGAGGTAACAAGCTTCTTTGTGAAACGCCTCTGGTAAGAGTTGAATTTATTATAAGAGTAGTATATAGTGTTATACGCTGCCCTACCATTAATATCCGGACACCTGCCTTTAGACAAAAAAAGAGCTTTTATTGTGTCATTTAATATTTCGTGCTGAAACCTTTTGCTTTTATGATGGCCTTCAGTCTTCACAGCATACTCTCAACCAGCTTTTTATAAATGTCAAGTGATATGTTCCTCCACTCGGCCTTTGACGCAGCCATCAGTCCGGCCTTGTTCTTTGGGTGATCTTGAGTGCAGGTACCCAATGATCCAATACATCCCAAAGATGCTCGATAGGGTTCAGATCAGGACTCTGATCCAACTTTTCCACACCCATGTCCTCAAACTACTGTTACGACCCAAGCAGTATGGCATGGTACATTGTCTAGCTGATACAGGTATAGGCCTTCCCCGAAGTATTGCCATAATTTTGGAAGTGCATAATTGTCCAGGTTGTCCCGGTATTGCACAGCATTCATTGGCCCAAGCCAAACCATGAAAGGAGCCCCATACCATGACACTGCCTCCACCAAACTTCATTGTTGGGAGGATATAATCAGGAAGGAACTGTTCTCCTGGCATTCGCCACACCCAGGAATGGCCATCAGACTGGTAGAGTGTGAACCTCGACTCGTCTGTCCATAGGACTATTTTCCACTGCTCTTCATTCCAGGATTCATGCTCCTTACACCATGTTAATTGGCATCTAGCATTTGTTGAGGTGATCAATTCTGGTGAACTGTTGAGATAATTCTATTGAATGTGTCATCTTGCATGCCCACTTATGCAATTGTCTGTTCAAATGTATGCATATTTATAGCAGGTTCTGTGATGTGTTGCATGCATAGGACCTGTTTCCCCATCTATGGAGGGGTGTCTGGATATTGGTAGGGTAGTGTGTAATATATATATGTGTGTGTGTGTTGTGACCTGCACTACAAAAAGGTGGTTAATGTATCAAGATATCGATTATGAAGTTTTAGGTGATTTTTGTAGAAAAAAGTAAGCTATTTCCAATAAAACCAATTCCAGGTCTCTAGCTCAATTCGATGCTTCACAATTTGTACCTAATGATGGGGGATAAAAACTGGAAAACTTAAGAAATGAAAAATTTAACATACTTTAATTTTTATTGTAAAAAAAGTAGACATACAGAAATACTCATACAAAATTATCAAGTTTAAGAACAAATAGCACACATTCATGCAGGATGCTCACCTCTCTTCCTCTTCTTCAATTCTTTATTTGGTTGTGGAGCCACCTCATCTGCTTTGGAAGAATCTGTTACTAGGCTTCTTATACAAGTACCATTGGCGATCCAGTGACAGTCCTGGCTTGATTACCTTTGGCATCTTCCCATCCAATGGTTTTAATAGAAGAGTGAACTCATCAATGTCCTTACTATCAGCAAATTTCCTTGCCTTCACTACGGCAAATCATGAAGTGATGGTATTTAGTAATGCCAGCTAACTGTTTGAAAAATTGCTTCAAGTATACATTCCATTCATACGAAGTCTCTTGTTTGGCAGAGACAGCCTTATTATGATGACCAGGAGAGGAGGTAATAACACAATTTATCAAGTCATTGTGAGTATCAATATTACTGATAGCATAATTTGCTTTAAAGATCACTGGGATTTCTGCAAGTTGTTGTCCACCGCAAGCAGAGGCCTGCGAGAGACGTCTACCTTGCACGGAATTGTGTTTAATGGCTGTTTACTCAAAAACTTCTTTTCGCACGTTAACCACCTTTTTGTAGTCCAGGTCATATATATATATAAATTTAAATTTTCTGTTTATCCTCTAGGACAACCACACAGTCAGAGGACTTCTCTATCACAAGATAGAGAAAACACAAGAAACAGCACCGCATTTGGCAGTCACAGGCTTGAACCATGGTCACTCAAAGCATGTGTACTTATGCACTCTCGCACTTGACCATAGAGGCCATTATATATATAGTAGTGTATAGTGTTATTTAAAACATGCACAATTCATACCAAGATTTTCACATGTATTTGTATTAAAATACCAATACATCAATTTTAGGGGCTCTTGATAGCCTCCGAATAATAGGAGGCTACCAAGATTCCTCTACCTGTTAAAACCATGTTGGGTACAGCATTTACTTAAAAAGTAATGCATAATTTGCTTACTTTTGTTTTTTAAAAGAAAATTAAGGAAAACTTGTTTCCTTTGAATAGCATGAAATATAACATGTTATCCCAAAGTCATCCTTGACATTTTAATAATTCCTTGTAGCAATGCTCAGTGTCAGACAATATTCAACCAGGCGAAGGAAAAAAAAAAAAACTGAATTCAGATTCTCTTTCTGGTGCAGCTTTGAAAATGCTCTTTTAACAGCCAAGTCTGAATAGCAGTGCCACTGTTATAAATAAAACTTTTACTCAATGTTTCTGAAGATGAGCAAAGTCTGCCACAGTATCTTTCTTGAAGCAATGTAATCAATTGATGTTTACCAGGTTGCATGTCAATTGATGCAATCCAAACAGAAATCCACAGATGGAAAAATGTTAAGTAAGCTAATGTTTTAAAGCATACTGTACTGGTAAATAATCCTGTGGTTATATTTTCATATAAAAATGTGTATTTTTTCAATGAAATTTAATTTCTAGTGCAGTGTGAACTTTAAAAAACTTTTCTTCTTTTTCTAAAAAAAAATCTCCTGTTTTCCTCCTGCCTACAAATACCTAATCTCCAGCTTTTCAAAAGGCAAAAGTTGGCAGCTATGTAATAGTATTCCGTCTGTAAACTGCAGTGATGTCAATTCTGTTTTTGCCACCTATTATGTTTCCAATTATTTCAAGAAAAGAACAGGACACCGTGTTTTGTCTTTACTTCCTGGAGACACTGTTGTTCCTCCAGGATAATGCTTGGCTTGTGCTCACTTTAGAAATATCATTTTTATCCATGAGTTATTAATATTGTTTTTTAATTGAATACTATAATTTTAAAAATGATATTAATAAGAAGGCAAAGGCATTGTTGCTACTGAGAGCTATCCTCATAAGACAACAGGTGGTCTCAATTAGCAATCTTGTCAGACTTTTGTTACCCATATACGTATATGTATACACACACATATTCAGAAAATTACTTGTTATTAGAAACATATATAGAAAATGCCATTTTTTATCTTTGTTCAGGATGAATGGCATTTGAAATATAGAGCAGCTGAAAGAAAATGTTATTTTTCCCACGTAATTCTGAACTCAGTGCAGTGGTTCAAGATTATATTGTGAACTGGATTAACTAAATAATGGCTCTGGAATGATTCTCATTTAACCAGGATCAGTCTGAGAAAAAAAAAATTTTGCTGTATCCACAACCCTAATGTAATAATCTGTAATGTTTTCAAATAATAATACACCTAATACTCAATTACTGCATGACTGTTGATATGTATGTATGTGTGGGGGGGGGGGTTTCTATGGTATACAAAATCTCCATATGCATGATTAAAACAAAATAAGTTAAGGGTGCTTTTGATGCTGATACGAGGGGTGTTCAATAAATTATCTACCTAAGATAATTCCCATAGTTATATTTCAGTGATTAATGATTTATCATGTTCCTACTTATCTCAACTTGAATCATACTAATTTTGATCCCACTATGTTTTTAGGTTGTGTTGCTGTAACAGAAAGAAGGAAGACACCTGTATCAAATTATGGATTTGCTGAAATTGGAGCATTGTTCAGTCATAAAGTTTCTCGCCAGAGAAGGAATGGACCAAAGGCCATTCATAAAAGGATGGTGGCTGTGTATGACAACAGTGCACTTTCACGAAAGTGCACTGTTGTCATACACAGGTGACATTCTGGTCAAAACAATTGAAGTGGGATAGAGAATCCATCGAAAATTATCCACATCCAGGAAGGCCTGTGATAGCGACCACTCCAGAAATGTGCCAAGCTGTGAGAACCCTTGTGCTGAATGACAGACAGTGTCCCGAATCTCTAGGGAATATGGCATACCTGAGGGAAAAGTTATAACCATCCTCCATGAATATATGAGAATGACTAAGGTCAGTGCAAGGTGGGTCCCCAGATTTCTGACCACAGTGCAGAAGCAATTTAGAGTACGGTGTTGTGAGGAGAATTTAGAACTTTATGGAAGGGATCCTGAAACGTTCATCTCCAGAATTTTTATGGGTGATGAAACATGGGTTCATCACTGAGATCCTGAGGCCAAGCAAGAATCAATGCAATGGAAGCACAAGGGTTCTCCCCACCCAAAAAATTTCGGACACAACCTTCATCTGACAAGATTATGGCTACCATTTTTTAGGATGCTGAGAGAATTTTGTACATTCACTACTCAGAACACAAGCAAACAGTCACTGGGCAGTCATATACATCCATACTGTGCAACCTAAGGAATGTGATAAAGGAAAAACACTGTGGAACATTTTCCAGAGGTGTGCTTTTTGGGGACAATGCACCAGTGCACAGGTCACATGCTGTTGCTGCTGCTTTGAGAGACTGTGACTTTACAGAACTTATCCACCTTATAGTTTGGATCTAGCCTCCCAGTGACTATTTCCTGTTTTGACACCTCAAGAAAAACGTACATGGATATTGCTTTGCTGAAGTCTGCTGTTTTTGCTTTCTTTGATGGACAAGACAAAGAATTTTATTTGTTTGGTACTTCCTCATTGCCAACAAAATTGAAGAAGTTATTGAAGTAGTTTAGGGGAGTTACATTTAAAAATAAAAAAAAGATTTTTGCCTCTATCTCATTTCCTTCATAGGTAGGTAGATAATTTATTGAATGCCCCTCATACCACGTAAGACACTTTGTTAGTAAAATGAGGGTGCACGCACACCATGCATGTGTTAGTATTACCAAAGCACTTTTTATATGTGAATATCTTATGTACAGTTTTATTTGCAATTAATTATTGATCTTTTTCATTTTAGGGTTACAAAATGGATGACCTTTTAACCTCATATATTAGCTTAATGCTAAGTAACATGAATAAGCAAAGAACCCTTCGTATCAAGCAGTAAAGAAAAAAACACAGAATGGTGACAGTGATGTAGAATATTAAAGCAGTGTGAAAACTGCCTGGAAAAAAAAAAAAACCTTCAAGTGTATACTAACAAAGTGAATCAAAATCACCAACTGCCAGTTTCTGTGCCTTTAATGACCGTGGATATGAAAGTGTCCTATAGAGTTTCTCCTTCCTTGAGAAACAAGGTATATTATTCTCTACATGAATGTCCACCACCAGTTTACAAGTGCTGACATCTGCTATCTGGTATTGCTCACTCATTGTAGGTTACAAACTAGACACTCAGTGATCACAAATTAGTCATGCTAACTGTTTTAAATATGAGCTATTTTTAAATGTCACAACTTATTTTTTTAAATATCTCATGTTAAATTATTTTTTATGTATATCTTGAAAAGAACTTTTTATTATTACCATTGGCAAAGTTTTATATCAAACTGTATATCATATCACACTACGTGCCTTACTGTACATGTCAACATTCCGTTGTTATACACCACATCTCATAATGTGATCTCCAGCTAATTTGGTAAAGGGTTAAATGAAACTCAACCCAAGGTGATTTTTTTTATAAATATAAACTCACAACATAATTAAAAAGCTGTATAATGTATAGGGGTGGTTACATCCTAACAATCACTTGTAAAAAATGTTATACTAATTGTGTGTTAAAACTTAACAAAAACATTTGTGTATAAGGTGTTGTTATTTTTAAAACAATTCTAATGGATTCCCTTGCACTGTTGACGACAATAAACTGTTTTAAAAAATGATTAGTATTTTTCACTGCATTTCAACAGTCCTTAATCTGCTGAAATAAATATCAGACTTTTTTCACACCACAAATTTTTAATAAAATGAATAATAATCAAATTAAAGTTTCTATTTTTATAAAACTGTTTAAAATTTCTGTTACTTATTCAAACGACAGTTATCATATTTGTAAAATGTAAGTTATCATAATTACAAAATATTCTTTGTCTCTCAGCTCAGTTTTAAAATTTTTTTATGTTACAGCCTTCTTCTTCTTCTGGTTATAACCCAGGGTCTTAGCCTTCTCGACGATGTTCCAACAATAAGCCCTCCCAGAAGTCAAACTTCTCCAACTTCTTATTCTCATGTTCTTTAAGTCCTTTTCTACATCATCTATCCATCCATCCATCTTTTTCGTGGTCTTCCTCTTGCCCTCCTCCCTGTAGGTTTCCATTTCATTATACTCTTAGTTGTTCTGCTATCACCCATTCTTACAACATGTCCCAACCGGGCAAGTCTCTGGCTCTTCACTAATCTGACTATGTCCGCACAGTGAATAACATGGTCAAGTTCATGGTTCATTCTGATTTTTCAAGATCCATCAATATCTTGTATGGGCCCAAAAATGTTTCGTAAAATTCTACACTCAAATGCTCTCAACAACTGCTCATCTTTACTTGTTAATGTCCAAGCTTCACAACCATATGTCACAACTGGTCAAATGAGGCTTTAACGTATTCTTAATTTTAAATGTCTATTCAATACTCTGGACTTCAATAGTTTTTCATGTGCATAGAAACATCTGTTTCCACTCAGGATACGGGACTTAATTCCATTAGTTGAGTTGGACTGATTTATCTGCGAACCTAGGTGAGTAAAATTCTGAACATGCTCAAACGAGAAGCCTCTGTTCTTAAATTTTCAATCTGCTGTTCTTTGGACTACAGTCTGAAGATTCAAAATAGTTATAATGTTTCTATAGGATATCAACCATGAAGTCAGGGGACAGGATCTGGTAGTGGTTGCATAACTCATGGTCTATTGACTTTCTCATGGCGCCTCCGTAGCCAGGTGGGAAGGAGCAGCAGTGTGTAGCACACGCTTCTTGATTAGACCGGGGTTCGAGCCCATCACCACCAAATACGGAGGATGTGGAAAGGTCAGGGAATGACCACCGCATATCCCCGGAGCAATATGGCCTTAGTTGCTAATGCTCATTAAAACCAAATAACAGCAACAAATATTGACTTTTTCACTCTCTCCCCCCCTCCCCTACTGTATGAATATCAGCTGTGAACCGGGATCTTCATTTATAAATATATATAAGATTATTAAGAAAGATATGTTGAACAAAATGCAGTCAAACATATTTAGCTGAAATAAGGGATTGTCCTGTACAGCAAAACATTAGTGAGAGCTAATAAAACATCATTAAAATAAAATACATTATCAGAAGTTAACAATCAAATAAAGACTGACTGACAGTATAGTTCAAATATAAGAATGGTTAAATAAGATACGTATAAAATGCAAAAGCAGCACTGAAAAATTCAATTAATTATTTATTTATTTTTTTAAATATTAAATAATGTCCTGATGAACCAAAATGTTTCTCATTAATAATTTCAAGAATGTAATTGGAGAAAAAGCTGTCTAGAGATTTTATTCTATTATGAATTGGCACAAAGATAGGTATTTTATCATAATATTTTTTCAAGGAATTCCTATCCAATTTGGTCCCAATTGGAGTGGTTCTGACTTAAAACTAGTCAGCTAGTTTAAATATTCTGGTAAAAAAATTTTGGGTCTTAACAATAATCAAATTTGAAACTGGTATATTTTAAACTTTGATAGAAAGTAGTCACTGACCAAAAAAAATTCAAACTTTTTTGAGTTTTTTATTTTTAAAATTTTTAAATAAATTTTAAAATTAAATAGTAAAATAAATGGTAAAAATCATTTAAAATAGTAAAATAAATAAAATTTTACTATTTTAAAATCCTTTGGAAAAGATTGTCTTACCTGTTATTATAGGTAATAAGCAGGTAATTATTGTCTACTTATTATTATAGGTAATAAGCAGACAATAATAAAGGTAAGTAAGGACCTATGACATAGGTGACATACTCAATTGAGGAATGTGACAAGAAAATTTTCAAGTTCCAGATTTGAGTGTTTGAGAAAAAGGATAAATGCCCTCAAAGGAATTAAGCATTCAGCAGCCCCATCTCAATACCAGAGCTTACACATCAGGATGTCCAGAGGCAGAAGGTGCTGGCAACACTTCCCTGATAATATAATCAGGGAAATGGGAAACATGAATGGATGGGTAAAACAAGAATATGGTATGTCTGCCAGGGGGGAAAAAATGAATGATGTTGCAGATCAGGAAAAAAGGCAAATTATTGCACGTTGTTGGTAATTATAATATGCCATAGGCTGTTGGAGGCCCTACTTCATAGGTAGGGCCTCCGAATTTTGGAAAAAAGCAACGAATTTTGGGCTAAATTTGAAAATGTTTGTAGTTTCACCTTATCAGTCGACATCGATGGACAGGGCAGTGTCGAGTCAGTTTGGTGTGACATAAGCATAGGGAAATCAAAATTGAGAGTAGGAGTGTGCTATAGGCCTAATGACTCTGATGAGTATAATAAGATATTGTACAGGGAAATAGAGTGGGCCAATAAATCAGAGAGTCTTATAATGGGGGATTTTAATTTCCCAGATATTGACTGGAATTTGTGGGTTGGTCACTCGCAAGGCTTTTGTGGATTTATTGGATGATTGTTTTCTACATCAGCATGTTCGTGAGGCAACAAGAGGGAGCAATACTCTTGATCTGATTATCAGTAGTGATTCTTCATGCATTAAGAATCTGCAGATAAATGAACCACTAGGTGGCAGTGATCACAGTGTGTTGAAGTGGGATTTACTCAAGGAGGTAACTACCATCAGAGGTAAAGGGAAGGGTTTTTGTTTTCATAAGGCGACTATGATGGTCTGAGACAGTATTTAAATTCTAAACAGTGGGACCAACTGATGATGTTACCAACAGCAAACTCAAAATGGGAAGCATTGAGGATAATCTTGGAGGCTACCAGGCTTTACATACCAACTAAGAAATATTGTTCAAGGTTTAGGCCTAAATGGTTGTCAGATGAACTAATGAGACAGGTGGCAGAGAAGAAAAATGCATGGGATACATACAAATTAATGGGTGACATGGAAGCCTATGATAGATATAAGTTGGTCTGTAACCAAGTCACAAAGGAGATTAGGCAGGCAAAGGCAGACTACGAAAAATCCTTGGCAAAGGATGCAAAGAAAAACAGAAAAGAGTTCTTTACATATTTAAACTCAAGAAGGAAAGGGATGAATCAGATTGGTCCACTGGATATTGATGGTTCAACAGTTGAGGATCCTGCTCAGGTGGCTAACAATCTAAACGAGTATTTTGCATCTACATTCACGCATGAGGAGTTATTCAGGAAGGAGAATGATGTAGGTAAAGTAAACATTGGCAGTGAGCTGGATGATTTTGTAATAACTCAGAAGAAAGTGGAGGAGAGATTGTTGAGGATAAACATAAAAAAGGCACCTGGGGTGGATGGGATCTATCCAGTTATATTAAAGGAGGCAGCAAAGGAAGTAAGCAAACCCCTAGCCATAATTATGAGAGCTTCTTTGGACTCAGGGGAGGTACCCATAGACTGGAGATGTGCAAATGTAACCCCAATTCACAAAGGAGGATCAAAGGCTGACACAAGTAATTATAGACCTGTTAGTTTAACTTCTGTTCCAGGTAAATTAATGGAGGCACTGGTTAAAGAAGCATTGCAGGATCATCTAGACAAGAATTCAGTTATAGCTCAGACGCAGCATGGTTTTGTTAAGGGCAGGTCTTGCCTGACCAATTTGATTGGATACTATGATGTAGTCACAAAAGAACTGGATGCAGGGAATAACTTTGATATTATATATTTGGATCTTAGAAAGGCTTTCGATACTGTTGCACATGGAAGACTGCTGCACAAATTGGAGCAGTGTGGCATTGGAAGCAAATTGCTGCTATGGATAAGGGAATGGTTGAGTGGCAGAAGACAGAGAGTGGTAATCAATGGACACTGTTCAACGTGGACTAATGTTATTAGTGGAGTTCCTCAGGATTCAGTGTTGGGTCCGTTGTTGTTTTCGGTGTTTATGAATGATATTGATGATGGGATATCAAGTTTAATGTCCAAGTTTGCAGATGATACAAAGGTTGGCAGGGTTGTTAAGGACACTACTGACGCTATGCTGCTGCAACAGGATCTGGAAAGGTTGAACAGATGGGCTGAGAGGTGGCAAATGAAGTTTAACATTGACAAATGTAAAGTACTACATATGGGAAACAGTAACCCCAGAGCAACGTTTCAACTCTGCAGTACTACACTGACAGTGGTGGAGAATGAAAAGGACCTGGGGGTAATTGTGCAGGCAGATATGAAGTTCTCTGAGCAGTGCAGACGAGCTGCAAGAGTAGCTCATGGTGACTTGTCAATGATATACAGGAATTTTTCTAGCAGGGATAAGGAGGTGATTATTCCCTTGTATAAGGCAATGGTTAGGCCACATCTTGAGTACTATATACAGGTCTGGAGGCCTCATTTCAAGAAGGATGTAGAGCTGCTGGAACGGGTACAGAGAAGGGCAACAAGATTAGTGAATGGAACAAAGGGTTGCTCTTACGAAGAAAGGCTTAAGTTTTGCAAATTACAGAGTCTGGAGACTAGGCACCGGCGAGGTGATCTGATAGAGGTGTATAAGGCTTTGAATGGTTTGAGCATGCTCAATGCCAATGGGATTCTTCATCTTGCTCAGAATAATCACCTCAGAGGGCATAAATTCAAATTGAGGAAGGACGGATGTCGGATAGATGTGCGGAAATTTGCCTTTGGCCAGCGGGTGGTTGGTTGGTGGAACCGACTTCCACCACTTGTTGTTGAAGTTGAAAGCCTAAACAAATTTAAAGCTCAACTGGACAGGTATTTCGAACGAACGGAGGGGTGAAATGGGAGTGGTGTGTTTTTTTTTTTTTTTTTTGGCTGATGCTGAATAAGCTTGCTTTCTTGCATCATATGCTTCTACTAATGCTAATACGTCTTAGAGAGAGAGAGAGAGAGAGAGATTCTGCAATCATGGGGTAGAATATTTCTTAGAATATTCTGTACTTCTTAACAGGAGGGATTGTCTTTTACAGGGATGAGATACCCTTAAATAGAAGGGGTGATGTTTAGAGGCAGTGTATAGTAGGTCAGAAAACTGCTAGTTTGTGTGGGGGGGGGGGGAATCACAGACTGATAAATCAATAGTAGCTGCAAGCAGAAATTGATTCTTGTAGTTCTTCTGGGACATGCAACAGTTTGAGAAGCAAGGTGTGGAATCCTTATGGGAGGGGCAAAAACATGAATGCATATACTTGTCATACATGTTAAGTGCACAGTAAATAAAACTGACAAATGTTAAGTATTGGTTAAACTGGCAGTATGGTGGCAACTGACAGGTGCATTTCAAAAGAATGCTTTCATGTTACCCTTCAATTAATGATTAAAAATCTGAAATTATTTCTAGTTTCATAAATATAGTCAATCTTTTACTGCAACAATTCTAGAATTTTTTTTTTTTATAATTTCCACAAAGTAATTAAATGTGAATACCTGTCAGGTGCTGTGCTACCGCTTGTGTAATGCTTTTTCTATTGATTGCTATTAAGTTTTGAATTCCGTGTTTGTTTAACATTCAAGATTACTTCCTTTCCACTCCCACAAGTTAAACATCTACGATTGCGTGGGTGTTGTTTTTGAAAGATTTTATTGTTTTCACATAGTAAAAATGTGGAAATGCAACACAATATTATTCAAAATGGATGCTGCTCTGTGGGAAGCAAGATAAGTACGTATCACATGTAATGCATTCTGGAATGTGCCAAATTTGAAATAAAATTTTGAAAAAATATGAAAATTGAAGTGGGTGTAGAATGTATATCTAATATGCACATATTAGATACAATTCTTAATTGATTTTTACAAGATTTTTAAAATTTTTTAGAAGTACTTATGCATATTAAATCAGAAATATATGCACATATTATTTCTGCTATTATATGAAAAGGCCGTTAACCACACGTTAAAATCCATGTGGTTAATGGAATTTTCAACTGGAAAATTGATCAAAATAACAGATTCGATATATTTTTTTACTTATATGGTTTTTTAATTTTTCAAAGACCTAGTATTTTTTCTGATTTGTTAATTTAAAAAAAAATACAAAAGGCAAAATTTTAAAAAATTTAATTTAATCAAAATTAAAAGATCTTTGCAATAAATATAGCAGTCTTTTCAGAAAAGTTGATATATTGGTATAATCCATGGCCAATTTAAAAATGCCCAAAAAGTTTTTTTTTCCAGAGATTTAAAAAAAAAAAAAAAAAAAAAAGCCATGCCACCATTGTTGGGTTGTCATCAAATGTGGACATTGTAGGGATATCAGAAATATGCAATGTAGAATTTGAATAAGGTGAGTATAGCGTGTACAGGGACACATCTCTCTTTGCCACATTGATAATGCAGATTCCCATAGCCTTGTGTGTTTTGTAACTTGTTGTGTTGTATGATTGGCTTTTTAGGTAACCAGGATGTTGTGATCACTTGAAATGCAACATCCTGGTTCCTAGCCTTGCCACGAGGAGGTGTGTCATCTACTATACTAAACTCTGTCTGGGATTCTTTCTGCCATCCTAGGGTCTTGGAATGAAAGTCCTGATGATGAGTGAAGAGAAAAAGGGAGGAAAGCGTGGGTAAAAGTAGAAGGGAGAATATAAAGTTTGGCACAGAGTGGGGGAGGGAGAAAGAAAGTGCTTCTCTACAGGGAGGGATGTAGGATTAGTCAGCTGACACACTTAATGCAAGCTGGAAAGGGTTAGGCAATTGTGATTATACCTCTACAAGAGTGCACATGAGCAGCTACACATGCACTCACAGGGAGAAAGAAGCAGCTTAATGTTGGGTTGGCATGTGCAAGTATTAGGAGGGAGGAATTCTATCAATCTCATGCTATGCTATCTATCATTCTCTCAAGGAAGGAAAGTCTCCTCCCAGAAGCAATGTCAAGAAAAGGTGAGGGGTTTGGAATAGCACAGTGTTTCCAGGTCACTTAGAAGATTATGAAAATGGAAGAGAACAGCTGGCTAGCTTTGTTTCAGAAGTAAAACAAAAGATGTTGAATTCAAACTTCCAGAAGGTCTTAACTGAGAATAGTTTTTTTGTGGGGTGACCTTTTCCAGCACATGCCCAGTCATTCATTTAATTTATTCATTATGTTGCAAGCAGCAAAATCAGTATCTGATAGTAGAACACCTCATTTGTACATTGTTATTGTGTGTTCAATGTGTCCAGTTCACTGTGGTCATGCTGAGCAGTTCTTCCTGCATTTCTGTTTCTTTTCCTAGTTTGTCAGCTTGTTTGCACTTTTTGCTTGTTGGAAATATGGAGAGTATCATGTCTTTCTGATTCTTAGGGAGGGAAGACAGCTGAACAATTAGTTGTAACTTCTAATACTTATGGAGGGAACAAGTGTATAAGATGAATGTGCATGAGTTGTGGCACACAGTGTCTGTTTATGCTCCTGATATTAATTTAGTTTTAGATAGCCATACTTAACTTTATAGAATGATTTGCCCACCAGTGAATTCCTCTTCCTTGAGCAGAGGAATTCACTGGTGGTGTGGTATCATCTTTGTGATATGATGAACAAGTATTTCTATTTAAGTGTATTCATGCTTGTGCTGGAATTCCTCCATTACAATGCATACGCAGCACTTTAACCTTTACGAATCAAGCAAACTCCCCATTACCCTAAAGGCTTGAAGTGACGATGCATCAACCTTGACCGAGTCACAAAGCATCACACTATCAAGTTCTTTAGGGAAATCCTCCCTCTATTCTGTCTTTTGTGTTAAGTATATCTGTCTCAACCATTTATGCTTTCTTTGTGTTCTCTCAGTCATCTCTATGGAAATGCGAATATAAAAAGCTGCAAGCTTAACAGTGCTAAAGAACAAATAACTCAGAATTAAAGACTAACTCTTAATAGTGAGCATTGTTATTGCCGCAATGGGAAGAAACCAACCATTTGATGTCATGTATGCAATATAACCTTTTGTTCCCACTTGGTTAAAACAGACATCACACATCTCAACAAACAATATCGGAAAAGGTTCGCATGTGACAAATGCCTCAGTCAAATACTTGTTTGCCAGAACCTTCACTCATGATCATCGCATATTATCTGCAGCACTAATCAGCCCAATTTTCCATTGGAAATTAAAAATCAAAATTGTGCTTCAAACATTAATGTATTCTCCACCACAAACCAGTCACTAGTCACAACAGGTACTTTACAAGATGAAGGTGATTCATCTTGTACTTTCAGCATTAATTCATCCAAGAATTAATGCTGAAAGTAGTGTCGACACCTCCTCTACAGCCAGACAGTGCAGACTTCTTGAACCTCCTAATTTACAAGTTGAGGTCCCAAATTGAGGATCTTAAGTATGAGGTCTACTCACTGAGGAACCAAAATAAGCATATCACCCACATGCTCTCTGACCTCTGTTCTTTGGTGGGCCAAAATAGCAAGCTGTCATCTCAGCCACCAATAATACCTAAATGGACAAAACTACTCATTCTGTCAATCCTCCTAGCCTCATAAAGCCTGGCCCACTCAAGACAATTAGTAGATAGATCTGCAAACACTCCAACTAAGCACATTAGCAGGACCCAGTTGTGCACAAATAGTACCACACAGTTGGTACATTTCTCTGGGTTACTGCTACCCATATGCAGTACTTTGCATTTGTCAATGCAAGGTACTGCATATGGGTATATAAAGTACTGCACATTCACTGTCCAGGGAATCACATGTGATGCACAATAGTTTTTTATAAGTTCAGGCATCATATGTGATTCCCGAGGACCTTGCCAGCTTAACATCTTTAAAAAATTGGACTTATGACCTACATTTTTAATATTTTGTGGACTTATTATCAAGAAAATATTTTTTTAGAAAAGTTAATGAACCTGTGTAAAAGTTTCCCAGTTTTTACACATTAGCTACATCAAATATTTCAAATTACATGCAATTTTAGGAGTAAATAAAACAGATTTCAAAATGTAAAGAAAAGTGTATTTTATTTCAGAAGTACAAAAAACTGGAAAAAAAAAAAAAAAAAAAGACTAATTTTTATGTTTATTTTAATAACATTTCATACAATATGGCTTCTCACATGATTTACATTCAGTATGAACTTGCTTGGCAGCCAATTTGGGATTTTTTCCAGCAATTTTTGCTTCTTCATAACATCCGTGACACCTTTTCCTGTGAATTTTACCATGGGTAAGCCTCGGAATTTCCAACAGAAAATGCTGAGGATTGACCAGATAAGGATTGACCAGCGGATATAATAGGGGTTGGTTCCTTTTTGATTCCCATCAGTTCTTTAGTGATTGCCTCTCTCACTTCTAAAAGAGACATTGTCTTTCTTCTCTTGCTGCAATTCATTGAAAATTAGGAAAGTGTTCACAATTGCTGTCCCGAAAACTAATTGTATTGCAATTTTTTTATACCATATCAGTGATTTTCTCATTGGTGACTGGTAACTTGAAAGTTGGTCTGATACCCCTTTTTCACCTTATTGTATTCAGTTATCATTTCTGGTTTTACTTGTTTATTTCTTCTTCCACACTCCTTCATTTCATCATCAAAACATGTTGACAACATCAAAACATCTCTCTTATAATGCCACTTAGCGATCACAATATTATCTTTTTGAATTGTTATTTTTTCATCCCTGCATAATTTCTTCTGGATTATTTCCTTATTCTTCCCAATCTATTACTACGAAGTGTACTACACAAATCTGTATTATTTGATTTCAGGTAATTCGCGAGAGGTATGCTAATATAATAATTATCTGCAACTAGAAGTTGTCCTTTGTTTATTAGTCTGTCTAATAGCTTTATAACCACACATCCAGGTTTATTGATATCTGGCAGGGTTTGACCATTGTAAACATTGAAAGACTAAATGTAACCATCTTTTGTACACAACTTGTATACTTTCAATCCATATTTGTTACTTTTTGAAGGGTTATATTGCCTGAATAGAAGCCGACCTCTGAATGGTATCATAGATTTGTTGAAACAACAATATCTCTGGGAAAGTATAAATTACGTAAATTTGTAATTACTAGATCAATCAGGGGTTGAATTTTATACAATCGATTAGAATGTTCTGTTGTGTTATCTGCAAAATACCAGCATCTTAGTAGGCTAGTAAAACGATTGCAAGTCATTCCAAAATTATGTAACAATGGATAATAGTGTACATAGGGCCTGTTTTCCAATAATACTCCCACCTCGGATATGAAACAATACCTGAGAATAGGTATGCTAGAATGAATCCCAAAAACTTTTTCATTTCACTTTCATTAGTATCTTTCCATCGTTGCATTCTTCCTTTCACTGTTTCTTGACTATTCATAACTTGATGAGCATATAAATTTGTCTGGTTCACCATAAGATTTAGGACGTCTTCATTTATAAATTTATAATAAATGTGGGTTGGAGAAGTTTTACCATTTTCCATTATACTGTCAATATTTTGGATACAGGATGAACCTATGAAAGTTTCTTCTGAGGTGGAGAAATGTAACTCCAATGACTTTTACTAACACTAGCAGAATCTTCTTCATGTTGCCCTGATGTACCCGCCGTATCCGTCAATTGTGTCAATATTTGTTGCATTTCATTTCCACTGACAATATCAGGCTGAAACTGTATCTGGTATGACAGAAAATGTATTCTCCACCTCAAACCAGTCACTAGTCAACAGATACTTTACAAGATGAAGGTGATTCATCTTGTACTTTCAGCATTAATTCATCCAAGAATTAATGCTGAAAGCAGTGTCAACACCTCCTGTACAGCCAGACAGTGCAGACTTCTTGAACCTCCTAATTTACAAGTTGAGGTCCCAAATTGAGGATAATCATCATCACTATCACTAGAAAACGGCTCATAGTCACTTTCCACCAACATTCTTCATAACATCTCTTCACTAAGTCCACGACCACCCATTTTCACACTAGAAAAATAACTTGAGACAGTGACCGAAACAGCTCAATGTCAACATTATAACTTGAAAAGTAATAAAATTGGCAGTAGTAATAATAAGATTAATTAAGGTGTGTACATAAGTATTGTACATACTTATGTACACACCTTAATTAATCTGATAGTTTCATATCTGGACTTCTCAGGTCACACAAATGTAATGGGGACTCCACTAGTAACATTAGTCCATGTAGAGCAGTGTCCATTTATTACCACTCTCTGCCATCCTCCCTTCAACGATCCCTTTATCCATTGCAGCAACTTGCCCTTAATGCCATACCACTCCAATTTGTGCAACAGTATTAAAAGCTTTCCCGAAATTCAATTATATGATATCAAAATTATTTTTTGCATCCAGTTCCTTTGTGACTACATCATAGTATACAATCAGATTGGTCAGACAAGACTTTCCCTTAACAAACCCATGGTGTATCTGAACTATTACTGCAGTCTTATCTAGGCAATCCTGTATCACCTCATTAACCAGTGACTCCATTATTTTCCCCGGAACAGAAGTTAAACTAACAGGTCTATAATTATTTGTGTCACCCTTTGCATCCCCTTTGTGAATTGGGGATACATTTACACAACTCCAGTCCATGGGGGCCTTCCCTTACTCTAAGGATGCTCCGATAATTATGGCTAAGAGTTTTCTTAGATTGGATAGATTCCATCTACCCCAGGTACCTTTTTTATGTTTAACTTCAACAATTTCTCCTTCACTTTGCTCTCAGTTATTACAAAATCACTTAGCTCCCTGTTAGTTTGATACACTTCTGGCATTCCCCTCCTTGAATAACACCTGTGTGAAAGTAGGTGCAAAATACTCATTCAGTTTATCAGCTACTTCAGCAAGATCATCAACAGTCAAACCATCTATGTTAAGTGGACCAATCTGATTCATCTCCTTGCTTCTAGAGTTTACATTAGTAAATAATTCTTTGCTGTTTTTCTTTGCATCTTTTGCGTGCCTAACCTCCTTTGTAACTTGATTACAGACTAGCTTATGTCTGCCATAGGCGTCTATGTCGCCTGATAATTTATATGCATCCCATGCATTTTTCTTCTCTGCCACGAGCCTCATTAATTCATCTAACATCCATTTGGTTTTTCTTCCAACAAATCAGAAGAAAATGATTGTTAAGTCAGCTGGTTTTTTATTCTAAGTGGATTAAAAATGCCATGATGCACAATTTATAGCATGATTCAGTTAATGTATTAAATCAAGATGGACATACTTTTGGTCCTTGACCTTCAAATTAACTGGATTTTTGGTATTATTAAAAAGCAAAATTAAAAGTATTACATAGTTTTACAAAAATATTTATTAAAAAACATCTACATATATATATATTAATGTACAATTCAGACACTATTTACAAACAGAAATATGGTCACACATTTCCTCAGAAAATATTTTCATTTATTTCAACATCTCAAGAATTTCTTCATTATACTTTACTATACAGTCAGCTGGTGTTCTACCATTGTTATCTTTTTTGTTTTTCAGGGAAGGATTTTTGCTTATTAACAGTCGTACTATTTCTGAATATCCACCTGCTGCTGCCTGCAAGACAAATAGAATAAATGAGCAAAATGAAACTGGTGACATAAATGAGATTAAATTTGTTTTTAATTATCTTGGTAGGAGAACCAACATAACTTTTACAATATCGACTGAGAAACGATATAAAACATTTAAGCACAAATATTACATCCATATGCAATATAGTGAGTATCCATGTGGATAAAGCTTACTGCACTGATTTTGCTGCTGTTGCATTTTTCTGTTGCCATTTGTTTCATTACAAATGAACAGCACTTCTCACAACTATAATGCTATTTATTTGTAATGGCATAAACTACATGATAGCTGCATTAAAAGCAATTACTATTACTTCAGGACATTACAGGTGCAGAATCTTATATTTTGGTCTAAATTGCAAGTCTCAATTTAGATCAAAATATATAACGTAAAATAATGAACAAATGTATACTCCCCACCATGACTTATGGAAGTGATACTTGGGCACTCACCAGAAGAATGGCACAAATTATATTGGGAATCAGACTGTTAGATAATACACATGGATTAGACAGCAAACTCAAGTGAAGGACATTCTTATCAAAACTAAAGAACTAAAATGGTCTTGGGCAGGACACATAGCTTGAAGACATGACAGATGAACTAAGAAAATAACAGAATGGTACCCAAGAGGAGCTAGAAGAAAACCTGGAAGACAACGATGGAGATGTACAGATGAAATTCATGAGTTTGTGGGTAGTAAATGGATGGCCATTGCACAAAACAAAAGAAACTGGAAAGTTGCTGGAGAGGCCTTCATCCGGCAATTGAAAATGGCTGATGATGATGATGATGATGATAAGTGAGCTGCCAAATAATGTAAATAGTCTTATTAAAAGAATAAAATTTTTTAGCCATTTGGGTTAAACTGTGGGGTAAGATCAACTTTTGATTCTTGTATTTAAAATTTCCAAAAAAATTACTGAATATTTAAACATTTTTATATCTAATCTGAGGGAGAGAAAACCAATTGAAATAAAAAATCATTACACAATGCAAAACTGCCTTTATTTCAGAAATATACCAAATGGTGCACAAAGTGCAATGTTGCCTGTTAATGCAAAATTTTTTGTTGCCTAAAAAAAAAATCAACTTCTTTCTTCAAGTTACTTGTTTAAGTTCCCATTCCATAATGATATTGAAGGGCAACAAGATTAGTGAATGGAACAAAGGGTTGCTCTTACAAAGAAAGGCTTAAGTTTTGCAAATTACAGTGTCTGGAGACTAGGCACCTGTGAGATGATCTGATTGAGTGGTTTGAGCATGCTCAAACGCCTTGAATGGTTTGAGCATGCTCAATGCTCATGGGATTCTTCTTCTTGCTCAGAATAATAGCCTGAGAGGGCATAAATTCAAATTGAGGAAAGACAGTTGTAGGATAAATGTGAGGAAGTTTGCCTTTAGCCAGCAGGTGGTTGACTGCTTCTACAATGACAAACTTCCATCTGTCATTGTAGAAGTTGATAGCTTAAACAGATTCAAGGCAGAACTAGACAAACATTTGGAGCGAGTGGATGAGTGAAATGAGACAAGTGTGTGTGTTTGGTTTTTTTTTTTTTTTTTGGCTGATGCTATATAAGCTTGCTAATGCTAATTATGCTTTTTTGTTTCTGCAATGTTCCCTCCACATAAATTTGTGGAGGGAACAACTACCATTATGCCAAAATACTAGGTAATTAAGAGTAGCTCCAAAGCAGTGTCTTACCATTATTGTTAGGTTCATGTTTCACTCCAATTCTCCTAAAGTATTTCTGTAGATATAAATCTCCAACCATTAGTATTTTTGCTTTACTAGGACTCTTTAACATATTAAAGAGTGCTAGTAAAGCAAACTCCATCAATGGTTGGAGTTTGCTTTACTAGCAAACTAAAACCAAAACAATACCAAAATACCAAAACAAATGGCCCAGAGATGTCAATGGGAAAGCATGCTATAACCAGACTAAAATGAGTCTGCTTTGTGTATACATCAAAGAAAATTACACAAATAGCTACCAATTAAAAAATAAAAAAATCAATCCTGGAAATTTTGGAACATACCTTTTAAATTTTAGGCAACAAGATTTTATCAATAAGAAGAAAAAAAAAAAAAAAAAACTATTGTAAAAGTACTGAATGCTTAAAAAATTAATACTTTCTCATATTTAGAAACAAATACACAGCTACAAACATACCTTGTGCAATACTGTCTTACCATCACTGTCACAAAGTGCAATACTGGCTTGTGAAAGAAGGAGGAGCTGCACTACACCTGTGTGACCACAAAAGGCAGCCCTATGAAGAGAAGTTGCACCACCTGGTGTCTGTGCATTAACATTAGCCCCATGTTTTATAAGAAGTTCACATATATCTTTATGACCATTCCTAGAAGCATAATGCTGGAAAAAATGAATAATGATTATTAGGTGAGATATCCTGAACAGGCTCCTTATTGATTCCAAAATAAATTTCTCACTTTTCAGATTTAGTTTGCATTGCAATATCAGATTTATAAGCACAGAGTTGAACTAATTTTTTGTCTGTTCTTATTCAATATTTTTTTTTGAAATATTCAAGTCTAAATCACACTGATAATCTATTTTGTGTTGGTTTGCTAACTGGATTTTGCTTTAAAGAAAAAAAAAAAAAAAAAAATTGAATTGGGATTTGTTGGACATATGTGGCTGTGTACCCAGGAGGTACACAGCCACATATATCCAACATACTGTACATACAGGATTTTTTTTTTAAATCGCAGCAACAAAATTATAGTTGTAGGTCTCATACCAAAACAAGTAAACAAGTTCATATAAAAACTGGCCTGAAAATGCTTCTTTTTCGAGTTATAGCCCTTTGGTATGGTTGAAAAGGTATGGGTGAAAATGTTTTTAGCATGTATGTTTTGATGTGCAAGATAGTGTGAATGTAACGAGCTATCTTTAAGTGCAGGTTTTTTTGTCCTTTTCCCATGTTCAGTAATGACAGAAATGTTGCTGGAAGTGGCAGCCTGAATGCTGCAGTATATTTGAGCTGCCTCTAACATACATTAACCTGTAACCTACATTAACACAACACTCACTGGAGCACTTTCAAAAAAAAAAAATTAAAAAAAATACCGGGCCCAAAATGGAATGACAGCTATTTTGAATGCAGAGAAAGCAGTCTTACTCATATTCCACAGATGTTTCATATACCAGTGTCTTTAGGTGTCCCTCATAAATCCATTGGTAGTCTGATAAAGATTATCTTTATTGAACTTAACTTTACTGCAGAAACTGTAGCAAAGGAAAGCCAGCACAAATTGTGGAACTTTCTCTAAAATCACAAGAAATTTTCTCTGGAAATTAAAAATTAATGTTTGATGTAAAATTGTTACAATAAATTTTTAGCTCATTTTAAATAAAAAAAAAAAAAAAGAATTCAGGGCAAATCAAAATTTTGTATAGATACTTGAAAAAAAATGTTCCCAATCCATTTTTCTCCTGGTACACTGCAGTCAATAGTTACATGCCACCATGACGAAATGGGCAAAGGCATCTTCATCATGCTGGAACGTGGTTACAGCACAATGGATACTCAAAACATCATCTAGTAATTCTGGCAGATTCAGTTGCAATTTTAAAAATGTTTTCTTTGAGGGCATTTTTACCCATCACTTTTCAATGCATAAAAAATGCCCTTAACTTGGAAAGGAAGTATTCCTAGATCCATGTTTATGTGAACTTTTTTAATTGTTTTGGCATTACATCCTATAATTTTATCAGTGCAATTTAGAAACACATTGTATATTTATTCTAAAGATTATACTTATCTTCACGTAAAGCTTGGGATAGAGATCTGTGTTTAAAGGTGCTCATGCTCATTGGAGTTTGGAAATAAAAAAATGGCCATTGACATTTAATTACGTTTTGTAATTAAATGTCAATGGCCGCTTACTCTTCTCAGACAACACATGTAAGGAAACAAACTTAAACTGAGCAAGAATGGTTGTAGGATAGATGTGCATTTTACTTTCAGCCAAAGAATAAGTGACTGTTGGAACAAACTTTCATCTGGCATTATGTAAATGGCTGGTTTGAATAAATACAAGATCAAATTAAGAAACTTATTAGAGTGGATGGGCAATTGAGGTGAGTAGTTTTTTTTTTTTTTTTTTTTATTGGCTGATGCTGTATAAGCTTGTTTCCTTGCATCATTTGCCATTAATAATACTTACAGAGTAAACTAAAAAAGTTAAGATATAATATGATAAACAATCTATAACCTCAAAACAAATTTGGATATAGTATAGATTAAGACCTTTAAAATGATGGGGTAAAAAATAAGTTCATATAAATAGCGCAATAAAAATAATAAGACCTCTTACCAAGGCCGTATAACCAGATGCATCTTTATTTCCAGCATTATGACCATTTCTTAATAACTTCTTTACTTTACCAATATCTCCATCCAAGGCTATGAGAAAGATTAAATGGAATAAGAAAAAATAAATAAATAAGAATTTATTACTTATAGCTATCAGCTAATATATGAACACAGATAGCATTTATGACATTCTTCTGAGGTCTGTGATGCATATATGGTCATTTCAGCAATATGTAACAATTTTTTTTTTAGTTTCCTTATTAGTGGATTGAACATATAAAACTGAATGGCATATAATTCAGCACTGCATAAAAATCTCTAAACAAGGATAAATTACTATGTACTCATTAGATTCGAAAATAAAAATCATTACTATTAAAGTTTTAAAAAGCAATAATTCTTAAAAAAAAAAAATTTTGATAATTTATGGTAAAACAAGTATATAAAATATGGTATAACACACATGCAATTTGTCTAAAATTTGACCCCCCCCCACCTATAAGCACCTTTTCATACAAATTGATTTCAACCCTAGCTTGGTTAGAGTTATTTTCATTATAAAAGATTTTTTCTTTGGTTTTAATTGAAAAGGATTAAACAATAACCCCTGTGCCACTATGAGTTTTTTCGCAACTAGCAACATAATTGGCAACATGAAATTAGTGTTAAGGTAAAATGAAATTAGTATGGGAATTTTAGTACAGGGACATCAGCCAAAAAAAAAAAAAAAATTTCCCATTTCACCCATTCATTCACTCCAAAAGTCTGTCTAGTTCAGCTTTGAATTTATTTAAGTTATCAATCCACAACAACAGATGAAAGTCTGTTCCACCCGCTGCCTAAAGGAAAATTTCCGCACATTTATTCTACAACTGTCTTTCCTCAATTTGAATTTATGCCCCCTCAGGTATGGAATCTGAGCATGGGGAAGACCCCATCAGCATAGAGCTTGCTCAAACAATTCAAGGCCTTATACACTTCAATCAGATCACCTTGTAGGTGCCTCATCTCCAGACTCTGCAATTTGCAGAACCTAAGCCTTTCTTGGTAACAGCAACCCTTTGTTCCATTCACCAATCTTGTTCCAACAGCTCGACACTCTTCCTAAAATGAGGCTTCCAGATCTGTATGCAGTACTCAAGGTATGGCCTGACCATTGCCTTATACAAGGGAATAATCACATCCTTATCCCTGCTAGCAAATTTCCTACATATCATTGACAAGACCCCATGAGCTATTCTTGCAGTCTTTTTGCACTGATCAGAAAACTTCATATCTGACTGCACAATTACCCCAAGGTCTTTTTCATTCTCCACTACCCTGAGTGTAGGACCACACAGTTGGGATGTTACTCTGGGGTTACTGCAACCCATATGCAGCACTCTGCATCTGTCAATGTTAAACTTCAGTTGCCACCTCTCAGCCCATTTTCTCAACTTTTCCAGATCCTGTTGCAGTAGCATACTGTCATTAACAACCCAACCAACCTTCGTATCATCTGCAAACTTGGACATTAAGCCTGACGTACCTTTATCTATATCATTGATAAATACAGAAAATAGCACTGGGCCCAACACGGACCCCCAGGGGACACCACTAATAACATTTGTCCATGAAGAGCAGTGCCCATTGATTACCACTCTCTGTCTTCTCCCACACAACCATTTCTTTATCCATAGCAGCAAATTGCCCTTAATGCCAAACTGCTCCAACTTGTATAATAGTCTTCCATGTGCAACAGTATCAAAAGCTTTCCTAAAATCCAAATATATGATATCAAAATTATTCTTTTCATCCAGTTCCTTTGTGACCACATCACAGTATCCAATCAAATTGGTCATACAAGGCTTCCCCCTAACAAACCCATGCTGTGTCTGAACTATAATTGCAATCTTGACTAGACGATCTGACAGTGCTTCTTTAACCAGTGACTCCATTATTTTCCACGGAACAGAAGTTAAACTAACAGGCCTGTAATTACTGGTGTCACTTTTTGATACCCCTTTGTGAATTGGGGATACATTTAGACATCTCCAGTCCATGGGGACCCTCCTCTGAGTCCAAGGATGCCCTCATAATTATGGCTGCCCTCATAATTTGCCTTTAGCCAGCGGGTGGTTGGTGGGTGGAACAGACTTCCATCCCTTGTCGTGGAAGTTGATAGTCTAAATAAGTTTAAGGCTCAGCTGGACAGGTATTTCGAACGAACAGAGGGGTGAAGTGGAAGTGGTTATTTTTATTTATTTATGTTACTTTTTTTTTTTTTTTTTTTTTTTTCTTTTTTTTTTTTGGCTGATGCTGCATAAGCTTGCTTTCTTGCATCAAATGCCTCTACTAATGCTAATGCTAATGCTAATGGCTAAGGGCCTGCTTACTTCCTTTGCTGCCTCCTTTAATATAAATGGATAGATCCAAATCCACCCTGGGTGCCTTTCTTATGTTTAACTTCAACAATTTTTCCTCCACATTGCTCTCAGTTATTACAAAATCCTTCAGTTCCCTGTTACAGTTTGATAAATGTCTGACATTCTCCTACCTTAATAACTCCTCATGCATGAATGTAGATGCAAAATACTCATTCAGTTTGTTAGCTACCTTAGCAGGATCATCAACAATTGAACCATAGATATCAAGTGGACCAATTTGATTCTTCCTACTAGATTTTACATAAAAAAATAAGTCTTTACTGTTTTTCTTTGTATACTTTGCCAAAGATTATTCATAATCTGCCTTATATGCATAATATTATATCATAAATTAACACATATGAGTAAGACACTGATAAAGACTATCTTCCAACTTTACTGAACAACTTTTTCAAGTGAAACAAACTTATATCTGATGGAAAGGGTAACCAACATAAATGAAGAACATTGTGGTAGAGAAAAGCCATCATACATTGCTTTAAAATGACAAGAAATTTTCTCTCAAAATTAACTGTTAATGTAAAAATTATAAACAAATTAAACAAAATAAATTATTAGCTCATTTTAAATTAAAAAAATAGGGGTGAATCAGAATTATGTATAAACACTTTAAACAGCCATATTTTGTAGACAATTTGATTAAAAAGTTATTCATATTTTAAAGTTAAAATAAACAATTAAGAATGCATAAGAATAAGTTTTCATAGCGTTGCAGATTAACAAAAAACATGATGTGATTGGCATTGGCTGACCCTGACATATATGTCAGTCGAAATTATCCAAGTGATGTACTATAATACATAAATGTGATCATTCTTAAAATGCTGTAAAAGTAAAAGCATGTGAATTAATTATCAACTGCAAGATATCAGCACGTTGAGTGAACTTGCCACTATTTTCAGTAAGGTTTTTTTTTTTTTTTTTTTTTTTTTATCATCAATCATGTACTGTAAAGACTTTGTACAGAATTTTATTGTGTTTAGGTTAGTTTATGTACATGGAATAAACTTTTGAGGTTTTAGCATTAAAATCAGCAGAAGCATATGATGCAAGAAAGCAAGCTTATGCAGCATCAGCCAAAAAAAACCCTTCCCATTTCACTCATTTATTCACTCCAAATGCTTATCCATCTCAGCCTTAAATTTATTTATGTTGTTGACTTCCACAACGAGGGATGGAAGTTTCTTCTAGCAATCAACCACCTGCTGGCTAAAGGCAAATTTCTGCGCATTTATTCTACAACTGTCTTTCCTCAATTTGAATTTATGCCACCTCAGGTTCTTAATCTGGGCAAGAGGAAGAATCCCATCAGCATTGAGTCTGCTCAACCTTTTCAAGACTTTATACACCTCAAACAGATCAACTTGCATGTGCCTAGTCTCCAGGCAATGCAATGTGCAGAATTCAAGCCTATTTTGGTAGGAGCACCCCTTTGTTCTCCTTACCAATCTTGTTGCCCTCCTTTGTACTCATTCTAGCGACTCTACATCCTTTCCAAAATGAGGCCTCCATTAATTTTCCTGGAACAGAAGTTAAACTAACAGGTCTATAGTTACTTGTGTCACCTTCAGAACTGCCTTTGTGAATGGGGGATACATCTGCAGTCCACTGGATACTCCCCTGATTCTAAGGAATCTCTCATAATTATGGCTAAGGGTTTGCTTAATTCCTTTGCTGTCTCTTTAATAACTGGACAGATCCCATCCACCCCAGGTGCCCTCTTTATATTTAACTCAACAATTTATTCTCCACTCTGCTCTCAGATATTACAAAATCACTTAACTCCCTGTCAGCGTTTGATAAGCTTCTGGCATTCCCCTCCTTGAATAACTGCTCACATGTGAATGGAGATGCAAATACTCATTCAGTTTATCAGCTACCCAAGCATGATCATCAATAGTCAAACCATCTATGTTCAGTGGACCAATCTGATTCATCCCTTTCCTTCTAGAGTTTACATAAGTAAAGAACTCTTTGCTGTTTTTCTTTGCATCCTTTGCCAGAGATTTCTCGTAATCTGCATTCGCCTACCTAACCTCCTTTGTGACTTGATTACAGGCAAGCTTATATCTGCCATAGGCTTCTGTGTTGCCTGATAATTTATATGCATCCATCCCATGATTTTTCTTCTCTGCCACGAGCCTCATTAATCTATCTGACATCCATTTAGGCCTGAACCTTGAACAGTATTTCTTAATCGGTATGAAAAGCCTAGTAGCCTCCAAGATTAAGTCCCTGAAAGGCTTCTCATTTAGAATTCACCATCGGTAACATCAGTTGAGACCACTGTAGTCAACTTTACGAAAGCAAAAGCCCTTCCCTTTACTCGATGGTTGTTTGTTGTTGTCTGTTATTTGGTACGAGCATTAGCAACTAAGGCCATATTGCTCCGGGATATGCGGTGGTCATTCCCTGACCTTTCCGCATCCTCCGTATTTGGTGGTGACGGGCTCGAACCCCGGTCAAATCAAGAAGCGTGTGCTACGTACTGCTTCTCCTTCCCACCTGGCTACGGAGGCGCCTACTCTCTTGATGGTAGTTACATCTTTAAGTAAATCCCACATCAGTATACTGTGATCACTGTCACCCAGTGGTTCCTTTATCTGAAAATTCTTAATGCATGAATAATCACTGCTGATAATCAGATCAAGAGTATTACTCCCTCTGGTTACCTCTTGAACATGTTGCTGTAGAAAACAATCATCCAACAAATCCATAAAAGTCTTGCTAGTGTGTGAGTGACCAACCCACAAGTTCCAGTCAATATCTCAAAAGTTAAAATATCCCATTATAAAACATTCTGATTTACTGGCCCACTCTATTTCTCTGCAGAACTACTCATTATGCTCATCAGATTCATTAGGCCTATAACACACACCTACTCTCATTTTTCCTTTCCCAGTGCTTATGTCACACCAAACAGACTCAACATTCCATTGTCCACCAACATCAGTTGGATGTACTTCCTTCGATTTTATGTGTTTCTTAACTAACAGCATAACCCCTCCTCCCTTCCTGTCTTGGTCTATCCTTTCTGTACACATTGTACTCCCCAAATTCCAATTCTGCACTGCTTATGTCTGTTTGACACCACATCTCTGATATCCCAACAATATCTGCCTTTTCAGATATTGCTAGGATATCAGATTTATTAACTATACTCCTAGCATTGGTGTACATGCAAGTATACATGCACCTGTTTCTACTCTTAGTTACCCTAACACAGTCCATGTATTTACCTGTTTCATTATGACTCCCAGCAACTTGCTTTCCTGGCTGCTTCTCATTCCCAAAAGAAACAGTACAAGAATCACTTTTGCCTTTGTCTGTGGCCACTGTTAATCTTTTAATCTGTGTTTGAAATTATATAAGAGTTTATTCCACATAGGTAAACTAACTTCAACATGAGTAAAGAACAAATAAAACTGTGTAACATGTCTTTACAGCACACATTTTATGGTAAAAACAAAACTAAGCACTGATGCAAAGAGTGCAGAGTTCAATCAGTATGCTGAATTGTGCAGTTGTTAATTTCATGTGCTGATATTGTGCAGTTGTTAATTTCATGTGTTTCAATCACTTTTAGAACATTCAATTTATCAATGCCTTAACCATATACATGAGTCACAGCCATGGCCAGCTTTAGGGTGGGACAAAAGCAGTGATCACACCACGTGTTAAGTGATTGAGGCACTATGAACCTCAATTTTTAATAATTAAATTGTTAGATATTAAGTGGTACATAATATGTAACAGTTTATGCTCCATATGCAGTTTTCACCTTGGGAAAAAAGATGCAGTCCGCTGGTGTTAGATCAGGAGAGTAGGGTGCATGGTTGATCTGTACAGTGCCATATTTTGTCAGAAATATCTTCACAACAAATGTGAAATGGATGTTTCATTGTCATGCAACAAGAATCAGCTGCCTTTCTATCAAAATTGTGGCCACACTGGGTAAATGTGCTTCAATAGTCTTTGAAGCACCTGTACATAGAACACAGAATGGCTCTCTCTCTCACCCCTTCAGGTACAAATTCTTTGTGATCACACTATTTGTCAAAAAACATGATCAGCATCATCTCGAACTTGGACAAAACGTTTTGGGCCTTGGTGATGATTTTGAAGTCCATTGCATCTCTGGGTTGTAAGGAAATGGCCAACACTCATCTCCAATGACAACACAGTTGAGAAAATTACGAATGTCTCGACAACTCTGGAAGAGCAATTGCTTCTGCTCATTTGTGAGGCTGTGCAGCACACATTTTGCCTAAATCTTCCTTTTCCCTAAATCTTCATGCAGAATTTGATGAATCATCTCTTTATTTGTATCCAGTTCATCAGCCATAATTCTGAGGGTCAAATGATAATTTCTTGACAAAATTTTCTCAACTTTTGCAACTCTTCTTCATTTCAAGAGGTTGATGGATACCCACTTCTTGGGTCATTGCAAACATCCTCACATCCACCTTTGAACCACTTATACCTTTCAAACACATTGGTAAAATTTAACATTTTCCTCACCATAAACAGTTTTTAATATTTCATACTGTTGCAATTCTGTTGCAGAGATTTTCCCAGTTTAAAGAAAAATTTGATATTTATTTGTTGCTCCATTGCAAAATTGTGACAAAGCACATTAATGCTACTAATAACCAGCGGGTAGTTGGTTGGTGGAACAGACTTTCATCCCTTGTTGTGGAAGCTGATAGCCTAAATAAATTTAAGGCTCAGCTGGACAGGTATTTCTAACGAACGGGGTGAAACGGGAGTGGGTTTTTTTTGTTTTTTTTTTTTTGGCTGATGCTGCATAAGCTTGCTTTCTTGCATCATATGCCTCTACTAATGCTAATGCTAATAACAAGTTGTTTACATGCAACCTGTCAGCCTATTAGACGATCTTTGTACCACCACTTGTTGGAGGAAGTTTGAGCTACAACACACCACCTCTGTTTATTTTAACTCATCAAATTTGAGTGCAACGGCATTCGTCCAGGAACTTCTTTGTCACGTCTCATAATGAAATATAATTATATTTAACTTAAAATAATTTAATTAAATGTTAATATTTAATTAAAATATTTAAATAAATTTTTATATAAAACCAATTTTAAAATAAAAGATAAAAATATTTCCTTTCTTTATATTATAACAAATTTTTTTATAAAGTGAAATTTGAGTGCACAGAACCACTTGCCCCAGGTGCTGACTATCTTAGGGCTTGGTAACAGCACATCACTTCAACACATGCATATGCCAGCAGCAGCAAACTTGTTAATTGGTAATCCATTGAGTATGGAGAATAATCAACTATAAAAGATTTGAAAAAAGGAAATGCATCTGAAAAATGGAGGTATGAAAATATTAAAACATATAATGGAAGTATGAAAACATTAAAACATTTTTTAATGTTTCAAATGTGCAAATGCATCTAACAATAACCTGCCTCTGTGACACATTTGAAGACTAGAGAACTGCTCACAGCATTAATAAGGAAAGCTGTGGGAGAAAAGAAGTGCCGAAAACATCCTGGCTATTAGAAGTGAATACAATCAGTTGCCAAAGAAGTTAATATGACACTTCCAAAGAACTGGAATCTTAAAGTACATAAAGTTCAAATCTTTAATACCTCAACTATTGCAATTCAGGGAGACTTCTGACTGACGAGCACAATTTTATGAGTGGGCCACTGTCAGATGAACAGTCATGCTGGTGATTTTCAGGATGTAATCATATGACTGCATAACCAGACCATATGCAATCATATGCTCTGACAAACAAATGTTCAAATTAAATTAAATTACAATTTAAATGTGACAATCCTCACCGTAATCTCTAGAAAGATTATCCCTTGAGGAGTACGTTTTATCCACGGACATCCTGTCCAGGATCAGTCAGTGGAGGGGACTTACTTCTCATGGAATAATCAAACCATACAGATTCAGTTACCATCAACTTGAATTGCTAATAGGTCTTCCACAATAAGAAACATATTTCTAGATGCATTTGTGTACTTTCAATAGAATTATGCATCTCCACATTTTTACTTGATGTCTGTGCCTATCTGGATTTTCTAGATGATAGGCTGTTGGGGGGGATGCTTTTGAATATCCTCCTCAAGGCCTCACACTCCAAGACATTTTTGGATGGGGATCCCCAAAAGATAATGTATACACTCTCATAAACCACAAACATAGCAGAATTTTTGGGTGATGATACAATAGGAAGAAGATGTATGCCAGGCTGTTAAGAAACAATGCCATTCACTCATGCTGTTGTTGTTATTTGGTTTTTAGGAGCATTAGCAACTAAGGCCATATTGCTCCAGGGATATACAGTGGTCATTTCCTGACCTTTCGGCATCCTCTGTATTTGGTGGTCATGGGCTCGAACCCCCGGTCTAATCAAGAAGTGTGTGCTATGCACTGCCGCTCCTGCTCACCTGGCTACGGAGGTGCCATTCACTGATGCAAGCATAGGAATGCCTTGGCAATGGGGCAGGTGCCAAGGGTGCCACTGACAAGCCACATCAGTTCTGTGCCAAGCTATTTTGACACCCACGGCTAGCTGACGAAATGCTGCACTAGATGATATCGCATCAAGATGAGAGCAGAGGGCAGGGTGAAAATTAATTTTCACCCTGTTTTCAGAGGGTGAATCAAGTCTGCATGCATCCTTAAATCTAATACATGCTGCATAACAACATAGAGTATTTGCCATCCAGAACATAACTTTCAAGGGACCAATCAGTCGACTGCTTTATCAGCGCATGCTCAAATGCATAGCAGTTCACAATTCACGTATTGTATACATTCTACAATACTGAATAAGATAGAAGTTAAAAATAATGTGTACATAGTGTTTTTGTGCTTGCTATATAAATAGGTGATTGTGAATATTGTGATTTATAATTTAAATAAAACAACAAAAGCCCAATTAATTTTAGACATGGCACCAGAGAAAAAAGTAGACATCAGTGCCACATAGAAAAACTGTATAAAGAGGAAATTAAAAAAAATAATGAAAAGAAACATTATGCTAGTTTACAAAACTGGCTTACTATAAGCCACTCCAAACCTGAAAGTGACAACAAAAAGGAACATAATTCGAATGAGGATGAAACAAATGATGATGCCACTGAAATGGAAGTCCAAGAAAAAAAACACAAACAGTTGAAGTTATTTTAAAAAAGATGGAGAATAACCAACGGAAGAAAATTATGGCAGCAGTAATATTAATATGGGACATGTAAATCTGAATTTTAATGATCCAACCACATGGAACTTTAATATCCACAAAAAAAGATCTCTTATAGTGCAACATGATCCTGATCATAGTGTTGAGCATGTATCCTCTCACTAATGGCTGATGTTTCAATAATTCATGGAAATACAAAAATGAAGGTATTGAAAAAAAAAAGGGAGGAAACAGTTATTTTGTTGTAAAAACAAATATGCAATACTTTCTTTTCCATGCCTCTTATTTGTATTTGAGCCTATTGTCCAAATATATCTTGATCTGTCCACTAGCTATGGATACATATAATGTAGTTGACCAACTTGACTTCTTGGTATGTGGGGAAAGGTAGTTGGATTGGTTTTATGGGTACTACTAAGTTGCAGATGGTAATTTCTTTAGATCTTAATTCATGCTTAGCAACATGGCTAAGCGTGAATTGCTTGAAGGCAAGAGGTGTGAACAGGGTATACCCAGTCTCTTGTAATCCATTTGTTATACTGAAAATTTTTTTCATCCTATGGAAACTATTTTAAATGCAATTATAAAGGGGAATTCAAAAAAATTCTCTGAATAGAAAATTCAGAGACTTTTCTTTCACTATAAAGGAGTTCATTAAACAGAGGTCCAACTGTGCTTATTATTTATTATGATTTACCAATTATCGAAAAAAAAAAAGGCGCGCAGCCAGGAATTTTCAAGGGTGCCAAAAACCTAGTTATGCCTCTGGATGCAACATTGAGAAACAATACCATTCATAGATGCATATTGGTGGTAGACATTTTGAATGCATATTGTAATTTCTGTAATGCAATTCATTTCTCTATGTATAATGATATCAATATAGAGAAAAAAATAATAATAAAAATAAAAATTAGTAGCCTATACTGAAGGGCATGCTAAAAACGTCTTGTTGCATGTGTTTGAGAAGTGTATTACATGTGAAAGACCACCATTTCAGAAAGAAAATGAAACTGTTCCTAATATTCTGTTCTGAAGAGTCAGATTCCAAGTAATAAATACAGCCTCAGGATATTTCAAATACCCCTTGTGCATTATATCTCAATGAAACAATGATATGATGATGCACATTTGTGTTAAGAGGTGTAGCATATTAGCTTCCCTGTCTATCACCACATCTACTGATTTAATTTTACTTAATTTTAATATTTATAGAAAATTAAAATCAATATCTATTTCATCTAGATAAAAATAAAAATTAACAGGATCCTGAAAGAGATCTATGCACTGATATTTAAATGGTCCAACTGATATTATAAATATTAGATCTAACCATGGCTGGTCTTAAAATAAAATTTTGCAATGCTGACTAGATAAGCTTTGCAGCTGACAGAAAAATAAATTAAATTACTTACCTGCTGACCAAATGCCCCTCTCAAATTCCATCTCATTTAAAGTCTGGTGCACAGAGGGTGTTGAAGGTGCACATGAACACTGGTGATTTCCATTATCTTTATGTAAACAGCCCTCCATTACCTAAAAAAAAAAATAAAATTAATTCAAGGGAAGAATCAAAATTTTAAAACTTGTCCTTAATCATTGAAGCTCCAACTAAAAAAAAAAAAAAAAAACACTTAAGATATTAAAGTTGTCTTCCATAGCAGCATAATGGCTCTGCTGCTCATCACTCATTTGGAAAGGTCTTTGATTCCCATCATAAACCAGGAGAATTTCTAAAGATACTTTCAGGATCACAGCAAGCATATTTCAAGCAGAAATACGACATTCATTTTTAGGTGTTCTGATTCTATCTCAAAAAAAAAAACATCACAAACATCTCACATTAAGCATCTGGCAAGACATTAAAGAGGCTAAATGCTAATTCTGATCATCTCCTTCAATATCCTGTATGCATTAATAAAATTATTAAAGTTGAAGGAAAATTATTTACTGTAGAAAAGCCCCCAGCTAACAGCAAATCAAAATATTCTGCAAAGTTATCACACAGAATATAATTTCATATAACTCACATGAACCCACTGCTGTGGTTTATAAGTTTCATGTCTCATCACACAGAAGACAGGGAGACATTGTATTCAAGGCCTTATATGATGCAACAAAGTTAATAACTTTGACATAAATAAACACTGCGTAAATATAAATGATAATTCCAGTTGAGCAACAAACACTGACTTTAGTTAATAGCAAGAAATAAAATAGTTTGCTAAATTACAATATTACATCAGACAGGAAATCTCATTCAATAGTAAGCCTCCAGTATTCAGAACCTTTTGAGATTCTTCATAAATTTGGTACAGATCAAACAAATAATAGGTACAGTATACTTTTTTTTTTTTTTGAAGGCCCTTACTATAAGGGTCACACAGGCCCATGTAGAAAGATGAAACTTAAAGAGAATCATATGAGAGAGAGAGAGAGAGGGGGGGGTTAATTAAGCTAATTAATTTTGCATTCTTCAGCAATGTGCAGCATCAGCCACAGACTTTTTTTGCACCATACGGCTAATAATAATAATAAGTTTATATAAGTCATTATATAAACAACCAGATACTTGCATGTTTTAAAGACCTATTTATTGATATAATATTCAATAATGTGTCGGTCCCCTTTGACCTTAATATATTCCTCATCAGTAAACTTTGAACCAATTCTTGATAACAGGAAGGCAACATTTTGGCTCATTCTTCCTTCAGAACAGTAGTCAATTCACCTACTAATTGTGGACATGTTGGCCAGGCTTGAAGCCAACACTACAGTACATCTCAAGTGTCAACATGGTTGAGGTCAGGACATTGGATAGGCAAATTAAGATTTCTGAATGCCCATGTTTTCAAGCCAAGTCAAAAATGGGCCCTCTCCACACTGCTGCCATACTGTAGGAGAGTGGAATGAGCAGAATGTCAATGTACTGCATGGTATTCATTGTTCCAGTAACACTAATCAATGGCCCAAGTCCAAACCATGAGAAACAACCCCAGACAGTTCCTGGAGAACACTATTTACTAGAGTATGGTGTCCCAACTGTGAAGTTTGGTGGAACTAAACTTCACAGCCAGAAGATACACGCTGATAAATAATGTTCTTCAGGTGTGTGCCAGATGGATTATGCACCATGCAAGTCAATGCATGACGTTTGGTTTGTGCTATAGCTTTCATAAAATCTGATACTATGCAGCTCCCTCTGTATCGCCTTGTAATAATATCAATTATAATATTCTTATTGTCTCCCTGGTTAATAATATTTGACGAGGACTGACAGAATTGGAAGCAGCTAAGCTGAACCCCTTGACCCATCTATTGTATTTCCAGGGCCATACTTATAGAAACATGTAAGGCAACAGCTGGGGTATGCACTTATCAGGAGCCCATGAGGGGTTACTGGTAAATGCATAGCCCTTTTGCATCTCAGGCCCCTAAAAGTGTTACGTACAGTTGCTTTTATACCTATTCATAATGTGGATGGCAGGTATGGTTCATTTCCCAAAATCCAGGGATGTCTGAATACTTTCAGCAATACAGTATATATATGTGCATTTGTGAATATTTGACAGTGATACTGGAATTAATATTCATTTGCCTAATCAAACATTTTGTCAAACTGCAGGTGCAATGTAACACATGTTTCACATCTGTGTGCAGACTGGAAAACTCAGAATAATTCAGACCTTTTTCCATATGAATGCCAAACTGAAAAACATTCTCTACTCACATGACTAGGTGGGACTACACTACCATGGAACACAAGTAAGTGTTGTGAAGGGGTATTGCCATTGTGTATTTTTCAAATTTGGATTCTACAAAAGTTGTTGTTCTTCATCAGCAACTTTTGTACGACCAAAATTTGTAGGAAAAAATAAACAATGGGCCTAATAATAGGAGGCATACTGTACAAAAGTCCTCTTATTCATAAATCAAAACAACTATCAATGAAGATTAACTTATTAGTATTTATTACAGTCCAACAATTAAAAAAATATATGGACTTGCTTGCATGGTATCTATTAGATTTATATTAAACGATTATCTTAAAATCGGTACTCAACCAAAAAGAAAATTCTCTTTCATCAACTGCAAATGGTAAAAGAGAAATTTACAAGAGATGAAAGAAATGGGGAAAGGGGCATGGGAGGACAGGTTCCCATGCCCAGATTTTAGCAAGTCAAATGCCTTGCTAAAATCCAAATAAACTATGTTGAAAGTGTTCCCTACATCCAGCTCATGAGTAACTGTGTCAAATTAGCTTACCAGGTTGGATAAACATGATTTTCCCATTTTGAAGGACACAACAAAACTATGTTGTGTCCTTCAAAATGCCATTTCTATCTAAATATCCCTAAATGTCAAAATGGGCAGATGTGAACACTTTGCTAAGACCATTTAATATGACTAGGATTTAGGTAAAGTCCCACAAATCCAAGATATTGTATGTGTAAGTTGGTGTTTAAGAAGCAATTCACTTGTTTCAATCTGATGTTAATCCTTAATCCTGGTTATACTTGGTATGGCTGCTGAAGCTAGAAGAATTTAACTTCACTGTAACTTTTATTGTAGCCAATTTACTAGCATACAGTAGTTAATGATGGGCCACACATTTTTTGTGGCAGCATACAGGCTCAATTTCACAATATGTATAGCTGTGTACTACATACGACACCCCAGGACCATTGCTTCCTCCCCCAGTGATTGTTTAATGTCATTAAAAATCAAGGTGGTCATGAAGCACGACAAGAGCAGTCATTAAAATAAGAGTTTAACAAATTATTTCCACAGTTCCGAACACAATACCACTTCTGAAATCAAGTACGTTATCAGAAAATTAAAAATGCTGTCTCCAGTATGGAAAGTACATGTTTGCTGGATGTAAATATACTCTCACATCGCAGCAATGTCAAACACAATTTGCATCCAAACCGTATCAAACACAATTTGCAATTTTGAGATGATACTTCCTGATATACCAGTATGTGTGAAGTGGTTACGAACTATCGATACTGGGAACTAGATCTGAACACGAAGAGGCCTAATAAATTCAATAACTGCTCAGAGAACTCATGTTGAACTGATAATTAACCCTAGGCCTTTTTAATTCAACACTAACTTAAGTATGGTACTCCCAAATTGGTATGTTATTACTGCTACCACATGTATTGCCTTGAATTTATCAATGTTAAATCTCAACTGCAACTTCTGAGTCCATCTGCCTAATTTCTATATTTCTTGTTGCAACAGCATACCCTGCCAACCTTTGTATCATTATCATTAACATCGATATCATTACTAAATGTTGGAGACAATACAGGGGCCCAGCACTGAATCCTGAGGGACTCCATTAATAATATTTAGACCACTAAGAGCCGTGCCCATTAAACACTGTCTTTCCTGCCACTCAACTATTCATTCATCCCTGGCAGTAACTTACCTATGCCACACTGTTCCAATTTGTTCAGGAGTCTTTCGTGTAGTACAGTGTCTAAAGGTTTACTGAAATCTAAGTATCTGATGACAAAATTTTTTTGCATCTGGTTCCCTTGCAATCGCAAGGGAACCAGATGCAAAATCTGTGCTCTAATTGCTGTATAACTGCATCCCTGTCAAGACGATTCTGCATTACTTCTTCAACCACTGACTCCATTATTTCCCTAGAACAGAAGACAAGCTTACAGGTTTGTTATTACTCACTTCACCTTTTGATCCCTCCCCATTTTGAATAGGGGAAGATGTTTACACATCTCCAGTTCATAGGGACCTTACCTTAATCCAGGGCTGTTCTCATAATTATGGCTAAAAGTTTGTTTACCTCTTTTAATAAAACTGGATGGATTCTGTCAGCCATAGGTGCCATATTTAGCCACAGCAATTGCTCTTTCACTTATCACAGAATCATTTAGCTCCACAATTGGAATTTAATGTTTTCTGGTATCATCACTATCCTTAAAATCTTCTTCATGGACTAATGTGGATGTCTAATATTTACTGTTTGACAGAAAGCTGAAAAGTATTATCAACAGTTATGACATTCATATCTAGTGGATCAAAGTGGTTCATCCCTTTCTGTCTAATATTAACATAAGCAACAAATTCTTTCTACATTTCTTTGCATTCTTAGCCAAAGACCTCTCATAATTTGTCTCAGCTTTCTAACTCTCTTAGTGAATACATTGCATTATTTAAGATATTTTAATTGCTGGCCCACTCTATTTTCTGTATAGCTATTAGTAAACGATACAGATAAGTTAGCATTACCAGTGCCAAATGATGCAAGAAAGTAAACTCATACAGAATTAGCCAAAAAAAAAAAGAAAGAAACCTCCCTTCTTACCTATTCATTCCCTCCAATAGTTTGTCTAGCTCTTCTTTGAATTTATTTAAACTGTCAACAACAAAACAGAAGTTTGTTTAAGCAATCAACCACCCGCTGACTAAAGGCAAACTTCTATTTATTAATTTATTCTGCAACATTTATTATTCGGCACATTTATTCTGCAACCATCCTTCCTCAATTTGAATTTTTGCCCCCTCACATGTGTGGTCTGAGCAAGAGGAAGACCCATTAGCATGGAGCTTGCTCAATCCATTCAAAACCTTAAATACCTCAATCAGATCACCTAGCCTCTAGATGCTAGGCACAGTCTGCTGACACTGCAATTTGCAGAACTGAAGCCTTTTTTGGTAAGAGCACCCCTTTGTTCCACTCACCAATCTCACTATCCTTCTCTGTACTCATTCCAGTAGCTCCACATCCTTCCTAAAATGAGGCCTCCAGACCTGTATGCAGTACTCAAGATATGGCCTGATCATGGTCTTATACAATGGGATAATCACCTCCTTATCCATGATAGGAGGTGATTATTCCATTTCCGTAAACCATTGCCAAAACCCCATGAGCTGTCCTGAAAGCCTGTCTTCACTGCTCAGAGAATTTCATATGGCTGTACAATTACTCCCCAGATATTTTTCATTTTCCACTACCCTGAGTGTAGTACCACACAGCTGGTACATTACTCTGGGGTTACTGCTACCCATATGTAGTACTCTGCATTTGTCAATCAATGTTAAACTTCAGTTGCCATTCCACAGCCCATCTGCCTAACTTTTCTAGATCCTGTTACAATAGCATACTGTCATTAACCACTGTGCCAACCTTTGTATCATCTCCAAACTGGGATATTAAGCCTGATATGCCTTCATCAACATCATTGATAAACATAGAAAACAACAATGGGAGATTAGTCCACGAAGAACAATATCTAGTAATTACCACTCTCGTCTTCTCCCTCAACCATCCTTTTATCCATAGCAGCAACTTGCCTTAATGCCCTACTGCTCCAATTTGTACTGCATTCTTTCCTAAAATCCAAGTATATGACATCAAAATTATAATACAGACTTTAGCAAAATAAAACGAACCAACTTGAAATTCATTAAAAAAAAAAAAAAAAAAAAGAAGTTAAATCCACCCAGACCATAAAAAGTCCTAAAGAAATATACTGTACACTGGTTTTCCCTTAATACAGTATTACTTTTTCAAATGTTAGCGCATGGAAATATTGATTTTATTTTACTGAAGTTATATTCACCCTATAAACGGTTACTGTTTCAAATCTCTGCAATCTTCGTAGATCTCAATCCACCAGAAAACATCACAGCAAAATTATTACATTATTTGAAACGGAGACATGTGTTTACACTTAATATCAATCACAAACTTTATCCAATGCAAATAAACAATCTAAAGCGTGACTGCGCCACCTTACAACACGAAATGCTTCTCTCGAATTAATAAAAATTCGCACATATCATATTAGAAGTTTCGGTTGGTTATTATTATTATTATTATTATTATTATTATTAGCTATATGGTGCAAGGAAGCCTGAGACTTATGCTGCACCAGCCAAAAAAAAAAAATAAAAAATAATAATAATAATAATAAAAATTCCCGAATTACCCTAAGAGAGAGAGAGAGAGAGAGAGAGAGAGAGAGTGTGTCAAAAGGGTATCCAGCTCAGGACGCTGAGTGTGCCAAGTTCATACATGGTGCAAGGAAGCCTGAGGCTTATGCAGAGAGAGCCAAAAGTCGAAAGGGTTCACCAGGAAAGAGAAGAATGACGATATCCAGCTCAGGACCGCCAAGCCCATTCTCACCAGATGTGAGCCCCTGGGGGTGTTGGCTTTTAGGAGCATTGGCTTCTAAGGCCATGTTGCTGAATGTATTATCTAAATTACGTGTATTGTGAGGTCAATTTTCTGTTTGATCGAAGAAAAACGCGAGTTTCCGGGAGAGAAAAAAATAAATAAAATAAATGCCCTGAGTTATTATTCGCAAATTAATAAAATTTGCGAATAACTCAGCCACATTGGGAAAAAGGCTCATCAAAATTCCTCTCATCGTCGGGATTCCAAGTCAGGTCTTTTCCACCAGGTGTGAGGAGAACGGCGAACCTACCAGCTGTTCTACCCACGAGGTCTCAGCAAGCGGAAGTAACCCATCAGCATTCAGCCCTTTCTCAACCCATTCAAAGCGTTATACACCTCAATCAGATCACCTCGCAGGTGCCTAGTCTCCAGATGCTGCAACTTGCAGAACTTAAGCCTTTCTTCATAAGTGCACCCCTTTGTTCCTCTCACCAATCTTGTTGCCCTTCTCTGTACTCGTTCTAGCAACTCTACATCCTTCCTGAAATGAGGCCTCCATACCTGTATACAGTACTCAAGGCGTGGATTGACCATTGCCTTATACAAGGGGTTAATCTTCTCCATGTCTCTGCTAGCAAAATCCTATATATCATTGACAAAACTCCATGACCTGCTCTGGCAGCTCGTCTGTACTGCTCAGATAACTTCATATCTGACTGCACAATTACCCCAGGTCTTTTTCATTCTCCACCTCCCTGAGTGTAGTACCATACAGTTGGGATGTTTCTTTTGGGTTACTGCTACCCATATGCAGTAATTTGCATTTGTCAATATTAAACTTCAGTTGTCACTTCTCAGCCTATCTACCTAACTTTTCTGGATCCTATTCATATTAGGAGTGGTAAAAAGCTTATACTGCATCAGCCAAAAAAAAAAAAAAAAAAACATCTCTTCCCATATCAGCTGTATATCCCCTCTAACAGTTGCTTTAATTGTTCCTTGAATTTATCGAAACTACCTACTTCTAAACACCACATGGAAATTGATTCAAACAATCAATTACCCATTGGCTGAAGACAAATTTCTGTATATCTAACCATCCTTCTTCAATTTGAATTTATGTTCCCTCGTATGCACAGTCTGAGCAAGAGGAAATATTTCATTACCATTGAGCTTATTCAATCCATTCAAAGCCTTACACACCTCAATCAGATCTCCTTGCAGGTGTCCAGTCTTTAGACATCGCAATTTACAGAACTAAAGCCTTTCCAATAAGAGCACCATTTCGGCAAATGAGACTTTCAGACCTGTATGCTGTATTCAAGATGTTCTATGGTACTACGTACAGGTTCTGTCACTCCTTGCTTCTTAATGATACAGAGTTTATATATAAAAGATATAAAGTTTATATATAATCTATATCTCCACTCTTAAAAAAACCTATCTTATTTCATGACGGTGAAGTGACACAAAAAAGCAATCTCCTCTTTATAACCTTCTGGACAGGGTGTGGAAAATTAAAAATGGAAGGAACTGAATCTTATTTTAGGATGTTTCTTCCAGAAGTTAATTTAACTTCATATGATTCAGTATTAAAATGCTTGCTGCACACAAGAAACTGTTTTTTTTTTTTTGGATATCATTTTTTGCTCATCTCACAGCAACTCACCCATTTCACTTCTATCAAAAGGAAACCTGTATAATAAAAACATCCCTTCTTTTGATTGGCAGTTTGTTTCTTTTCTTTTTTTTTTTCCCACATGTTTAAATTAATATAATGTTTTTTGGATATTCACTTATACTGGAGGTTAAGAATTTCTGATTCATTTATATTACACTCATTTAAGTATAATGCTATAAATATCAATCTTATATCAGCTAAATGTATTCTACACCAGGAAACTTACATACGTTTTAAGATTCATCTGGTATTAAAGTATGTGACAATAGAAATATTTAATCATTAAATTACTTAAATAATTCTGTGAAAATTTATTCCTTGCAGTCTTTTCTCCTCTGATTTATTCAGCAACAAGATTTATTGGTGAAAATTGCCTAACTGAAAACAAGTAGCCATTAATATCAAAAAGGCCTTTTTTTACAATCAGCAGACAAAGCTAAACAAACTTGTAGCTCCTCAAAAAGATCTCTCAGAGATCTTTACTATTATCACACATAATGTAGAAACAACAAATTCGACTGGTGCAATGGAGAGTATATTAGACCGATTATTTCCAATCGATGTTCCCTTATCTGACTACCCTGAATATGTTTCTATCTGGCTTGAAAATTCCAATTACTTTCAACACTCCTATAGTACTTTCACTATAGCAGAACTTAAGTCATTGTCAATATCATCATCATCAGCCATTTTCAATCCACTGCAGGATGAAGGCCTCTCCAGCAACTTTCCAGTTCCTTCTGTTTTGTGCAATGGTCATCCATTTACTACCCACAAACTCATGAATTTCATCTGTCCATCTCCGTTGTTGTCTTCCAGGTTTTCTTCTATTTACATACATTGTCAATGTAAACACCAGTAAATATCTAGGGCTGTATTTGTTAGAGAACATTTTTGTCAGAGTGCATAAAATAATGTCACAGCTTTGCTTCTACTTTTCAATAAGTGTTTGGAGGATGGTAATTTCCCTAAAATTTGAAAAATTGCTTGGCTCTGCTCAAAATAATTAAAAAAGTCTGATAAACCATCTTTAGATGCAAAGTCTTGCAGGCCTATTGTGTTGCTGGCCAACCTAGGCGAATTTCTTGAGCGGTTTATGGTTCTTAGAATCCGTAACTTGTTTGACAGTCAACACCTCCTACTGTCAGTATGCCTTTACTGATGGTCATTCCTGTGAAAGTGTGGTGGTGAATCTTCTTTTCCACCTGAATTCCTCAAGAATGAAAAATGAGGGTGCTTTTGACTCCCTTTGGTGGGAGAACACCCTTGAATACATTTGAGATCTGCCAGCGGCCGTTTATATTTTTTTCAATCTTGTTCGCAGATATTTACAGGATCAACAAGTTCTTGTAAAGTCCAAAATTTAGCATATTTACAGAACTGAAACCAATAGGGCCTCTCATATGAATATTTGCTAGTACTTGGTTTCATTTAACAGTTAACAAGAAATTTAAGTTAAAGCTGTTCTCCCTGCATTCACCATTGGCAATGTTCAGTAGTGAGGAGAAGATGTCTAATTTCAGAATCTCATACATCTGAGTGTGCAGAGCAATGTCATTTTAGATATTATTTGTGCATTCTCCATATTATATTGTGGTATCAACTGTTGCGCAGTGAGCTGCTATTTAGCCCGTACAATGTGTTGCCACCTTCACTCACCACAAACACGCATCTTGCATAATCCTTTACAGTTCTGTCAGTAGGAGGTGGTTTGACCCGTTCGACACCATTCTTTGTACACCTTAACCATAGCGGGCTGTGAGCATCTGAAAAGACGTGCTACTGCTGATGTGGAAGCCCCCGACTCGAGCTTCCACAATCATACCTTTCGAAACTTCGTGATATGGTGATACCTTTACTATGTCCCATAACTACTACTTTATCATTTTGGATTACACGACCAGATGCAGATTACCACTGCTCTAGTGTACAAAGCTATTCAGAACACCCATTACAGATGAGGTGGTCACAATTCAATGATCACTGAGTACACACGTCTACATACACAGCAACATGTTTGTGTAAATAGCACGAGCGCTCCAGTAATATAATGGGCATAGTCCTCAGAGGATCCACTGTATTTAAACTGTCATCAGCAGTAACTGGAATCGAACCTATCTGCATTATCTGTACTTGCAAAAAAAAAAAAAAAAAAAAGAAATACCTATTAATAAAATTTGCGTTATATTTTCCATGTCAGTAATAATGCAATATTATTATTATTATTACTGCTCTTATATTATTTCTCCCTGATGGGGGTTCCACCTCGGAACGGGTATTGCTACCAAGTACACAGGGTGGTTGTTGTTGTTATGTCTGGTGTTACTGTTGGTCGAGGAACGCACTGACTATCCTACAGATGTTCAGGATTGCGACTTTCTGGAGTTCTTTGTAGGGAGACCTATTGCTGCTAGGCTGTTATGTAGGGTCTTTGGCACCATACTGTGGTTGATACGATGATCGGGATGATCGTTACTTGTTGCATATGCCACATGTCTTTGATCTCCTGTTTAGGTTCATGTACTTCCTGATTTTTCCCCATGGGTTTTTCTGCAGGTTGCCAGTCTTGTGTACCGCTATATCAATCAGATAGGTAGTCTTTTCCTTTTTGTCCACAAGGGTTATTTGTATAGCAGTAATAATAATTACTGCTATATAGCAATTAATTAATTTTGTATAGCAATTAATAGTAATAAAAATTATTAATTTTTTATTACTATTAATTAATTTATTATTATTATTTTAATTTATTATTATTATTATTATACCGGTCTCCCAGCGTTATTATTATTATTATTGTTGTTGCTCTTATATTATTTCTCCCTGATTGGGGAATTCCACTCTGTGACAGGTACTGCTACCAAGTACACAGGGCGGTTGTAATGTCTGGTGTTACTGTCGGTCAAGGAAATTTCTGACTATCCTACAGGTATTCAGGATTGCGACTTTCTGGAGTTCGTTGTAGGTGTTCTCTGGGAGACCTATTGTTGCTGGGCTGCTATGTAGAGTCTTTGGTACCATACCGGTGGTTGACACGATGATTGGGATGGTTGCTACTTCTTGCATATGCCACATCTCTTTGATCTCATGTCTCAGTTTCGAGTACTTCCTAATTTTTTCCTCATGGGTTTTCTGGACATTGCTAGTGTTCGGCACTGCTATGTCAATGAGGTGGGTAGTCTTTTCCAATTTGTCCACAAGGGTTATGTCCGGTCTGTTGTGCGGGGTGGTCTTATCCGTTATTATGGCGCGATCCCAGTATGGCTTGTGGATTCGGGTCTCTAGTACTGCCTGGGGTTCGTACTTGTAGAATGGTACACCTTCTTTGGTCAACTGATATTTCCTCGCTAGCTTCTGATGTATTATCCTGGCTACCTGGTCGTGTCTATGAGTGTACTCAGTCTGGGTGATCACCTTGCACCCCGCGGTGATGTGTTGGATCTTTTCTGAGGCCAGGTGGCATCGTCGACATGTGTCATCTGACATTCTGGGCTGCTTTGCGATGTATTTTCTATAGTTTCTGGTGTTGATTACCTGGTCTTGGTGTCAAAAGTAGAAAGGAATCATCAAGAAAGAGAAGAATATGATATTCAGCTCAGGACCCTGGGTGTGCCAAGCCCATACACACCAGATGTGAGCCCCAGGGGTTTAAAATCAACTGAGGAACAACATCTCCCAATAACTGCCTTACATCCCCTACATCTAATGGTGTATTTGTTTACCTTTTGGCATAAACCACATATTTATTCAATTACTTCTGATGTCGATTTTTCGATTCTTTGAATCCCAGACATTTGTTTTCCTTTTGCTTTTAAGGTCGCTCTTTCCCTGAGGGAAACAACAGATTCTGTAGTGGGCTACTGGAACTTTGCTAAAAGCCTTTCTGCTCAGCAATTAGGAGGAAGTATAGCAGGGGGTATGACCTTGCAGTCATTTAGCGTAGTTTGTCCCCTCGGTAGGCGGAAATGTTGCGTTTAAACTGTACTAGAAAGGGTCGATCAGATGTCTGATGTTTTAATCTTTAAAAACAATATTTACCTGTATGCTTCTTCTGTTGATGTTTGTTTGAGAAGCTGGAGAAGAAAGTCTTTACTACATTAAGCTAAAAAGTGGAGCACAAAGTTCAGCTCTTGAGAAACTTCCACCACCTACCGATTGTCCCTCAATAGTTATCTCTAAATTAATATAAATAAATCAATAATACCGGATTATTATTATTATAATAATAATGTACAATAATATTATTTGCTAAATTTACTAGTGGGAATTTAACAAGTAATATTATTTAGGAAAAAACATAAAAAACAGTTAAGTTATGAGTTCATATGTTAATTTTTGGCAGTATTTTATTAAATTATTTACATTCAAAAACTGTAACCGTATCTGACCCGCAAACTGCAAAATTATTGAAGATCCAACCCGATGCAGGACTCAAACAGGATGCTTCAATTAAAGGCATCTGGGGTTTAAGCTATTTGTTGCCTGGGTCGCTTTTTTTTTTTTTTTATGTTTGTGCTGAAATTTTTGAATTTGATACTAAAATTTGTATAAATTACTGCTAGATTTTACGATTTCTGAATTAAAATTTTGCCTAATCAGCTTTTGTTTCTCGATAGTACCCGTCCAGAGGCGGATTTAACGGCGGGCGCGCCCTGGGCCCCGACTTCTGAAGGGCCCAAACAAAACCCCAACTTTATACGCAAAACCCCAACAAATTAGTTGAACATATTAGTTCAAAACTTTGTGATTATTATTATGCTATTATTAATTATATTATACATATATTATGTTCAAATTTTATTGGAAATAAAACATTAATAGTACATAATATTTTTTATTTATTTAAAAAAATGGTTAACATGTATTTTTATTTTCCCTGTCTCTCTCTTTTTTTAAGAAGCCCAATATTTTCTTCTGCGCCTGGGGCCTAAACCGACCTTAATCCACTCCTGTTCCCGTCTTTGGTTTCATCTAAAGCGTTGCTCTTCCTGTTTTAAGACAAGAGCGATTCACGAGCGAGGAACTTTTGCGCATGCGCGCCGAACTTCCGCTCCCTGCACAAAGCAGGGAAGGGACGGGACGTCCGGTTCACTCTTATCAAATACGCCAACATTTAACAAACAGTAATAACTGAGATGCAGTTCTGTCCTGTACTTTGGAAAGATGGCGCAAAACAAGTTCTGGATTGAAGGGGAGTTGCTTGTGGACTGTAAAGTGGTAAGATGAATTTCTTGTTTTTTTCAGAGAACCCCAGGGTTTCTCAAGTAATTCTTGAAAAGGTTTCACAAATTTTGGGGCCGGCTCTGTACACACATAACAATATAAAATAATTATGAGGTCTAATTTAATTATTATTTATTTAATTATATATATATATATACTGTATATTTCTCTATTATTTACTGCAGGGGTGGGCCAAATAAAATGTCTATTAGGTATGCGCGGGCCAAATTTTTTTTAGCTTTCCACGATTTTTAGGATTATTAAAATGGTGTACTGTGTAATGAAAAAATTGGCATAAACAATTTGATGCTATTTATTGTAATATTTATATTTACAGGTATATATAATTAATTTTATTAATGACAAAAAAGAAAATACAAACGAAAAAACAAAAATTACGATATTTTTAGTTTTATAATATTTAATGAGAAATTTGATACTGTTTATTGTTGAGAAAGTTCCCTAGCTTTATAATAAAGACACAGTTTTACAGACTGTGTTGTAAGTTTATAGTTATGGGCAAGAGTCAAGACAACAGCGTCATTGGCTATGTTTGGAGTGAGCCCTTAGACAACTAAGTAAGAATGCGTTACACTTTACTTGCTTCTGCTTGGTTGGTTCAATGATCAATATAACTTTCATCGTCTTTGGAAGATAAAAAGCCAAGCACTTTTAAACCCGATGCGGGAGATTTAATTTTTTAGGTGTGTGTGTGTCATGAGTCCGGGGTGCCTAAATAATCAAAAGAATTTAGGGAAAAGCACTTAACGATGAACTTCGCGAATTTTGGGGAGTTGTCCTCGTCCTTATATGTAGAATTTTGCTTCAACTTTCGATAGAGAAGACCGCAGGAACATTATGAATTTAGAGGACTCGTGTCTATCAGGAAATCGATGACCGCGCAACCAATTTTTGGTGGGTTGAGGAAACTTCAGACGATCACTTTTGGCCTACATTGACGACCTGGATTCCTTCACCGACTCCTGCTTCGCGCATTCTCTTTTACATGACCTCGATTGATTCGGATTTTTTTATTATTATTTTTTAATCATATTCCACAGATAGGAGATAAGGGCTGATATACCATTTCTATACCTCTGATAGAAATGATATACCTCCAAGTTACGATTAAATTAAAGTATCAGTGTGATCATTGAGCCAATTTCTTTTCCAGAAACTACATATTAACAAAATTTAACAACAATAGATCACAGGGGGATATTAAATAAATCTTAATTTTGGTGTCACAATAATTTCTGGAATAGTCAGATTTGTACCTTAGAGAAGGTAAAAATAAAAGCCTAAATTGGAAAGTCCAACAACAGTTCTCTGATATCTATATAGGTTGATATCCTTGTATGAAAAACACAAACAGTCTTGCTATACATTAATTTTTCTGGAATGATGGCGTTCCTTTGGCGGTTAAGTTCTTGTTTTGTAAAGGTCCTACACTGTCTGGGGAATAGCGTAAAAGGATGGTGTCGTGTTTGAGTCCTTGAGGGTCACGTGGATCTACATTCTGCTCATTAGATGGTACTTCTTCAAATAAGATAAGTAAAAACATGATGATAAAACATAGGCCCATACCTGGTGGTAGTACATCTCTTTTATCGTCACTCATTGCCCATTCACATGAAAAAAAAAAAAGCGTAGTATCATTATTACACTGATTACATAACATTCTATATTATGATACATTAATTCATTTTATAACTGATTTTCATTTAGAAGATAACTGCTAGTATCCATTAATACTTCCAACTACATATCAATATTATCATGCAAATCATAGAATCTAATTATGCTTGTTAATATTCTTTGAGTTAACCTGACACCTTAGATAATCACACACAATACACTAAATAGACAAATACAGTATATTAAATATTCAAATGCGCATTAAATAGTCAAATTAATACATAAAACTTAAAGTACATCTCGGGATGGCTGTTAGTTTGATGGATAAGAAACCATCCGATTTCCAGTTGAGCTACATATCATGCTTGATTTTATAATGCATAATGTATTCATGGAATGGAATAGAATATAATATGATTTTATATTATAAAATGACCATATAATAATTCAGTATACACATTTTTAATTCAGTATACACGTCTCATATGTTTCATCAACCTTTACATTTAAGTAAGATTCACCCACACACTTCCTCATGGTATGCATATTTCAGTTTAGAAAAAAATAGTGCGAATGCACTATCAGATATCTAATTAAGTCTCATACATGTACCCATTGAATTAACATTGTGCTTTAAAATAATTTGCATACCAATAGATTACTACCAAAACATTAATTGGAATACAGGGTTGCAAGACTGTAACCTTTGAAGTCTACAACTTCAGGAAGGTTTTTTTTTTTTTTTTTTTTTACAACATCAACGGCAGCATGATGGTTTCACATTCGTCTAGGGACCGTTTTGGGTTCCACTATTTTCCCTAATAGTCCTACATTCACACACTAAGGCAACATCCTCGTAGCAGTGATGACTTCAATGACATGCTCACTAGTCCTCTTGGGAATAATGTCCTAAGACTGATGCTGATGAAGAGATTATCTCTTTTTTCTTTCTTTTTTTTTTTCGGCAAAACTTACCGCCTCATGTGGAGTAGTGTCAGATTATAATGTTTCGAATACATAGCCTGGCATTCGCTGATGATCCCATTGTAGCAGCTTCAAGCATGATGAGGTCAGCAGAGGTAGGATTACTTCTAAAAGCCTTGTTCGCTTTCTTTTCTAATCCAAGCCACAGCTAGGATTAGAAGTTTTTAAATTGGAGAAGGTTCCATCCGCTAACCTGTCTTCCTATATTTCGTACAATGTGAAGAGGCTCCTCAATGGCTAATGGAGATTAGCCATTGAGGACTGATTCATCGCTTCTAAAGTATATTGCTCTGCGTGTAGTCGAGATGATCACATTCTGGTAATCGAATTCGTCATTGTAAAATAGCAACATTCGTAGCCAAAGCTCTCCAACTTGATCCTGATTTCTTTTCCATACTGACCAAGTGTCAAATATCTTTCCTACAGCATGTTGAAAGTGAGTTGGCTGCCCCTCTACTCAACGGTCTCTTGTCACTCCAGGTATTTCCTGTAACACAGGGAGGACGGGTGGATGAACCCTTTGTAGGAAGTAAATGGCCATCAAAGATAGTCGTATGAGGATAGGCCATTCTTCCCAACCTTTTCCATTTGAAGTCACTTAGTTATAGTCTCCAGGTTCCGTACATGGATCCTTACCCTTACATCTAATCTTGCGTAAGTCCTGAGAAGATCGCTACTGGCTTCAACAAGCGTTGTTCAGACAAATTTTTACTCGTATTTTCTCTCGTCGTGGTCAACGACTGTTAAAAACTAACTTCACAGTCGGTATCCTTGCATGAACAATCGCGTCTGCTTATATGCAGAGGGTATGGTCCTTCAAGCCCGCATATATTTCCTCGATCGTTCCTTCTACCGAAACCCTTTGAGCCTCGGAGTGGTATAAGCGCGTTAATATCTAGATCCGAGTGCCAGGCATCAAGTTGGGTAATTGAAGAACCAATAATCGATACAATGGATTCAGGATATCTTTTGCATAAGTATCCTCGAACGTACTCAAATAATGCTTCTTTTTCTTTCCATTCGCCCCTGGTAGCGGTCATTTTTACAGCCTGGCGGCTACATGAGCTAGTAAGACCTTGTATCGCAATGGATTAGTCAAAGCTTGTGTCACCCATTCCTGAATGTCATACCCCGTGTCAGCAGAAGATTGAGAGCGCGGATAACACTCTTTAGTTTGATATATTTTTTTACAGTTGGCTAACTCCCGTTCCAGTTCCTCCACCGATTCAGCTCCTCCAATTGCCATGACTAATTCCTGCCTGTAAGCTCGGAGTCCTTATTCTGCTGTAAAACGATGAGGTCTTCTTAGGCGATGCGTGTTAAGGCAGTTAATAGCAAGCGATATTATTTTATGAGCACAAATTTCTTGTTTTTAATAGGTGAAGTTTATTTATTTATTTTTTAAATTTATTTTTATCAATTTATTTTTTTTTTTAAAACAAAAATCCTTAGTGAAGTCTATTTATTCCCCTCATTACATTTATCTGCTCAAATCTTTTAGATTTTGCGATCAATTACCAAGATATACTAAAATGTTATTCTCTCTTAAGGTTCCTTTTAGACCTTACATGTACATAATGAAAGGGTCTTTATTTTAATTCCTGAGAACACATAAAAGGGGTAAAGGAGGAAAGGCCTCTTCATCATAGATCCAATCCGCGCTATCCGGTTGCTCTGAATCTTCAGTTGTCCAAAAATTGTTGGTTACAGTTTTAGGCATCATAATGTTGCTCTCTACTATGCTGATTACTGTTTGTGTTCATACACTTTTCATTATAGGATAAGTGTCTACTCCTCGGCTACCATATTTCTGCCATGAATGTAGGAAAGGACCATGAATATGGGTGAACTGATTAAGGAACTCCGTAGCACCTTCCCTCAGGTTTCGACAATCTCTATGGACTCTTCTACACATCTCACTGAGTTTCCATTGTTGAATCCATTGCATAGCGAGTGACAGATTTGCCTTCTAAATCCAAAACCGTAGAACATCCTGTATGTTGTTTGTCCGCTGTGGGGGAAGTGTACTTACAGTAGTCGTGAACGTTACGTGTAAGATTTTTTTTTTTTTTTAATAGAGTATTTCCCCTTTTTAAATGAGGTAGATGAGGTTGATTATTATTATTTTTTAATTTCCCTTTTTCTTCTCGTTTTATCCTTTTAGATAATTCTTCTCGTTTTAGATAATTTTCTCGTATTCAACAGCTCCGGCTATTGGCGCTAAATATGTAACTGTTGGTGTACCCATCTCATTTACGTCAAGATGGTCATGTCCCTTACAACATGTCTTCAAGATCAAAATTCGAAGACCCACGGTAACTATGAGGCTTCATTCCCCACTCATTGATCGTGTGAAAGACATACTGGCCGAAGGTGTCGGAGGTGACTCTTATAAGAATTAATGTAACACGAGTATAACTGGTATAGTTGTGAACTTGGAGATCCCATCGAAATTTGTCTGGAAGCGCTTGCCCTTTGAACGTCCAATACAAACTGCTAACTGGTGGCACGTTCTTAATCATACACGGGAGGTGTAGAATCTCTTCGAGCTCAGCTACATGATTTAACCTACAGTGCATCAGAGGTGGTCCAGAAATAAATACAAGACAACTATCCTGAATTACTGTATATGGGGGATAAACGTAGCATTCATATCTTCCTGTTTTTGGTTCCTGAAGGTTGTCAATGATTAACTCCTGTGAGTGGGAGTTGTTGAGAACCACTCAATCTTTCTTCCATTTAATTTGTGTTTGTGGTTTCGCATGCACAGAACAATTTAAAGTGATTGTTTCGCAAATCTTGGCTGCAGTGTCATTTAATTTGGACAATAATACAGGTTCATAAACAATATCAACGCTATAGGACTTGACTGAGAATCCCAATTCATTTTCCATTAAACAAGCAATTAAATCTCCGTCATTCCCTTCCTGCAGGTTGCGTATTCCCAATAAGGGTCGATTTTTCTTTTGGAGAGTTGCATTATTGAGATATCAAAAATAATTCATTGTAATGTGGTTCGCTTTAGCATTACAGAAAATTTAGGTCGTCCACAACCACTTTTGGTTGTGGACGACCTGGGCATATCGGATTTTAGTCAATGCAGGGTGCTGTGTGACGCAGGTAATAGTTTTCTTGTACCAAGAATCGTTGATTGATTTAATGCTCCATGTCAGATCTACAACTGTCCTTTTGTCTACAGAGAGCACTCGCTTCTTTTACGTGACTTCTGACGTCACCACCTGTTGACTCCAATCCCTCCTGAACACACTTGGGGATAGCTTACCTGAAACAACACAACAGGTCAATAGCAATCCTTTTCCCTCCATCAGGTTAAACTGGGCGCCTTCCACAATAAAGGTGGATCTTGGGGTATTAATCCTGTCAAAAAAACTCTTGATGGAAGTATTACACTCCATCAAAGAGGGTTAACTCGCAGTAAAAACTCGTCTCGTCCTCCAATTCGACAGGTCTGATTCCACATTATAAGTTCTCTCTTCTGTTGAACCAACGAGACCATATCTGGTCCTGATTCCAACATGGTATCCATCTCCTAGGGATTTATTATCTCTAAACCATTCAAATGTTTTTGGTGGAATGGTGCTACTACAAGGTAAAATCATCAACTCTCCTAAAATCGCCGTCCGATTAATCAGTTGTATGACAAAAACATCATCTATAATTGCGGCCTTCCGAAGATCACAATATTTCCTTCACTCATCTTCATTGCGTCCTCTTGAGAGCCTTAGGTCTATACCTATATAATAGACATATCTTTCTTTCAGATATTTTATTTTATTTATTTTTATTATTATTATTTTTTCTTTAATACACAGGGCAACACAATGATACTGGAGGTAACTATTCTGCTGGTACTGTATATATATATGACACGCAAACACCGCCTACCCTCTTCGTGTCCATGGAGGTTAGACCAAGGGGCATAATTTTTTTTTTTTTTTTATATCCTCATTTATTTCCTCTTGATACATATTATTGACCTAAACTGGGGGAAGTGGTCTTACTTTCTTAACACCTCGGCAGTCTTTCTTTCTAAGCCGGTTTCCGTGGTGGTGGCCACGAAGGGTGCTGAGAACCTGTCGAAACCTCATAAAATTTGACCAGCTGAGTTGTTTTCCAAGATTACGGTCGACCTCAAAAGGGTCCTCGACGGGAGGTGGGCTCCATGCTGGCTTGTTACTTCTAAACAGCATTTTGATCCTTTTTACTGAGACAATAACATTTTGATATTCAAACTCTTCGCAATAATACAGCATCATAAGGAGCCACAGCTCCCCGACTCTATCACGATTCTTCTTCCACCCCGGACTAGCCTTAGATGTACTATCCATTTCATGCTGGAAGTGGACAGGATGCCCCTCTTTCCAGCAATCCTTGGTAGCTCTACGTACCTCGTGTAGAACTGGGAAAACTGCCGCATGAACCTTCTATAGATAATAAATAACCTTTAAGGAGATCGCGTAGGATGATGTCCCACTGTTACCAGCAACTTCAACCTGGAACTTTCTCGTTAAGTATTTCAAGTTTAAAATAAGGATTTTTACCCTTGCATCCATCTTCACACACATCAGGCGTAAGGCCCTATTGGTTTTGACGAGTGGATTTTTCAAGCTTATGTCTACCATAATATTCTATGATCTCGTACTAGAGTACTTGAACAATTGGCATTCGGACCTGAACAATGGCGTCTGACTGTATACAAGCCGTCTGCCTCCGAAATCCAGAGCATATCGTCTATATTTTTCTTGTTACGGAAACTCTCCTAGCCTCGGGACCCAGAACCAGAACCTTCACATTGATATCTTAGCCCGAATTCCATGTATCGAGTTCAGTGGATGTTGAGATAAATATCGATACAGTAGATTTGGGTACATTCTCAGGGTTTGTTCACTAATAGAAGCGAACAGAACTTCTTTCTCTTTTCGTTCTTTAGTCGTAGGGCCTAATTTCTCAGCTTGGCGAAGGCACAGGGCCGACAGGCTCTGTATACGCAGCGATTTAGTCAGTTCCGTGCTTGCTGCAACCGTCCTGGCGGTTAAGGCAGTGGACGTGAACAATCGCGGATACAGATAGTATTCCTGTGCCTGGCGTATGGCTACTCTAGGGTTAGACGATACTTTCTCAAGATCTCCTATGGGTCAGCTGCTTTGGTGGCCATGAAAAGATCTTTAGGTTGAGCTTGGTTGTCTAACTCTGCCGGCAAGACGATGAGTTCACCGTAAGCAGTATAGTTAACGAGGTTATTGACAAATAATATCTTTCCAAAGATTTTGTTTTATTTTTAAAATAAAACACATAAAATAAAGATGTCTTTTTTTCTTTTTTTTTTTTTTGCATATACAAAAGTTTTGTACTGGTGAATAGGCTATTTGCATTCTTCCGCTGTTTCTTATTAAACATTTCGGTGGTTCTCCTATGCCACCATATTCGAAGTCTCAGTTGTCTTTAACAAGATAGTCGTGTTTTTTTTTAACTTTTGCCTGAAGCGATGGTGGCCCTTCAGATAATCTAGAGATTCTTATCCTCTCTAGTTTAATAGTTCCAAGTGATTTTCTTTGTAGCTGACGTCGTCTGAATGGTCTGGAGTTATCATGCCTCCCCCCCAGGCCATCAATTACGTTCCAGGGATCTTCAGTGGCCAAAAGGCTGCGGCTCGGAGCAAAATAAATCGATTTAGATAACCAGGTTGCCGTACACTGGACTCACTCCACGGTCATTGGTTTTGGGTTTTTACCATTTCATAAATTTGCACAAACTGTCGATTCATGGTGGTGAGGATCTCTAATAGATTTATTGCTCTAGTGGCTCCTTCAAAATTAAGTAAATATGTTGGAGATTTAAACTGATTTGCATACCATGCATCATGTGGTGTGACATCATCCGGACGCTGTGGATGAGGTTTAAACACATTGGCATAGTCTGACGTCATCGGGGTGGATTAAGTTTAAACACATTTTCATACCGTGCATCACGTGGTCTGACATCATCCGGACTTTGTGGATGAGTCTGACGTCATCTGGGAGCCCTTGAACCACCATACCTACTATTTTCTTTGGTGTATGTCTTCTCATGTTTTTTAATCCTTTATTAACTAAACCATCAGAGTCTTATGTGTGTAGACTATTTCCTAAGATAAAAAACACCAAAGAATCTCACAGTGTTTAACCCTTTCATCAGAGTCATTTTTATTATCGTCTGTGTGTAAACCATTTTATTTCCTTGTCTTCTCATAGTGTTTAACCCTTCCATCAGAGTCATTTTTATTATTGTCTTAATTTATGTGTGTAAACCATTATACTGACTCTTCTCATTAGAAAAAAAAAAAAAACACAAATAATGAGTAAGCCTTGTTATTATTGTATATTTTCTTTGGTGTACGTCTTCTCATAGTTTTTCACCCTTTATTATTGTCTTAACTTATGTGTGTATGTCGTAACTTATGTGTAAACGTTTCCTTAGATAAAAATACAAACTCCAAAGAAAATTCCTGTTTTTTAATGAACAGTTTTAAAAAGGTATATCTATGAGGAAATAGTAACATTTCCAGATGTATGGAAACACTTCATCCTCATGCTGCTGTTCCGAAATGATAATAATCAGTCTTTTTATTATTGTTAAACTATTTTATTATTTTAAATTTTCTTTGGTGTATCATGATGGTTTGATGGTTTTGACTAAACCATCAGTTTTTTTTTTTTGTCATTCTCTTATGTGTTTAAAAAACCATTTTAGTGACTCGTTTCCTTAGAGATTCAATCTGATAATACATTTTTAATTAGACATGCATGTACTCTCAAAGGAAAACACAAACAGCAAATGAAGAATTTCAGTCTTTTTAATATACAAAAAGGTGTAATCTAATGAAATGGGAATAATGGAGCATAATGTTCAGTGTAACACTTCCGTAACTCGGATATCATTCCAAGTACTGCTTGTAGAATATTATAAGGATTAAATTCTGGTTCTTTGTGCTGAAACTACATCTAGCCATAAAGTATGTTACAGTGCTATACGGAATCAGATGTCGAACCATATACTTGTACGCTTCCTGAAATGTGATGTCACCGGTGGTGAAGTAATGGACGAACCCCAGTTCGTCCATTACAGATTCTTGCATCAAACTGAATAGTTCAGTCTCCTTCCCTAGAACAGTTACAAATTCGTCAACAATGTGTATTTTATGTGAGATACTCACATTCACACAAGTCAAGAATAAAATCGCATAACTCACCATTTGAAATAGTAGCACGACCAGCCGCAGTCTGAATCTCCACTAAACGTAATAGTTTCATTTGCTCGAGTCCGAACTAAGAGTAATACTTTTGCCCATTTTTGTGTCATCTCCATCCATTGATCTCTCGTTAGTCTTAAATAATTCGAGGCACATTCCAAAACGATCTATACCTGGAAATCAATCAGAAGAACTCGTAGAATAGTTTGCCTGCTGAAGCGCCGAAAAAACACTTAGTTCTTCTTTGGAGTGGTACTCATTTTAACAGTCGGAGAAAACGGTGAAGGTAATGACAGAGCGTATACCAGTCACACATAAAGCAGTCTACATATCCTCACAGTGCAGAAGCGCTGGAAACTATGACCTTAAAAGGTAACTTTCCTGTTGGTGGAGAATAAAACATAGATAGGTCAAAACAGGTAACTAGATGTGATGGAGGTTTAAACACATTTGCATAAAGTTGTCTGAATGTCCTGGATGAGGTTTAAACACATTTGCACGTGGTCTGACATCATCCGGGCGTTGTTGATGAGGTTTAAACACATTTGCATAGTCTGACATCATCTGGGAGTCCTCTGGAAGTTTAAGCACATTTACCTAAAGTTGGCTTAACGTTCTGGATTAGGTTTAAACACATTTGCATAAAGCCTTTCATTGACTAAACCATGAGAACCTTTTGTTGTTAACTTATGTATGTAAACCATTTCCGTAGATAAAAAACACCAAAGAAAATTCCTTGTCTTCTCATAGTGTTTAACCCTTTATTGCCTAAACCATCAGAGTCTTTTGTCTTAACTTATGTGTGTAAACTATTTTATTGATTTGTTTCCTTAGAGATTCAATCTGAAAATACATTTTTAATTAGAACCTTTTTATCATTGTATATCTTGTCATAGTTTTTAACCCTTTATTATTGTCTTAACTGATAATGTTCCACAGCGTTTTCCGTCGTAACATGAGCTTGCCTATCAACGTACTCATGTATCACTCATTTCTCAGCAAGACTACATGCTACCATGTGTATCCAGAAAAACCTGGGTTTCTAATGATCTATCTAGCAGTTTAAATTAGGACAAAAATCTAGTGTTCTAAATTTACTCTGAGAGGTAAAGAGCAAATTGCAACATCTAGACACGCTGTGATTTTCACCCAGAGGAACCTCTTAGATAAGGGGGCCCCCTAGTGACTGCAATTAATGGTTCTGTGGGGGGGGAGTTAAAGTGAAATATATATATAATTTATATTTAGATTTATTCCCCTATTTATTACTCCCCACTTGCGTGTCTGACTTTCAACTTCACAGAAGACTTCAGGTTTGGGGGGGGGGAAACTTCTAGATGTATATTATTCCCTTCGGATGGGCTTGTGTCCAGCACAACAAATAATTACACAAATGTTATATATAAAAACAAGTTCATTATGCATATTTACAGTTAAATCATAACAAATCTCATTAAGAATAGAATTTCAGTGTTTCAACACCAAGGTACTTACAACATATCCAGTTTCTTCCTATCTAACAGGCTCTTTTACAAATTTTTGTTATCTCACCTTTCTCATTACGCATACACAGGTTAAATAGTTACACTCTTTATATGCTCACCTTATTTCTGCTCCTATTACAACCCAATCAATCATACCTCATAGGTGTCAATAACACTTTTTATCATTAAAGTTAAATATATCATTGATCATATTACTTTTATGTATTTTCATAACTACCAATTTATTCTTTAATTCCTTATTCCTCTTTCTTATATATTTCTTTAACCAGTGTCAGTTACAGAACTTGATCCGACCAAAGTACAATGTTGCATTCAAACACACTTTTAAGGTTTGGCAATATACATAAATTTTATCTCCACACATTTAATATTTCTATTCTTACTACAATTCCTTCCGTTCATTTTCTCATCTTCAATACTATCCTCCATATTCCAAATTACTGCCTAAACCAACCATAATTGCCTTAGAGTAGATTTTACTCCTATTTAGTTCACCCATCTAATCTTATCTTTATCATTAAATTCCCCAATATCGTATTACAGTCCTTTCACTAGTATTTAACTTACAGTATTCTCGAAATAACTTTCTCTTATCATTGAATTCCCCAAATATCGCACTACAGTCCTTTCTCTAGCAGTTAACTTACAGAATTCTCAAAATAACATTTCACTTATTAGATACTATGGTCAGGTGTCTTCATAAGGGCCTTCTATCCTATCTTTATCCAGAGCTGCTATCTTCCGCTATCCAGGGCAACATCTTACAGCTTCCAGGGCATTATCATACGGCATTCGCAACTGCTACTCCGCTTTCAGGATTTGCTACATTGCCTGTCAGGACGGCTACCTTCTGTTCCAGGGTTGTTACTTTGCCTTTCAAGACTATTTCAGGATATTATCGCCTTCCTCAGTGGATTGGGTCTTCTAAGGGAATCTTCTTCTCTCATTCTCACTGTTTACCAAACTCCCTTTAACTACCCCTTGCACGTTCATCTCCTAATTTCTCACTCACTTACATTTCTGAAAACCTCACTTCGATTTTTTCGTCGGCTATTTCTTCATCATCTTTCAATCAATTCTTCCAGACTCACCCATTTCACTAGCACCGCTCAAAAGGTTCTCTCCCCTCGTTCTTGTTTTTCACTCTCCCCTTTTCCCCTTGTGTCCGTATCCATCCACAATTTGCTCCGGAGTTCGCCACGCCTCTCCACAGTGTTTTCTTCTAAGCTTCTTCTTTCTTTTTCATTTTTCTCTTTTCATTTGTTGAAAGGCTTAGTTCAGCCAGCTCCGTAGCACGTGATTCACTATACCCCATTTTTACAACCTGTTGACATCCGTTGTGTTCTTTGATGTCGGCCGAATACTCCAAAACAACTCTTCCTGTCTCATAACAGCTTGTCTCTATTGCATTCAAAAAACCACAAAACGTGACACTGGATACCATAGCGTCTATTTTTAGAAACTAGTGCCTGCTGTTCAGAATACGTTTCCTGTGTGTGACCCCTCATAAACCTTAAGTTGTTTGTTTGCTATAGACCCCATGCAGTTTTGCCATAGTTTTCTCCTTGTATATACCCTAGCATAACAGAAGTTAAGGCTGGACACTGCCCTCATTTCTACTGCTAATTAATTTTAATAACTCCTTCCAGAATAATTCTTATTTCTGTTGGCGATGTTACCATCTTATTCTACTAGCGGCAGGATCCAAAAAAAAAGAAAAACCCATTTCTAAAGTCTTTATAAAAAAAAATTATTTATTTATTTTTTTTTTTGTAAGATTTTCGGATCTTACAGATTCAACCTGAAAATACATTTTTAATTAGACATGCATGTACTCTCAAAGAAAATTACAAACAGGAAATGAAAAATTTCAGCCTTTTTAATATACAAAAAGGTGTAGTGTAATAAAAAGGGAATAATGGAGCATAACGTTCAGTATAACACTTCCATAACTCGGATATCATTCCAAGTACTGCTTGTAGAATATTATAAGGATTAAATTCTGGTTCTTTCTGCTGCAAACTACATCTAGCCATAAAGTCTATTACAATGTTATACGGAATCAGAGGTCGAACCATATACTCGTACGCTTTCTGAAATGTGATATCATCGGAGGTGAAGTAATGGACGAACCCCAGTTCGTCCATTACAGATTCTTGCATCAAACTGAATAGTTCAGTCTCCTTCCCAAGAACAGTTACATATTCGTCAACAATGAGTATTTTATGTGAGAGATATTCACATTCACACAAGTCAAGAATAAAATCGCATAACTCACCATTTGAAATAGTATCACGACCAGCCGCAGTCTGAATCTCCAAACCTCCACTAAACATAATAGTTTCACTTGCACGAGTCCGAACTAAGAGTAATACTTTTGCCCTTTTTTGTGTCATCTCCATCCATTGATTCCTCGTTAGTCTTAAATAATTCGAGGCGCATTCCAAAACGATCGATACCTGGAAATCAATCAGAAGAACTCGTAGAATAGTTTGCCTGCTGAGGTGCCGAAAAAACACATAGGTCTTCTTTGGAGTGGTACTCATCTTATAAGTTGTAGAAAACGGTGAATGTAACGACAGAACGTATACCAGTCACATATAAAGCCATCTACACATCCTTACGGCGCAGAAGCGCTGGGAACTATGACCTTAAAAGGCAACTTTCCTGTTGGTGGACAAAAAACTCAGATATGTCAAAACAGGTAGATATGATGGAGGTTTAAACACATTTGAATAAAGTTGTCTGAACGTGTTGGATGAGGTTTAAACACATTTGCATAAAGTTGTCTGAACGTCCTGGATGAGGTTTAAACATATTTGCATAAAGTTGTCTGAACGTCCTGGATGAGGTTTAAACACATTTGCATAAAGCACTTCATTGACTAAACCATCAGAGCCTTTTGTTGTTACTTATGTGTGTAAACCATTTCCTTAGATAAAAAACACAAAAGAAAATTCCTTGTCTTCTCATAGTGTTTAACCCTTTATTGCCTAAACCATCAGTCTTTTGTCTTAACTTATGTGTATAAACTATTTTATTGAAATGAGTAAGACTTTTTATTATTGTGTATTTTCTTTGGTGTATGTCAGAGCCTTTTGTCTTAACTTATGTGTGAAAACCATTTTATTGATTCGTTTCCTTAGAGATTCAATCTGAAAATACATTTTTAATTAGAACCTTTTTATCATTGTACATCTTCTCGTAATTTTTAACCCTTTATTATTGTCTTAAGTGATAACTACTACAAAAATATACATACTACTGGATTAATAAAAAATTACAATCTAAATGTAAGTAAGAATAAAGAGGAACAACAACAAATCATTCCCACCACTCGGTCTTGGCAGGGATACTTCTCACTTTAATCACTCCTAGCGATTCCAGCTGGTGCTTGAGAATGTTAATAGAATACACTGCACAGTGCCCCTTTGGGTGATTCCAGGAACAATGATGAAACTGGTTCTTGGGGATCGAAGAAGAACATGGGTCTGGGAGGCGGAAAACTTGTGCGTCGACCACTATTTTCAACGGAAAGATTCTTTCAAGGTACTTCACCTTTTCTTCCCCAATAGTCAATATAGTATGGTACTGTTTAATGATGACATTCAACCATGATCCGAAACGGGAGGAGGAGATGAGGGGTCCTGATCGGGGAATTGATGCAACAAATTGGTGGTCCCAGCTCAATAATGCGAATTACTTAGGCTCCACCACTCCTTCTTCGTTTCTTTTAAGCATCAGATCAATCAGAACCCAATTGGAGAAAGGAGGGAGTGGTAAGGCCGTAGATATTCTCGGGGGAAAGGACGTGTTTCCGATGGGGTAAGGAGCACGATCCAATGATCTTATATAACTGTCCGGAAGCTGAACTTTCCCCAAACAGTTGAGGAAGGGTCCCCTGCTGAGTCCATGCGAATGGCGGGGAAAACGCATGTCTTCGTTGCGTCTTCTTTTTTGCTGACGGTTCCGATGGTACTGCTTCCTGGTTTTGATGTTGGGACCAGTTCAGTTTTGAAGGGCTTCTTTGGGCATTTAGGGTAACGACAGAACGTATACCAGTCATATATAAAGCAGTCTACACATCCTCTGTTGTTTAATTTTATTAGACAAACTTCCCCCTGAGAATGTTTGCCTAACAGGATACTTCCCTAATAATAGAGCTCGTACTGTTTCGGAAGAAATTTCCTTTAGACAACGAGAGCCATCACCTTTCCAGGAAAACTATACGTCTATACGTAAATTGAACGTTGTCCTAGAGGTGCGATGACTTTACAGAGTTTACTTCGTCCGTAGGAAGCAACATAGGACCCTATTAAAGCGTTTCCTTTGCGACATGGGGCTTCTGTACCTTCAAGAACGCTGCATGCTATCAGCATTTTTTCTTCAGTGACTAGTCGCGCATCGTGAATAATTTTACCATCGTCCAGAAAGTATTCAACAACGCTTGAATGTGATTGAAGGTGATTATTCCCTTGTATAAGGCAATGGGCAGGCCACAAGATTGGTGAATGGAACAAAGGGGTGCTCTTACGAAGAAAGGCTTAAGTTTTGCAAATTACAGTGTCTGGAGACTAGGCACCAGTGAGGTGATCTGATAGATGTGTATAAAGCCTTGAATGGTTTGAGCATGCTCGATGCTGACGGGATTCTTCCTCTTGCTCAGAATAATCACCTGAGAGGGCATAAATTCAAATTGAGGAAAGACAGATGTAGGATAGACGTGAGGAAATTTGCCTTTAGCCAGCGGGTGGTTGGTTGGTGGATCAGACTTCCATCCCTTGTCGTGGAGGTTGATAGCCTGAATAAGTTTAAGGCTCAGCTGGACAGGTATTTCGAACGAACAGAGGGGAGAAGTGGAAGTGGTTATTTTTTATTTATTTATTTTATTTTATTTTTTTTTGGCTGATGCTGCATAAGCTTGCTTTCTTGCATCAAATGCCTCTACTAATGCTAATGCTAATGATTGAGTAGACGAGCATAGAACAGTATTTACACGATTCGTTCGCATGGCAGATCGCGTTTGGACTGGACGGGTTTTTTTAATTTGTGCTGGATCAAGTGTAATACCTTCCTACCACTTTAATTCTAGGATGTAGGTGTCACGATCGATATTCTGAGGCCACCCCGAAGTCTCTTGTTTAATTATGAAGAAGGAACGATTCATGTGTTTCATAAACAACGATTCGTGTGTTTCATAAAAGTGCCACACTTCGTAGAATTGAACAATTTCGTGGCCGTAGTGACGTGCCAAGTCTAGTTCTGGAGTTGTCCATACGCCTTTTATGGTCGTATCTTCGTGATTACAGAGAGTTGATTCCTCCTGAGCACATTTTTCACACAGAGGAAAAATTAACTTTCCATTACACGTTATCGGTAATATTGGAAGAAACAACTTCTCTGGTGCTCGCACGCGTGCCCTAGCGATGCTAAAGTATGCTCTGTGGCTGTAATCGAAATCTCTCGAAATAACCTTTGGATGGCTACAAGGATACACCCCGTATTTACACACTCAGAGGTATAGGGAGCAAAAATCCACATAACGAATTTGTTCGTCTTCATCCGTTTTGTGGTACAGTTTAAAACAGTCCACACAACCACCTCTCAGGACACTTCTAGGCGTAATCGGTTCTGTTATATTAAAAGTGGCTACAAAAGCGTTCAAGACAGGGTTATTTTTTCTCATTTCGTCGATTTGGCATTCCCATATGGAAACCATGTGGTAGCCTTGTCTTTTCAGAAACGTTTCGCGATCCAACGTTTCTTCATAGAGAACTGACATGGGTAGGTTTCTGCTTGTCTGTAGTGTGTTACCTCGATAACAGATCCTACATCCGTGAAAATAACAACCGTGAAATTCGTAAACAGTTTTATCTCGGATCCCATCGATGAAAAAGGGCCCAATCCGAGCCTCGCCTCCCCCCCCCCTCTGAACGGGCATGTTGTATAGGTGCATTCTCATGTTACTCTAGCCACAACAGCCATGCAATTGCTTTTCGACTTTGGACGTTGGACCCGCGATGGGGAGGATAGCCAACGTGTTTTGGAATAGAAAGTTTCTAGCGAAAATTCTACTACACGTCACGCAATGGTGATATCTTGGATGAACGGGTCAACGTCAGAGACTTTGATGAGGAGAGACCTGAACTTATTACAGCTGTCACGTAATACCCGTACATTGTCGAGTGTATAGGCACTGAGTTCTGCCTTTAAGTTGTACAATTGGTCTTTCTTCTCGCCCTACCATGCTTGGAACTCGACACGGTCTTCGTTTGACATAAATTCACGTTTGAAATGTTTTTCGTCGGAAATAGGACCCACATAATCTGCAGTTTGTAGAGTATGGAATGCATGCAGAAAGAATATTTTTCGAACCTCAGGTAATTCGAACATTGCAGGTAACCTCCTAAGGGGAACGGATATGTACGAATATGAATCTAAGAAGGTGAGATTCAGTTTCAAATGGTAGATTCCTAATATTTTAGAACCATCAAAAATAACTCGAGGTTCGAAGTTCTTACAGTAGAGGTATGTCAGTACGAAGTAACCATCGAAGCCTCGCAAATTGTGCGCTATTATCCGCACATCTTTCTATTTGGGTTCGAGGTGGCTAATGTTTCGACCTTTGCGACCACGTTTTGACGATTCACGAACTTCAAAAATCTCGTCCAGGAACACTGTGACACAATTGGGGCCCTCATATGAACGCAGAAGCTTGCTACACAGAGCAGTGGTATTTGTTCACCCTGATGCCACACCCTCTCGGTGTCGAAATGAATTATAGATACGGGCTTTTTAGGGTCCACTGGTTTATGACCATAGCAGTGCTGTGGCTGGTGAACTACCTTACATTTTTCACAATAATCCAGGGGTTTGTATTTGTGTTGTTACTATTGCACGTCCCATTCATATATTATCATTATTCCTAATTTTGACGGCGCACTTCTTCTTTTCTTAGAAGCTGTTTAGATGTACAATAGTTCTTTTTTTATATTTTGGAAATGAGCAGCACCACCTTTATTTGATATGTTTATCAGCACGATGTCGACTGTGAGAGAGTCTGTTATTAGAAACCAACTTCGCGATTGATCTACACTGAAAAATGCATCCATAATTCGATCGAATGTCAGTTCTGATATTTTCATAAATGGCAGATTAATCGGTGTTTTTACGGTGTCGGTAGATAGACATAAACGAACATGGCTAAATTCTCCTCCCTGGTTTACGTACCCAATAATTTGCTTAAACATTTGTTTGAACATTTGAAAAAATTTTTCCCCTGCAAGCAAATGTAGATCTCGGTATTTACTCGTTTAAGTTTTATATTTGGCTTTATATTTATAGGAAACCATGTCTGCCTGTATACAAGCCATCTGCCTCCGAAGTCCAGAGCATATTGTCTCTATTGTTCTCGTTACGGATACCCTCCTAGCCTGAGGCCCCAGAACCAGAACCTTCACATTGATAACTTAGCCCGAACTCCATGTATCGAGTTCAGTGGATGTTGAAATAAATATCAATACAGTAGATTCGGGTACATTCTCAGGGTGTGTTCACTAATACGAGCGAACAGAACTTCTTTCTCTTTTCGATCTTCAGTCGTAGGGCCTAATTTCTCAGCTTGGCGAAGACACAGGGCCCACAGGCTTTGTATACGCTTGATTGATTGATTGAGTTTTATTGGCGCATCAGCAACTATGGCTATAATGCGCCCTTTGTATACGCAGCGAGTTAGTCAGTTCAGTGCTTGCTGGAACCATCCTGGCTGGTAAAGGCAGTGCACGTGAACAACCGCATGTATAGATAGTATTCCTGGGCGTGGCGTATGTCTACTCTAAGGTTAGATGATACTTTCTCAATATCTATGGGGTCCACTGCTCTGGTGGTCATGAAAAGATCTTTAGGTTGAGCTTGGTTGTCTTAACTCGCCGGCAACACGATGAGTTCACATTAAGCAGTATAGTTAACAAGGTTATTGACAAATAATATCTTTCCAAAGATTATTATTATAATGATTTTTATTTATTTATTTTTTAAATAAAACAAGTAAAATAAATACGTTCCTTTTTTTTTTTGCATATACTGGTGAATAGGTTATTTGCATATCCAGTATGATTCACAGTATGATTCACATTGTAGACCTTCAGATAATCTCGAGATTCTTATCTTCTCTAGTTTATTAGTTCCAAGTGATTTTCTTTGTTGCTGGCGTCGTCTGATTGGTCTGCAGTTCTCATGCCATACCCCAGGGCATCAATTACGTTTCAGGGATCTTCAGTGGCCAAAAGGCTGCAGCTTAACCAGGATGCCATATACAGGACTCATTCCACGGTCATTGGTTTTAGGTCTTTTACCGTTTCATAAATTTGCACAAACTCTCGATTCATGGTGGTGAGGAACTCTAATAGATTTATTGCTGTAGTGGCTCTTTCAAAATTAAGTAGATATATTGGAGGTCTAAACACATTTGCATAAAGTGTGGATGAGGCGTTAAACACATTTGCATACCGTGCATCACGTGGTCTGACATCATCTGGACGTTGTGGGTGAGTCTGAAGTCATCTGGGATTACTTGAACCGCCATACCTACTACTTTCTTTGGTGTATGTCTTCTCATGTTTTTCAATCCTTTATTGACTAAACCATCAGAGTCGTATGTGTAAACTATTTCCTTAGAAAAAATACACCAAAGAATCTCACAGTGTTTAACTCTTCCATCAGAGTCATTTTTATTATCGTCTTTGTGTAAACCATTTTATTTCCTTCTCTTCTCATATTGTTTAACTCCTCTTCATTGCCTTATCATAGTGTTTAACCCTTCCATCAGAGTCATTTTTATTATTGTCTTAAGTTATGTATATAAACCATTATTTTGACTCTTGTCATTAGAAAAACACAAATAATAGTAAGCCTTGTTATTATTGTATATTTTCTTTGGTGTACGTCTTCTCATAGTTTTTCACCTTTTATTATTGGCCTAACTGATGTGTGTAAACGTTTCCTTAGATAAAAAACACAAACTCCAAAGAAAATTCCTGTTTTTTAATGAACAGTTTTAAAAAGGTACATCTATGAGCAAATAGTAACATTTCCAGATGGATGGAAACACTCCATCCTCATGCTGCTGTTCCAAAATAATAATAATCAGTCTTTTTATTATTGTTAAACTATTTTATTATTGTAAATATTCTTTGGTGTATGTCTTCTCATAGTGTTTAACCCTTTATTGACTAAATCATCAGAGTGTTTTTATTATTGTCTGAACTTATATGAAAATTCCTTGTCTTCTCAGTTCTCGTAGTGTTTAACCTTTTATTGACTAAACCATCAGAGTCTTTTTATCATTGTCTTATGCGTTTAAACCATTTTAGTGACTCGTTTCCTTAGAGATTCAATCTGATAATACATTTTTATGTATTATCAGATTGAATGAGCGACATGCATGTACTCTCAAAGAAAAACACAAATAGCAAATGAAGAATTTCAGCCTTTTTAACATACAAAAAGGTGTTGTCTAATGAAACGGGAATAATGGAGCATAACGTTCAGTCTAACACTTCCGTTACTCGGATATCATTCCAAGTACTGCTTGTAGAATATCATAAGGATTAAATTCTGGTTCTTTGTGCTGAAACTACATCTAGCCATAGAGTATGTTACAGTGTTATACGGAATCAGATGTCGAACCATATACTCGTACGCTTCCTGAAATGTGATGTCACCGGTGGTGAAGTAATGGACGAACCCCAGTTCGTCCATTACAGATTCTTGCATCAAACTGAATAGTTCAGTCTCCTTCCCTAGAACAGTTACAAATTCGTCAACAATGTGTATTTTATGTGAGATACTCACATTCACACAAGTCAAGAATAAAATCGCATTACTCACCATTTGAAATAGTAGCACGACCAGCCGCAGTCTGAATCTCCACTAAACGTAATAGTTTCACTTGCACGAGCCCGAACTAAGAGTAAAACTTCTGCCCATTTTTGTGTCATCTCCATCCATTGCTCCCTGTTAGTCTTAAATAATTCGAGGCACATTCCAAAACGATCGATACCTGGAAATCAATCAGAAGAACTCGTAGAATAGTTTGCCTGCTGAGGTGCCGAAAAAACACATAGGTCTTCTTTGGAGTGGTACTCATCTTATAAGTTGTAGAAAACGGTGAATGTAACGACAGAACGTATGCCAGTCACATATAAAGTAGTCTACACATCCTCGCAGCACAAAAGCGCTGGGAACTATGACCTTAAAAGGCGAATTTTCTGTTGATGGACAAAAAAACTCAGATATGTCAAAACAGGTAGATATGATGGAGGTTTAAACATATTTGCCTGAACATGTTGGATGAGGTTTAAACACATTTGGACATGGTGTGACATCATCCGGGCGTTGTGGATGAGGTTTAAACACATTTGCATAGTCTGACATCATCTGGGAGTCCTCTGGAGGTTTAAACACATTTGCATAAAGTTATCTGAACGTCCTGGATGAGGTTTAAACACATTTGCATAAATCCCTTCATTGACTAAACCATCAGAGCCTTTTGTTGTAACTTATGTGTGTAAACGATTGCCTTAGATAAAAAACACGAAAGGAAATTCCTTGTCTTCTCATAGTGTTTAACCCTCTATTGCCTAAACCATCAGAGTCTTTTGTCTTAACTTATGTGTATAAACTGTTTTATTGAAATGAGTAAGACTTTTTATTATTGTTTATTTTCTTGGGTGTATTGTCAAAGCCTTTTGTCTTAACTTATGTGTGAAAACCATTTTATTGATTCGTTTCCTTAGAGATTCAATCTGAAAATACATTTTTAATTTTTATCATTGTACATCTTCTCATAATTTTAACCCTTTAGTATTGTCTTAACTGATAACTAGTACAAAAATATACATACTACTGGATTAATAAAAAAATTACATTCTAAATATAAGTAAGAAGGAAGAGTAACAACAACAAATCATTCCCACCACTCGGTCGTGGCAGGGATACTTCTCACTTTAATCACTCCTATGGATTCCAGCTGGTGCTTGAGAATGTTAATAGAATACACTGCACAGTGCCCTTCCGGGTGATTCCAGGGACAATGATGAAACTGGTTCTTGGGGGTCGAAGAAGAACATGGGTCTGGGAGGCAGAAAACCTTTTCTACGACCACCATTTTGAACGGAAAGATTCTTTCGAGGCACTTCACCTTTTCTTCTCCGATAGTCAATATAGTATGGTACTGTTTAATGATGCCATTCAACCATGATCCAAAACGGGAGGAGGAGATGAGGGTTCCTGATCGGGGAATTGATGCAACAAACTGGTGGTCCTAGCTCAATAATGCGAATTCCTTAGGCTCCATCACTCCTTTTTCGTTTCTTTTAAGCATCAGATCAAACAGAATCCAATTAGAGAAAGGAGGGAGTGGTGGGGCCGTAGATATTCTCGGGGAAAGTACATGTTCCCGATGGGGGTGAGGAGAATGACCCAACGATCTTATATAACTGTCCGGAAGTTGAACTTCCCCCAACCAGTTGAGGAATGGTACCCTGCTGAGTCCATGCGAATGGCGGGGAAAACGCATGTCTCCATTGCGTCTTCTTTTTTGCTGACTGGGTTCCGTCGGTACTGCTTCCTGGTTTTGATGTTGGGACCAATTCAGTTTTGAAGGGCTTCTTTGGGCATTTAGGGTAACGATAGAATGTACACCAGTCACATATAAAGCAGTCTACACATCCTCTGTTGTTTAATTTTATTAGACAAACTTTCCCGAGAATGTTTGCCTAACAGGATACTTGCCTAATAATAGAGCTCATGCTGTTTCGGATCAAATTTTCTTTAGACAACGAGAGCCATCACCTTTCCAGGAAAACTACACGTCTATACGTAAATTGAACGTTCTCTTAGAGGTGCGATGACTTTACAGAGTTTACTTCGTCCGTAGGAAGCAACATAGGACCCTATTACAGCGTTTCCTTTGCAATATGGGGCTCCTGTACCTTCAAGAACGCTGTATGCTATCAGCATTTTTTCTTCACTGACTAGTCGCGCATTGTGAATAATTTTACCATCGTCCAGAAAGTATTCAACAACGCTTGAGTAGGACGAGCATAGAACAGTATTTACACGATTCGTTCGCATGGCAGGTCGCGTTTCGACTGGACGGGTTTTTTTAATTTGTGCTGGATCAAGTGTAATACCTTCCTTCCACTTTAATTCTTGGATGTAGGTGTCACGATCGACACTCTGAGGCCACCCCGAAGCCACTTGTTTAATTATGAAGAAGGAATCGATATAATCCCCAAACAACGATTCGTGTGTTTCATGAAAGTGCCACACTTCGTAGAATTCGACAATTTCTTAGCCGTAGTGACGTGCCAAGTCTAGTTCTGGAGTTGTCCATACGCCTTTTATGGTCGTATCTTCGTGATTACAGAGAGTTGATTCCTCCTGAGCACATTTTTCACACAGAGGAAAAATTAACTTTCCATTACACGTTATCAGTAATATTGGAAGAAACAACTTCTCTTGTGCTCGCACGCGTGCCCTATGCTCTGTGGCTGTAATCGAAATCTCTCGAAATAACCTTTGGATGGCTACAAGGATACACCCCGTATTTACACACTCAGAGGTATAGGTTGCAAAAATCCACATAACGAATTTGTTCGTCTTCATCCGTTTTGTGGTACAGTTTAAAACAGTCCACACAACCACCTCTCAGGACACTTCTAGGCGTAATCGGTTCTGTTATATTAAAAGTGGCTACAAAAGCATTCAAGACAGGGTTATTTTTTCTCATTAGGTCGAATTGACATTCCCATATGGAAACCATATTGTAGCCTTGGCTTTCCAGAAACGTTTCGCGATCCAATGTTTCCTCATAGAGAACTGACATGGGTTGGTTTCTGCTTGTCTGTAGTGTGTTACCTCGATAACAGATCCTACATCCGTGAAATTCGTAAACAGTTTTATCTCGGATCCCATCGATGAAAAAGGGCCCAATCCGAGCCTCGCCCCCCCCCTCTGAACGGGCATGTCGTATAGGTGCGTTCTCTTGTTGCTCTAGCCACAACAGCCATGCAATTGCTTTTCGACTTTGAACGTTGGACCCGCGATGGGGAGGATAGCCAACGTGTTTTGGGGTAGAAAGTTTCTACCGAAAATTCTACTACACGTTCCCGCAATGGTGATATCTTGGATGAACGGGTCGACGTCAGAGACTTTGATGAGGAGAGACCTGAACTTATTACAGCTGTCACGTAATACTCGTACATTGTCGAGTGTATAGGCAATGAGTTCTGCCTTTAAGTTGTACAATTGGTCTTTCTTCTCGCCCTACCATGCTTGGAACTCGACACGGTGTTCGTTTGACATAAATTCACGTTTGAAATGTTTTTCGTCGGAAATAGGACCCACATAATCTGCAGTTTGTAGAGTATGGAATGCATGCGGAAAGAATATTTTTCGAACCTCAGGTAATTCGAACATTGCAGGTAACCTCCTAAGGGGAACGGATATGTACGAATATGAATCTAAGAAGGTGAGATTCAGTTTCAAATGGTAAATTCCTAATATTTTAGAACCATCAAAAATAACTCGAGGTTCGAAGTTCTTACAGTAGAGGTATGTCAGTACGAAGTAACCATCGAAGCCTCGCAAATTGTGCGCTATTATCCGCACATCGTTCTATTTGGGTTCGAGGTGGCTAATGTTTCGACCGTTGCGACCACGTTTTGACGATTCACGAACTTCAAAAATCTCGTCCAGGAACGCTGTGACACAGTTGGGGCCCTCATATGAACGCACTTCTTCTCCAAAGCTTGCTACACAGAGCAGTGGTATATTTTCACCCTGATGCCACACCCTCTCGGTGTCGAAATAAATTATAGATACGGGCTTTTTAGGGTCCACTGGTTTATGACCATAGCAGTGCTGTGGCTGTGAACTACCTTACATTTTTCACAATAATCCAGGGGTTTGTATTTGTGTTGTTACTATTGCACGTCCCATTCATATATTATCATTATTCCTAATTTTGACGACGCACTTCTTATGTGTGTAAACCATTATATTGAATCTTGTCAATAGCAAAACACAAATAATGAGTAATCCTTGTTATTATTTTATAGTTTCTTTGGTGTACGTCTTCTCATAGTTTTTCACCCTTTATTATTGTCTTAAGTTATGTGTGTAAACGTTTCCTTAGATAAAACACACAAACTCCAAAGAAAATTCCTGTTTTTTAATGAACAGTTTTAAAAAGGTACATCTAAGAGTAAATAGTAACATTTCCAGATATATGGACACTCCATCCATATACTGCTGTTTCGAAATAATAATAATGTCTTTTTATTATTGTTAAACTATTTTATTATTGTAAATATTCTTTGGTGTATATCTTCTCATAGTGTCTAACCCTTTATTGACTTTATTTAAAAACATCAGTGTTTTTATCATTGTCTTATGCGTTTAAACCAATTTAGTGACTCGTTTCCTTAGAGATTCAATCTGATAATACATTTTTAATTAGACATGCATGTACTCTCAAAGAAAAACACAAACAGCAAAGAAGAATTTCAGTCTTTTTAATATACATAAAGGTGTAGTCTAATGAAACGGGAATAATGGAGCATAACGTTCAGTGTAACACTTCCGTAACTTGGATATCATTCCAAGTACTGCTTGTAGAATATCATATGGATTAAATTCTGGTTCTTTGTGCTGAAACTACATCTAGCCATAAAGTATGTTACAGTGCTATACGGAATCAGATGTCGAACCATATGCTCGTACGTTTACTGAAATGTGATATCACCGGACGTGATGCAACGATGGTGACATAAACATCCAGTTCATCCATTACAGATTCTTGCATCAAACTGAATAGTTCAGTCTCCTTCCCAAGAACAGTGACAAATTCGATTCGTCAACAATGTGTATTTTATGTGAGAGACACTCATATTCATACAAGTCAAGAATAAAATCGCATAACTCACCATTTGAAATAGTCGCACGACCAGCCGCAGTCTGAATCTCCAAACCTCCACGAAACGTAATAATTTCACTTGCACAAGCCCGAACTAAGAGTAATACTTCTGCCCAGTTTTGTGTCATTTCCATCCATTGATCCCTGTTAGTCTTAAATAATTCGAGGCACATTCCAAAACGATTGATACCTGGAAATCAATCAGAAGAACTCGTAGAATAGTTTTCCTGCTGAAGCGCCGAAAAAACACATAGTTCTTCTTTGGAGTGGTACTCATCTTAACAGTCGGAGAAAACGGTGAAGGTAATGACAGAACGTATACCAGTCACATATAAAGCAGTCTACACATCCTCACAGTGCAGAAGCGCTGGGAACTATGACCTTAAAAGGCAACTTTCCTGTTGGTGGAGAAACAAATTCAGATAGGTCAGAACAGGTAACTAGATGTGATGGAGGTTTAAATGCATTTCCATGAAGTTGTCTGAAAGTCCTGGATGAGGTTTAAACACATTTGGAAAGTCTGACGCACTTCTTCTTTTCTAAGAAGCTGTTTAAATGTACAATAGTTCTTTTTTTTATATTTTGGGAATGAGCAGCACCACCTTTATTCGTTATGTTTATCAGCACGATGTCGACTGTGAGAGAGAGTCTGTTATTAGAAACCAACTTCGCGATTGATCTACACTGAAAAAATGCATCCATAATTCGATCTAATGTCAGTTCTGATATTTTCATAAATGGCAGATTAATCGGTGTTTTTAGGGTGTCGGCGGATACACATAAACGAACATGGCTGAATTTTCCTCCCTGGTTTACGTACCCGATAATTTGCTTAAACATTTGTTTGAACATTTGAAAAAATTGTTCCCCTGCAAGCAAATGTAGATCTCGGTATTTGCTCGTTTAAGTTTTCTATTTGGCTTTATATTTATAGGAAACCCTGTCTGGCTGGATACAAGCCATCTACCTCCGAAGTCCAGAGCATATTGTCTCTATTGTTCTCTTAGGCAGAACTCCATGTATCGAGTTCAGTGCATGTTGAGACAAATACAATACAATAGATTCGGGTACATTCTCAGGGTGTGTTCACTATTAGGAGCGAACAGAACTTCTTTCTCTTTTCGTTCTTCAGTCGTAGGGCCTAATTTCTCAGCTTGGCGAAGACACAAGGCCGACAGGATCTGTATACACAGCGAATTAGTCAGTTCAGTGCTTGCTGGAACCATCTTGGCTGGTAAAGGCAGTGCACGTGAACAACCGCAGATACAGATAGTATTCCTAGGCCTGGCGTATGTGTAAAATAAGGTTAGCCGATACTTTCTAGAGATCTCCTGTGGGGTCAGCTCCTCTGGTTGCCATGAAAAGATCTTTAGGTTGAGCTTGGTTGTCTTAACTCGCCGGCAAGACGATGAGTTCACCTTAAGCAGTATAGTTAAAAAGGTTATTGAGAAATTATATCTTTCCAAAGATTATTATTATGATGATTTTTATTTATTTCTTTTGTTTTATTTTTTAAATAAAACAAGTAAAATAAATATGTTCTTTTTTTTTTTTTTTTTTTTTTTTTTGCGTATACTGGTGAATAGGCTATTTGCATTATTCCAGTATGATTCACATTCACAAGTCTGTCGTTGATCCCACAGTCTAATGACATACAGAGAGAAAATAATAGTCCTCCTATACCACCATATTCGAAGTCTCAGTTGTCTTTAACAAGATGGTCGATTTTTTTTTTTTAACATTTGCCAGAAACAAAGAAAATCACTTGGAACTAATAAACTAGAGAAGATAAGAATCTCTAGATTACTGAAGGGCCACAATCAGTAATCTAGAGATTCTTATCTTCTGTAGTTTATTAGTTCCAAGTGATTTTCTTTGTTTCTGGCGTCGTCTGAATGGTCTGCAGTTCTCATGCCATACACCAGGGCATCAATTACGTTCCAGGGATCTTCAGTGGCCAATAGGCTGCGGCTCGGAGCAAAATACATCGATTTAGTTAACCAGGATGTCATACACAGGACTCACTCCACGGTCATTGGTTTTGGGTCTTTTACCGTTTCATAAATTTGCACAAACTCTCGATTCATGGTGGTGAGGAACTCTAATAGATTTATTGCTGTAGTGGCTCCTTCAAAATTAAGTAGACACATTGGAGGTTTAAACACATTTGCATAAAGTGTGGATGAGGTTTAAACACTGCATACCGTGCATCACGTGGTCTGACATCATCTGGACGTTGTGGATGAGTCTGAAGTCATCTGGGAGTCCTTGAACCACCATACCTACTATTTTCTTTGGTGTATGTCTTCTCATGTTTTTCAATCCTTTATTGATTAAACCATCAGAGTCTTATGTGTAAACTATTTCCTTAGAAAAAAACACCAAAGAATCTCAGAGTGTTTAACTCTTCCATCAGAGTCATTTTTATTATCGTCTTTGTGTAAACCATTTTATATCTTTCTCTTCTCATAGTGTTTATCCCTTCCATCAGAGTCATTTTTATTATTGTCTTAACTTATGTGTGTAAACCATTATATTGCCTCTTGTCATTAGAAAAACACAAATAATGAGTAAGCCTTGTTATTATTGTATATTTTCTTTGGTGTACGTCTTCTCATAGTTTTTCACCCTTTATTATTGTCTTCAGTTATGTGTGTAAACGTTTCCTTAGATAAAAAACACAAACTCCAAAGAAAATTCCTGTTTTTTAACGAACAGTTTTAAAAAGGTACATCTATGAGCAAACAGTAACATTTCCAGATGTATGGAAACACTCCATCCTCATGCTGCTGTTCCGAAATAATAATAATGTCTTTTTATTAAACTACATATTTTATTATTGTAAATATTCTTTGGTGTATGTCTTCTCATAGTGTTTAACCCTTTATTGAATTTATTTAAAAACATCAGAGTGTTTTTATCATTGTCTTATGCGTTTAAACCATTTTAGTGACTCATTTCCTTAGAGATTCAATCTGATAATACATTATTAATTAGACATGCATGTACTCTCCAAGAAAAACACAAACAGCAAATGAAAAATTTCAGTCTTTTTAATATACAAAAAGGTGTAATCTAATGAAACGGGAATAATGGAGCATAACGTTCAGTATAACACTTCCGTAACTCGGATATCATTCCAAGTACTGCTTGTAGAATATTATAACGATTAAATTCTGGTTCTTTGTACTGAAACTACATCTAGCCACAAAGTATGTTTCAGTGTTATACGGAATCAGATGTCGAACCATATACTCGTACGCTTCCTGAAATGTGATATCACCGGAGGTGAAGTAATGGACGGACCCCAGTTCGTCCATTACAGATTCTTGCATCAAACTGAATAGTTCAGTCTCCTTCCCAAGAACAGTCACAAATTTGTCAACAATGTGTATTTTATGTGAGATACTCACATTCACACAAGTCAAGAATAAAATCGCATAACTCACCATTTGAAATAGTAGCACTACCAGCCGCAGTCTGAATCTGCAAACCTCCACTAAACGTAATAGTTTCACTTGCACGAGCCCGAACCGAGAGTAAAACTTCTGCCCATTTTTGTGTCATCTCCATCCATTGATCCCTGTTAGTCTTAAATAATTCGAGGCACATTCCAAAACGATCGATACCTGGAAATCAATCAGAAGAACTCGTAGAATAGTTTGTCTGCTGAAGCGCCGAAAAAACACATAGTTCTTCTTTGGAGTGGTATTCATCTTAACAGTCGGAGAAAACGGTGAAGGTAATGACAGAACGTATACCAGTCACATATAAAGCAGTCTACATACCCTCACAGTGCAGAAGCGCTGGGAACTATGACCTTAAAAGGCAACTTTCCTGTTGGTGGAGAAACAAACTCAGATAGGTCAAAACAGGTAACTAGATGTGATGGAGGTTTAAACACATTTGCATAAAGTTGTCTGGACGTCCTGGATGAGGTTTAAACACATTTACACGGGGTCTGACATCATCCGGGCATTATGGATGAGGTTAAAACACATTTGCATAGTCTGACATCATCTGGGAGTCCTCTGGAGGTTTAAGCACATTTACCTAAAGTTGTCTGAAAGTTCTGAATGAGGTTTAAACACATTTGCATAAAGCCCTTCATTGACTAAACCATCAGAGCCTTCTGTTGTTAACTTATATATGTAAACCATTTCCGCAGATAAAAAACACCAAAGTAAATTCCTTGTCTTCTCATAGTGTTCAACCCTTTATTGCCTAAACCATCAGAGTCTTTTGTTTTAACTTACGTGTGTAAACTATTTTATTGAAATGAGTAAGACTTTTTATTATTGTCTATTTTCTTTGGTGTAGGTCAGAGCTTTTTGTCTTAACTTATGTGTGTAAACCATTTTATTGATTCGTTTCCTTAGAGATTCAATCTGAAAATACATTTTTAATTAGAACCTTTTTATCATTGTATATCTGCTCATAGTTTTTAATCCTTTATTATTGTCTTAACTGATAAGTTATTGAATATATTATATATATTATTTATCATTGTATATCTTCTCATAGTTTTTAATTCTTTATTATTGTCTTAACTGATAACTACTACAAAAATATACATACTACTGGATTAATGAAAAATTACATTGTAAATGAAAGTAAGAAGAAAGAGTAACAACAACAAATCATTCCCACCACTCGGTCTTGGTATTGATACTTCTCACTTTAATAACTCATGGATTCCAGCTGGTGCTTGAGAATGTTGAAAGAATACACTGCACAGTGCCCCTTTGGGTGATTCCAGGAACAATGATGAAACTGGTTCTTGGGGGTCGAAGAAGAACATGGGTCTGGGAGGCAGAAAACCTTTTCTACGACCACTATTTTGAAAAGAAAGATTCTTTCGAGGCACTTCACCTTTTCTTCTCCGATAGTTAATATAGTATGGTACTGTTTAATGATGCCATTCAACCATGATCCGAAATGGGAGGAGGAGATGAGGGGTCCTGGTCGGGGAATTGATACAACAAACTGGTGGTCCCAGCTCAATAATGCGAATTCCTTAGGCTCCACAACTCCTTCTTCGTTTCTTTTAAGCATCAGATCAATCAGAACCCAATTGGAGAAAGGAGGAAGTGGTCAGGCCGTAGATATTCTCGGGCGAAAGGACGTGTTTCCGATGGGGTGAGGAGAACAATCCAATGATCTTATATAACTGTCCGGAAGCTGAACTTCCCCCAACCAGTTCAGGAACGATTCCCTGCTGAGTCCATGCGAATGGCAGGGAAAACGCATGTCTTAGTTGCGTCTTCTTTTTTGCTGACTGGGTTCCGACGGTACTGCTTCCTGGTTTTGATATTGGGACCAGTTCAGTTTTGAAGGGCTTCTTTGTGCATTTAGGGTAACGACAGAACGTATACCAGTCACAGTCTACACATCCTCTGTTGTTTAATTTGCCTAATAATAGAGCTCGTACTGTTTCGGAAGAAATTTCCTTTAGACAACGAGAGCCATCACCTTTCCAGGAAAACTACATGTCTATACGTAAATTGAACGTTCTCCTGGAGGTGCGATGACTTTACAGAGTTTACTTCGTCCGTAGGAAGCAACATAGGACACTATTACAGCGTTTCCTTTGCGATATGGGGCTTCTGTACCTTCAAGAACGCTGTATGTTATCAGCATTTTTTCTTCAGTGACTAGTCGCGCATCGTGAATAATTTTACCATCGTCCAGAAAGTATTCAACAACGCTTGAGTAGCACGAGCATAGAACAGCATTTACACGATTCGTTCGCATGGCAGATTGCGTTTGGACGTTTTTTTTTTTAATTTGTGCTGGATCACGTGTAATACCTTCCTTCCACTTTAATATTTGGATGTAGTTGTCACGATCGACACTCTGAGGCCACCCCGAAGCCTCTTGTTTAATTATGAAGAAGGAATCGATATAAACACCAAACAACGATTCATGTGTTTCATGAAAGTGCCACACTTCGTAGAATTAGACAATTTTGTAGCCGTAGTCACGTGCCAAGTCTAGTTCTGGACTTGTCCATGTGCCTTTTATGGTCGTATCTTCGTGATTACAGAGAGTTGATTCCTCCTGAGCACATTTTTCACACAAAGGAAAAATTAACTTTCCATTACACTTTATCGGTAATATTGGAAGAAACAACTTCTCTGGTGCTCGCACATGTGCCCTAGCGATGCCAAAGTATGCTCTGTGGCTGTAATCAAAATCTCTCAAAATAACCTTTGGATGGCTACAAGGATACACCCTGTATATACACACTCAGAGGTATAGGGAGCAAAAATCCACATAACGAATTTGTTTGTCTTCATCCGTTTTGTGGTACAGTTTAAAACAGTCCACACAACCACCTCTCAGGACACGTCTAGGCGTAATCGGTTCTGTTATATTAAAAGTGGCTACAAAAGCGATCAAGACAGGGTTATTTTTTCTCATTTTGTCGAATTGGCATTCCCATATGGAAACAATGTTGCAGCCTTGGCTTTTCAGAAACCTTTCGCGATCCAATGTTTCTTCATAGAGAACTGACATGGGTAGGTTTCTGTTTGTCTGTAGTGTGTTACCTCGATAACAGATCCTACATCTGTGAAAATAACAACCATGAAATTCGTAAACAGTTTTATCTCGGATCCCATCGATGAAAAAGGGCCCAATCCGAGCCTCGCTCCCCCTCTGAACGGGCATGTCGTATAGTTGCGTTCTCTTGTTGCTCTAGCCACAACAGCCATGCAATTGCTTTTCGACTTTGGACGTTGGAACCGCGATACCCTTCTGGGGGGAGGATAGCAGTAGATATGATGGGGATTTAAACACATTTGCATAAACTCTAAATGGCTTTAAACACAATTGCATAAGATCTGGAGGGATTTAAACACATTTGCATAGTATACCACGAGCTCTGGTTTGAAAATTATAATTAGTTCTCATTTCCTACCCTAGATGGCGCCACATGCTTACCGAATTCTTTTTAGTTCATATTTCGTATATTTCTCTATTTTAATTTTTTTTTTACCGTACCAGAGTCTTTTTCTTGTGTGCATGTAAACCTTTTTTGAAAATACAATTTATTATTGTATATCTTCTTAAGTTGTGTGTGTAAACCATTTTATTGACACATTTCCTAAAAATCCAAAACTCAAACTCCAAAGAAAATTTCAGCCTTTGATAAAAAGAAAATACATTTTAATTAGCCATACATGTATTCAATCAATCAACAAATGAAAAAATTTCCGACTTACATGTACGCACTCAATCAACAAATGAAATAAGTCCTGCCTTTTAACTCGGACGAATCCACGTACCCATCGATTTTATGTAATTGTCTGGAAGTTCATCTTCCTCCAGCCAGTTGAGGAAGGATCTACTGCCGAGTCCTTGCGAATGGCTGGGAAAACACATGTTTTCGCTACATCTTCTTCCTTTTTGTTGTTTTATGTAGCTGTCTGGAAGACAGTTGAGAAGTGTCTACTACCGAGTCCTTGCGATTGGCTGGGGAAACCGCATGTTTTCGCTACATCTTCCTTTTTTGCTGTTTTGTGTAGCTGTCTGGAAGCTAGTTGAGGAAGGGGCTACTGCCAAGTCCTTGCGAATGGTTGGGGAAAACGCATGTTTTCGCTACATCTTCTTCCTTTTTGCTGTTTTATGTAGCTGTCTGGAAGCCAGTTGAGGAAGGGTCTACTACCGAGTCCTTGCGAATGGCGAGGAAAATGCATGTTTTCGCTACATCTTCCTTTTTGCTGTTTTATGTAGCTGTCTGGAAGCCAGTTGAGGAAGGGTCTACTACCGAGTCCTTGCGAATGGCGAGGAAAACGCATGTTTTCGCTACATCTTCTCTCTTTTTGCTGTTTTATGTAGCTGTCTGGAAGTTCAACTTCCCCCAACCAGTTGAGGAAGGGTCTACTACCGAGTCCTTGCGAATGGCAAGGAAAACGCATGTTTTCGCTACATCTCTCTTTTTGCTGTTTTATGTAGCTGTCTGGAAGTTCAACTTCCCCCAACCAGTTGAGGAAGGGTCTACTACCGAGTCCTTGCGAATGGCGAGGAAAACGCATGTTTTCGCTACATCTTCTTCCTTTTTGCTGTTTTATGTAGTTGTCTGGAAGCCAGTTGAGGAAGGGTCTACTACCGAGTCCTTGCGAATGGCGAGGAAAACGCATGTTTTCGCTACATCTTCTCTCTTTTTTGCTGTTTTATGTAGCTGTCTGGAAGTTCAACTTCCCCCAACCACTTGAGGAAGGGTCTACTACCGAGTCCTTGCGAATGGTGAGGAAAACGCATGTTTTTGCTACATCTTCTTCCTTTTTGCTGTTTTATGTAGTTGTCTGGATGTTCAACCTCCCCCAACCAGTTGTGGAAGGGTCTACTACCGAGTCCTTGCGAATGGCGGGGAAAACGCATGTTTTCACTACATCTTCTTCCTTTTTGCTGTTTTATGTAGCTGTCTGGGAGTTCAACCTCCCCCAACCAGTTGAGGAAAGGTCTACTACCGAGTCCTTGCGAATGACGGGGAAAACGCATGTATTCGCTACGTGGCTCCATAGTACTGACTAGTAGACCCGAAAAACACAACAGTTGTAGAAAAATGGTGAATGTAACGACAGACGGTATACAGCTCATATATAAAGTGGTCTACACATCCTGTGTTGCATAATTTTATTAGGCATGCATCACCCAGGATATGTGTTTAACAGTATAACTCAAGAAGAATAAGTGTTAATACGGAAATAACACACATTCTTGCTATCAATTACTATGCATCTAGATCAGAAAAGGATGTTGTACTATTTCGGAACAAATTTCCATTCGATAACAACTACTGTAGTGGAATCGAGGACAGAGAATGTTTAAAGGTAACTACAATTGTTAGAGGAAAAAAAAATGGACAGTTGGATGATTCCCTGGAGACTGACCCTATAAATGTCGCAGCATGAGCACATCCTCCATCACTTTTTATTTACTGAAGCGATAAACATATCAAATAAGGTCATCGGAATATTTGTGTTAATTGTGTAATGTAGCAACATGAGAACATCCTCCATCACTTTTTATTTTTAAAAGTGATAAAAAATATTTTCTTTCGCATGTGTCTTCTCACAGTTTTAAACCTTTATCGATCCTTTGATAAAAAGAAAATTCATTGTCTTGTCATAGTATTTATTAACTAATCCATCTGAGTCTTTTTTTCTTGTGTGTGAGTAAACCTTTTTATAGGTTCGTTTCCTTAGAGATTCAATATGAAGACACATTTTTTTTTTAATTAGAGCCTTTTTATTATTATTGTAACCCTTTATTATTGTCTTAACTTATGTGTGTAAACCATTTTATTGACTCATTTCCTGAAATCAAAAAAAACTCAAACACCAAAGAATTTCTGCTTTTTAATGAATATTTTTAAAAAAAGGTACATCTATGAACAAACAGTAACATTTTCAGATGTGTGGAAGCAGTCCATCCTCCAATCTTCAAGCTGCGGTTCCGAGATAATAATAATCACTATCAGGATGATGACAAATATAAGTAGTGCGATGTCTTCGACACTGTCCATTCCTACCTGTGGAGATAGAGAAATGTTAGCAGACTATTATAATCCTAAAGTAATAGGTAGTTTCAGTTCTATTGATGCTCTTCAAAAACACTAAATTACCCAGACGTGTTGTGCGCGAATTCCTAGCTAGTCAACCTACTTACGTGAGACATCGACAGCAAAGAATTAATTTTCGGAGAAACCAAATTAAAGTTCCCGGACTTAATCACACTTTTCAATGTGACCTAGGTGACCTGTCGGCTCTCGCCGACTCAAACGATGGATATCGTTACCTTCTGGTTTGTGTGGACTGCTTCTCGCGATATTCTTGGGTCAGAAAACTGAAAAGCAAAAAAGCCAACGAGGTGGTGCAGGCATTCAAATCTATTTTCGAAGAAGAAACACCATTTTGTGTTAACACTGACCAAGGAAAAGAATTCACTAATGCTCCTCTTCGTCGGTTATTCCTTTCCCTTGGTATCAATTTCTATACAACAAGATCAGAAAAAAGGCAGCTATTGCCGAACGGTTCATTCGTACACTGAAAGAAAAAATTTATAAGTGGATTTCTTATTCCAAAAGTCAGAAATATATTCACGTACTCGACGATATTGTGGCTACATATAATTGTACTACCCATCGTTCTATTGGTATGGCCCCTGTAAAAGTCACTCTTGCTAACGAAGAAGAAGTGTATAATAGACTCTACCACAGCCATACCAAAACCCTGAAACCGAAATTTAAAATCGGAGATAGAGTTGTTTTGAGCAGCGGATCTCACCCTTTTCGCAAAGGTTACTGGGGGATTGGACGAGAGAAGTGTTTACTATTACACGTGTTTTGAAGCGTAACCCTGTTGTGTACAGTGTGACAGGCCATGATGGTGAGCAGACAGAAGGAATGTTTTACGAAACACAGTTACAGAAAGTTAACTTTGACGATAATCTACCCCCTGACGTCTACCCCATTGAAAAGGTACTTAAACAAAAGACAATTAGAGGACAACGTCAGTTATTAGTCAAATGGTTAGGCTACCCACAAAGCTTCAACAGTTGGGTCAGCTCACAAGATGTTTTTCCTTACACTACCCAGTAATGCTAGTATGGATCTGCATCCCAGAAATTCTCAGTCACAATTCACAGTGGAACTGCCTAATGCTGTTTCTCTCTCTGGTAAATGGGAAGTAGCACTTGCCGAAGTACAATTCCCTCTTTCATGGGATAATATCTCCGATGGATGGAACATATTCTCACTGTACCCCAAAAAGAAAAAAGAAGTCAGAGCGATGACAGTATTAAAAGAAAAGTATACCACTTCCTCAAAACTTATCGATGATGTTAATTCTGTCGACAGTGACATTCAACTGAAAGTGAAAACAGACGGAACGAAAGAACAGTTCACGTTAATGGTGAAGAACGAGGGTACGGTGAAAATCTCTAAAGTTTTTACAAGGGTTATAGGTCTCGATAAGACATTTAGCGAGGATCAAGGAGGGTTCCATATTTTCCGAAATTATCATGTCGGCGAGTGGGTTTCCAAGAAGGAAATCACAATGCCTAAAGAAGCACCCAATAGAACGATCACATATCGGGGTGTGAAAGCAGAAGCTGTTCAGGTCTGTAAACTACCACGAGGGAACTACAAAAGTATATCACAGGTGCTTAACGCCATGATGAAGCTGGCACCCCAACTCGACGCAAAAGTGAACTCCATAGGTATAGTGTCTATCGAAATCGATCCATCAGTTTACCTTCACTTCCCAAAAACAGGACTTGGTCAGATGTTAGGTTTCGAAAAACTAGGCAGAGACTTAGAAGGCAGAGTTTACGCTAAGTACCAGGCAGATATATATAGGGGTGTCAGTTCCTATTTCGTCTATTGTAATCTAATTGAGGATCAGGTTGTAGGCGACACGAAAGCGCCACTGTTACGTGTCGTATCGTTTTCCAATAAAGGAGAGTTATCACATTTAGATTATTACCCCCTCCAGTTAAGCACGTTCCATACAGTATCCATCCAAGTGCGTACAGATAGCGGTGAATTCGTGCCGTTCAGTGACGGAAAGACTACAATTAAACTACATTTCCGTGAACGATGAATGCGTACGTCCATTACTACACAATGCAAGCAGGGGGGAACCCCTACTTCGCTGGGCCATCTATCCAGAGAGGTTACGGTTTAGGAAGCATCTTCCGCACAGCATTCCGTTTTCTCACACCGATACTCAAACCAGCAGCAGCTTTCATCGGTCGGCAAGTGCTATCAGCAGGACGTAATATTGTCGATGATGTCATACCAGGTGTTCCACCGAAGCGTTCGTTTTTAAATCGTGTATCAGAAGTAGGGCAAGCCATTAAAGACAAGGTGCGTAATCAGAGCGGTGGTAAACGTAGACGTCGCGATATTTTCGATGGAAGTTATGATGTCTGAGTAAACCTGCCACTAATATGTGTGTCAAACGGTCGCCGTATATTACTTTCCTTCCTCTGGCATCTGTAGATAGTGTAGGCCCGATCGAATTCTATATTCCGGGGACTTCAGAAGAGTATCTAGACCTCGGGAAAAGTTATTTGCGGCTGAAGGTGCGAATCACGAGAAGAGATGGAAAAGATCTGGAAGAAAATGATAAAGTAGGAGTGGTTAACAATTTCTTTCACTCTCTATTCAGTCAAGTCGATCTCTTTGTACAAGACAAACTGATTAACCCATCGTCGAATACGTACCCTTATTGTGCATACCTGGAAACGCTTCTTAACTATGGACGGGAAGCCAAGAATTCGCAACTGACAACTGAGATGTACGTCAAAGATCAGTACCCCGATGTTAAACAGATGTTCGAGAAGGACGATAGTGGTATGTACCAACGATCGAAATCCTTCTGAAAATCGAAAACTGCAGAGATGTTAGGAAGACTTCGACTCGATCTGTGTCACCAATCTAAATACATAGTGAATAACGTCTCCCTCCGTTTACGACTGGTAAGAAGTTCCCCCGAATTTTGTTTGCTTTCCAACGATTCGTCAACTGCCAAGTTGAACATTATGGAAGCAACGTTATTCGTACGTAAAGTGAAATTGAATCCTCAGATTCAACTAGCATACATCAGTGTTTTAGAGAAGAACCCGCTCGTGTACCCGATTAATCGCGTGAACGTTACATACTTTTCTATTCCCAAAGGAATGGTAGATTCCACACGTGATAATATATTCCTAGGACAAATTCCATCGCGCGTGATTGTGGGTTTGGTGTCGAGCGAAGGTTTCAATGGATCGTACTCTCGTAATCCTTTTAACTTCTCTCACTTCAACATGTGTTACTTACAAGTGACTGCCGATGGCATTCAGTACCCGTCAATACCACTGACTCCCGACTTCAAGACAGGACAGTATACGAGATCGTATCTGTCGCTCTTCTCTTCATTAAATAAATGGATGGAAGACACCGGAAACGATTTGTCATATTCCGAGTATTCAGTCGGTAATGTATTGTACGGTTTTGACCTATCACCGGACGAAAACGCCATCGGGGAACACGTTAGTGCACTGAAACGGGGGAGCGTACGTCTCGAACTTAAATTTTCATCACCATTGCCTGAAAACGTCACGTGCGTCTTGTACAGTGAATTCGAGAACGTGGTTTCGCTGACAAAAGACAGATCCGTTCTTCTGGATTATGAACACTAAAGAAATAGCAAGTTTGTTGGAAAGTGTTGTTAAAGATTACCCCATAAGTGTATGTGCTCGTGACGAACTGCCTACGAACATTCTTAGTAAACCGTTTCTTCTAGTTGTCAACACCGATCCATCCGACAGGCCAGGAACCCATTGGATAGCTATTTACCTCGTAGAAGAAGAAGAAGCCGATTACTTCGACACGTTTGCCCGCCCCCCGCCCGAAGATTTTGCGACGTTTCTGAAAAGGCAAAGTCGCAAGTGGACTCATAACAAGACTGTAATACAACATCGGGAATCTATAGCTTGTGGACTGCATTGTGTTTTCTTTTTAACCCATAGATGTCGCGGTGTTACTATGAGACAGATTGTTAACGAATGTTATTGTAAAAATTTGTGTGGCAATGATATTATTGCTACTTTAGATGTAATCGATCATTAAATAAACAAATTAAAAAAAAAATTGTGTACTTACATGCTTATCCACTGTATTTTCTTTCCTCTCAAGCGACGGGGAGATGTCAGAATCGACGGTTTCTTCCTTGCACGTTTGGGCGTGCGCTTTTCGCCGGCCGCCGCGGGAGGGAGCACGAGGGCCTCCTCCGGAGGCCCGCTTTTCTTCTTCAGTCCCAGAAAAGCCTGCAATGTTTGAAGGTAGGCCTTCACCTTGGATTCAATCGACAAGTCCTGCCTCTTCAGAATTTCGGACATCTCTTCGTCCAGAGAAATCATCCGTTGGTGTTCTGGTGGTGCCAGTAGTAAATATTTTTTGAACGAGTCGTTCATTTTCTTATTAGTGATGTTATCAGTGGAATTATCAGACTGCCCAATAAGGGAAACAGTGCACCTCCTTGCTGGGTAATAAGTCTCCGTCGCCTTGTGAAGGGGACCTTTTTATCCGCTAGAACACGCAGCAGTTTCTTTTTGCGCTGCAGTCTAAGACGTTCTTTGTGGGTGATTGGTATGTTACCTCTTTAAATTCTTACACAGTTCGCACAAAACAGTCACCTGAGAATGTGATGCCTGTCTCAAAATTGTATTTGCTTGCTTGGGGCTGGCACCAGACAAAAACCTGATGAAGTCACTATGTTTTCGGAGCCTTTTAGCCATGTAGGTACATATGCGATTGACGGGCCGTCCTCTGGTAATATGCACGAGCGCAGACGTAATTGTTCTGGCGTATCTTGTCGAAAGTCCAGTAATAAATATGAGAATGGTTTTTCTGTGGCCTCCTTAGAAATATCGACTAGAACACTTGAACGCCCGGGAAATACTTGCGAGGCTAGGTGAGATATTTGTCGGGAATCTCTGGGATTTTTAAAAACGATTAAATAGTGTGAGTTAAGACTGATGGTCCTATATTGGCTACCCTGACAGAACAAATTTTGGGAGAGAAGACAGATACTTGTGTTCCTGTGATGGCTTCCTTTAATGAATATTTCAGCGATTTCGGAACTGTCTTTTGCAACGTGTAGGAGATCGTCGATTATAATTAGATTTCTGACACGTCTATCGACTTCGGGCAGTTTCAAGCCTTTTACGAATTCAACGTTTGGAAACTGTAAGAAGGGATCCTGCTCTTCCGAGTAGCAGTAAATTATTCTCTCCGGAGGGACTGAAATTAGCTGTTCGCAGTTTTTAATAAGCGACAGAATGAAGGAAGTTTTACCGCTTTGAGTACCACCGGCCGCGACACAAGTGACGGGGTGGATAAAGGAACACATAGTGACAGAGTTATAACCGACGAATCATTTTTGATTGTGTTTTTCACGAATTATCCATATGGGAATGTACGGGTGTCCTCTCCAACTATACGCTTCTTAAATGTGAAACCATACCGCCTAGTTAACGATGTATGGAGTAGCTTGCACTGCCATTTGTCACGTTTCACGTTGAACGGTACAGGAACAGTCACTTCAACCTGTTCACCCATCGCCGCTGATTGCATTACATCCAAGTTTACGAGTCGGCTGTTGTTCTCGTTTAGTGTAATGCCTTTACATTTTGTTACAGATTTGCCCGCGCGTGTTCTGTACGAATACGATTTGGGTCCTGAAGTAGCGAATTCCAAAATAATGTCACCTTCCAATTCATCTACTAGTTCACCTAGTGAGTGGCCTGTAGATGGAAGTGTATCGCCTGGCTTATATGAGAATACCATACTACCGGTATCTGTATAAATTAAACGCTCTCCCAGAGGTGCTATGGTTTTATACAGTTTAATTCGACCGTATGAAGCAACAAAGGACCCTATTACGGCGTTTCCTTTGCGATATGGGACTTCTGTACCTTCAAGAACGGTGTATGCTATCAGCATTTTTTCTTCAGTGACTAGTCGAGCATCGTGAATAATTTTACCATCATCCATGAAGTGTTCAGCGAGGCTTGTGTAGGACGTGCATAGAACGGTATTTACATGATTTGTTCGCATGGCAAGCCTACCCCATAAAGAATTCATACACAGCTTTCCCAAAGCACGTCTGGACGCGTTTTTTTTAATTTGAGCAGGATCAAGTGTAATACCCTCCTTCTGATTTAATTCTTGTATGTAGCTGTCGCGATCGATACCCTGAGGCAACCCCGAAGCCTCTTGTTTAATTTTCAAGAAGGTATCGATATACCCACCAAACAACGATTCGTGTGTTTCATCAAAGTGCCACACTTCGTAGAATTCAACAACTTTGTAGCCATAGTCATATGCCAAATACAGTTCTGGAGTTGTCCATACGCCTTTTATGGTTGTATCTTCGTGATTACAGAGAGTTGATTCCTCCTGAGCACAATTTGCACACAGAGGAAAAATTAACTTTGCATTACACGTTATCGGTAATATTGGAAGAAACAAGTTCTCTGGTGCTTGCACGCGTGCACTAGCAATGCCAAATTATGCTCTGTTGCTGTAATCGAAATCTCTCAGAATAACATTTGGATGGCCACGCGGATACACTCCGTATTTACACACCCAGGGGTATAGGGAGCAAAAATCCATATAATGAATCTGCTCGTTTTCATCTGTTTTGTGGTACAGTTTAAAACAATCCACACGACCACCTCTGAGGGCACTTCTAGGGGTAATCGGATCTGTTATATTAAAATTGGCTACAAAGGCGTTCAAGACGGGGTTATTTTTTCTCATTTCATCGAATTGACATTCCCATATATAAACCAAGTTGTAGCCTTGGTTTTTCAGAAACGTTTCACGATCCAACGTTTCTTCATAGAGAACTGACATGGGTAGATTTCTGTTTGTCTGTAGCGTATTACCTCGATAGCAGATCCTACATCCGTGAAAATAACAACCATGAAACTCGTAAACTGTTTTATCTCGGATCCCATCGACGAAAAAGGGCCCAATCCGAGCCTCACCCCCCACCGAACGGGCATGTCGTATCGGTGCGTTCTCTTGTTGTTCTAGCCATGACAGCCATGCAATTGCTTTTCGACTTTGGATGTTCGACCCGCGATACCCCCCTGGGGGGATATCGCGGGTCGATATCCCCCAAAACACGATAGCCATCGTGTTTTGGGGTAGAAAGTTCCTAGCGAAAATTCTACTACACGTTCCTGCTATGGTGATATCTTGGTTGAACGGATCGACGTCGGAGATTTCGATTAGGAGAGATCTGAACTTATTACAACTGTCACGTAATACCCGTACATCGTCAAGTGTATATGCAAGGAGCTCTGCCTTTAAGTCATATGATTGGTCTTTCTTCTGGCAGTACCATGTTTGGAACTCTACACTATCATCCTTCGACATAAATTCGGGTTTGAAATGTTTTTGGTCTGGAATAGGACCTACATAATCTGTAGTTTGTAGAGTATGGAATGCATGAGGAAAGAATCCTTTTTGAACCTCGGGTAATTCGAACATTGCAGGTAACCTTCTAAGGGGAACTGATAAGTACGAATAAGAATCTAAGAAGATGAGATTTAGTTTCAAATGATAAATTCCTAATATTTTAGAGCCGTCAAAAATAACACGAGGTTCGAAGTTCTTACAGTAGAGGTAAGTCAGTACGAAGTAGCCATCGAAGCCTCGCAAATTGTGTGCTATTATCCGCACATCTTTGTATTTGGGTTCGATGTGGCTAATATTTCGACCATCGCGAGCACGTTTTGACGATTCACGAACTCCAAAAATCTCGTCCATGAATGCTGTGACACAGTTGGGTCCCTGGTATGAACGCAGTTCTTCTCCAAAGCTTGCTACACAGAGCACTGGTATATGCTCACCCTCATGCAACACAGTCTCGGTGTCGAAATAAATTATAGATACAGGTTTTTTAGGGTCCGCTGGTTTCTGCACATAGCAGTGCTGTGGCATGTGAACTATCTTACAATTTTTGCAATAATCCAGGGGTTTGCATTTGTGTTGTTTCTGTGTGGTGAACGTTCGAAACACTCACGACATCGGTGATATGCCGAGCAGTGGTTGTTTTTTTTATGAGCGTCGAAACAGATATTTCCTCTGTAATACCGAAAACAATCACTACACAACACCAATTCACCACTATGATACTCACGTGTTCGACACCTATTGCATGAATATGGACAAGAATGAGTATGAAGTCTTTCAATGTTTTGGAATGTTTTAAAACACAGTGAGCAGTAATCGGCTCCAAATAACGCTTTCACAGACCGTACTACATCGTAGTGTTTGCCAATACACAGTAGAAATATTTGTTTCTCTCGCTTCAGGACCCCTGTAAATAACATCAAACTCTTTGTCTGCTGACAGTACAAGTATCTGAAACTTGGGAGTAAGAACACGTTGGAATTTTTGTATTTCCTCCAGTCCACACACTGTCTCGGAAACGCCTGCTTTTTCATGCAATTGCTTGGCTCTCGAAGTCTGCAAACCGTTTCTGTCTTCGCGAACATTTCTGTATGTCATGGCGTCGTCTTGTTCGGCTGAAAGAGGTGTTACTGTTGCATGTCCCATGCATATATTATCATTATTCCCAATTTTGACAACGCACTTCTTCTTTTCTAAGAAAGAGTTTAGATGTACAATAGTTCTTTTTTTATATTTTTAGAACGACCAGCACCTTTATTTGATATGTTTGTTAGAACTAGATCGATTGAGAGAGAGTCTGTTATCAGAAAGCCACTTCCCGACTGATCTACACAGAAAAACGCATTCATAATTCTATCTAATGTCAGCTCTGATATCTTCATAAATGGAAGATTAATCTGTGTTTTTAGGGAGTCAGCGTTTACACATAAACGAACATGGCTAAATTCTCCTCCCTTGTTTACTTGCCCGATAATTTGGTTGAACATTTGTTTGAACAATAGAAAAAATTGTTCCCCTGCAAGCAAATGTAGGTCTCGGTATTTACACTTGTAAGTTTTATACTTAGTTTTATATTTAGAGGAATACTTCTTGATCCTTCACTGATTTCGTAGAATCGTTCGTATGTTTCCTCACCCCCGCCAATTTGAATCTGAAAAGAAATGAAAAAAAAAAAAAAACTTAACGTTTTTGGAATTCGGAATGTAATTCTACATATGAAGTTCTGAATAAGACTTACAGATCCTTCGTTTGATCCTCCTGCCCTCCCCTCGACACGAGGAGACAAAGAAAAGAATTCTGTATTCTGAAAATGAATATTAAACATTGTTATAAAACTGTATTTTAATCACTTTTAAAATAAAAAGTGATAATATAGGAGGAAATACACTCACCTCTGTATACTGTACAGTATTCGTATACATTATTTCTGCTTCAATAACTTCAGCAAGACTAACAGCTTCACACTCCAGGGAATCATCATCACACATCCAAGTGTCCATTTTTTTCAGTAACGATTCTGTGACCTGGGGTCGCTTTTTAAAGTTTCTCCAGTAGCCTTATGACATTTTCTGTCATCGATCCGACTATTTTGTCAAAACGAAACTTGTTCTGAAATACTACGGACATCCTGTAAGGGTGTAACTGGGTTGCCTTTTAAGGTCAAAAGGAAACCTGTTCCAAAATAGTATGTCATCCGGTAAGAGCTCCTTATTAGGCAATTTCTGATGACACACTTCTTCTTGAGTAATATTAGTCGCATATCTGGGTTGGTGACAGCTTTATATATGACTGTTATACGTTCTGTCGTTACATTTGCCATTTTTCAGCAACTGCTAAGATGAGTACCGCTCCAAAGAGGAACTATGTGTTTTTTTGTCGCCTGAGTTCGAGCACTATTCTACGAGTTCTCCTGCTTGATTTCGAAGTATCGATCATTTTGCAATGTGCCTCGTGTTATCTAAAACTAACGGCAGATCAATGGAGTAAGATAGTGTTAAAATGGCCTGAAGTATTACTATTAGTTTGGGGTCGTGCACATGAAACTATTACATTTACAGACGGCTTGGAGATTGAGACAGAAGCTGGTCGTGCTACAATTTCCAATGGTGAGTTGTGCGATATTATTCTCGACTTGAGTGAATGTGAGTCTCTTTCACAAAAAATACTCTATGTTGACGAGTTTGTATCTATGCTTGAGAATGAAGCTAAGCTTTTCACTTTGATGCAAGAATCTGTGATGGAAGTACTGGACTCTGCTCGCGAATGTTTGCGACAGCGTCGGCAGTTCACCACCAGTGATATCACATTTCAAGAAACCTACGAGTATATGGTTCGACATCTGGTTCCGTATAACGTGATAACAGACTTTACGGCTAGATGTACTTTGCAGCAGCAGAAAGAACCAGAAATTAATCCTTATAATATTCTACAGGCAGTACTTGGGATGATATCAGAGTTAAGGAAGAGTTATATTGAACGTTATGCTCATTTATTCCCATTTCATTAGACTATGCCTTTTTGATTATTAAAAAGCTGTTCGTGTTCTGAAAATGTTACTGTTTGTTCATAGATGTACCTTTTTAAAAATGTTCATTAAAAAGCAGAAATTTTCTTTGATGTTTGAGTTTTTGGATTTAAAGAAATGTGTCAATAAAATGTTTACACACATAAGTTACACAATAAAAGGTTAAAAAATATGAGACTATAATAATTACACAAAAACAATAATAAAAAATATGAGAAGATATACAATAATAATAAAAAGGCTCTAATTAAAAAAAAATGTACCAAAGAAAATATACAATAACACAATGAACTAGGAGAAGACATGGTGTTTTGCCTGTAATGCTGAATGTGAGAGAAGAAAAAAATTGAGAAATATACGTGGCGCCATCTAGGGACATAAATATGAACTAAAAAGAATTTGGTAAGCATGTGGCGCCATCTATGGTAGGAAATGAGAACTAATTATAATTTTCAAACCAGCGCTCGTGGTATACTATGCAAATGTGTTTAAATCCCTCCAGGTCTTATGCAATTGTGTTTAAATCCCTCCAGGTCTTATGCAATTGTGTTTAAATCCCTCCAGGTCTTATGCAATTGTGTTTAAAGCCAATTAGACTTTATGCAAATGTGTTTAAATCCCCATCATATCTACTGATAGCCATCGTGTTTTGGGGTAAAAAATTTCTAGCGAAAATTCTACTACACGTTCTCGCAATGGTGATATCTTGGATGAACGGGTCGACGTCAGAGACTTTGATTAGGAGAGACCTGAACTTATTACAGCTGTCACGTAATACTCGTACATTGTCGAGTGTATAGGCAGTGAGTTCTGCCTTTAAGTTATATAATTAGTCTTACTTCTCGCCGTACCATGGTTGGAACTCTACACGGTCTTCGTTTGACATAAATTCAGGTTTGAAATGATTTTCGTAGGAAATAGGACCCACATAATCTGCAGTTTATAGAGTATGGAATGCATGCGGAAAGAATCTTTTTCGAACCTCAGGTAATTCGAACATTGCAGGTAACCTCCTAAGGGGAACGGATATGTACGAATATGAATCTAAGAAGGAGAGATTCAGTTTCAAATGGTGAATTCCTAATATTTCAGAACCATCAAAAATAACTTGAGGTTCGAAGTTCTAACCGTAGAGGTATGTCAGTACGAAGTAAGCATTGAAGCCTCGCAAATTGTGCGATATTATCCGCACATCTTTGTATTTGGGTTCGAGGTGGCTAATGTTTCGACCGTCGCGACCACGTTTTGACGATTCACGAACTTCAAAAATCTCGTCCAGGAACGCTGTGACACAGTTGGGGCCCTCATATGAACGCAATTCTTCTCCAAAGCTTGCTACACAGAGCACTGGTATATGGTCACACTGATGCAACACCCTCTCGGTGTCGAAATAAATTATAGATAAGGGCTTTTTAGGGTCCACTGGTTTCTGAACATAATGCTGTGGCTGGTGAACTACCTTACATTTTTCACAATAATCCCGGGGTTTGTATTTGTGTCGTTACTGTTGCACGTCCCATTCATATATTATCATTATTCCTAATTTTGACGACGCACTTCTTCTTTTCTAAGAAGCTGTTTAGATGTACAATAGTTCTTTTTTTTATATTTTGGGAATGAGCAGCACCACCTTTATTTGATATATTTATCAACACGATGTCGACTGTGAGAGAGTCTGTTATTAGAAACCAACTTCGCGATTGATCTACACTGAAAAATGCATCCATAATTCGATCGAATGTCAGTTCTGATATTTTCATAAATGGCAGATTAATCGGTGTTTTGTCGGTGAGGTCTAGTCCCCTGGCTTTATAATAACAACATTAAATGGAATCTTTAGTTAATGCTCACTTGGCGATTAAACTTCCAACTAGGGACTAGTGGTTTTCAACTCAAAGAAGAGTCTAGGACGAATCCGCTCCCCATCGTGAAAAGGGTTTGTTTTCACTTGCAGGGTCAGACCTTTAGAGTGCGTTGTGTGATACCCTAGGTTTTCCAGTGTGGGTCTTCCTTTCTAACCTAGAGCCGCAATAACCCATTATTGATATGGTCTTTAGTATCTTATCATTGCCTATCTGATTAATACCTCAAGTAAAATAAAGGACCATGGACACATTTATAGACTAATAGATACACATTTTAATAAACAACAGGATTATTAATAATACAACTGTTTCACACATGTTGGTTATGGGCAAGAGTCAAGACAATAGTGTTATTGGCCATACACCTTACAATTACATCTTTAGAGTGGGCCCTTAGACAACTGAGTAGTGGTACATTACCTTATTCGCTTTTACTAAGTTGATTCAATTATCAATATCATGACATTAGATGATTCACGACATTACATAATTCTTTAACCCTAGCATTCTTGGAATTCGGTTCGGGAGCTGTCTACCTAAGAGGGATGTACTGATCTGTGTGGAGTGGGTATGTGTGTGTGTGTGTGTGGGGCGGTGTCACGAGTCCGGGGTTGCCTAAATAAGCGAACAATTTGAAGAAGAGCACTTACCGATCAACTTCACGGACTTTTGTGTACTTCAATGTCAGTAGTTTCTAAGGAGAACTGGGGAGTCTGCTGATGCAGGCGAATTTTGAGGACTCGTGTCCACCGTGGATGTGGCGGCCACACTGCGGGTAGGGGGGCGGTGAGACGTTCACTTTTGGTCTACGTTAACGACCTGGCTTCTTTTCTTTCCAGCTCCGCGCTTTCCCTTTTTACATCACCTCACAAATATAAATATTTGTGAGGTGATTAGATAAATATTTAACTAATATAGACTTGCCTTTACTTTTGTAGCAAAGCTTTTTCTGTCTAATGAAATTACTGAATAAAACAGTTAACGCATAATGCCTTTAGACTCTCTTGTAATTAAATCACCAACTAATAAAATATTAATTCGCTCCCTTTTGAGAGTTCTATCCATATACGTTCCCCTTCTTTGTCAAACCGATCTCCATTCTTAATGTGATTCCCTGATGCATAAACAACATTTAGTTATGTTACAGACTTGGTAATGACCAGGAATTACTGGGTATGTCCGTGACTATAATACTAAAGAAAGTATAGACTTGTGGCGGATTTAATGTCTTTGAAAAAGATTAACTTCCGTAGCAGGAAACACAAAACTTGCGATTAGACAATGTGCGATAACACAGTGTCTGTTTGGTCTCTAACTGATTGGGAACATGTTTTAAATTTGAATAATGACACTTATGAATAGATAGTTGCTGTAATAACTACATATTAGGATAAAGGGGGGGGGCGACTGGTTGCCTTGGCAACATTCCTCCATTCACCAACTGTGAAGACCAAGGATTGGTCTTGAACACTCTCCCTCCCTGGATTAGAACCAAATGTAAGCTGATAAACTTTACCATTTATTTACTATTAGTATTGTTATTCCTCTTATTCTATTTATTTCTTTATTTTTATTTATTATTATCATTATTATTATTTTTTTTTTTTAAGTTAATTTCCGCAGTTATAACTTGTGATAAATTTACATTGATCATTGATCCAATTTCTTTACCAAAACTTCATACTAATTTATCAAAACAAAATTTAACAACAATAGATCACCAGAGTTGGTGAACAAATCTTCATTGTGGTATCACAAACACTTCTGGAACAGTTCGTTTGCACTTTAGGAAGGTGGAACTAAAAGTCTAATTTGGAAAGTTCAACAACAGCTTTCTGCGAAATTCTTGTAGGAAACACAAATAGCCTTACTTAACCGATTCACTTCTGGAACGACAGCGTCGCTGTAGAGAGCATGTCCTTATTTGAACAAAGTTCTAGTCTGTCTGGAGAAGAACGGAATAGGATGTTGGCGTGTTTGAGTCCTTGGGAGTCACATAGATCTATATTTTTCTTCTTTAAATGGCACTTACATTAAGACAAGTCCTAATACAATGAGAAAACATAGGCCCAGCCCCTGATGGTGGCATATCTCTCTTGTCGTCACTCATTGCCCATTTACATGAAAGAAAAAGAACAAAACGTAATATCACTACTACAACTCAGCTCATAGTATGATATATTAGGTCATTTTACAATTGACTATTAGTATCCATTTAAATCAATGTCATATTCCTTGATTTAACATTATACCTTAGTTATACATATCACTATAGTAAATAGATAAATACAGTACCTTAAACATCAAATGATAAAATTAAATGTTAAATGGTCAAATTAACTTCTTAAACTTCCAAAATACATTTCTGGGTGGCTTTTCGTTTGATATATCCGAAACCATCCCATTTCAAATGGAATTACATATACATTTGATTTTTCTTTTTTTTTTTTTTAATAGTTAATGTCCGTATGGGATATACTATAATACGCTACAATACGTTAGGTTACCTAATATCTTGAAATAATATACTCGTAGTGTGATATAATAATATCATATAATATAAGAATATGAATATAGTAATATGACATGACCATAAACTAACCATTTTAATTCAAGTTACATATAATTAACAATATTCATTAAGAAGCTTATTACAATATTTTTTTATTATTTTTTTTAAACATCCTTCCTCTCAATTTCAGAAATTAAACCAAAGAAGTTTAAATCATTACATATAAGTATGCATTGAGACTATTACTTATCATCTTTCAGCAACCTTTTCATCTAAGTAACATTTAATCACAGACTTCTTTATAATGTAAATATTTTAAGAAGGAATAGAGTGCATACTTAATACACCAATTAAGTTAACATTGCGTCTTGACATAGTTTACCTACCAATGGATTACCAAAATAATATTTGGAAGGCAAGGTTGTAAGTATATAACCTTTGGAGCTTACCTTTCCAAGAAGGTTTTTTTTTTTTTTTTTAACTCTGGCTAAGAGCAGTTTTGGATTTCATTCTCTTTCTGATAGTTCTACATTTACATATTCAGACAATCTCTTCTTTGCAGCGTCGTAACTTCAATGTGTGGTATCTGTTGATGATCCTCTTGGTATGTCGTCAAGCATGACAGGGCTTTAGATTCAGCTGGAACAATCTCAGCAATTTCTTCCTCGAGGTCAACAAAGGAAGGGTTACTCTTAATTATCGCTTTTCTTTCTAATTCTGTTTCCGTAGTGGCAGCCTTTATGAGTATTGACCGGAGAGTTTGTCTAAATTGAAGAAAGTTCCATTGGCAAACTTGCTTTGCTAGATTTCGTTCTATTTCAAGTGGGTCTTCAATGGCTAGTGGGGAATTCCATTCCCACTCAGCCCTTCTGAAGCACATTCTTCCACGTGTGATCGATATGATTACGCTCTGGTAATCAAATTCGTCGCTGTAAAAGAGTAACATACGTAACCAAAGTTCTCCAACTTGATCTTGATTCCTCTTCCATATGGGCCAAGTGTTGATTATTTCTCCTAAGGTATTCTGAAAAGATATAGGCCGTCGCTCTATCCACCAGTCTTTTGTCATTCTAGGTATCTCCTGCAACACTGGGAGGACGGGTGGACAAACCTGTTGTAGGTAATAAATGACCATCAAGGATAGTCCGCAGGAGGATAGGCCACTTTTTCCAACCTTTTCCCTGTGAAGTTTCTTGGTGATATTCTTCAGGCTCCCTACGACGATCTTTACCCTTACATCTAATCTTACGTAAGTCTGGAGAAGGTAGCTACTAGCTTCAGCAAGTGAATTGTTCAGACAAATTGTAACTCTTAGTTTTTCTCGTCGAGGCCCACGACTCTTAAAACCTAACTTCGCAACTGGTGTTCGTGCATGAACAATCGCGTCTGCTTGTATGCACAGTGTGTGGAGTTTCAAACCTGCACGTATTTCCTCGATGGTTCTCTCCACCAAAACTCTTTTCTCTTCGGATTCGAGGACTGGAATATTGGCATTAATATCTAAAGCTGAGTAGCAGGCATCAAGTCGGGTAACCGAAGAACCAATAACAGATATACTGGATCCAGGGTATGTCTTACAGATGTATTCTCGAACGTACGCAAATAATGTTTCCTTCTCCTTCCACTCGCTTCTGGTAGGGTTCTTTTCGAAGGCATGGCGATTACATGATGTAGTCAGAGCTTGTAATCGTAGTGGATTGGTCAGTGCTTGTCTCACCCATTTCTGACTGTCATATGGCGTGTGGGCAGAAAGTTGTGAGCGTGGGCAACATTAATCAGTTTGCGGGTCTTCTATTTTCCAAATGGTTAACTTTCGTTCGAAGTCTACCGATTCATCTCCTCCACTGGCCATAATCGGTCTCTGTCTGTGCACTTGATGATCTTATTCTCCTGTAAGATGATGAATTTTCCTTAAGTGTTGGGTGTTAGTGTTGTTAATAATAACGATTTAGGAGAACAACTTTCTTGTCTTTACTCAGTTTCCTAACTACTTCCTTCTTCTATCTATCTATATATATATATATGTATATATTTGAGATAGGTATATACCAGGGGTGGGCACACATGAGGACAATGAGACCGCATTCCGGTTTTTCATATATTATAAAGAGCCACACCATAGTTACATAGTATTAAATACACAAATTCAAATTTAATTTAATTTAATTAATATGATTACATATTCTACACAAGCCTTAAAGTGCTATGTAAAGTATACATATATAAGAAAATATAATTAAGAGAAAGAAAATACAAAATAATTATTTTAAAATTTTAATAATAAAAATGCATTAATAAAAAGTATAACATTTAACGAAGACCTTTGGTCAAATCTTTGAAATTTGGTGTAAAATTTGTTAAAGCCGTTCACAGCAATTCAGGGAGATGATGATTGGTCAACTGTGAACGATATTTCGACTTCACGAACTTCATTGTGGAGTACAAAGATTCACAGCAATATGTTGTACCAAAAATTGAAATTAGACGGCAAACAGCTTTCTTTAAATGTGGATATTTTGATTCTGGCACGAGTTTCCAAAATTCAATTACATTAGTAGATTTGTGCTGCATTTGCAATGCCTGATCCTCTTTCATCTCTAATAACTCCAATTGCCCAGCCGCTTTTTCAACAAATATTATTTCAGAAATTGGAAATCCATCTTCAATAATATCACAAATAAATGGGTTCACAAAATATGCAAATGTAGATTTCAAACTTTTCAAATCTTCAAACCTATGTCCGAAATGTGCTTGCAATTCTTCCAATTTTTCTTTGTATTCGTCTAACTTTTCTTCTTTGATATTAATTATATTTGCTTTTACTCGTGGAAAATGATTAAATATTTTGTTCTTAAGATCGTACACAAAAAGTCGAAGTTTAGCTTCAAAACTAAATACAGTTTGTGACAAATCAATAATATTTTTTTCCTTTCCTTGTAAAGCCAAATTAAGTATTTGCAAATGTTCTATAATGTCTGTAAGGAACATTAAGTCAGAAAGCCAAGTTTGATTTTCTAATTCTGGGTATTTTTTACCTTTTTCTTTTGTAAATGTTATGATAGGAGTAGATATGTTGGGGGTTTAAACACATTTGCATAAAGCTTGGAAGTCTTTAAACACATTTGTATAAAAGTTTGAAGGTTCTGGAGTGTTTTAAACACATTTGCATACTGTACAACGATTGTCGGTGATAAAATGATATTTAGTTCATATTTCGTACCCTAGATGGCGCCACGTATATTTCTCTATTTTAATTTTTTTTTTTTTTTTACCGTACCAGTCTTTTTCTTGTGTGTATGTAAACCTTTTTGAAAATACATTTTATTCTATATCTTCAATATTTTCTTTCGCGTGTCTTCTCATAGTTTTAAACCTTTATTGATCCATTGATAAAAAGAAAATTCATTGTCTTGTCATAGTGTTTATTAAACAATCCACCAGAGGCATTTTTTCTTGTGTGTGTGTAAACCTTTTTATAGGTTCGATTCCTTAGAGATTCAATCTGAAAATACATTTTTTTTGGGGGTTTAAACACATTTGCATAAAGCTTGGAAGTCTTTAAACACATTTGTATAAAAGTTTGAAGGTTCTGGAGTGTTTTAAACACATTTGCATATTGTACAACGATTGTCGGTGATAAAATGATATTTAGTTCATAGTTCGTACCCTAGATGGCGCCACCTGCTTACCGAATAGTTCGTATTTTATTCCTTACCTTAACCCTTTGATAAAAATCAAGTTCATTTGTCTTCTCTTTAGTTCATTGTGTGTATTCATTTGTCTTCTCATTGTGTGTTATTGTATAATTTCTTTGGTGTGAGTCTTAACCATTCCTTTGATAAAAATTGTCTTGTCATAGTATTTATTAACTAATCCACCAGAGTCTTTTTCTTGTGTGTTAACCTTTTATAGATTCGTTTCCTTAGAGATTCAATCTGTAAATACAATTTTAATAAACCTTTTATTATTGTATATTTTCTCATATTTTAACTCTTTATTATTGTTTTAACTTATGTGTGTAAATCATTTTATTGACAGATTTCCTTAGATAAAAAACTCAAAAGAAAATTCCTGTCTTCTCTTTAACCCTTTATTGATCATTTGATAAAAATAAAAATTCATTGTCTTGCGACTATCCAAAATACATTTTTAACTATGATCCTTTGATAAAAAGAAAAATTCATTGTCTTGCGACTATCCAAAATACATTTTCAACTATGATCCTTTGATAAAAAGAAAAATTCATTGTCTTGCGAATGTCCAAAATACATTTTTAACTAGCCATACATGTACTCACCCAATCAACAAATGAAAAATGTAGAGAGAAAAAGTAACAAATTATTCCCACCACTCGCTCTTGGCGGGGATAGTTCTAACCTTAATAACACCTAGGGATTCCAAATGGTGCTTAAGAACATTAACAGAAAACACTGCACATTGGTCCTCGGGGTGATTCCATGGGCAACGATGAAACGGTAGAAGAAGTACAATCGTCTGGTAGGTTGAAAACATTTGCATTGATCAGCGTTTTAAACGGAAACAATCCTTCAAGCCACTTTACCTTTTCTTCCCCGCTAGTTAATATGTTATTGTAAGGTTTAACAATATCGTTCAGCCAAGATCCAAAACAGGAGGTGTGGGGTCGGGGAATTGATGCTAGAAACTGGTGGTCCCAACTCAAGACTGCTATTTCCTTGGGCCCCAATGCTCCTTCGTTTCTTCTAAACGTTAGCTCAATGAGAGCCCAATTGGAGAAAGGATGGAGTGGTCGGGCTGTAGATAAACTCGGACGATAGCACGTGGTTGATCCAGCGACTTTATGTAGCTCTCTGGAAGTTGAACTTCCCCTAACCAGTTGAGGAAATGTCTACTAGCGACTCCTTGTCAATGGCGGGGAAAACGCATGTATTTGCAAACTTTTTTCTGGCATGGTTCCATATTACTGACTCGTAGAATACTGGTCGGTCTGAGACACGAAAAAAACACACACAGCAGTTGTAGAAAAACGGCGAATGTAACGAAAGACCGTATACATGCCATATATAAAGCGGTCTACGCATCCTGTAAGTCATCGGAATATTTGTTTTAATTGTCGCAGCACGAGGACATCCTTTTTCACTTTCAAATAATGTCATCGGAATAATTGCGTAATGTCACAGCACGAGGACCGTCACTTTTTATTTTTAAACGTGAGATGTTCTTTTCAGATGGTTGGGGTGAACGAATGATTCTACGGGACATCCTCATCAATTAACGTCATCGGAATAATTGCGTAATGTCACAGCACGAGGACCATCACTTTTTAAACGTGAGAAAAATACTGTTCTTTTCAGATTGGTTGGAGTGAACGTTTTTAAAAAGGTACATCTATGAACAAACAGTAACATTTTCAGATGTGAGGAAACATCGGAATAATTGCGTAATGTCACAGCACGAGGACATCCTTATTTTTAAACGTGAAAGTTCTTTTCAGATTGGTTGGGGTGACAGCCATCTTACAACACACCATAGGGATAAATCACTGGGCAATTCATCTGTTTCGTCATTCCCTCGCAACTCTTCTAAAAAGTTCTTAAATTGACGATGTGTTTTGGCATTTGTTCTAATTAAATTCAAAATCTGCAAAACAATCTTCCACACATTTTCGTATTTGAAGTACTTCGCTATGAGATGATCGCGGTGAATTATGCAGTGAAGAGGTAAGAAACGTGGAATTTTAGGATCGCTGTTTAAAAGACCAATGAGACCTTGGTTTTTCCCTACCATTGCAGGCGCTCCGTCAGTCGCAACACTTACAAGTTTATCACGAGGCAATTCAAACCTATTCATTACTTCATCAAGCGCATTTCTAACATCAATACCGCGAGTTGTTTCGATAAGAGCTACTAGGTCTAACATTTCTTCCTTCAAATTTACGTCTGCAGATACATAGCGGACAAAAACGGCCAATTGTGGAACATCCTGAATGTCTGTAGACTCGTCGAGAGCTAAACTAAATGCTGTACAATTTTTCAAATCAAACATCAAACTATTTTCAACATTTTTACTAATTGCACCAATACGACGCTCAGTTGTACGCCGTGACATAGGAACCTGTGCGATCAATTTATGCAGTTTTGTATTATCTGGATCCAAAACTTTAACCACTTCTTCCAAGTTTCTTTTAATAAATTCTCCTTCTCCATATGGACGTTTGGCGCGAGCAATATTCCAAGCTATCAAAAAACTAGCTTCGTTTGCTCTGTCATCTTCGCGACTAAAAGAAGACAAGAGTCCTTGTTGCTTATGAGGACCAGATTGCAAGGACTTAAGTTTCTCTGTTCGCAATTTTGAATTTAATGGATATTGAGTTGAAAAGTGGGGATGACTTACTTCGTAATGTCGACGTAAATTTCTTACTTTGTAGTTTGCAATTGTAACTTTACAAATAAGACACAACGACTTTCCATTATTGTCAATAAAAGCAAAATTTTCTACCCACTCTTCTTGAAAGATTCTATTTTCTTGTTCGTATTTTCGTTTTTTGATATTTTCTGAGGTCATGTTATCAAAAAATTTAAATAACTTTAATTCCAAAGTCTGAAATTGAAACAAAATAATTAAATTAATTTACGGCGCGGAAAAATTACACTCGTAACTTTTTACACACAAGTCCACTGATGGCGCCAGCAGTGTAAATGCGCACGGATTTATTTATAATCAAAATAAAAATAGCAAGATATCTAGACAAAAAAAAAATAAACACAACATAAAATCCGTATAACAAAATAGTAGTTACTTAGTTATATTTTTATAATTTAACAAGATTCACTGAAAAAATTTCTGAAATAATAAAAAAAAAACGGATTTAAATTTTCAATGGTAGCCGCACTTAACTCAACGAAGAGCCGCATTTGCCCACCGTTGGTATATACATTACATAGGTTATATGCTGCTTATTTTATACATACTATAGGTGGTGATTATTTAATTCATAGCAATATCAATGGACGTCTGAATCGAATCTGATGATTATCATGTAACAATAGTAACTCTCAAATAGCTGACAACTCTCAAAACTACTTAAATGTTTTTTTTTTTTTTTTTTGTTGTGGTAATATATATATCACATAGGTTATATGTGTTGTTCTGCATCTTATTTTTTAATTTCTAAGAAGACATAAAAGTGGTAAAGGAGGAAGGGCCTCTTCATCATAGATGCAATCCGCACTATCCGGTTGTTTCGAGTTTGCAGTGGTAACCAAATTGTTGGTTCCATGTTTAACCTTCATAATGTTGCTCTCTACGATGCTGATTACTGTTTGTGTTGATACATTTCTCGTTATAGGATAAGTGTCTACACCTTGCCTGCCGTATTTCTGCCAGACATGTAAGAATGGACTGTGAATATGGTTGAATTGGTTAACGAATACCATGGTACCTTGCCTCACGTTTCGATTACGTTTACGGACTCTTCTACACATCTCGTAGTGAGTTTCTTCTGTTGAGTCCATCGCATAGCGAGTGAGAGATTGGCCTTTTAAATTTGAAACTGTAGAACATCTTGTGTGTGATTCGCCCGCTATGGGGGAGGTGTACTTACAAACGATACGACCTTTACTACTCTGAAAACTTCTCCACCGCCTCATTCTGAATTTGTAGCTGTGAATATTGTTTTTTTTTTTTTTTTTTTTTTTTTGATTATAGAGTTATGAGGTAGATGAGGTTGAAAAGAACATTTTTTTTTTTTTTTTAGAATAATCCTTTTAAAGAATTACCTCGTATTCAACAATTCCGGCTATTGGCGCTAAGTAGGTAGCTGCTAGTGTCCCTATCTCATTTACGTCAAAACGGCCATGGTCATCTCCCTTACAACAACATCTCGTCAATATCAAAATTCCGAGACCTACAGTAACTGTGAGGCTGCTGGCTACTGTTAACACTAAAGTTATAAATTCAAAATTCGTTTTCTATGGACTTACCATAACTGTTATTTCTGTTGTACCCCACTCGTTGATCGCGTGAAAGATGTACTGACCATAGGTGTCAGAGGTGACTCTTATAAGGATCAATGTAACACGAGTATAACTGGTATAGTTGTGAACCTTAAGATCCCATCGAAATTGGTCTGGAAGCGCCTGTCCTTCGAACGACCAATACCAGTTTCTGACTGGTGGCAACTTCTTAATCATACATGGGAGGTGTAGAATTTCTTCCAATTCTGCTTCGTGATTTAGCCTACAGTGCACCAGAGGCGGACCTGAAATAAATACAAGACAGCCATCCTGAATCGTGGGAAATGGGGAACAAGAAACGTAGCATTCATATCTTCCAGTTTTTGGTTCTTGCAAGTTGTCAATGATTAACTCCTGTGAGTGGGCATTGGGGAAAATTACTCCATCCTTCTTCCATTTAATTTGTGTTTGGGGTTTCACATACACGGTACAATTTAGAATGATTGTTTCGCCGATCTGGGCGGCAGTGTCATTTAATTTGGACAATAATAATACATAATATCAATACGATAGGATTTAACTGAGAACCCCAATTGATTTTCCACCAAACAGGAGATTAAATCTCCATCATTCTCTTCTTGCAAGTTGCGTATTTCCAATAAGGGTCGATTGGTCTCATGGAGTGTTACATTATTCCGATAGCAGAAATAATTCATTTTGCTGGGGTTCGCTTTAGCATGACAGAAAATTTGTAGGTCATCTCCCACCATTTTTGCGCTCTTCATAAGTTGCATAGTTATTCTAGGCTTGAATTTTACATTAATGACAATCTGGTCATAACGAATTTCAGTCAGCGCCGGGTGCTCCGTGACGAAAGTAATGATTTTCTGGTCCCAATGATTTTCAAGCCGCACTTAACTCAACGAAGAGCCGCATTTGCCCACCGTTGGTATATACATTACATAGGTTATATGCTGCTTATTTTATACATACTATAGGTGGTGATTATTTAATTCATAGCAATATCAATGGACGTCTGAATCGAATCTGATGATTATCATGTAACAATAGTAACTCTCAAATAGCTGACAACTCTCAAAACTACTTAAATGTTTTTTTTTTTTTTTTTGTTGTGGTAATATATATATCACATAGGTTATATGTGTTGTTCTGCATCTTATTTTTTAATTTCTAAGAAGACATAAAAGTGGTAAAGGAGGAAGGGCCTCTTCATCATAGATGCAATCCGCACTATCCGGTTGTTTCGAGTTTGCAGTGGTAACCAAATTGTTGGTTCCATGTTTAACCTTCATAATGTTGCTCTCTACGATGCTGATTACTGTTTGTGTTGATACATTTCTCGTTATAGGATAAGTGTCTACACCTTGCCTGCCGTATTTCTGCCAGACATGTAAGAATGGACTGTGAATATGGTTGAATTGGTTAACGAATACCATGGTACCTTGCCTCACGTTTCGATTACGTTTACGGACTCTTCTACACATCTCGTAGTGAGTTTCTTCTGTTGAGTCCATCGCATAGCGAGTGAGAGATTGGCCTTTTAAATTTGAAACTGTAGAACATCTTGTGTGTGATTCGCCCGCTATGGGGGAGGTGTACTTACAAACGATACGACCTTTACTACTCTGAAAACTTCTCCACCGCCTCATTCTGAATTTGTAGCTGTGAATATTGTTTTTTTTTTTTTTTTTTTTTTTTGATTATAGAGTTATGAGGTAGATGAGGTTGAAAAGAACATTTTTTTTTTTTTTTTAGAATAATCCTTTTAAAGAATTACCTCGTATTCAACAATTCCGGCTATTGGCGCTAAGTAGGTAGCTGCTAGTGTCCCTATCTCATTTACGTCAAAACGGCCATGGTCATCTCCCTTACAACAACATCTCGTCAATATCAAAATTCCGAGACCTACAGTAACTGTGAGGCTGCTGGCTACTGCTAACACTAAAGTTATAAATTCAAAATTCGTTTTCTATGGACTTACCATAACTGTTATTTCTGTTGTACCCCACTCGTTGATCGCGTGAAAGATGTACTGACCATAGGTGTCAGAGGTGACTCTTATAAGGATCAATGTAACACGAGTATAACTGGTATAGTTGTGAACCTTAAGATCCCATCGAAATTGGTCTGGAAGCGCCTGTCCTTCGAACGACCAATACCAGTTTCTGACTGGTGGCAACTTCTTAATCATACATGAGAGGTGTAGAATTTCTTCCAATTCTGCTTCGTGATTTAGCCTACAGTGCACCAGAGGCGGACCTGAAATAAATACAAGACAGCCATCCTGAATCGTGGGAAATGGGGAACAAGAAACGTAGCATTCATATCTTCCAGTTTTTGGTTCTTGCAAGTTGTCAATGATTAACTCCTGTGAGTGGGCATTGGGGAAAATTACTCCATCCTTCTTCCATTTAATTTGTGTTTGGGGTTTCACATACACGGTACAATTTAGAATGATTGTTTCGCCGATCTGGGCGGCAGTGTCATTTAATTTGGACAATAATAATACATAATATCAATACGATAGGATTTAACTGAGAACCCCAATTGATTTTCCACCAAACAGGAGATTAAATCTCCATCATTCTCTTCTTGCAAGTTGCGTATTTCCAATAAGGGTCGATTGGTCTCATGGAGTGTTACATTATTCCGATAGCAGAAATAATTCATTTTGCTGGGGTTCGCTTTAGCATGACAGAAAATTTGTAGGTCATCTCCCACCATTTTTGCGCTCTTCATAAGTTGCATAGTTATTCTAGGCTTGAATTTTACATTAATGACAATCTGGTCATAACGAATTTCAGTCAGCGCCGGGTGCTCCGTGACGAAAGTAATGATTTTCTGGTCCCAAGAATCGTTGATCGATTTTAGGCTCCATGTTACATCTACAATTGTCGTTTTGTTTACAGAGTCTACTCACTCCTTTAACATAACATCTGACGTCACTATTTGTTGTCCCCAGTCTCTCCAAAATACACTTGGGGATGGCTTACCTGAGATCACACGACAGGTCAGTATTAATTCTTGTCCTTCTATCAGATTAAACTGGGCACCTTCCACAATAAAGGGTGGATCTGGGGGAATCAATACTGTCAGAAAAGCTCTTGATGAAACTCTTACACTCCCATCAAGGAGGGTTAATTCACAGTGAAAACTCTCTTTGTCCTCCAATTCGACAGGCTTGATTTGCAGATTGTATGTATTCGACACTGTTGAGTCAACAAGACCATATCTGGTCCAGATTCCAATATGATATTCGTCTCCTAGGGACCTACCATTTCTAAACCACTCGAAGTTTTTCAGCGGGGTTGTACTGCTACACGGTAAGGTCACTGATTGCCCCAAAATAGCCGTCCGATTGATCGGCTGCATGAGAAAAACATCTTCGGTGACTACAGCCTGGATATAGGTCAGGAAAGCTCCAAGGATTACAATCATTACTCCACTCATCTCTGTCGTATCCTCTTGAAAGCCTTAGGTCTATACCTAAATAATAGACATACCTTCCCTTCAAATATTTTATTTTATCTATTCCTAACAGCAACAAAAATATCCAAATTTTTATTTCCACGACGAAGAAAATGACCTATTCACACTTCGAATAGCGAATAAAAGGGATTTATTATTTATTTACATTTTTTTTTTTACATCACTGTTTATTCACTTCGTTTTTCTTTTTGTACAGATTATTTCCCTGAACTGGCGAAGGTATTCTTACTCCTTAAGACTTCAGCGGTCTTTCTTTCCACGTTAGTTTCCGTGGTGGTAGCCACGAAAAGTGTAGATCTGAGAACCTGTCGAAACATCTTGAAATTCGACCAACTGAGTGGTCTTCCAAGATTACGGTCGTCCTCAAAGGGATCCTCGACTACGAGCGGTGAGCTCCACGCCGGTTTGGCACTTCTATACAACATTTCACCTCTTTTTACCGAAATAATGACATTTTGGTACTCAAATTCCTCGCTATTGTATAGTAGAATTCGGAGCCATAGCTCCCCGACTCCATCGCGATTCTTTTCCCGTCCGGGCCAAGTTTTAGAGATCCATTCTACTTCATGCTGAATGTGGCAGGAGGCTTCTTTTTCCAGTAATCCTCGGTAATTCCAGGTAACTCCTGTAGGACTGGGAGAACTGGGGGATGAACCTTCTGCAGATAATAGATCACCATTAGTGAGATCGCATATGACGATATCCCACTATGCCCTGCTCCTTCAATATGGAACTTCCTCGTTAAGTATTTTAGATTCAAGATAAGGGTCTTTACCCTTACGTCCATCTCCACATACATCCGAAGCAATGCATTATTGGTTTCGGCGAATCGATTGTTTAGACATATATCTATCATAATAGTTTCTCGTCTCGTACCACAGCTGTTATAGAGTACTTTAACTATGGGAACTCGGGCCTGAACAATGGCGTCTGCCCCCATACAATTCGTGCGCCTCCGAAGTCCAGAGCATATGGTTTCTAGTACTCTGTCTCGGAGACCTTTCTCACCTTAGAGTGCATAACTGACAACTTCACATGGACATCTAAGTCAGAATCATGTATCAAGTCCAGTAGAGGTTGAACCAATTATCAATACTGTAGAATCGGGATACATACTCAGGATGTGTTCCTTAACAGATGCGAACAGAGCTTCTTTCTCGGTTCGTTCTTCGATCGTAGGGACTAAGGTCTCAGTCTGACGGAGGCACAGGACAGATAGTCCTTGTATACGTAATGAATTTGTCAGAGCTTGCTGCAACCATTCCTGAGTAGTCAAGTTTGTGGACACCCGCGGGTGTAGATAGTATCTTTGGGCCTGATGCACGTCCATTCTCAAATTAGCCAATACCTCCTCGATATCCTCTACGGGGTCAGCTCCTCTGGTAGCCATGACATTTCTAAGATTTGCCTTGCTGTCTTGACTTGCCTGTAACATGATGAGTTTGCCTTAGGCAGTGTTGTTGAGAATGTTGGTTTTTTTTTTTTTTTTTGATCAATAACATTTTTCCCAAAGATTATCCTTACTACTATTAGTGTGGTTATTCATTATTATATATATATTTCCTTTTTTTTGTATAAAAATTACAAAACAAAGAAGTCTGTTTTGCTCCTTTTTCCCTTTTTTTTTTTGAAATAATGGTGGCCCCTTTTTTTTTGATCATTTATGAATGCTCATCTTCCCTAATCTATCAGCTCCACGGAATTTTCTTTGTCGCTGGGGCCGTCTGAATGGTCTGGGGTCTTTGCACCCTCCAGGGCGTCAAGTACGTCCCAAGGATCTTCTATAGCCAAGAGGTTGAGACTTGGAGCAAAATACATTGATTTAGTTAACCAAGATGCGATACACGGTACTCGCTCTATGGGTACTGGTTTTGGGTCTTGTATTGTTTCGAAAATCTGCACAAACTCTCTGTTCATAGTGGTGAGAACCCCTAATAAATTGATTGCTCCATTGGCTCCTTCTAACTTATCACAAAGACGTTGAAGAAACCCACTCCTATTTTTCTTCATCTGCCAGGATTGGCATCCCTGTACTGCTGAATGTACTAAAAGAAAATCTGCATGGGCGAAGGGTTGAATGGTTGATGGGTCAATTTTTGTCTCTGCAGGCTGTACTTCAGTGCCGGTTAGCCTGACACCATGGCAGTTCTGGATGAAATATATTTTAGGTTTTCCTTTCAAAGTAGGTGCATTCATTTCCAGGAGGGGATAGGTGATGTGATCGAAAGTATGCGAGCCATTTCGTGCAAGCAGCTTATTCTTCCCCATACAGCAGACAAAGCAGTCTACATGTGACTGGTCTTCAGCCGCAATGCCCTGTAAGATCGTACCAATTTCTACCACTGATGCATCATAATAAATCTGGGCCACGAATCCCATGGATGCAAAAGAGAAGCACTCATCTCATTGCATTTTATCGGTGTTACTTCAAATATTCAAATAAATCAAAAATTACACAAGATCACACAAACTCCTTTCATACTGTGATTCATTCGATAAAATTCTTCTCCCAGAACCTGTTGAGGAATCAAAAAAGACGGTTCAGTATTATGAGGAGTGACATTGCATCCTAAGCGTCCCTCCATTAGATCTGGGAATTCGACACGCTCGCAGATTATCCGGGCCATTCTTACGCCTTGCCCAATCACAAGTCTCCTGGAACTGACATTAAAAAAAGTGATTTCTAGTGGCTCAGTGGTTATTGGAGTAATCATTTGAGATTCCAATCTCAGTCCTAACGGCAACACCGTGTGGCCTTCACGAGGGGCAACAAAACCTATGCAACCAGGTGGTATTAGGATCCTTAATCCAGTATTAATGGTTCGATGTGATCCAGACGGAATCACACATCCTCTTGGATTTAGAATTGCATACCCCAGTGATGGAAACGCCTCTCGCATTGGTTCGTACGCATTACGTGTCAACCTGGTATAATAGATTGTGGGGACAGTGGATAGTTGTTGTGCGATAGTTGTGCAATAGCGGCCTCCAATGTTCCTGTGACTCGGTGATTCCATTCCATTCCATTGTTTTCAGTGGAAAGTTGTGGCTAGGGCTACTGCTAGTCAAATTTTCCGAACGTTACAATACGTCCTCGTCTTCTTTTCTCTTTTCTGTAAAGAAAGAGATAGAGATGACGACTAATTTACTATTCTTGCTCTTCTCTCATTCCATTTCTTTGTAAGTTATAAAGAAAGGATGAGACCGGTAAATTTTCACACCTTTCTTCTCCCTTGAACTTCAAACTAATTAACCTTCCTTACTACCTATCCAATTATTCTAGATTCCTAAAGTTCTTAATCACTACTGTTGGTTAAAATGAGATGCCAAAATCATGAGATAAATCTGTATATACATATTTTTTTTTTTTGAGCATTCTTTGAACTTCCTGTGACTTACTTTTTTATACAGGCCAAACAAGCCCCAATCATAAATAAACTTCCTAAAACAATGGCAGCTAGGATCGCTGGATAGAGGAGCCAAGAAATCATACTGGTTCCTCGAATAAGCCTTACAAAGGCTTCCCATGGATTTTCTCCTGGCGTGAAACTTGGTTGTGTCTTTACCTGTGAATATTTTGGATGAATTACTAGTACTGTAGGGTCGTCTGAACAAAATTTCAAATCGCGGCATTCCGAGATTTTGCGTCCACTGAGGCAAATCTTTTCCTCATGGCACTTCTGATCCATTTTAAATTGTATTTCAAAATCTGTGGCTGTGGTAGTCAAATATAAATATTTAGTAGCTACTTCAATGCTTTTAAAAGTGACTACAACTCTTCCGGCTAAACAGGTTGATGATGCTGTCACCCGCGTTACTACCATTGTGTCACAGGCATAGCATCCCACTGGAGTTGTTATTTCAGGTGATAGTTTTGGACATACAGTATGAGTTTCCATGAAGAATGTATATCCATTAAAGTTCAGATCTAGCACTAAAGGTGCAGATCGAACCATTTTTGATAATAATTGTCCCGACTGCTCTGTATAGAACTGATGATATGTTCGTGTTTTCGGCAATTTGTTAATTTTTCCTTTAAGCATCCTCAGCAAATAGGACTCTTTCCTACCGCAAGTAACTCTTGCTTCGTATAAATGACATGTGATCATATTTTCATCAAAAATGAAATCCTTCGAGACACTATAGTTAGATTGGACGTCTCCTATCTCACCATACTTCGGCCTTGACATAGGAGCAGCCTTATCCAAGTATGCCTCCTGGGGTTGTCCCACACGCAAAATTAACTGGGAATCCGTGATTCCTGTTGGCTGGTCATATGCCCCAACCACTTGCATTTTTATCCCCTTCTGTGTTCGAGCATACTCCTCGAAGATTATCTCTTCGTCGCGTCCGTCCTCTTCTGTGTGAGCAATGACCACATAGGAGCAAGACATACCATTGATTTTCCTTACTTCGTATGATTTCGTAAAGTCAGGGACAAGCCATACTCGGTAATGGATACATGATTGACTATCGATTATTAAACATATCGAACCGCTATTTCCAGCTAGACAGTTCGTAATCCCAGCCCAGCTTAAGGATTCCTTTGTCAGGGCAGGGAAGTTGAAGTCTCTGTGGCATACGTCTCCCCAACGACAGGCCTATTTGTTATAGTTAAGATAATCCTGGACACGGAAACCAATATTGTTGGTGAGGTCTAGTCCCCTGGTCTTATAATAACAACATTAAATGGAATCTTTAGTTAATGCTCACTTGGCGATTAAACCTCCAACTAGGGCCTAGTGGTTTTCAACTCAAAGAAGAGTCTAGGATGAATCCGCTCCCCATCGTGAAAAGGGTTTGTTTTCACTTGCAGGGTCAGACCTTTAGAGTGCGTTGTGTGATACCCTAGGTTTTCCAGGGTGGGTCTTCCTTTCTAACCTAGAGCCGCAATAACCCGTTATTGATATGGTCTTTAGTATCTTATCATTGCCTATCTGATTAATACCTCAAGTAAAATAAAGGACCATGGACACATTTATAGACTAATAGATAAACATTTTAATAAACAACAGGATTATTAACAATACAACTCTTCCACACATGTTGGTTATGGGCAAGAGTCAAGACAAGCATGTTATTGGCCATACACCTTACAATTACCTCTTTAGAGTGGGCCCTTAGACAACTGAGTAGTGGTACATTATCTTATTCGCTTTTACTAAGTTGATTCAATGATCAATATCATGACATTAGATGACTCACGACATTACATAATTCTTTAACCCTAGCATTGTTAGAATTCGGTTCGGGAGCTGTCTACCTAAGAGGGATGTACTGATCTGTGTGGAGTGGGTATGTGTGTGTGTGTGTGTGGGGCGGTGTCAGGAGCCCGAGGTGCCTAAATAAGCGAACAATTTGAAGAAGGAGCACTTACCGATCAACTTCACGGACTTTTGTGTACTTCAATGTCAGTAGTTTCTAAGGAGAACTGGGGAGACTGCTGAAGCAGGCGAATTTTGAGGACTCGTGTCCACCGTGGATGTGGCTGCCGCACTGTGGGTAGGGGGGCGGTGAGACGTTCACTTTTGGTCTACGTTAACGACCTGGCTTCTTTTCTTTCCAGCTCCGCGCCTTCCCTTTTTACATCACCAGTAGATATGATGGGGGTTTAAACACATTTGCATAAAGCTTCGAAGTCTTTAAACACATTTGTATAAAAGTTTGAAGGTGCTGGAGTGTTTTAAACACATTTGCATACTGTACAACGATTGTCGGTGATAAAATGATATTTAGTTCATATTTCGTACCCTAGATGGCGCCACGTGCTTACCGAAGATGACACCACGTATATTTCTCTATTTTAATTTTTTTTTTTTTTTTACCGTACCAGTCTTTTGCTTGTGTGTATGTAAACCTTTTTGAAAATACATTTTATTGTATATCTTCAATATTTTCTTTCGCGTGTGTCTTCTCATAGTTTTAAACCTTTATTGATCCATTGATAAAAAGAAAATTCATTGTCTTGTCATAGTGTTTATTAAACAATCCACCAGAGGCATTTTTTCTTGTGTGTGTGTAAACCTTTTTATAGGTTCGATTCCTTAGAGATTCAATCTGAAAATACATTTTTTTTGGGGTTTAAACACATTTGCATAAAGCTTGGAGGTCTTTAAACACATTTGTATAAAGGTTTGAAGGTTCTGGAGTGTTTTAAACACATTTGCATATTGTACAACGATTGGCGGTGATAAAATGATATTTAGTTCATATTTCGTACCCTAGATGGTGCCACCTGCTTACCGAATAGTTCGTATTTTATTCCTTACCTTAACCCTTTGATAAAAATCAAGTTCATTTGTCTTCTCTTTAGTTCATTGTGTGTATTCATTTGTCTTCTCTTTAGTTCATTGTGTGTATTCATTTGTCTTCTCATTGTGTGTTATTGTATAATTTCTTTGGTGTGAGTCTTAACCATTCCTTTGATAAAAATTGTCTTGTCATAGTATTTATTAACTAATCCACCAGAGTCTTTTTCTTGTGTGTTAACCTTTTATAGATTCGTTTCCTTAGAGATTCAATCTGTAAATACAATTTTTAATAGAACTTTTTATTATTGTATATTTTCTCATATTTTAACTCTTTATTATTGTTTTAACTTATGTGTGTAAATCATTTTATTGACAGATTTCCTTAGATAAAAAACTCAAAAGAAAATTCCTGTCTTCTCTTTAACCCTTTATTGATCATTTGATAAAAATAAAAATTCATTGTCTTGCGACTATCCAAAATACATTTTTAACTATGATCCTTTGATAAAAAGAAAAATTCATTGTCTTGCGACTATCCAAAATACATTTTCAACTATGATCCTTTGATAAAAAGAAAAATTCATTGTCTTGAGAATGTCCAAAATACATTTTTAACTAGCCATACATGTACTCACCCAATCAACAAATGAAAAATGTAGAGAGAAAAAGTAACAAATTATTCCCACCACTCGCTCTTGGCAGGGATAGTTCTTACCTTAATAACACCTAGGGATTCCAAATGGTGCTTAAGAACATTAACAGAAAACACTGCACATTGGTCCTCAGGGTGATTCCATGGGCAACGATGAAACAGGGTAGAAGAAGAACAATGGTCTGGTAGGTTGAAAACATTTGCATTGATCAGCGTTTTAAACGGAAACAATCCTTCAAGCCACTTTACCTTTTCTTCCCCGCTAGTTAATATGTTATTGTAAGGTTTAACAATATCGTTCAGCCAAGATCCAAAACGGGAGATGTGGGGTCGGGGAATTGATGCTAGAAACTGGTGGTCCCAACTCAAGACTGCTATTTCCTTGGGCACCAATGCTCCTTCTTCGTTTCTTCTAAACGTTAGCTCAATGAGAGCCCAATTGGAGAAAGGATGGAGCGGTCGGGCTGTAGATAAACTCGGACGATAGCAAGTGGGTTGATCCAGCGACTTTATGTTGCTCTCTGGAAGTTGAACTTCCCCTAACCAGTTGAGGAAAGGTCTACTAGCGACTCCTTGCCAATGGCGGGGAAAACGCATGTATTCGCAGCCTTTTTTCTGGCATGGTTCCATATTACTGACTCGTAGAATACTGGTCGATCTGAGACACGAAAAAAACACACAGAGCAGTTGTAGAAAAACAGCAAATGTAACGACAGACCGTATACATGCCATATATATAAAGCGGTCTACGCATCCTGTAAGTCATTGGAATATTTGTGTTAATTGTCGCAGCACGAGGACATCCTTTTTCACTTTCAAATAATGTCATCAGAATAATTGCGTAATGTCACAGCACGAGGACCGTCACTTTTATTTTTAAACGTGAGATGTTCTTTTCAGATGGTTGGGGTGAACGAATGATTCTACGGGACATCCTCCTCAATTAACGGTCATCAGGATAATTGTGTAATGTGACAGCACGAGGATGACTTTTTATTTTTAAACGTGAGATGTTCTTTTCAGATGGTTGGGGTGAAGAAACATACGAAATCAATTAGGGATCAGAGAATGTTTCCTCTAAATATAAAACTAAGTATAAAAGCATGAGCAAATACCGAATTTTTTAATTAGTGCTTTTTTTTTTATCATTATTGTATATCTTCTCTTTGTTTTTTTTTTTTATTGTTTTTGTGTAATTATTATCTTCTCATTTTTGTCTTAGCTTATATGTGTAAACCATTTTATTGACACATTTCCTAAAATCAAAAAAAACTCAAACACCAAAGAAAATTTCTGCTTTTAATGAACATTTTTTAAAAAGGTACACATATGAACAAACAGTAACATTTTTTCAGAACCACTCCAATTCTAGTGCTGCTGCTGTTCCTAGATAATATCAGGATGATGGCAAATATAAGTAGTGCGATGCCTTCGACATTGTCTATTCCCTACCTGTGGAGAAAGAGAAATGTTAGCAGACTATTATAATCCTAAAGTAATAGGTAGTTTCAGTTCTATTGATGCTCTTCAAAAACATACTAAATTACCAAGACATGTTGTGCGCGAATTCCTAGCTAGTCAACCGACTTACGTGAGACATCGACAGCAGAGAATTAATTTTTGGAGGAACCAAATTATAGTTCCCGGACTTAATCACACTTTTCAATGTGACCTGGGTGACATGTCGGCTCTCGCCGACTCGAACGATGGATATCGTTACCTTCCAGTTTGTGTGGATTGTTTCTCGCGATATTCTTGGGTCAGAAAGCTGAAAAGCAAAAAATCCAACGAGGTTGTGCAGGCGTTCAAATCTATTTTCGAAGAACAAACACCATTTTGTGTTAACTCCGACCAAGGAAAAGAATTCGCTAATGCTCCTCTTCGTCGGTTATTCCTTTCCCTTGGTATCAATTTCTATACAACAAGATCAGAAAAGAAGGCAGCTATTGCCAAACGCTTCATTCGGACACTGAAAATAAAAATTTATAAGTGGATTTCTTATTCCAAAAGTCAGAAATATATTCACGTACTCGACGATATTGTGGCTACGTATAATCGTACTACCCATCGTTCTATAGGTATGGCCCCCGTAAAAGTCACTCTTGCTAACGAAGAAGAAGTATATAAAAGACTCTACCACAGCCATACCAAAACCCTGAAACCGAAATTTAAAATCGGAGATAGAGTTGTTTTGAGCAGTGGGTCTCACCCTTTTCGCAAAGGTTACTGGGGGAATTGGACGAGAGAAGTGTTTACTATTACATGTGTTTTGAAGCGTAACCCTGTTGTGTACAGTGTGACAGGTCGTGATGGTGAGCAGATAGAAGGAACGTTTTACGAAACACAGTTACAGAAGGTTAACTTTGACGATAATCTTCCCCCTGATGTCTACCCTATCGAAAAGGTACTTAAACAAAAGACAGTTAGAGGCCAACGTCAGTTATTAGTCAAATGGTTAGGCTACCCGCAAAGCTTCAACAGTTGGGTCAGCTCACAAGATGTTTTTCCTTACACTACCCAGTAATGCTAGTATGGATCTGCATCCTGGAAATTCTCAGTCACAATTCACAGTGGATCTGCCTAATGTTGTTTCTCTCTCGGGCAAATGGGAAGTGGCACTAGCCGAAGTACATTTCCCTCTTTCATGGGATAATATCTCCGATGGATGGAACATATTCTCACTGTACCCCAAAAAGAAAAAAGAAGTCAGAGCGATGACAGTATTAAAAGAAAAGTAAACCACTTCCTCAAAACGTATCGACGATGTTAATTCTGTCGACAGTGACGTTCAACTGAAAGTGAAAACGGACGGAACGAAAGAACAGTTCACGTTAAGAGAGAAGAACGAGAGTATGTTGAAAATCTCTAAAGTTTTTACACGGGTTATAGGTCTCGATAAGACATTTAGCGAGGATCAGGGAGGGTTCCATATTTTCAGAAATTATCACGTCGGTTATTGGGTTTCCAAGAAGGAAATCACAATGCCTAAAGAAGCATCCAATAGAACGATCACATATCGGGGTGAGAAAGCAGAAGCTGTTCAGGTCTGTAAACTACCACGAGGGAGCTACAAAAGTATATCCCAGGTGCTTAACGCCATGATGAAACTGGCCCCCCAGATCGACGCAAAAGTGAACTCCATAGGTATAGTGTCTATAGAAATCGATCCTTCGGGTTACTTTCGCTTCCCAAAAACAGGGCTCGGTCAGATGTTAGGTTTCGAAAAACTAGGCAGAGATTTAGAAGGTAGAGTTTACGCTAAGTACCAGGCAGATATATATAGAGGCGTCAGTTCATATTTCGTCTATTGAAACCTAATTGAGGATCAAGTTGTAGGTGACACAAAGGCTCCACTGTTACGAGTCGTATCGTTTTCCAATAACGGAGAGTTCTCGCATTTAGATTATTATCCACTCCAGTTAAACACCTTCCATACCGTTACTATCCAAGTGCGTACAGATAGTGGTGAATTCGTGCCGTTCAGTGAGGGAAAGACTACAATTAAACTCCATTTCCATGAACGATGAATGCGTACGTCCATTACTACACAATGCAAGCAGGGGGGAACCCCTACTTCGCGGGGCCCTCTATCCAGAGAGGTTACGGTTTAGGAAGCATCTTCCGAACAGCATTCCGTTTTCTCACACCGATACTCAAACCTGCAGCAGCTTTCATAGGTCGACAAGTACTGTTGGCAGGACGTAATATCGTTGATGATGTCATATCAGGTGTTCCTCCTAAACGTTCGTTTTTAAATCGTGTATCAGAAGTAGGGCAAGCCATTAAAGACAAGGTGCATAATCAGAGCGGTGGTAAACGTAGACGTCGCAATATTTTCGATGGAGGTTATGATGGCTGAGTTGGATCTTTTCAGTAAACCCGCCACTAATATGTGTTCTATATTCCGGGGACTTCAGAAGAATATCTAGACCTCGGGAAAAGTTATTTGCGGTTGAAGGTGCGTATCACGAGAAGCGATGGAAAAGATCTGGAAGAAAATGATAAAGTAGGAGTCGTTAACAATTTCTTTCACTCTCTATTCAGTCAAGTCGATCTCTTTGTACAAGACAAACTGATTAACCCATCGTCGAGTCGAATACGTACCCTTATCGTGCATACCTGGAAACGCTTCTTAACTATGGACGGGAAGCCAAGAATTCGCAACTGACAACAGAGATGTACGTCAAAGATCAGTACCCCGATGTTAAACAGATGTTTGAGAAAGACGACAGTGGTATGTACCAACGATCGAAATCCTTCTCAAAATCGAAAACTGCAGAGATGTTAGGAAGACTTCGACTCGATCTGTGTCACCAGTTTAATACATATTGAATAGCGTCTCCCTCCGTTTACGACTTGTAAGAAGTTCCCCCGAATTTTGTTTGCTTTCCAACGATTCGTCAACTGCCAAGTTGAACATTATGAAAGCAACGTTATTCGTGCGTAAAGTGAAATTGAATCCTCAGATCCAACTAGCACACATCAGTGTTTTAGAGAAGAACCCGCTCGTGTACCCGATTAATCGCGTGAACGTGACATACTTTTCTATTCCCAAAGGAATGGTAGATTCCACACGTGATAATATATTCCTAGGACAAATTCCATCGCGTGTGATTGTGGGTTTGGTATCGAGCGAAGGTTTCAATGGATCGTACGCTCGTAACCCTTTTAACTTCTCTCACTTCAACCTGTGTTACTTACAAGTGACTGCCGATGGCATTCAGTACCCGTCAATACCTCTGACTCCCGACTTCAAGACAGGACAGTATACGAGATCGTATCTGTTGCTCTTCTCTTCATTAAATAAATGGACGGAAGACACCGGAAACGATTTGTCATATTCCGAGTATTCAGTCGGTAATGTATTGTACGGTTTTGATCTATCACCGGACGAAAACGACATCGGTCAACACATTAGTGCACTGAGACGGGGGAGCGTACGTCTCGAACTGAAATTTTCCTCACCATTGCCTGAAAACGTCACATGCGTCTTGTACAGTGATTTCGAGAACGTGGTTTCGCTAACAAAAGATAGGTCGGTTCTTCTGGATTATGAACACTGAAGAAATAGCACGTTTGTTGGAAAGTGTTGTTAAAGATTACCCAATAAGTGTATGTGCTCGCGACGAACTGCCTACGAACATTCTTAGTAAACCGGTTCTTCTAGTTGTCAACACCAATCCATCCGACAGACCAGGAACCCATTGGATAGCTATTTACCTCGGAGAAGAAGAAGAAGCCGATTACTTCGACACGTTTGCCCGCCCCCCGCCCGAAGATTTTGCGGCGTTTCTGAAAAGGCAAAGTCGCAAGTGGACTCATAACAAGACTGTAATACAACATCGGGAATCTAGAGCTTGTGGACTGCATTGTGTTTTCTTTTTAACCCATAGATGTCGCGGTATTACTATGAGACAGATTGTTAACGAATGTTATTGTAAAAATTTGTGGGGCAATGACATTATTGCCACTTTTGATGTAATCGATCATTTAAATAAACAAATTTAAAAAAAAAAAATTGTGTACTTACATGCTTACCCACTGTATTTTCTTTCCTCTCAAGCGACGGGGAGACGTCAGAATCGACGGTTTCTTCCTTGCACGTTTGGGCGCGCGCTTTTCCCCGGCCGCCGCTGGAGGGAGCACGAGGGCCTCCTCCGGAGGCCCGCTTTTCTTCTTCAGTCCCAGAAAAGCCTGCAATGTTTGAAGGTAAGCCTTCACCTTGGATTCGATCGACATGTCCTGTCTCTTCAGAATTCTGGATATCTCTTCGTCCAGAGAAATCATCCGTTGGTGTTCTGGTGGTGCCAGTAGTAAATATTTTTTGAACGAGTCGTTCATTTTCTTATTAGCGATGTTATCAGTGGAATTATCAGACCGCCCAGTAAGGGAAACAGTGCTCCTCCTTGCTGGGTAATAAGTCTCCGTCGCCTTGTGAAGGGGACCTTTTTATCCGCTAGAACACGCAGCAGTTTCTTTTTGCGCTGCAGTCTAAGACGTTCTTGGGGGGTGATTGGTATGTCACCTCTTAGTAAATTCTTACACAGTTCGCACAAAACAGTGACCTCAGAATGTGATGCCTGTCTCAAAATTGTATTTGCTTGCTTGGGGCTGGCACCAGACAAAAACCTGATGAAGTCACTATGTTTTCGGAGTCTTTTAGCCACGAAGGTACATATGTAATTGACGGGCCATCCTCCGGTAATATGCACGAGCGCAGACGTAATTGTTCTGGCGTATCTTGTCGAAAGTCCAGTAATAAATATGAGAACGGTTTTTCTGTGGCCTCCTTATAAATTTCGACTAGAACACTTGAACGCCCTGGAAATACTTGCGAGGCTAGGTGAGATATTTGTCGGGAATCTCTGGGATTTTTAAAAACGATTAAATAGTGTGAGTTAAGACTGATGGTCCTATATTGACTACCCTGACAGAACAAATTTTGGGAGAGAAGACAGATACTTGTGTTCCTGTGATGTCTTCCTTTAATGAATATTTCAGCGATTTCGGAACTGTCTTTCGCAACGGGTAGGAGATCGTCGATTATGATTAGATTTCTGACACGTCTATCGACTTCGGGCAGTTTCAAGCCTTTTACGAATTCAACGTGCGGAAACTGTAAGAAGGGGTCCTGCTCTTCTGAGTAGCAGTAATTTATTCTCTCCGGAGGGGGTGAAATTAGCTGTTCGCTGTTTTTAATAAGGGACAGAATGAAGGTAGTTTTACCGCTTTGAGTACCACCAGCCGCGACACGTGAAGGGGTGGATAAAGGAGCACATAGTGACAGAGTTATAACCGACGAATCATTTTTGATTGTGTTTTTCACGGAAGTATCCATATGGGAATATACGGGTGTCCTTCCCAACTATGCGCTTCTTAAATGTGAAACCATACCGCCTAGTTAACGATGTATGGAGTAGCTTGCACTGCCATTTGTCACGCTTCACGTTGAACGGTACAGGAACTGTCACTTCAACCTGTTCACCCATCGCCGCTGATCGCATTACATCCAAGTTTACGAGTCGGCTGTTGTTCTCGTTTAGGGTAATGCCTTTACATTTTGTTACAGATTTGCCTGAGCGTGTTCTGTACGAATACGATTTGGGTCCTGAAGTAGCGAATTCTAAAATAATGTCACCTTCCAATTCATCTACTAGTTCACCTAGTGAGTGGCCTGTAGATGGAAGTGTATCGCCTGGCTTATATGAGAATACCATACTATCAGTATCTGTATAAATTAAACGCTCTCCTAGAGGTGCGATGGCTTTATACAGTTTAATTCGTCCATACGAAGCAACAAAGGACCCTATTACAGCGTTTCCTTTACGATATGGGGCTTCTGTACCTTCAAGAACGCTGTATGCTATCAGCATTTTTTCTTCAGTGACTAGTCGAGCATCGTGAATAATTTTACCATCATCCATGAAGTGTTCAACTATGACGAGCATAGAACAGTATTTACATGATTTGTCCGCATGGCAAGCCTACCCCACAGAGCATTCATACACAGCTTTCCCAGAGCGCGTCGACGCGTTTTTTTTAATTTGTGCAGGATCAAGTGTAATACCTTCCTTCTGATTTAATTCTTGGATGTAGGTGTCACGATCGATACCCTGATACCACCCCGAAGCCTCTTGTTTAATTTTCAAGAAGGAATCGATATACCCACCAAACAATGATTCGTGTGTTTCATCAAAGTGCCACACTTCGCAGAATTCGACAACTTTGTAGCCATAGTCACGTGCCAAATCCAGTTCTGGAGTTGTCCATACGCCTTTTATGGTCGTATCTTCGTGATTACAGAGATTTGATTCTTCCTGAGCACATTTTGCACACAGAGGAAAAATTAACTTTCCATTACACGTTATCGGTAATATTGGAAGAAACAACTTCTCTGGTGCTTGCACACGTGCACTAGCAATGCCAAAGTATGCTCTGTTGCTGTAATCGAAATCTCTCAGAATAACATTTGGATGGCCACGAGGATACACTCCGTATTTACACACCCAGGGGTATAGGGAGCAAAAATCCACATAATGAATCTGTTCGTTTTCATCTGCTTTGTGGTACAGTTTAAAACAATCCACACGACCACCTCTGAGGGCACTTCTAGGGGTAATCGGTTCTGTTATATTCAAACTGGCTACAAAGGCATTCAAGACGGGGTTATTTTTTCTCATTTCATCGAATTGAAATTCCCATATGGAAACCAAGTTGTAGCCTTGGTTTCTCAGAAACGTTTCGCGATCCAACGTTTCTTCATAGAGAACTGACATGGTAGATTTCTGTTTGTCTGTAGCGTATTACCTCGATAACAGATCCTTCATCCGTGAAAATAACAACCATGAAATTCGTAAACTGTTTTATCTCGGATCCCATCGACGATAAAGGGCCCAATCCGAGCCTCGCACCCCACCGAACGGGCATGTCGTATCGGTGCGTTCTCTTGTTGTTCTAGCCACGACAGCCATGCAATTGCTTTTCGACTTTGGACGTTCGACCCTCGATACCCCCCTGGGGGGAGGATAGCCATCGTGTTTTGGGGTAGAAAGTTCCTAGTGAAAATTCTACTATATGTTCCTGCTATGGTGATATCTTGGTTGAACGGATCGACGTCGGAGATTTCGATTAGGAGAGATCTGAACTTATTACAACTGTCACGTAATACCCGTACATCGTCCAGTGTATAGGCAATGAGCTCTGCCTTTAAGTCGTACGATTGGTCTTTCTTCTGACAGTACCATGTTTGGAACTCTACACTATCCTCCTTCGACATAAATTCAGGTTTGAAATGTTTTTTGTCTGGAATAGGACCCACATAATCTGTAGTTTGTAGAGTATGGAATGCATGTGGAAAGAATCCTTTTGGAACCTCAGGTAATTCGAACAATTCAGGTAACCGCCTAATGGGAACTGATAAGTACGAATAAGAATCTAAGAAGATGAGATTTAGTTTCAAATGATAAATTCCTAATATTTTAGAGCCATCAAAAATAACACGAGGTTCGAAGTTCTTACCGTAGAGGTAAGTCAGTACGAAGTAACCATCGAACCCTCGCAAATTGTGTGCTATTATCCGCACATCTTTGTATTTGGGTTCGATGTGGCTAATGTTTCGACCATCGCGACCACGTTTTGACGATTCACGAACTCCAAAAATCTCGTCCATGAATGCTGTGACACAGTTGGGTCCCTCATATGAACGCAGTTCTTCTCCAAAGCTTGCTACACAGAGCACTGGTATATGCTCACCATGATGCAACACCGTCTCGGTGTCGAAATAAATTATAGATACAGGTTTTTTAGGGTCCGCTGGTTTCTGAACATAGCAGTGCTGTGGCATGTGAACTACTTACATTTTTCGCAATAATCCAGGGGTTTGTATTTGTGTTGTTTCCATGTGGTGAACGTTCGCAAACACTCACGACAGCGGTGATATGTCGAGCATTGGTTGTTTTTTTTTATAAGCATCGAAACAGATATTTCCTCTGTAATACCGAAAACAATCACTACACAGCACGAAATCACCACTATGATACTCACGTGTTCGACACCTATTGCATGAATATGGACAAGAATGAGTATGAAATCTTTCAATGTTTTGGAATGTTTTAAAACACAGTGAGCAGTGATAACCTGCTCCAAATAACGCTTTCACAGACCATACTACATCGTAGTGTTTGCCAATACACAGTAGAAATATTTGTTTCTCTGCTTCAGGACCCCTGTAAATAACATCAAACTCGTTGTCAGCTGACAGTAGAAGTATCTGAAACTCGGGAGTAAGAACCCGTTGGAATTTTTGTAGTTCTTCCAGTCCACACACAGCCTCGGAAACGCCTGCTTTTTCATGCAATTGCTTGGCTCTCGAAGTCTGCAAACCGTTTCTGTCTTCGCGAACTTTTCTGTACGTAATAGCGTCGTCTTGTTTGGCTGAAATAGCTGTTACTATTGCACGTCCCATGCATATATTATCATTATTCCTAATTTTGACAACGCCCTTCTTCTTTTCTAAGAAACTGTTTAGATGTACAATAGTTCTTTTTTTTATATTTTTAGAATGACCAGCACCACCTTTATTTGATATGTTTATTAGAACTAGATCGATTGAGAGAGAGTCTGTTATCAGAAAGCCACTTCGCGACTGATCTACACTGAAAAATGCATCCACAATTCTATCTAATGTCAGTTCTGATATCTTCATAAATGGAAGATTAATCGGTGTTTTTAGGGAGTCGGCGTTTACACATAAACGAACATGGCTAAATTCTCTTCCCTTGTTTACATGCCTGATAATTTGCTTAAACATTTGTTTGTACAATAGAAAAAATTGTTCCCCTGCAAGCAAATGTAGGTCTCGGTATTTGCACTTGTAAGTTTTATACACAGTTTTATATTTAGAGGAAAACTTCTCTGATCCTTCACTGATTTCGTAGAATCGTTCGTATGTTTCCTCACCCCCACAAATTTGAATCTGAAAAGATATGAAAAAAAAAAAAATACTTAACGTTTTTGGAATTCGGATTGTAATTCTACATATGAAATTCTGAATAAAACTTACAGGCCCTTCGTTTGATCCTCCTGCCCTCCCCTCGGCATGTTGAGACATTGAAAAGAATTCTGCATTCTGAAAATTAATATTAAACATTGTTATAAAAACTGTATTTTTATCACTTTTAAAAATAAAAAGTGATAAAATAGGAGGAAATTCACTCACCTCTGTATACTGTACACTATTCGTATACACTATTTCAGCTTCAATAACTTCAGCAAGGCTAACAGCTTCAGTCTCCAGGGAATCATCATCACACATCCAAGTGTCCATTTTTTTTTCTTTAACGATTCTCTGGCTGGGGTCACCTTTTAAAGTTTCACCGGACATTCTCTGTCATCGACCCGACTATTTTTGTCCTTGAGTAATATTATAAGTGACATATCCGGGATGTGGAGTGCTTTATATATGACTGTTATACGTTCTGTGTTACATTTGCCATTTTTCCGCAACTGTTAAGATGAGTACCGGTCCAAAGAAGAACTATGTGTTTTTTCGTCGCCTCAGCTCGAGCACTATTCTACGAGTTCTCCTGCTTGATTTCGAAGTATCGATCGTTTTGGAATGTACCTCGAGTTATCTAAAACTAACGGCAGATCAATGGAGTTAGATAGCGTTAAAATGGCCTGAAGTATTACTATTAGTTCGGGGTCGTGCACATGAAACTATTACATTTACAGGCGGCTTGGATATTGAGACAGAAGGTGGTCGTGCTACAATTACCAATGGTGAGTTGTGCGCTTTTATTCTCGACTTGAGTGAATGTGAGTCTCTTTCATATAAAATACTCTATGTTGACGAGTTTGTATCTGTGCTTGAGAATGAAACTAAACTATTCACTTTGATGCAAGAATCTGTGATGGAAGTACTGGACTCCGCTCGCGAATGTTTGCGACAGCGTCGGCACTTCACCTCCAGTGATATCACATTTCAAGAAGCCTACGAGTATATGGTTCGACATCTGATTCCGTATAACGTGGTAACAGACTTTATGGCTAGATGTACTTTGCAGCAGAAATAACCAGAAATTAATCCTTATAATATTCTGCAGGCAGTACTTGGGATGATATCAGAGTTAAGGAAGAGTTATACTGAACGTTATGCTCATTTATTCCCATTTCATTAGAGTGTGCCTTTTTGATTATTAAAAAGGCTGTTCGTGTTTTTCTTTAATTATATGCATGTCTAATTAAAAATGTATTTCGGAAGAGCTGTATGAGGGTGGAGTGCTTCCACACATCTGAAAATGTTACTGTTTGTTCATAGATGTACCTTTTTTAAAAATGTTCATTAAAAAGCAGAAATTTTCTTTGGTGTTTGAGTTTTTTTTTTGATTTTAGGAAATGTGTCAATAAAATGGTTTACACACATAAGTTAAGACAATAATAAAGGGTTAAAAAATATGAGAAGATATACAATAATAAAAGGTTCTGTTAAAAATGTATTTTCAGATTGAATCTCTAAGGAAACGAACCTATAAAAAGGTTTACAAGCACACAAGAAAAAGACTCTGGTGGATTAGTTAATAAATACTATGACAAGACAATGAATTTTCTTTTTATCAAAGGATCAATAAAGGGTTAAAAACTATGAGAAGACACACGCCAAAGAAAATATACAATAACACACAATGAACTATGAGAAGACATGGTGTTTTGCCACCCGTAATGCTGAATGTGAGAGAAAAAAAAATGAAAATAGAGAAATACACGTGGCACCATCTAGGGAATAAAATACGAACTAAAAAGAATTCGGTAAGCATGTGGCGCCATCTAGGGTACGAAATAAGAACTAAATATCATTTTCTCAACAGCGCTCGTGGCACAGTATGCAAATGTGTTTAAATCCCTCCAGACTTTATACAAATGTGTTTAAACCTCCATCATATCTACTAATGTCTTTTTATTGTAAAAAAATTGATTATTGTAAATATTCTTTGCTGTATATCTTCTCATTGTGTTTAACCCTCTTTTGACTAAACCATCAGAGTGTTTTTATCATTGTCTTATGCGTTTAAACCATTTTAGTGACTCGTTTCCTTAGAGATTTAATCTGATAATACATTTTAATTAGATATGCATGTACTCTCAAAGAAAAACACAAACAGCAAAAGAAAAATTTCAGTCTTTTCAATATACAAAAAGGTGTAATCTAATGAAATGGGAATAATGGAGCATAACGTTCAGTGTAACACTTCCGTAACTTGGATATTATTCCAAGTACTGCTTGTAGAATATCACATGGATTAAATTCTGGTTCTTTCTGCTGAAACTACGTCTAGACATAAATTATGTTATACGGAATCAGATGTCGAACCATATGCTCGTACGCTTCCTAAAATGTGATATCACGAGAGGTGAAGCAACGATTCTGACATAAACATCCACTTCGTTCATTACAGAATCTTGCATCAAACTGAATAGTTCAGTCTCCTTCCCAAGAACAGTTACAAATTCGTCAACGATGTTTATTTTATGTGAGAGATACTCACATTCACACGAGTCAAGAATAAAATCGCATAACTCACCATTTGAAATAGTAGCACGACCAGCCGCAGTCTGAATCTCCAAACTTCCACTAAACGTAATAATTTCACTTGCACGAGCCCGAACTAAGAGTAATACTTCTGCCCATTTTTGTGTCATCTCCATCCATTGATCCCTGTTAGTCTTAAATAATCGAGGAACATTCCAAAACGATCGATACCTGGAAATCAATCAGAAGAACTCGTAGAATAGTTTGCCTTCGGAGGTGCCTAAAAAACACATAGTTCTTCTTTGGAGTGGTCCATCTTAACAATCGGAGAAAACGGTAAAGATAATGACAGAACGTATACCAGTCACATATAAAGCAGTCTACACATCCTCACAGTGCAGAAGCGCTGGGAACCATGACGTTAAAAGGCAACTTTCCTGTTGGTGGAGAAACAAACTCAGATAGGTCAAAACAGGTAACTAGATGTGATGGAGGTTTAAACACATTTGCAGAAAGTTGTCTGAACGTCCTGGATGAGGTTTAAAAACATTTGCATAGTCTGACGCACTTCTTCTATTCTAAGAAGCTGTTTAGATGTACAATAGTTCTTTTTTTTATATTTTGGGAATGAGCAGCACCACCTTTATTTGATATGTTTATTAGCACGATGTCGACTGTGAGAGAGTCTGTTATTAGAAACCAAATTCGCGATTGATCTACGCTGAAAAAATGCATCCATAATTCGATCTAATGTCAGTTCTGATATTTTCATAAATGGCAGATTAATCGGTGTTTTTAGGGTGTCGGCAGATACACATAAACGAACATGGCTGAATTCTCCTCCCTGGTTTACGTACCCGATAATTTGCTTAAACATTTGTTTGAACATTTGAAAAAATTGTCCCCTGCAATCAAATGTAGATCTCGGTATTTGCTCGTTTAAGTTTTATATTTATCGGAAAACCAGTCTGCCTGTATACAAGCCATCTGCCTCCGAAGTCCAGTGCATATTGTCTCTATTGTTCTCGTTAAGGAAACCCTCCTAGCCTGTGGACCCAGAACCAGAACCTTCACATTGATAACTTATCCCGAACTCCATGTATCGAGTTAAGTGGATGTTGAGACAAATACAATACAGTAGATTCGGTTACATTCTCAGGGTGTGTTCACTAATACGAGCGAACAGAACTTCTTTCTCTTTTCGTTCTTCAGTCGTAGGGCCTAATTTCTCAGATTGGCGAAGACACAGGGCCGACAGGATCTGTATACGCAGCGAGTTAGTCAGTTCAGTGCTTGCTGGAACCATTCTGGCTGGTAAAGGCAGTTCATGTGAACAACCGCAGATACACATAGTATTCCTAGGCCTGGCGTATGTGTAATCTAAGGTTAGCCGATACTTTCTAAAGATTTCCTGTGGGGTCAGCTCCTCTGATGGACATGAAAAGATCTTTAGGTTGAGCTTCGTTGTCGTCACTCGCCGGCAAGACAATGAGTTCAAATTAAGTAGTATAGTTAACACGGTTATTGACAAATAATATTTTTCCAAAGATTATTATTGTGATGATTTTTATTTATTTATTTTGTTTTTTTTTTAAATAAAACAAGTAAAATAAATATGTTTTTTTTTTTTTTTGCGTATACTGGTGAATAGGCTATTTGCATTCTTCCAGTATGATTCACATTCAGACATCTGTCGTTGATCCCACAGTCTAATGACATACAGAGAGAAAATAATAGTCCTCCTAATTCCACCATATTCGAAGTCTCAGTTGTCTTTAACAAGATGGTCGTTTTTGTTTTTGTTTTTACTTTTGCCTGAAGTGATTGTGGCCCTTCAGTAATCTAGAGATTCTTATCTTCTCTAGTTAATTAGTTCCAAGTGATTTTCTTTGTTGCTGGTGTCGTCTGAATGGTCTGCAGTTCTCATGCCCTACCCCAGGTCATCAATTACATTCCAGGGATCTTCAGTGGCCAAAAGGCTGTGGCTCGGAGCAAAATACATCGATTTAGTTAACCAGGATGCCATACACAGGACTCATTCCACGGTCATTGGTTTTGGGTCTTTTACCGTTTCATAAATTTGCACAGACTCTCGATTCATGGTGGTGAGGAACTCTAATAGATATATTGGAGGTTTAAACACATTTGCGTAAAGTGTGGATGAGGTTTAAACACATTTGCCTACCATGCATCACGTGGTCTGACATCATCTGGACGTTGTGGATGAGTCTGAAGTCATCTGGGAGTCCTTGAACCGCCATACCTACTATTTTCTTTGGCGTATATCTTCTCATGTTTTTCAATCATTTATTGATTAAACCATGAGAGTCTTATGTGTAAACTATTTCCTTAGAAAAAAAACACCAAAGAATCTCACAGTGTTTAACTCTTCCATCAGAGTCATTTTTATTATCGTCTTTGTGTAAACCATTTTATTTCCTTCTCTTCTCATATTGTTTAACTCCTCTTCATTATCTTCTCATAGTGTTTATCCCTTCCATCAGAGTCATTTTTATTATTGTCTTAACTTATGTGTGTAAACCATTATATTGCCTCTTGTCATTAGAAAAACACGAATAATGAGTAAGCCTTGTTATTATTGTATATTTTCTTTGGTGTACGTCTTCTCATAGTTTTTCACCCTTTATTATTGTCTTCAGTTATGTGTGTAAACGATTCCTTAGATAAAAAACACAAACTCCAACGAAAATTCCTGTTTTTTAACGAACAGTTTTAAAAAGGTACATCTATGAGCAAATAGTAACATTTCCAGATGTATGGAAACACTCCATCCTCACGCTGCTGTTCCGAAATAATAATAATGTCTTTTTATTAAACTACATATTTTATTATTGTAAATATTCTTTGGTGTATGTCTTCTCATAGTGTTTAACCCTTTATTGAATTTATTTAAAAACATCAGAGTGTTTTTATCATTGTCTTATGCGTTTAAACCATTTTAGTGACTCATTTCCTTAGAGATTCAATCTGATAATACATTATTAATTAGACATGCATGTACTCTCCAAGAAAAACATAAACAGCAAATGAAAAATTTCAGTCTTTTTAATATACAAAAAGGTGTAATCTAATGAAACGGGAATAATGGAGCATAACGTTCAGTATAACACTTCCGTAACTCGGATATCATTCCAAGTACTGCTTGTAGAATATTATAAGCATTAAATTCTGGTTCTTTGTACTGAAACTACATCTAGCCATAAAGTATGTTACAGTGCTATACGGAATCAGATGTCGAACCATATACTCGTACACTTCCTGAAATGTGATATCACCGGAGGTGAAGTAATGGACGAACCCCAGTTCGTCCATTACAGATTCTTGCATCAAACTGAATAGTTCAGTCTCCTTCCCAAGAACAGTCACAAATTTGTCAACAATGTGTATTTTATGTGAGATACTCACATTCACACAAGTCAAGAATAAAATCGCATAACTCACCATTTGAAATAGTAGCACGACCAGCCGCAGTCTGAATCTCCAAACCTCCACTAAACGTAATAGTTTCACTTGCACGAGTCGAACTAAGAGTAAAACTTCTGCCCATTTTTGTGTCATCTCCATCCAATGATCCCTGTTAGTCTTAAATAATTCGAGGCACATTCCAAAACGATCGATACCTGGAAATCAATCAGAAGAACTCGTAGAATAGTTTGCCTGCTGAAGCGCCGAAAAAACACATAGTTCTTCTTTGGAGTGGTACTCATCTTAACAGTCGGAGAAAACGGTGAAGGTAATGACAGAACGTATACCAGTCACATATAAAGCAGTCTACATACCCTCACAGTGCAGAAGCGCTGGGAACTATGACCTTAAAAGGCAACTTTCCTGTTGGTTTAAACTCAGATAGGTCAAAACAGGTAACTAGATGTGATGGAGGTTTAAACACATTTGCATAAAGTTGTCTGGACGTTCTAGATGAGGTTTAAACACATTTTCACGGGGTCTGACATCATCCGGGCGTTATGGATGAGGTTAAAACACATTTGCATAGTCTGACATCATCTGGGAGTCCTCTGGAGGTTCAAGCACATTTACCTAAAGTTGTCTGAACGTTCTGAATGAAGTTTAAACACATTTGCATAAAGCCCTTCAGTGACTAAACCATCAGAGCCTTCTGTTGTTAACTTATGTATGTAAAGCATTTCCGCAGATAAAAAACACCAAAGAAAATTCCTTGTCTTCTCATAGTGTTCAACCCTTTATTGCCTAAACCATCAGAGTCTTTTGTTTTAACTTACGTGTGTAAACTATTTTATTGAAATGAGTAAGACTTTTTATTATTGTCTATTTTCTTTGGTGTAGGTCAGAGCCTTTTGTCTTAACTTATGTGTGTAAACCATTTTATTGATTCGTTTCCTTAGAGATTTAATCTGAAAATACATTTTTAATTAGAACCTTTTTATCATTGTATATCTTCTCATAGTTTTTAATCCTTTATTATTGTCTTAACTGATAAGTCATTGTATATATTATATATATTATTTATCATTGTATATCTTCTCATAGTTTTTAATCCTTTATTATTGTCTTAACTGATAACTACTACAAAAATATACATACTACTGGATTAATGAAAAATTACATTCTAAATGAAAGTAAGAAGAAAGAGTAACAACAACAAATCATTCCCACCACTCGGTCTTGGTATTGATACTTCTCACTTTAATAACTCATATGGATTCCAGCTGGTGCTTGAGAATGTTGAAAGAATACACTGCACAGTGCCGCTTCGGGTGATTCCAGGGACAATGATGAAACTGGTTCTTGGGGATCGAAGAAGAACATGGGTCTGGGAGGCAGAAAACCTTTTCTACGACCACTATTTTGAACGGAAAGATTCTTTCGAGGCACTTCACCTTTTCTTCTCCGATAGTCAATATAGTATGGTACTGTTTAATGATGCCATTCAACCATGATCCGAAACGGGAGGAGGAGGAGATGAGGGGTCCTGGTCGGGGAATTGATACAACAAACTGGTGGTCCCAGCTCAATAATGCGAATTCCTTAGGCTCCACCACTCCTTCGTTTCTTTTAAGCATCAGATCAATCAGAACCCAATTGGAGAAAGGAGGAAATGGTCAGGCCGTAGATATTCTCGGGCGAAAGGACGTGTTTCCGATGGGGTGAGGAGAACAATCCAATGATCTTATATAACTGTCCGGAAGCTGAACTTCCCCCAACCAGTTGAGGAACGATTCCCTGCTGATCCATGCGAATGGCAGGGAAAACGCATGTCTTCGTTGCGTCTTCTTTTTTGCTGACTGGGTTCCGACGGTACTGCTTCCTGGTTTTGATGTTGGGACCAGTTCAGTTTTGAAGGGCTTCTTTGGGCATTTAGGGTAACGACAGAACGTATAGCAGTCACAGTCTACACATCCTCTGTTGTTTAATTTGCCTAATAATAGAGCTCGTACTGTTTCGGAAGATATTTCCTTTAGACAACGAGAGCCATCACCTTTCCAGGAAAACTACATGTCTATACGTAAATTGAACGTTCTCCTGGAGGTGCGATGACTTTACAGAGTTTACTTCCTCCGTAGGAAGCAACATAGGACACTATTACAGCGTTTCCTTTGCGATATGGGGCTTCTGTACCTTCAAGAACGCTGTATGCTATCAGCATTTTTTCTTCAGTGACTAGTCGCGCATCGTGAATAATTTTACCATCGTCCAGAAAGTATTCAACAACGCTTGAGTAGGTCGAGCATAGAACAGTATTTACACGATTCGTTCGCATGGCAGATCGCATTTGGACGGGTTTTTTTTAATTTGTGCTGGATCACGTGTAATACCTTCCTTCCACTTTAATTTTTGGATGTAGTTGTCACGATCGACACTCTGAGGCCACCCCGAAGCCTCTTGTTTAATTATGAAGAAGGAATCGATATAAACACCAAACAACGATTCGTGTGTTTCATGAAAGTGCAACACTTCGTAGAATTAGACAATTTCATAGCCGTAGTCACGTGCCAAGTCTAGTTCTGGAGTTGTCCATACGCCTTTTATGGTCGTATCTTCGTGATTACAGAGAGTTGATTCCTCCTGAGCACATTTTTCACACAGAGGAAAAATTAACTTTCCATTACACTTTATCGGTAATATTGGAAGAAACAACTTCTCTGGTGCTGGCACGCGTGCCCTAGCGATGCCAAAGTATGCTCTGTGGCTGTAATCGAAATCTCTCAAAATAACCTTTGGATGGCAGTAGATATGTTGGGGGTTCTAACATATTTGCATAAAGTCTAAATGGTTTTAAACACGATTGTATAAGATCTGGAGGGATTTAAACACATTTGCATACTATCCCACGACTACAGGTGTGAAAATTATATTTAGTTCACATTTCGTACCCTAGATGGCGCCACATGCTTACCGGTTTTGTTTAGTTCGTATTTTTGTCCCTAGATGGCGCCATGTATATATCTCTATTTAATTTTTTTTTTACAGTACCAGAGTCTTTTTCTTGTGTGTATGGTTCGTCTTTAATTAGCCATACATTCTTAAGTTGTGTCTGAAACGTTTTATTGGTACATTTTCTTCCTTTTTGTTGTATTCTCACAGTTTTAAAGCTTTATTGATCCTTTGATAAAAAGAAAATTCATTGTCTTGTCATAGTGTTTATTAACTAATCCATCAGAGTCTTTTTTTTCTTGTGTGAGTGTAAACCTTTTTATAGGTTCGTTTCCCTAGAGATTCAATATGAAGATACATTTTTTTTTTTAATTAGAACCTTTTTATTATTATTGTAACACTTTAAGTTGGGTGGTGTAAACCATTTTATTGACTCATTTCCTAAAATCCAAAACTCAAACTCCAAAAAAATTTCTGCCTTTGATAAAAAGAAAAATACATTTTAATAGCCATGCATGTGATAAAAAGAAAATAAATTTTTTTTTTAATCAGCTGTACATGTATTCTCTGTATGCATTCTTAAGTTGTGTCTGAAACATTTCTTTTTGCTGTATCACATTGTAGCTGTTTGGACCGTCAAGTCCCTGCCAACCACGCGGAAAACGTATACTTTGCTGTATCACTTTGTACTTGTTTGGAAGTTCAACCTCCCCCAGCCAGTTGAGGAATGGCCTACCGTCGAGTCCCTGCCAACCACGTGGAAAACGTATACTTTCACTACATCTTCTTTCTTTTTGCGGTATCACTTTGTAGTTGTTTGGAAGTTCAACCTCCCCCTGCCAGTTGAGGAAAGGCCTACCGTCGAGTCCCTGCCAACCACGGGGAAAACGTATACTTTGCTGTATCACTTTGTACTTGTTTGGAAGTTCAACCTCCCCCTGCCAGTTGAGGAAAGGCCTACAGTCGAGTCCCTGCCAACCACGGGGAAAACGTATACTTTCACTGTATCTTCTTTCTTTTTGCTGTATCACTTTGTAGTTGTTTGGAAGTTCAACCTCCCCCTGCCAGTTGAGGAATGGCCTACCATCGAGTCCATGCCAACCGCGGGGAAAACGCATGTATTCCCAACGTGGCTCCATAGTACAGACTTGTAGAATCTTAGCAGATCTGATACTTGAAAAACACAAAAGTTGTAGAAAAACAGTGAATGTAATGACAGAGGGTATACAACTCATATATAAAGTGGTCTACGCATCCTGTGTTGCATAGTTTTTAGGTCTGCTCCACCCTGGATATATGTTTAACAGTAGCGTGACAACGTCTACCCATCCTGTGTTGCATAGTTTTTTAGGTCTACGCCAACCAGGATATGTGTTTAACAATATAACGCAAGAAGAATAGTAACATGACGACATCCTGCCTCATTTTTTTATTTACTGAAACAATAAACACATCAAATAAGCTCATCGGAATATTTGTGTTAATTGCGTAATATCGCAACTTGACAGCTTCCTCCTTCATGTTTAATTTTACTGAAGCGATAAATGTAATAACATGACGACTTCCTCCCTCACTTTTTATTTACTGAAGTGATAAATAATCTCATCGGAATATTTGTGTTAATTGTATAATGTCACACCATGACAACTTCCTCCTTTATTTTACTGAAGCGATAAACATATCAAATAAGCTCATCGGAATATTTGTGTTATGTACCACCATGAGAACTTTTTATTTTTAAAAGTGATAAAAAATATTTTCTTTTGAGTGTGTCTTTTCACAGTTTTAAACCTTTATTGATCCTTTGATAAAAAGAAAAATTCATTGTCTTGTCATAGTATTTATTAACTACTCCATCAGAGTGTTTTTTTCTTGTGTGAGTGTAAAGCTTTTTATAGGTTCGTTTCCATAGAGATTCAATATGAAGATAGTTTTAATTAGAGGTTTTTTATTATTATTGTAACCCTTTGTTATTGTCTTAACTTATGTGTGTAAACCCTTTTATTGAAACATTTCCTAAAATCAAAAAAACTCAAACATCAAAGAAAATTTCTGCTTTTTAATGAACACTTTTTTAAAAAAAGGTACATCTAAGAAAAATTTTCTGCTTTTAATGAACATTTTTTTTAAAAAAAGCTACATCTATGAACAAACAGTAACATTTTCAGATGGGTGGAAGCAGTCCATCCGCCAATCTTCACGTTGTGGTTCCGAGATAATAATAATCACTATCAGGATGATGACAAATATAAATAGTGCGATTCCTTCGACACTGTCCATTCCTACCTGTGGAGATAGAGAAATGTTAGCAGACTATTATAATCCTAAAGTAATAGGTAGTTTCAGTTCTATTGACGCTCTTCAAAAACATACTAAATTACCCAGACGTGTTGTGCGCGAATTCCTAGCTAGTCAGCCTACTTACGTGAGACATCAACAGCAAAGAATTAATTTTCGGAGGAATCAAATTAAAGTTCCCGGACTTAATCACACTTTTCAATGTGACCTGGGTGACCTGTCGGCTCTCGCTGACTCAAACGATGGATATCGTTACCTTCTGGTTTGTGTGGATTGCTTCTCGCAATATTCTTGGGTCAGAAAAGTGAAAAGCAAAAATGCCAACGAGGTGGTGCAGGCGTTCAGATCTATTTTCGAAGAAGAAACACCGTTTTGTGTTAATACCGACCAAGGAAAAGAATTCACTAATGCTCCTCTTCGTCGGTTATTCCAATCCCTTGGTATCAATTTCTATACAACAAGATCGGAAAAGAAGGCAGCTATTGCCGAGCGCTTCATTCGTACACTGAAAGAAAAAATTTATAAGTGGATTTCTTATTCCAAAAGTCAGAAATATATTCACGTACTCGACAATATTGTGGCTACGTATAATCGTACTACCCATCGTTCTATTGGTATGGCCCCTGTAAAAGTCACTCTTGCTAACGAAGAAGTGTATAATAGGCTCTACCACAGCCATAGCAAAACCCTGAAACCGAAATTTAAAATCGGAGATAGAGTTGTTTTGAGCAGCGGGTCTCACCCTTTTCACAAAGGTTACTGGGGGATTGGACGAGAGAAGTGTTTACTATTACACGTGTTTTGAAGCGTAACCCTGTTGTGTACAGTGTGACAGGCCGTGATGGTGAGCAGATAGAAGGAACGTTTTACGAAACACAGTTACAGAAAGTTAACTTTGACGATAATCTACCACCTGACGTCTACCCCATCGAAAAGGTACTTAAACAAAAGACAGTTAGAGGACAGTCAGTTATTAGTCAAATGGTTAGGCTACCCACAAAGCTTCAACAGTTGGGTCAGCTCACAAGATGTTTTTCCTTACACTACCGAGTAATGTTAGTATGGATCTGCATCCTAGAAATTCTCAGTCACAATTCACAGTGGAACTGCCTAATGCTGTTTCTCTCTCGGGCAAATGGGAAGTAGCACTTGCAGAAGTACATTTTCCTCTTTCATGGGATAATATCTCCGATGGATGGAACATATTCACAATACACCCCAAAAAGAAAAAAGAAGTCAGAGCGATGACTGATTGATTTTTTGATTTGGTAGTTGTTGGCGCATCGGCTTCTGTGGCCATATTGCACCTCCCACGGTTTTTGCAGTACTTTGATCCAAGCCCGAGGCGGGAATCGAACCCGCGACCTTTGGGTTGCCGGGCAGGTACTTTACCCACTCGGCTAGCCCGGTCGGCAGCAGAGCGATGACAGTATTAAAAGAAATGTATACCACTTCCTCAAAACTTATCGATGATGTTAATTCTGTCGACAGTGATATTCAACTGAAAGTGAAAACTGACGGAACGAAAGAACAGTTCACGTTAAGGGTGAAGAACGAGGGTATAGTGAAAATCTCTAAAGTTTTTACACGGGTTATAGGTATCGAAAAGACATTTAGCGAGGATCAAGGAGGGTTCCATATTTTCAGAAATTATCACGTCGGTGAGTGGGTTTCCAAGAAGGAAATCGCATTGCCTAAAGAAGCAGCCAATAGAATGATCACATATCGGGGTGTGAAAGCAGAAGCTGTTCACGTCTGTAAACTACCACGAGGGAGCTACAAAAGTATACTACACGTGCTTAACGCAATGATGAAACTGGCACCCCAACTCGATGCAAAAGTGAACTCCATAGGTATAGTATCTATCGAAATCGATCCATCGGTTTACCTTTGATACCCAAAAACAGGACTCGGTCAGATGTTAGGTTTCGAAAAACTAGGCAGAGATTTAGAAGGTAGAGTTTACGCTAAGTATCAGGCAGATATATATAGGGGTGTCAGTTCCTATTTCGTCTATTGTAATCTAATTGAGGATCAGGTTGTAGGCGACACGAAAGCGCCACTGTTACGTGTCGTATCGTTTTCCAATAATGGAGAGTTCTCGCATTTAGATTATTATCCCCTCCAGTTAAACACGTTCCATACCGTTACAATCCAAGTGCGTACAGATAGCGGTGAATTCGTGCCGTTCAGTGAGGGAAAGACTACAATTAAACTCCATTTCCGTGAACGATGAATGCGTACGTCCATTACTACACAATACAAGCAGGGGGGAACCCATACTTCGCTGGGCCCTCTATCCAGAGAGGCCACGGTTTAGGAAGCATCTTCCGAACAGCATTCCGTTTTCTGACTCCGATACTGAAACCTGCAGCAGCTTTCATCGGTCGACAAGTACTGTCGGCAGGACGAAATATTGTTGATGATGTAGTATCAGGTATTCCAGCTAAACGTTCGTTTTTAAATCGTGTATCAGAAGTCGGACCAGCCATTAAAGACAAGGTGCGTAATCAGAGCGGTGGTAAACGTAGACGTCGCGATATTTTCGATGGAGGTTATGATGTCTGAGCTGGATCTTTTCAGTAAACCCGCCACTAATATGTGTGTCGAACGGTCGTCGTATATTACTTTCCTTCCTCTAGCATCTGTAGATCGTGTAGGCCCGATCGAATTCTATATTCCGGGGACTTCGAAGAATATCTAGACCTCGGGAAAAGTTATTTGCGGTTGAAGGTGCGAATCACCAGAAGCGATGGAAAAGATCTGGAAGAAAATGATAAAGTAGGAGTCGTTAACAATTTCTTTCACTCTCTATTCAGTCAAGTCGATCTCTTTGTACAAGACAAACTGATTAACCCATCGTCGAATACGTACCCTTATCGTGCATACCTGGAAACGCTTCTTAACTATGGATGGGAAGCCAAGAATTCGCAACTGACAACTGAGATGTACGTCAAAGATCTGTACCCCGATGTTAAACAGATGTTCGAGAAGGATGATAGTGGTATGTACCAACGATCGAAATCCTTCTCAAAATCGAAAACTGCAGAGATGTTAGGAAGACTTCGACTCGATCTGTGTCACCAATCTAAATACATAGTGAATAACGTCTCCCTCCGTTTACGACTGGTAAGAAGTTCCCCCGAATTTTGTTTGCTTTCCAACGATTCGTCAACTGCCAAGTTGAACATTATGGAAGCAACGTTATTCGTACGTAAAGTGAAATTGAATCCTCAGATTCAACTCGCACACATCACTGTTTTAGAGAAGAACTCGCTCGTGTACCCGATTAATCGCGTGAACGTGACATACTTTTCTATTCCCAAAGGAATGGTAGATTCCACACGTGATAATATATTCCTAGGACAAATCCCATCGCGAGTGATTGTGGGTTTGGTGTCTAGCGAAGGTTTCAATGGATCATATGCTCGTAACCCTTTTAACTTCTCTCACTTCAACCTGTGTTACTTACAAGTGACGGCCGATGGTATTCAGTACCCGTCAATACCTCTGACTCCTGACTTTAAGACAGGACAGTATACGAGATCATATCTGTCGCTCTTCTCTTCATTAAATAAATGGACGGACGACACCGGAAACGATTTGTCATATTCCGAGTATTCAGTCGGTAATGTATTGTACGCTTTTGACCTATCACCAGACGAAAATGCCATCGGTCAACACGTTAGTGCACTGAGACGGGGTGGTGTACGTCTCGAACTGAAATTTTCCTCACCATTGCCTGAAAACGTCACGTGCGTCTTGTACAGTGAATTCGAGAACGTGGTTTCGCTGACAAAAGACAGGTCAGTTCTTCTGGATTATGAACACTGAAGAAATAACACGTTTGTTGGAAAGTGTTGTTAAAGACTACCCCATAAGTGTATGTGCTCGCGACGAACTGCCTACGAACATTCTTAGTAAACCGTTTCTTCTAGTTGTCAACACAGACCCTTCCGACAGACCAGGAACCCATTGGATAGCTATTTACCTCGGAGAAGAAGAAGAAGCCGATTACTTCGACACATTTGCCCGGCCCCCGCCCGAAGATTTTGCGGCGTTTCTGAAAAGGCAAAGTCGCAAGTGGACTCATAACAAGACTGTAATACAACATCGGGAATCTATAGCTTGTGGACTGCATTGTGTTTTCTTTTTAACCCATAGATGTCGCGGTATTACTATGAGACAGATTGTTAACGAATGTTATTGTAAAAATTTGTGGGGCAATGATATTCTTGCCACTTTAGATGTAATCGATCATTTAAATAAACAAATTTAAAAAAAATTGTGTACTTACATGCTTATCCACTGTACTTTCTTTCCTCTCAAGCGACGGGGAGACATCAGAATCGACGGTTTCTTCCTTGCACGTTTGGGCGCGCGCTTTTCCCCGGCCGCCGCGGGAGGGAGCACGAGGGCCTCCTGTGGAGGCCCTCTTTTCTTCTTCAGTCCCAGAAAAACCTGCAATGTTTGAAGGTAGGCCTTCACCTTGGATTCGATCGACATGTCCTGTCTCTTCAGAATTTCGGACATCTCATCGTCTAGAGAAATCATCCTTTGGTGTTCTGATGGTGCCAGGAGTAAATATTTTTTGAACGAGTCGTTCATTTTCTTATTAGCGATGTTATCAGTGGAATTATCAGACTGCCTAGTAAGGGAAACAGCGCTCCTCCTTGCTGGGTAATAAGTCTCCGTCGCCTTGTGAAGGGGACAGTTTTATCCGCTAGAACACGTAGCAGTTTCTTTTTGCGCTGCAGTCTAAGACGTTCTTTGGGGGTGATTGGTATGTTACCTCTTAGAAAATTCTTACACAGTTCACACAAAACCGTGACCTGAGAATGTGATACCTGTCTCAAAATTGTATTTGCTTGCTTGGGGCTGGCACCAGACAAAAACCGGATGAAGTCACTATGTTTTCGGAGTCTTTTAGCCATGAAGGTACATATACGATCGAGAGGGCTTCCTCCGGTAATATACACGAGCGCAGACGTAATTGTTCTGGTGTATCTTGTCGAACGTCCAGTAATAAATATGAGAACGGTTTTTCTGTGGCCTCCTTATAAATATCGACTAGAACACTCGAACACCCTGGAAATACTTGCGATGCTAGGTGTGATATTTGTCGGGAATCTCTGGGGTTTTTAAAAACGATTAAATAGTGTGAGTTAAGACTGATGGTTCTATATTGACTACCCTGACAGAACAAATTTTGGGAGAGAAGACAGATACTTGTGTTCCTGTGATGGCTTCCTTTAATGAATATTTCAGCGATTTCGGAACTGTCTTTCGCAACGTGTAGGAGATCATCGATTATAAGCAGATTTCTGACACGTCTATCGACTTCGGGCAGTTTCAAGCCTTTTACGAATTCAACGTGCGGAAACTGTAAGAACCGATCCTGCTCTTCCGAGTAGCAGTAAATTATTCTCCCCGGAGGGGGTGAAATTAGCTGTTTGCTGTTTTTAATAAGGCACAGAATGAAGGTTGTTTTACCGCTTTGAGTACCACCGGCAGCGACACATGTGAAGGGGTGGATAAAGGAACACATAGTGACAGAGTTATAACCGACGAATCAATTTTGATTGTGTTTTTCACGGAAGTATCCATATGGGAATGTACGGGTGTGCTCTCCAGCTATGCGCTTCTTAAATGTGAAACCATACCGCCTAGTTAACGATGTGTGGAGTAGCTTGCACTGCCATTTGTCACGTTTCACGCTGAGCGGTACAGGAACTGTCACTTCAACTTGTTCACGACGAATCAATTTTGATTGTGTTTTTCACGGAAGTATCCATATGGGAATGTACAGGTGTGCTCTCCAACTATGCGCTTCTTAAATGTGAAACCATACCGCCTAGTTAACGATGTGTGGAGTAGCTTGCACTGCCATTTGTCACGTTTCATGCTGAACGGTACAGGAACTGTCACTTCAACTTGTTCACCCGTTGCTGCAGATCGCATTACATCCAAGTTTACGAGTCGGCTGTTGTTCTCGTTTAGGGTAATGCCTTTACATTTTGTTACAGATTTGCCCGAGCGTGTTCTGTACGAATACGATTTGGGTCCTGAAGTAGCGAATTCTAAAATAGTGTCTCCTTCCAATTCATCTACTAGTTCACCTAGTGAGTGGCCTGTAGCTGGAAGTGTATCGCCTGGTTTATATGAGAATACCAAACTATCGGTATCCGTATAAATTAAACGCTCTCCCAGAGGTGCGATGGCTTTATACAGTTTAATTCGTCCGTATGAGGCAACAAAGGATCCTATTACAGCGTTTCCTTTGCGATATGGAGGTTCTGTACCTTCAAGAAGGCTGTATGCTATCAGCATTTTTTCTTCAGTGACTAGTCGAGCATCGTGAATAATTTTACTGTCATCCATGAAGTGTTCAACGAGGTTTGAGTAGGACGAGCATAGAACAGTATTTACACGATTTGTCCGCATGGCAAGCCTACCCCATAAAGAATTCATACATAGCTTTCCCAAAGCACGCCGGGATGCGTTTTTTTTAATTTGGGCATGATCAAGTGTAATACCTTCCTTCTGCTTTAATTCTTGGATGTAACTGTCACGATCGATACCCTGAAGCCACCCCGAAGCCTCTTGTTTAATTTTCAAGAAGGTATCGATATACCCACCAAACAACGATTCGTGTGTTTCATCAAAGTGCCACACTTCGTAGAATTCGACAAGTTTGTAGCCATAGTCGCGTGCTAAATCCAGTTCTGGAGTTGTCCATACTCCTTTTATGGTCGTATCTTCGTGATTACAGAGAGTTGATTCCTCCTGAGCACATTTTGCACACAGAGGGAAAATTAACTTCCCATTACACGTTATCGGTAATATTGGAAGAAACAACTTCTCTGGTGCTTGCACACGTGCACTAGCAATGCCAAAGTATGCTTTGTTACTATAATCGAAATCTCTCAGAATAACATTTGGATGGCCACGCGGATACACTCCGTATTTACACACCCAGGGGTATAAGGAGCAAAAATCCATATAATGAATCTGCTCGTTTTCATCTGCTTTGTGGTACAGTTTAAAACAATCCACACGACCACCTCTGAGGGCACTTCTAGGGGTAATCGGTTCTGTTATATTCAAACTGGCTACAAAGGCATTCAAGACGGGGTTATTTTTTCTCATTTCATCGAATTGACATTCCCATATGGAAACCACATTGTAGCCTTGGTTTTTCAGAAACATTTTACGATCCAACGTTTCTTCATAGAGAACTGACATGGGTAGATTTCTGTTTTTCTGTATCGTATTACCTCGATAGCATATCCTACATCCGTGAAAATAACAACCATGAAATTCGTAAACTGTTTTATCTCGGATCCCATCAACGAAAAAGCGACCAATCCGAACCTCACCCCCCAACGAACGGGCGTGTCGTATCGGTGTGTTCTCTTGTTGTTCTAGCCACGACAGCCATGCAATTGCTTTTCGACTTTGGACGTTCGACCCGCGATACCCCCCTGGGGGGAGGATAGCCATAGTGTTTTGGGGTAGAAAGTTCCTAGCGAAAATTCTACTACACGTTCCTGCTATGGTGATATCTTGGTTGAACGGATCGACGTCGGAGATTTCGATTAGGAGAGATCTGAACTTATTACAACTGTCACGTAATACCCGTACATCGTCAAGTGTATATGCCATGAGCTCTGTTTTTAAGTCGTACGATTGGTCTTTCTTCTGATTGTACCATGTTTGGAACTCTACACTATCATCCTTCGACATAAATTCGGGTTTGAAATATTTTTTGTCTGGAATAGGACCTACATAATCTGTAGTTTGTAGAGTATGGAACACATGTGGGAAGAATCCTTTTCGAAGCTCGGGTAATTCGAACATTGCAGGTAACCTTCTAAGGGGAACTGATAAGTACGAATAAGAATCTAAGAAGATGAGATTTAGTTTCAAATGATAAATTCCTAATATTTTAGAGCCGTCAAAAATAACACGAGGTTCGAAGTTCTTACCGTAGAGGTAAGTCAGTATGAAGTAACCATCGAAACCTTGCAAATTGTGTGCTATTATCCGTACATCTTTGTATTTGGGTTCGATGTGGCTAATGTTTCGACCATCGCGAGTACGTTTTGACGATTCACGAACTCCAAAAATCTCGTCCATGAATGTTGTAACACAGTTGGGTCCCTCATATGAACGCAGTTCTTCTCCAAAACTTGCAACACAGAGCACTGGTATATGCTCACCCTGATGCAACACCGTCTCGGTGTCGAAATAAATTATAGATACATGTTTTTTAGGGTCCTCTGGTTTCTGAACATAGCAGTGCTGTGACATGTGAACTATCTTACATTTTTCGCAATAATCCGGGGGTTTGCATTTGTGTTGCTTCTGTGTGTTGAACGTTCGCAAACACTCACCACAGCGGTGATAACTCGAGCAGTTGTTGTTTTTTTTATGAGCATCGAAACAGATATTTCCTCTGTAATACCGAAAACAATCACTACACAACACCAAATCGCCACTTGATACTCACGTGTTCGACACCTATTGCATGAATATGGACAAGAATGAGTATGAAGTCTTTCAATGTTTTGGAAAGTTTTAAAACACAGTGAGCAGTAATAATCTGCTCCAAATAACGCTTTCACAGACCTTACTACATCGTAGTGTTTGTCAATATACAGTAGAACTATTTGTTTCTCTGCTTCGGGGCCCTTGTAAATAACATCAAACTCGTTGTCAGCTGACAGTACAACTATCTGAAACTCGGGAGTAAGAACATGTTGGAATTTTTGCAGTTCTTCCACTGCACACACCGTCTCGGAAACGCCTGCTTTTTCATGGAATTGCTTGGCTCTCGAAGTCTGCAAACCGTTTCTGTCTTCGCGAACTTTTCTGTATGTAATGGTGTTGTCTTGTTCAGCTGAAAGAGCTGTTACTATTGCACGTCCCATGCATATATTATCATTATTCCTAATTTTGACAACACACTTCTTCTTTTCTAAGAAAGTGTTTCGATGTACAATAGTTCTTTTTTTTATATTTTTAGAACGACCAGCACCACCTTTATTTGTTATGTTTATCAGAACTAGATCGATTGATAGAGTGTCTGTTATTAGAAAGCCACTGCGCGACTGATCTACACAGAAAAACGCATTCATAATTCTATCTAATGTCAGTTCTGATATCTTCATAAATGGAAGATTAATCGGGGTTTTTAGGGAGTCTGCGTTTACACATAGACGAACATGGCTAAATTCTTCTCTCTTGTTTACTTGTCCTATAATTTGGTTCAATATCTGTTTGAACAATAGAAAAAATTGTTCCCCTGCAAGCAAATGTAAGTCTCGGTAATTGCATTTGTAAGTTTTATACTTAGTTTTATATTTAGAGGAATACTTCTCTGATCCTTCACTGATTTCGTAGAACCGTTCGTAAGATTCATCACCACCACCAATTTGAATCTGAAAAGAAATGAAAAAAAAAAAAAAAAAACTTAACGTTTTTGGAATTCTGATTGTACTTCTGCATATGAAATTCTGAATAAGACTTACAGGTCCTTCGTTTGATCCTCCTGCCCTCCCCTCGACGCGTGGAGACAAGGAAAAGAATTCTGCATTCTGAAAATGAATATTAAACAATGTTATAAAACTATTTTTATCACTTTTAAAAATAAAAAAGAGATAATATAGGAGGAAATTCACTCACCTCTATATACTGTACAGTATTCGTATACATTATTTCAGCCTCAATAACTTCAGCAAGACTGACAGCTTCACACTCCAGGGAATCATCATCGCACATCCACGTGTCCATTTTTTTTCTGTAACGGTTCTGTGACTGTGGTGGCTTTTTAAACTTTCTCCAATAGCCTTATGCAATTCTCGGTCATTGATCCTACTATTTTGTCAAAACGAAACTTGTTCCGAAACACTACAAACATCCTGTAAGGGTGTAACATTGTTGACTTTTAAGGTCAAAAGGAAACCTGTTCCGAAATAGTATGTCATCCACATCCTGTAAGAGTGTAACATGTGTTGGCTTTTAATGTCAAAAGGAAACCTGTTCCAATTAGTACACCTACCAGTAAGAACTCCTTATTAGACAATTTCCGAAGACGCACTTCTTCTTGTGTAATATTATTAGTCACATATCCGGGTTGTGGACTGCTTTATATATGATTGTTATACGTTCTGTCGTTACATTTGCCATTTTTCAGCAACAGTTAAGATGAGTACCACTCCAAAGAAGAACTATGTGTTTTTTCGTCGATCAGTTCAAACACTATTCTACGAGTTCTCCTGCTTGATTTCGAAGTATCGATCGTTTTGGAATGTACCTCATGTTATCTAAAACTAACGACAGATGAATGGATGCAAATAAAACTAAAATGGCCTGAAGTATTACTATTAGTTCAGGGTCGTGCACAAGAAACTATTACATTTACGAAGGGCTTGCAACCACCTCTCAGGACACTTCTAGGCGTAATCGGTTCTGTTATATTAAAAGTGGCTACAAAAGCGTTTAAGACAGGGTTATTTTTTCTCATTTCGTCGAATTGGCATTCCCATATGGAAACAATGTTGCAGCCTTGGCTTTTCAGAAACCTTTCGCGATCCAATGTTTCTTCATAGAGAACTGACATGGGTAGGTTTCTGTTTGTCTGTAGTGTGTTACCTCGATAACAGATCCTACATCTGTGAAAATAACAACCATGAAATTCATAAACAGTTTTATCTCGGATCCCATCGATGAAAAAGGGCCCAATCCGAGCCTCGCTCCCCCTCTGAACGGGCATGTCGTATAGTTGCGTTCTCTTGTTGCTCTACCCACAACAGCCATGCAATTGCTTTTCGACTTTGGACGTTGGACCCGCGATACCCTCCCGGGGGGAGGATAGCCATCGTGTTTTGGGGTAGAAAATTTCTAGCGAAAATTCTACTACACGTTCTCGCAATGGTGATATCTGGGATGAACGGGTCGACGTCAGAGACTTTGATTAGGAGAGACCTGAACTTATTACAGCTGTCACGTAATACTCGTACGTTGTCGAGAGTATAGGCAAAGAGTTCTGCCTTTAAGTTATATAATTAGTCTTTCTTCTCGCCGTACCATGGTTGGAACTCTACACGGTCTTCGTTTGACATAAATTCAGGTTTGAAATGATTTTCGTAGGAAATAGGACTCACATAATCTGCAGTTTGTAGAGTATGGAATGCATGCAGAAAGAATATTTTTCGAACCTCAGGTAATTCGAACATTGCAGGTAACCTCCTAAGGGGAACGGATATGTACGAATATGAATTTAAGAAGGTGAGATTCAGTTTCAAATGGTAAATTCCTAATATTTCAGAACCATCAAAAATAACTCGAGGTTCGAAGTTCTTTTTTTTTTTTTTTTTTTTTTTATGAGAACCCCAAACACGAGAGGTATTATAACCTATAGTACTTAGTACCGTGCTTGGGTTGGAGGTTGAGAAGACGAAAGAAGATATTTGTTGATATTGGACTTGAACTTCTGTAGATTGTAATTTTCAGGAAATAAGTATGAAGGAAGGTTGTTCCAGAAAACGGCAGTTGAATGAATAAATGAGGAAGATGAAAAGTTGGTTCTGTGGGTTTGAAGTTGGACAGTAAATGGATGTTGGCTGGTGGCGGCACGTGTTCGGACTGTTTTTAAAGAGAGAGCGGGAATTATAGAAGCCAATTCAGAAGAACAGTGCCCATGGAAGTATCTGTAGAAGAGGCATGCAGCAGAAACAGTGCGTCTATGAGAAAGCGAGTGGAGAGACTCTGTTAGAGATGAATCATTAATTAACCTAACTGCCCTCTTCTGAATGGAATCAAGAAGCCTGAGAGAGGTTTTGGGGGCACCACCCCAGATGTGGGAACAATATTCCATGGCAGGGCGGATTTGCGATTTATACAGAGTGAGCAGCTGTTTGGGAGAAAAGTAACGCCGAGAGCGAAAGAGAAAACCAAGTTTTTTAGATGCAAGGGAAGCAATATTTGTAATGTGCTTGTGCCAAGAGAGATTAGAAGTCAGGGTAATTCCCAAAAGAGATATGTCATTTTGCCTAGAAATCGGAGTGTCACTAAAGATAAGCATAGGAGCAGAAGAATCCTTTTTGCGAGATATAAGACAAGATTGAGTTTTAGAAGGGTTGAAATCAACAAAAGTTGTCTTTGCCCCACTGGAGAATTACCTGAAGATCAGCATTTAAGGAATTGGCAGCAGATTTTCGAGAACTTGAAGCTGATTGAGCTGGACAAGGTTTTTCAAAATGGAAAGTTGAATGCAATGTGCTATCATCGGCAAAACTATGGATAGGATTTCCAGTCAATGGAAGAAGGTCATTGATATACAGGAGGAAAAGAGTGGGGGAAAGAACTGAACCTTGGGGAACACCGGCATTAGTGGAGAAGTTAGAAGACAGAGAGCCATCTACCATCACCCTCAGTGAGCGATCAGAGAGAAAACTGGATAACCAATTACTAAAAACAGTTGGCAAACCATAAGATGGAAGCTTGTTTAGAAGACCTTTATGCCAAACACGATCAAAAGCCTTTGAGATGTCTAGAGTAACTACTTGTGTTTCACCGAACCTTTCCATTGAATTAGTCCATAAATGGGTAACATAAGCCAGAATATCACCAGTGGATCGACACTGACGGAATCCATACTGGCGATCGTTGATCAGACGGAAGGTTTCTAGGTAGTTTAAGAGTTGGCGGTTAATTGATTTCTCCATTACTTTAGAAAGAGTAGAAGTAATTGCAATGGGACGATAATTGGATGGGAGGGATTTGTCACCCTTTTTAGGAACTGGCTGGATATGAGCAAATTTCCAAGCAGAAGGAAAAACACCTTTGGAATAAGAAAGTGAAAAAAGGCGGCAAAGAATAGGAGTAAGTTCAGGAGCACAGGTTTTGAGAACAAGTGGAGAAATACCATCAGGACCTGGTGCTTTCTTAGCATCAAGATTCATCAAAATAATTCTGATATCCTTTTGACGGAAGACCACAGGAGGCATTGAATGGAGCGTGTTAGGAATGGTGGGAGGTGTTTTACCAAGATCATTAATACATGAGCTCAAAGAAAAATGGGATGCTAGCAGGTCAGCTTTATCTTTGGCTGAAGTGACAACAGAACCATCTGGTTTGGACAGAGGTGGGAGCAGAGATGGGCAAAAGTTGCGGCCAATAGCTTTGGCAAGAGACCAGAATGCTCGGCTACCATTAGGGCAAGAAGCAAGTTTTCTACTCTTAGCCTGTTCAAACTCTAGATTGGACTGATTAATAACTGCTTTACAATTGTTGCGAGCTTTGGTGTAGGCAGAAAATGAAACTGAAGAATTAGAAACAAGCCAATTACGATATGCAACGTTCTTCTCTTGGGCAGCCTTAGCACATTTATTGGAAAACCAAGGTTTAGATAAAGGACGAGATTTTAAAGTGGAGAGTGGGATAAAGGATTCCATTCCTGCAAGAATAATTTCACTGACACGATCTGAGCAAACGTTGACATCAAAAGTTTTGAAACAGTAATCAGACCAAGGAAAAGAAGAAAAGAAGTCTCGCAGGTCATCCCATTTTGCATTCTTGTAATGCCAAACAATACGAGGTTGGGAATAGCCATGAGATAAAGGTTCCATTGGAGAAGAGGCAATCACCAAGTTGTGATCTGAAGTGCCTAAAGGACCTCTCACTTCAACATTGTACTTAGAAGGGTTGTTTGTGAGAAAAAGATCAAGCATATTGGCTGTATGATTAGGATTGTCCGGTATTCTTGTAGGTAAATGAACAATCTGTGCTAGGTCATTAGTAATTGCAAAAGCCTCAGCATCTCGACCTGCTGGGTCGGTGTGACTAGAAAACGGAAGCCAGCTGGAGTTGTGAGCGTTAAAATCACCAAGGAAAATTACCTCACTGTTAGGAAAGTTGGACTGGAGAAAGTCAAGTTGCAAAGAGAGAAAGTCAAAGAGCTCCAAGTGATTAGTGGAGTTGGGAGAACGGTAGAGACAACAGATGAATTTTACACAATGAGGTAGAGAGATTTTAAGCCAGAGAAGATCAAAGAGAGGAGATTCCAAATTGCCAAGTCTCTGACAGGGAATATCAGAACGGACATATGCACAAGTACCACATTTGAGGCGAAAGGAATCATACAGCAAATAATTTGGACATCTGAGATGAGCAGTAGTTGAATCAACTGATAACTGAGATTCAGTCAGAAAAAGTACATGGGGTTTGGAAGACTGCAAGTGGAAATGGACATCGTTGAGATTAGAATTGAGACCACGTATATTTGTGAAATGAATTAGGAAGTCCTTGGGAGGTTTAGATCTTTTCGCAGATAAGCTTGCTCTATTATTTTGACAATTCATGGTGTATTCAATAGTAAGAAAAAGTGGGTGGGACATGCTGTATGAAGTAATGAAATTTTTGGATATGGCGTACATGTGGTAAGAATATACCCAGATCCTTGACATAACGTGGCCTCGACAATGCTCCCCGCATACACACTACTCGGACTCCCTCCAGTCACTATCTGGCAGAGTACAGGTAGCAAGATTATACACTAGCTGATCCGGAAGCTTCCTAGAGAGTTACCAATAGGTTCAGTCCGGTGTACTAACTAGCGGCCGGCCTGCGAACACCGTTTTACAGCTGTACCCTCGAAATGTAAGGAATATTGGATCTCGCCACGACATTCATCATAACCTCAAAAATCATCAATCATACTGCATGATGGAAGAGATAGGGAAGGGCTGGCCGGAACTTAGCTCTAGAGACTAAACATGGGTTCCACCACTTCAAGCCTCCAATAAGCAAAGTGGTGGTATTTCACCGGTTGATGAGAGTCATCTACAACCTAGTACTGCCTGGTAACATAGAGGGGCGGCGTTCCTCCATGTGGTGTGGGCGCCACACCTCGACCCCTGCTTACGTTGGTTCACACCTGGGTGGTCACCCACCATGTACTTGTGCATGAAGGTTATACCCAGGATTACTAACAGTCCCACCATCGTGAAGGTGCAAGCAGAGGATTTGGCTGTCATAGACCGTCCGGACTTCGCCGAAATTGGGTCCACTTGACTTGAGTGTCACCCGAATATCAGTTCCATCAGCGTTTTAGACTCCCAGGTAGCAAGAACAGCTTGTCTGGCATATCTGAGAGAATGTCTGTGACAACCTCAAGGACTTCAAGGACTCTTACCGTAGAGGTATGTCAGTACGAAGTAACCATTGAAGCCTCGCAAATTGTGCGATATTATCCGCACATCTTTGTATTTGGGTTCGAGGTGGCTAATGTTTCGACCGTCGCGACAACGTTTTGACGATTCACTTCTGGAACGACAGCGTCGCTGTGGAGAGCATGTCCTTATTTGAACAAAGTTCTAGTCTGTCTGGAGAAGAACGGAATAGGATGTTGGCGTGTTTGAGTCCTTGGGAGTCACATAGATCTATATTTTTCTTCTTTAAATGGCACTTACATTAAGACAAGTCCTAATACAATGAGAAAACATAGGCCCTGATGGTGGCATATCTCTCTTGTCGTCACTCATTGCCCATTTACATGAAAGAAAAAGAACAAAACGTAATATCAGTACTACAACTCAGCTCATAATATGATATATTAGGTCATTTTACAATTGACTATTAGTATCCATTTAAATCAATGTTATATTCCTTGATTTAACATTATACCTTAGTTATACATATCACTATAGTAAATAGATAAATACAGTACCTTAAACATCAAATGATAAAATTAAATGTTAAATGGTCAAATTAACTTCTTAAACTTCCAAAATACATTTCTGGGTGGCTTTTTCGTTTGATATATCCGAAACCATCCCATTTCAAATGGAATTACATATACATTTGATTTTTTTTTTTTTTTTTTAATAGTTAATGTCCGTATGGGATATACTATAATACGATACAATACGTTAGGTTACCTAATATCTTGAAATAATATACTCGTAGTGTGATATAATAATATCATATAATATAAGAATATGAATATAGTAATATGACATGACCATAAACTAACCATTCCAATTCAAGTTACATAGAATTAACAATATTCATTAAGAGCTATACAATATATATATATATATATTTTTTTTTTAAACATCCTTCCTCTCAATTTCAGAAATTAAACCAAAGAAGTTTAAATCATTACATATAAGTATGCATTGAGAATATTACTTATCATCTTTCAGCAACCTTTTCATCTAAGTAGCATTTAATCACAGACTTCTTTATAATGTGAATATTTTCATAAGGAATAGAGTGCATACTTAATATACCAATTAAGTTAACATTGCGTCTTAACATAGTTTACCTACCAATGGATTACCAAAATAATATTTTGAAGCCAAGGTTGTAAGTATACAACCTTTGGAGCTTACCTTTCCAAGAAGGTTTTTTTTTTTTTTTTTTTAACTCTGGCTAAGAGCAGTTTTGGATTTCATTCTCTTTCTGATAGTTCTACATTTACATATTCAGACAATCTCTTCTTTGCAGCGTCGTGACTTGTCGTCAAGGTATGTCGTCAAGCATGACAGGGCTTTAGATTCAGCTGGAACAATCTTAGCAATTTCTTCCTCGAGGTCAACAAAGGAAGGGTTACTCTCAATTATCGCTTTTCTTCCTAATTCTGTTTCCGTAGCGGCAGCCTTTATGAGTATTGACCGGAGAGTTTGTCTAAATTGAAGAAAGTTCCATCGGCTAACTTGCTTTGCTAGATTTCGTTCTATTTCAAGTGGGTCTTCAATGGCTAGTGGGGAATTCCATTCCCACTCAGCCCTTCTGAAGCACATTCTTCCACGAGTGATCGAAATGATTACGCTCTGGTAATCAAATTCGTCGCTGTAAAAGTTCTCCAACTTGATCTTGATTCCTCTTCCACGTCGCTCTATCCACCAGTCTTTTAGCATTAGCATTAGCATTAGTAGAGGCATTTGATGCAAGAAAGCAAGCTTATGCAGCATCAGCCAAAAAAAAAAAAAAAAAAAAAACCCACTTCCACTTCACCCCTCTGTTCGTTCAAAATACCTGTCCAGCTGAGCCTTAAACTTATTTAGGCTATCAACCTCCACCACAAGGGATGGCAGTCTGTTCCACCAACCAACCACCCGCTGGCTAAAGGCAAATTTCCGCACGTCTATCCTACATCTGTCTTTCCTCAATTTGAATTTATGCCCTCTCAGGTGATTTTTCTGAGCTAGAGGAAGAATCCCATCAGCATTGAGCATGCTAAACCATTCAAGGCTTTATACACCTCTATCAGATCACCTCGCTGGTGCCTAGTCTCCGGACACTGTAATTTGCAAAACTTAAGCCTTTCTTCGTAAGAGCACCCCTTTGTTCCATTCACTAATCTTGTTGCCCTTCTCTGTACTCGTTCCAGCAGCTCTACATCCTTCTTGAAATGAGGCCTCCAGACCTGTATACAGTACTCTAGGTGTGGCCTGACCATTGCCTTATACAATGGAATAATCACCTCCTTATCCCTGCTGGAAAAATTCCTGTATATCATTGACAATACTCCATGAGCTACTCTTGCAGCCCGTCTGCACTGCTCAGAGAACTTCATATCTGCCTGCACAATCACCCCCAAGTCCCTTTCATTCTCTACCACTGTCAGTGTAGTACTACAGAGTTGATACGTTGCTCTGGGGTTGCTGTTTCCCATGTGTAGTACTTTACATTTGTCAATGTTAAACTTCATTTGCCACCTCTCAGCCCATCTGCTCAACCTTTCCAGATCCTGTTGCAGCAGCATAGTGTCAGTAGTGTCCTTGACAACCCTGCCAACCTTTGTATCATCTGCAAACTTGGACATTAAGCTTGATATACCATCATCAATATCATTTATAAATACAGAAAACAACAATGGACCCAACACTGAGCCCTGAGGGACTCCACTAATAACATTAGTCCACGATGAGCAGTGTCCATTGATTACCACTCTCTGTCTTCTCCCCCTCAACCACCCCTTTATCCATAGCAGCAATTTGCCTCCAATGTCACACTGCTCCAATTTGTGTAGCAGTCTTCCATGTGCAACAGTATCAAAAGCCTTTCTAAGATCCAAGTATATAATATCAAAGTTATTCCCTGCATCCAGTTCTTTTGTGACTGCATCATAGTATCCAATCAAGTTAGTCAGGCAAGACTTCCCCTTAACAAAACCATGCTGTGTCTGAGCTATAACTGAAGTCTTGTCTAAATGATCCTGCAGTGCTTCTTTAACCAGTGCCTCCATTAATTTTCCTGGAACAGAAGTTAAGCTCACAGGTCTATAATTACTTGTGTCAGCCTTTGATCCTCCTTTGTGAATTGGGGTCACATTTGCACATTTCCAGTCTATGGGTACCTCCCCTGAGTCCAAGGAAGCTCTCATAATTATGGCTAAGGGTTTGCTTACTTCCTTTGCTGCCTCCTTTAATATAACTGGATAGATCCCATCCACCCCGGGTGCCTTTCTTGTGTTTATCTTCAACAGTTTCTCCTCCACTTTACTCCCAGTTATTTCAAGATTCTGTAGCTTACTGTTAGAGTTGAATACACCTCTGGCATTCCCTTTGCTGAATAACTCCTCATGTGTGAATGTCGATGCAAAATATTCATTTAGTTTGTTAGCTACCTGAGCAGGATCATCAACAGTTGACCCATCAATATCAAGTGGACCAATCTGATTCATCCCCTTCCTTCTAGAGTTTACATAAGTAAAGAACTCTTTGCTGTTTTTCTTTGCATCCCTTGCCAAGGATTTCTCGTAATCTGCCTTCGCCTGCCTAACCTCCTTTGTAACTTGGTTGCATATCAACTTGTATCTATCATAGGCTTCTGTGTCATGTGTTAATTTGTAAGTATCCCATGCATTTTTCTTCTCTGCCATATGCCTCATTAGTTCATCTGACATCCATTTTGGCCTAAACCTTGAACAATATTTCTTAGTTGGTATGTAAAGCCTAGTAGCTTCCAAGATAAGTTCTTTGAATGCTTCCCATTTTGAATTTGCTGTTGGTAACACCATCAGTTGGTCCCACTGTATAGAATTTAAATACTGTCTCAGTCCATCGTAGTCGCCTTTACGGAAGCAATAACCCTTAACTTGACCCCTAATGGTAGTTGCCTCTTTGAGTAAATCCCACTTCAGCACACTCTGATCACTGCCACCTAGTGGTTCATTTATCTGCAGATTCTTAATGCATGAAGAATCACTGCTGATAATCAAATCAAGAGTATTACTCCTTCTAGTTGCCTCCCGAACATGCTGATGTAGAAAACAATCATCCAATAAATCCACAAAAGCTCTGCTAGTGCGTGAGTAACCAGCCCCCTTTTGTCATTCCAGGTATCTCCTGCAACACTGGGAGGATGGGTGGACAAACCTGTTGTAGGTAATAAATGACCATCAAGGATAGTCCGTAGGAGGATAGGCCACTTTTTCCAATCTTTTCCCTCTGAAGTTTCTTGGTGATATTCTTCAGGCTCCCTACGACGATCTTTACCCTTACATTTAATCTTACGTAAGTCTGGAGAAGGTAGCTACTAGCTTCAGCAAGTGAATTGTTCAGACAAATTGTAACTCTTAGTTTTTCTCGTCGAGGCCCACGACTCTTAAAACCTAACTTCGCAACTGGTGTTCGTGCATGAACAATCGCGTCTGCTTGTATGCACAGTGTGTGGAGTTTCAAACCTGCACATATTTCCTCGATGGTTCTCTTCACCAAAACTCTTTTCTCTTCGGATTCGAGGACTGGAATATTGGCATTAATATCTAAAGCTGAGTACCAGGCATCAAGTCGGGTAACCGAAGAACCAATAACAGATATACTGGATCCAGGGTATGTCTTACAGATGTATCCTCGAACGTACGCAAATAATGTTTCCTTCTCCTTCCACTCGCTTCTGCGAGTGGAAGGAGAAGGAAGGTAGGGTTCTTTTCGAAGGCATGGCGATTACATGATGTAGTGAGAGCGTGTAATTGTAGTGGATTGGTCAGTGCTTGTCTCACCCATTTCTGACTGTCATATGGCGTGTCGGCAGAAAGTTGTGAGCGTGGGCAACATTCCTCAGTTTGCAGGTCTTCCATTTTCCCAAATGGTTAACTTTCGTTCGAGGTCTTCTACCGATTCATTTCCTCCACTGGCCATAATCGATCTCTGTCTGTGCACTTGATGATCTTATTCTCCTGTAAGATGATGAATTTTCCTTAAGTGTTGGGTGTTAGTGTGGTTACTAATAACGATTTAGGAGAACAACTTTCTTGTCTCTACTCAGTTTCCTAACTACTTCCTTCTTCTATCTATATATATATATATATGTATATATTTGAGATAGGTATATACATTACATAGGTTATATTCTGCTTATTTTATACATACTATAGGTGGTGATTATTTAATTCATAGCAATATCAATGGACGTCTGAATCGAATCTGATGATTATCATGTAACAATAGTAACTCTCAAATAGCTGACAACTCTCAAAACTACTTAAATGTTTTTTTTTTTTTTTTTTTGTTGTGGTAATATATATATCACATAGGTTATATGTGTTGTTCTGCATCTTATTTTTTAATTTCTGAGAAGACATAAAAGTGGTAAAGGAGGAAGGGCCTCTTCATCATAGATCCAATCCGCACTATCTGGTTGTTTCGAGTTTGCAGTGGTAACCAAATTGTTGGTTCCATGTTTAACCTTCATAATGTTGCTCTCTACGATGCTGATTACTGTTTTTGTTGATACATTTCTCGTTATAGGATAAGTGTCTACACCTTGCCTGCCGTATTTCTGCCAGACATGTAAGAATGGACTGTGAATATGGTTGAATTGGTTAACGAATACCATGGTACCTTGCCTCACGTTTCGATTACGTTTACGGACTCTTCTACACATCTCACAGTGAGTTTCTTCTGTTGAGTCCATCGCATAGCGAGTGAGAGATTGGCCTTTTAAATTTTAAACTGTAGAACATCTTGTGTGTGATTCGCCCGCTGTGGGGGAGGTGTACTTACAAACGATACGACCTTTACTACTCTGAAAACTTCTCCACCGCCTCATTCTGAATTTGTAGCTGTGAATATTGTTTTTTTTTTTTTTTTTTTTTTTTTTTTTATTATAGAGTTATGAGGTAGATGAGGTTGAAAAGAACATTTTTTTTTTTTTTTTTTTTTTTTTTAGAATAATCCTTTTTAAAGAATTACCTCGTATTCAACAATTCCGGCTATTGGCGCTAAGTAGGGAGCTGCTGGTGTCCCTATCTCATTTACGTCAAAACGGCCATGGTCATCTCCCTTACAACAACATCTCGTCAATATCAAAATTCTGAGACCTACAGTAACTATGACGCTGCTGGCTACTGCTAACACTAAAGTTATAAATTCAAAATTCGTTTTCTGTAGACTTACCATAACTGTTATTTCTGTTGTTCCCCACTCGTTGATTGCGTGAAAGATGTACTGACCATAGGTGTCAGAGGTGACTCTTATAAGGATCAATGTAACACGAGTATAACTGGTATAGTTGTGAACATTAAGATCCCATCAAAATTGGTCTGGAAGCGCCTGTCCTTCGAACGACCAATACCAGTTTCTGACTGGTGGCACATTCTTAATCATACATGGGAGGTGTAGAATTTCTTCCAATTCTGCTTCGTGATTTAGCCTACAGTGCACCAGAGGCGGACCTGAAATAAATACAAGACAGCCATCCTGAATCGTGGGAAATGGGGAACAAGAAACGTAGCATTCATATCTTCCAGTTTTTGGTTCTTGCAAGTTGTCAATGATTAACTTCTGTGAGTGAGCATTGTGGAGAATTACTTAATCCTTCTTCCATTTAATTTGTGTTTGGGGTTTTGCATGCACGATACAATTTAGAATGATTGTTTCGCCGATCTGAGCGGCAGTGTCATTTAATTTGTACAATAATACAGGTTTATACATAATATCAATACGATAGGATTTGACTGAGAACCCCAATTGATTTTCCACCAAACAGGAAATTAAATCTCCATCATTCTCTTCCTGCAAGTTGCGTATTTCCAATAAGGGTCGATTGGTCTCATGGAGTGTTACATTATTCCGATACCAGAAATAATTCATTTTGCTAGGTTCGCTTTAGCATGACAGAAAATTTGTAGGTCATCTCCCACCATTTTTGGGCTCTTCATAAGTTGCATAGTTATTCTAGGATTGAATTTTACATTAATAACAACCTGGGCATAATGAATTTCAGTCAGCGGCGGGTGCTCCGTGACGCAGGTAATGATTTTCTGGTCCCAAGAATCGTCGATCGATTTTAGGCTCCATGTTACATCTACAATTGTCGTTTTGTTTACAGAGTCTACTAGCTCCTTTAACGTAACATCTGACGTCACTATTTGTTGACCCCAGTCTCTCCAAAATACACTTGGGGATGGCTTACCTGAGATCACACGACAGGTCAGTATTAATTCTTGTCCTTCTATCAGGTTAAACTGGGCACCTTCCACAATAAAGGGTGGATCTGGGGGAATCAATACTGTCAGAAAAGCTCTTGATGAAACTCTTACACTCCCCTCAAGGAGGGTTAATTCACAGTGAAAACTCTCTTCGTCCTCCAATTCGACAGGCTTGATTTGCAGATTGTATGTATTCGCCACCGTTGAGTTCAACAAGACCATATCTGGTCCAGATTCCAATATGATATTCATCTCCTAGGGACCTACCATTTCTAAACCACTCGAAGTTTTTCACCAGGGTTGTACTGCTACACGGTAAGGTCACTGATTGCCCCAAAATAGCCGTCCGATTGATCGGCATGAGAAAAACATCTTCGGTGACTACAGCCTGGATATAGGTCAGGAAAGCTCCAAGGATTACAATCATTACACCACTCATCTCTGTCGTGTCCTCTTGAAAGCCTTAGGTCTATACCTAAATAATAGACATACCTTCCTTTCAGATATTTTATCTATTCCTAACAGCAACAAAAATATCCAAATTTTTATTTTCACGACGAAGAAAATGACCTATTCACACTTCGAATAGCGAATAAAAGGGATTTATTATTTATTTACATTTTTTTTTTACATCACTGTTTCTTCACTTCGTTTTTCTTTTTGTACAGATTATTTCCCTGAGCTGGCGAAGGTACTCTTCCTCCTTCTTAAGACTTCGGCGGTCTTTCTTTCCACGATAGTTTCCGTGGTGGTAGCCACAAAGAGTGTAGATCTGAGAACCTGTCGAAACATCTTGAAATTCGACCAACTGAGTGGTCTTCCAAGATTACGATCGTCCTCAAAGGGATCCTCGACTACGAGCGGTGAGCTCCACGCCGGTTTGGCACTTCTAAACAACATTTCACCTCTTTTTACCGAAATAATGACATTTTGGTACTCAAATTCCTCACTATAGTATAGTAGCATTTGGAGCCATAGCTCCCCGACTCCATCGCGATTCTTTTCCCGTCCGGGCCAAGTTTTAGATATCCATTCTACTTCATGCTGAATGTGGGCAGGAGGCTTCTTTTTCCAGTAGTTCTCGGTAATTCCGGGTAACTCCTGTAGGACTGGGAGAACTGGCGGATGAACCTTCTGCAGATAATAGATCACCATTAGTGAGATCGCATATGATGATATCCCACTATGCCCTGCACCTTCAATATGGAACTTCCTCGTTAAGTATTTTAGATTCAAGATAAGGGTCTTTACCCTTACATCCAGCTCCACATACATCCGAAGCAACGCATTATTGGTTTCGGCGAATCGATTGTTCAGACATATATCTACCATAATAGTTTCTCATCTCGTACCACAGCTGTTATAGAGTACTTTAACTATGGGAACTCGGGCCTGAACAATGGCGTCTGCCCCCATACAATTCGTGCGCCTCCGAAGTCCAGAGCATATGGTTTCTAGTACTCTGTCTCGGAGACCTTTCTCACCTTAGAGTGCATAACTGACAACTTCACATGGACATCTAAGTCAGAATCATGTATCAAGTCCAGTAGAGGTTGAACCAATTATCAATACTGTAGAATCGGGATACATACTCAGGATGTGTTCCTTAACAGATGCGAACAGAGCTTCTTTCTCGGTTCGTTCTTCGATTGTAGGGACTAGGGTCTCAGTCTGACGGAGGCACAGGACAGATAGTCCTTGTATACGTAGTGAATTCGTCAGAGCTTGCTGCAACCATTCCTGAGTAGTCAAGTTTGTGGACACCCGTGGGTGTAGATAGTATCTTTGGGCCTGATGCACGTCCATTCTCAAATTAGCCAATACCTCCTCGATATCCTCTACGGGGTCAGCTCCTCTGGTAGCCATGACATTTCTAAGATTTGCCTTGCTGTCTTGACTTGCCTGTAACATGATGAGTTTGCTTTAGGCAGTGTTGTTGAGAATGTTGGTTTTTTTTTTTTTTGATCAATAACATTTTTCCCAAAGATTATCCTTACTACTATTAGTGTGGTTATTCATTATTATATATATCTATGTATATACATTTTTTTTTTGTATAAAAATTACAAAACAAAGAGGTCTGTTTTGCTCCTTTTTCCCTTTTTTTTTTGAAATAATGGTAGCCCGTTTTTTTTTTTTGATCATTTATGAATGCTCATTTTCCCTAATCTATCAGCTCCACGGAATTTTCTTTGTCGCTGGGGCCGTCTGAATGGTCTGGGGTCTTTGGACCCTCCAGGGCGTCAAGTACGTCCCAAGGATCTTCTATAGCCAAGAGGCTGAGACTTGGAGCAAAATACATTGATTTAGTTAACCAAGACGCGATACACGGTACTCGCCCTATGGGTATTGGTTTTGGGTCTTGTATTGTTTCTGCACAAACTCTCTGTTCATAGTGGTGAGAACCCCTAATAAATTGATTGCTCCATTGGCTACTTCTAACTTATCACATAGACGTTGAAGAAACCAACTCCCATTTTTCTTCATCTGCCAGGATTGGCATCCCTGTACTGCTGAATGTACTAAAAGAAAATCTGCATGGGCGAAGGGTTGAATGGTTGATGGGTCAATTTTTGTCTCTGCAGGCTGTACTTCAGTGCGGGTTAGCCTGACACCATGGCAGTTCTGGATGAAATATATTTTAGGTTTTCCTTTCAAAGTAGGTGCATTCATTTCCAGGAGGGGATAGGTGATGTGATCGAAAGTATACGAGCCATCTCGTGCAAGCAGCTTATTATCTTCCCCATGGGTGATGATACAGCAGACAAAGCAGTCTACATGTGACTGGTCTTCAGCCACAATGCCCTGTAAGATCGTACCAATTTCCACCACTGATGCATCATAATAAATCTGGGCCACGAATCCCATGGATGCAAAACACCCACGCACACACTCCGCATCCTGAGAAGCACTCATCTCATCGCATTTTATCGGTGTTACTTCAAATATCCGGTCACACAAACTCCTTTTGTACTGTGATTCATTCGATAAAATTCTTCTCCCAGAACCTGTTGAGGAATCGAAAAAGACGGTTCAGTATTATGAGGAGTGACATTGCATCCTAAGCGTCTCCATTAGATCTGGGAATTCGACACACGCTCGCAGATTATCCGGGCCATTCTTATGCCTTGCCCAATCACAAGTCTCCTGGAACTGACATTAAAAAAAGTGATTTCTAGTGGCTCAGTGGTTATTGGAGTAATCATTTGAGATTCCAATCTCAGTCCTAACGGCAACACCGTGTGGCCTTCACGAGGGGCAACAAAACCAATGCAACCAGATGGTATTAGGATCCTTAATCCAGTATTAATGGTTCGATGTGATCCAGACGGAATCACACATCCTCTTGGATTTAGAATTGCATACCCCAGTGATGGAAACTCCTCTCGCATTGGTTCGTATGCATTACGCGTCAACCTGGTATAATAGATTGTGGGGACAGTGGATAATTGTTGTGCAATAGCGGCCTCCAATGTTCCTGTGACTTGGTGATTCCATTCCATAGTTTTCAGTGGAAAGTTGTGGCCAGGGCTACTGCTAGTCAAATTTTCCGAACGTTACAATACGCCCTCCTCTTCTTTTCTCTTTTCCGTAAAGAAAGAGATAGAGATGACGACTAATTTACTATTCTTGCTCTTCTCTCATTCCATTTCTTTGTAAGTTATAAATAAAGGATGAGACTGGTAAATTTTCACACCTTTCTTCTCCCTTGAACTTCAACCTAATTAACCTTCCTTACTACCTATCCAATTATTCTAGATTCCTAAAGTTCTTAATCAATACTGTTGGTTAAAATGAGATGCCAAAATCATGAGATATATCTGTATATACATATTTTTTTTTTTTTTTTTTTTGTTTACTATAATAGACCGTCAATTGACAATAATCCTGAGTTCGGGGAGATTAGAATGTTATAGTTGAACTGGCCTATTTGTTATAGTTAAGATAATCCTGGACACGGAAACCAATATTGTTGGTGAGGTCTAGTCCCCTGGCTTTATAATAACAACATTAAATGGAATCTTTAGTTAATGCTCACTTGGCGATTAAACCTCCAACTAGGGACTAGTGGTTTTCAACTCAAAGAAGAGTCTAGGACGAATCTGCCCCCCCATCGTGAAAAGGGTTTGTTTTCACTTGCAGGGTCAGACCTTTAGAGTGCGTTGTGTGATACCCTAGGTTTTCCAGTGTGGGTCTTCCTTTCTAACCTAGAGCCGCAATAACCCGTTATTGATATGGTCTTTAGTATCTTATCATTGCCTATCTGATTAATACCTCAAGTAAAATAAAGGACCATGGACACATTTATAGACTAATAGATAAACATTTTAATAAACAACAGGATTATTAACAATACAACTGTTCCACACATGTTGGTTATGGGCAAGGGTCAAGACAATAGTGTTATTGGCCATACACCTTACAATTACCTCTTTAGAGTGGGCCCTTAGACAACTGAGTACTGGTACATTACCTTATTCGCTTTTACTAAGTTGATTCAATGATCAATATCATGACATTAGATGATTCACGACATTACATAATTCTTTAACCCTAGCATTGTTGGAATTCGGTTCGGGAGCTGTCTACCTAAGAGGGATGTACTGATCTGTGTGGAGTGGGTATGTGTGTGTGTGTGTGTGTGTGGGGCGGTGTCACGAGTCCGGGGTGCCTAAATAAGCAAACAATTTGAAGAAGGAGCACTTACCGATCAACTTCACGGACTTTTGTGTACTTCAATGTCAGTACTTTCTAAGGAGGACTGGGGAGAATGCTGATGCAGGCGAATTTTGAGGACTCGTGTCCACCATGGACGTGGTGGCCGCACTACGGGTAGGGGGGCGAGACGTTCACTTCTGGTCTACATTAACGACCTGGCTTCTTTTCTTTCCAGCTCCGCGCCTTCCCTTTTTACATCACCTCACAAACATAAAAGAGTTTCGAATTGGATACTAAATTCCTGGGGCCACCTTGTCGTCCAATAAGGATTATGGCCTAGAGACAATTTCAACAGCCCTCTGGTGGGACCTTTCCAGGTCTTGGTGCATGCACCTACGCACATGCTGGGCCTCGGCTTCCATCCTGTTGGCTTGCAGGCCAACTATTGCTGCATCCTTGTGTAAATGCTGTGCCCATAAACTCGATTTCCTTTCTCGCTTACCACTGCAACATTCACCATCTGGTACTGCTGATAACATTATTTCCGACAGGAACCAGGATGTGGGTGAGACTGGTGACTTAACTTTCTTTTCATATTCTTCTTCTTTTCATATTCAATAAATGTATTTAACTAATATAGACTTGCCTTTACTTTTGTAGCAAAGCTTTTTCTGTCTAATGAAATTCCTGAATAAAACAGTTAACGCATAATGCCTTTAGACCCTCTTGTAATTAAATCCCCAACTAATAAAATATTAATTCGCTCCCTTTTGAGAGTTCTATCCATATACGTTCCCCTTCTTTGTCAAACCGATCTTCATTCTTAATGTGATTCCCTGTGCATAAACAACATTCAGTTATGTTACAGACTTGGTAATGACCAGGAATTACTGGATGTCTCCTTGAATCTAATACTAAGGAAAGTATAGACTTGTGGCGGAGAATAGTGATAAACCCGATTTAATGTCTCAAAAAAAAAGATGTTTGAGGGGCAAGAATTAACTTCCGTAACAGGAAACACAAAACTTGCAATTTAGACAATGTTTGGTCACACAGGCTCCATTTATTTTTTAATAGATTGAGAATATGTTTATAATTTGAATAATTGCACTTATGAATAGATAGTTGTTGTAATAACTACCTATTACGATAAAAGGGGAGGGGTGACTGGTTGCCTTGGCAACACGACTTGCTTGGGCTAAAACGCATGTTTCATGGATAAAGAGCAGTGGGACACCGCAATCTTTTCTGACGAATCAAAATTCAACCTGCATAGTTCGGATGGGAAGTGATATGTCAGAAGACAAAAATTGGAGGCACACCTCCTAACTGCATAACATCGACTGTAAAGTTTCCTGCCAGTCAGATGGTCTGGGGATGCATAACAAGCAAAGGCGTGGGGCGAATTAAGTTTACTAGCGGAACGCTGAATGCAGAAACCTACACTGCTATCTTGGAGGCGTGCTTGAAACCCGTTATTAGGGATCATCACACAGACGTCCAAAAGTGCATTTTCAATAGAATTTAGCACCTTGCACACACAGCAAAATTGGTAAGTTTTATGCTATTTAGCATTTATTAACAAAAATGCATTTCGAACATTTCTGTAACCCACAATGCAGAGCAAAACACATTATTTGCAAAATTCACAAGTGATGGAATTTTTTTTGTCTGCCACTGTATATAATATAGGTATTTCTGTGAAATAAAACAAATATATGTGAAGAAAAAAAAGTAAAATCGATACCCTGAATTTGAATACTAAGTATCCAGTCACTTTACCCTATCCTATATATTGATATTTTTACGCTATTTTTATTCATTAATATTTCTCCTTATTAACATTTTAATTTATGAAAACTGTATAATCTGTTCTAAAGGCTAAATGTCACTTACATTTAGCACTCTTCCTATAGCATCACAGTTCCTTACGTAGGGGTCTTCCTCGTTGTTCTTGTTTCTCGGGGAGAACAGGAGTACTTTCGGCCATTCCTTCTTTGTCACATAGAATCTGTGCCTTTGTTTATCTTTAATTATTAGTATTAGTATTAGTAATGGCCGCATGGTGAAAGAAAGCCTATGGCATATGCTGCACTAGCCAAAAAAAAAAAAAAATAAAAATAAAAATCCCGAATAAAACAATGATAAAAAAAAATAATAAATAAATAATAATAATTAATAAAAGAAAAGGAAATTAAACCTATCATCCTATGCTCTTCCCTCACCGGAAGGTACTATCCAGATGACCCTTGAATTTCCCCAAACTGTCAGCCTCTACCATCCATGAAGGCAACTTATTCCAGTAATTTATAACTCGCTGCCTAAAATGAAACTTCCTGCAGTCCAATCTAAACATTTCCCTCTGTAACTTGAATTTATGTCCCCTAGTTCTAGCATCATTTATAATCTTGAAAATTTCGTCCTCATTCATTTTACTGATGCCTCTCAGAAACACCTCAATCAAATCTCCTCTAAGGTGTCTAGTTTCCAAACTCTGCAACCCACATATTCGAAGTCTTTCTTCATAAGGACGCCCTTTTGCCGATCTCACCAGGCGAGTTATGTCTTTGCACCCTTTCAAGAAGCTCGATGTCTTTCTTTATGTGTGGTCTCCATACTTGAACACAGTGTTCCAAGTGTGGTCTAACAAAAGCCTTATATAATGGGATTATCACATCCCTATCTCTACTTGCAAAAGTTTGATAGATCATCAATAGGACACCATGGGCCTTCCTTGCAATCTGTTTACAATGCTCAGAGAATTTCATGTCTGACCGTATCGTAACACCCAAGTCCATTTCCTCCAGTACTGGGTTTAGTTGAACTCCACCAAGTGAATAAGTTATTTTGGGATTACTGTTTCCCAGGTGTAATACCGTACACTTTGTTGGATTAAAGCATAGCTGCCATTTTTCTGACCATTCCTGAAGTCTATCTAGGTCTCTTTGAAGAAGCTCAGCTTGACAGTGATCATTAACAACTCTACCAATTTTAACATCATCTGCAAATTTAGACATCACGTCCTCTATCCCTTCATCGATGTCGTTTATGAAAATCAAAAACAACAGTGGTCCTAATACTGATCCCTGGGGAACCCCACTTCTTACATCAACCCAATCTGAGGAATAGCCATTTATCACAACCCTCTGCCTCCTGCCCTGAAGATTATGCCTCACTTGCAACACAGGGCCCTCCATTTTACAGCCTTACTGAGAGCTCTTCACTGATTCACTTAGCTTCTTTCTCTCCAACGTCTATCACACTTTTGCAATTTCTTCTTTTACGCACCCCTCTCACTTTGCGCGCAAAGTTCCCACCTACCCAACTAATTTATACAGGCTCAAGCACTGCGCTGTTTCTTAACTTTAATTTTCTCGTACCTTGTTTTCCTGAAACTGTTTTTCAATACAAGGAATCCTTTCATTTAACCCCTACTCTCAAAACTTTAAGAACAATTGTACTCCAATGCCTCTCCCAGAATAACTGAGTACAACTTCAATCAGTGGTATGATAGAGGGATTAAGTGAATATGTAGCTCCCTCTTGTGCACTCTTTTAAATCCAGAGTTCTTCCACTTTGTCACATTGCTCTGCTAATTGTTCTGTTTCACCTGCTTTCTCTAACAGAATTTCAGGACAGTTTTCTTGTCAGTAAATTGTCTTAATTCTGCCCATTGTTATACACTTAAAATTAGACATTTGTAAGACTTTGTCTTAGAGCACGACCAAACTGAGTGATGTCTCGAACTGGAATGGCAATCACATCAGCATCAGTTTTGCCAACTGTAGTCAGTTGAAAATAGCTAAGCCACAATGCAAAAATTGCCAAATTCTTAGTAGCTAAAGGGAATTTAAATGATTTGGATATTCTCTGAAAAACGACAGGGTGGCACATACCCCTACCCTGAATCCGTTACTGCGTGTAGGAGCATTGTCTTCCACATCTTCATCGAAGAATGCTCCTACACATTAACGCAATAATCTTCATCTATTCTCTGAGGCAAATAATTGATCATCGAATTAGCATTTACAGGAACATTTATATTACAGGAACAATAATTTGGTCCAAAATTCTGTACTGGCAAAAACCATGTCTTAGTCTTCTAATTTACATGAATGTTATATGAAGAGAAATTCACTAAATCAATCGAGGCAGATGAGGTGGAATAGAAGGATAAACGAAACCATTCCTCTTTGAAAATGTTGGAATGGAATCATTTTTGAGAGATGCTCAACAAGTATTACAAGCCTTCATAGTATTACGTCTGCAGTTGGAAATTCTCCAAATGTTATTTTCAGAGTTTTGTGAAAATCTGATCTTGAGAAGCAGATTTTATTAAATTCTGCATTTTTTTTATCTACCTTGATGACATCATCTTGTGCTCAGAAACGTTCTCAGGCCATCTTCGCAAACTAGAATTAGTGTTTGCAAGATTAAGACAGTATAATTTGAAACTGAAACCTAGCAAGTGTGAATTTCTAAAGACTAAAATCGATTTCTTAGGGACTGTTCTTAGTGCTGAAGGAGTGAAACCTGATCCAAGAAATGTGAAAGCTGTAAGAGAATGTAAACACCCAAACAATGTGAAACAAGTTCACGGATTCTTAGCAATGTGCACCTTTTATTGCAAATTTATTCCAGGCTTTTGTCAGTATTTGTTGTCCTTTGACAAAACTGACTAAAAAGTCTGTGCAGTTTGTATGGGATGAAGCTGCCAATCAAGCTTTTGAGAAGCTAAAAGAGCTGCTAACCTCCGAACCAGTTCTTATATATCCTGATTTTGAGAAGTAGTTCGGTTTAACAACTGTTGCAAGCGACAAAGTGATTTCTGGAATCTTAGAACAAGTCAGACAAACTGGTATGCGCCAACCGATAGCTTATATGAGCAGACAATTAAGAGCAGCAGAAGTGAATTATAGTGTCACGGGAAAAGAAGCACTAGCAATTGTTTTCTCCATTAAACAATTTCATCCGTTGTCCAGTATTGTTCAGAAAGCAAAATCAGAATGCAGATTATTTATCAAGACCAGTTAGTGTAGAGAATACACAAAGCTCTATTCAACAGGATGCTAGTCAAGAGCAAAATGAATCAGAATACGGATCCACAAGAGATCACTCTGAGATTGCAATGGGAGGATCCGAAACTGAAGCCTATAATCGAACAGTTGGAAGGGAAGGTAGATTTCCCTTCCCCAAAAGTAGCCAACCAGTACTTTTTAAAAGATGGACTCATATCACTATACATTACCATCGGAGAAGCCGACTAGAGATGAACTACTAGAACAACTAGTCGTACCAAATAAATTGGGAGGAGAAATTTTAAGAGCATGTCATGATGCACATTGTGCAGGACAATGGCATAGACTAAGACTCTTCGAAGAATAAGACAGGACTATGTATGGGATAATGTGTTCTGACACTAAAAACTATGTTAGTTCATGTGAAAGTTGTAAGGAAAGGCAAGACTACAAAAACTAAAGCGAAAGCAAATTTCGTTAGAGCTGAATCAGAAGCAAAACCATTTTATAAGATAGCAGTTGATGTGTTAGGACCATTACCAACTTCGGAAGAAGGCTACAAACACGTCTTAATGATAGTGGATCGTTTCACATGTTAAGTAGAAGCATATCCGATGTGTACTAAGACCACACAGCAAGTTGCTGAACTCTCATTGATGGAGTAATTAGTTGTCATGGGATACCTGCAATAGTACTATCAGATCGTGGTAGTAATTTCATCTCGCAGCTTATGCAGGATATATATGCAAAGTTTGGTGTTAAATCCATATAAACAAGTGGAAATCATCCATCGAGTAATTGTCGATGTGAAAGAATAAATCAGACTCTAGAGAAAATCTTGTCACACATGGTTGCCTCAGCTCAACGTGAAGGGCCAATATTTTTACAAATAGCTTTAGCAGCACATCGCTCAGCTTTTCACAGTGCTATGGGTGAAATTCATATATGGGTGAAACTCCTAGTTTTCTGCTGTATGGATGTGACATTAAGTTAACGCAGCATATCTGGAAGTCTAAGACTCAGCCAACATATTCATCATTGGAAAAGTACAGTGAAGCATTGTGTGCTTAATTTAAACGCACTAATGAAATTTGTTAAAGAGAATCTAGAAGAAGCTAAGCAGGAAGCTTACAGATGCAAGGCAGTAGATAAAACATATGAGTTGGAAGTGTTGTTTATTTGTATGTGCCTAGAGTGAAACGAGGTTTTACTCATGAATTTGCTCGTCAAAATGTGGGACTATATCTTGTCATTAGCCAGACATTGCCAGTAAACTATGAGATTCAACATCAATACATATAAGCCTAGAGATTGACAATTAGTTCATGTCGATAGACTTACAAAGGTTACAGAAAGGAAACCATTTTTGGAAATAAGAACTGAATCAGACGAGCAAACGCTGCCTAAGGAGACAGATACGAACTTGAGTCGACCCTCAGCAGAAACAGACGAGGAAGAGAGCGAGCCAGAAAAATTTGGTGGGATGCTCTCCCGACTAATATTGATGGAAGATATTTACAGCCAAGGCTCACAACAACACCCCAATATCCGAGTAATTAAGAGATCACCATTATAAGAGGAAAGACAACGGGAATCTTATGATGAATGACTGTGTTCACATCCAGTCATATCTTCAGAAAGACCGACTCACAGTTATAACCTGGGAAGTAGAGATCACCAACAGAATTAGTAAATGTCGAAAATGAAGCTGAAAGGTGTAAACCAACAGTGATATTCCTGAGCCAAGAGAAGGAAACTCCAACAGGTGGTCAGACATCACTACCTATGGATGAGGAAACTTGTGAGTTAGAAGTATCTAAATTTTTATGGCTAAATTTGAAGAGCAAGGCATTAAGATGTTATTTACCGATTTAATGTTCACGTTGCACAGAAAAGGGTCTCTGATTGTTCGAGAGCAAGGTATAGAGAAGATGACATCAATCAATGAACTCTTGTGAGCTCAGGTACCTATAGAAACGTTGAGAACTCCGGGACCATTGGAATCCTCCTTTACAATGCAACAAGGTGCCACTGTGAAAGTAGTGCATGTCATTGGCAGAAGTGAATTTTACCAGCTGGATTGTGTTTTCTGTTGGGAATTTATGAAAAATAGGCATTGCTTGCCAGAGCCTCTAGTATACCGTATCTGTGACTGTAGGCATTATGGCATTGATTGTAGTCTACTGCAGCAAAGTATTGATACAGGTACTGTGGCAAGTTGTAAGAGCCTTAACTTTACTATTGAGCCAGAGTGCGTTTATTGAAATTAGCAACTCGCATCTCAGCCTATGCCAGTATTAATACAGGTGAAAGATTCGTCCAAATGACTGAGTGAGTTTGTCGCCATTTTGAGATCACGCAGAAGGAATAGGTGGAATAAATGCCTGACCAAGGACAGTTGACCATAGCCTTTGTTATGATGACTGGGTTGATAATTGGTACATTAGCTTTAAATGAATGCAGTAATCATCAAGTTCTACCATCTATTCGTTTTCTTGCATCACATGCCTCTACTAATGCTAGTAGTGGCTATACAGAGGAGGTTGGAAAAGGAGAAGAAATAGCCCTTAAAGAATTTGTTCTGACATAGAAAGGGATAGAAATGTGTGTAGTCGGCGCATATGATCAGCCGCCAGATCATGGATGCTCAACTGATTATGCAAGTGGCAAAACCTCAAGAAGCTTATCTGGAGCAAGCAGCTCCTTTGTCAAGGTATAAGAACGGTGAGATAGGGGACATTCAACGTTCAATCGAACTATGGTGTCTCTAAACACTTTTATCTTAGATGAAAATATGATTCAATGCCATCTATATGAAGCAAGAGTAACCTCTAGTAGGAGAGAATCATATTTATTGAGAATGATTACAGGAAAAAATTAATAAATTACCAAAGACTTGAACGTTTCATCAATTTTATATGGACCAATCGAGACAATTATTATCTAAAATGTTGCAATCTGTTGTACCTTTGGAGTTTTGAATTTTACGGTTACATATTCTTCATGGAGATTCAAAAAAAAAAAAAAAAAAAAAAAAAAATATTATTTTTAGGCCACCCAAATAAACTAAATTCATCTACCATGCTGTGAGAAAAGCCCATTAAAGTCCCTCACGTCATCGACAAGATTCGAACCAGAGCCTTTTCCACCCAGTGTGGTGACGATACCACTGTGCAGACTCATATGGTATGTCCAAAATTAATACCTGAATTAAAAGCTCCAGTGGGATGTTATGCATGTGATACTGTGGTAGTTATCCATGTGATTGATGCATCTACATGTTTACCAGGAAGGGTTGTCACATTTAAAGCAATTGACATAGATACTAGACATCTGTATTTAACAACTGAAGCTGAAGAATGTGAAATACAAATTAAGGCTGATCAAAAATGCCATACTGAGCAGTTATGTGTAGTGGGATAATCGATTTCCGATTGCCGGGATTTGGAATTTTGTTTAGATGATCCCACTATATTAGCAGGTCATCCAAATTTTTCACAAGTGAGAATCCAGTCCAGCTTCACAACAGGAGAAAATCCTCGAGAAATTTTCGTTCGTTTCCCTCTGGGAACTAGTGTTATTTCCTGGTTTATCTACCCTAGATGCCAAAGGGAAGGTTGTATACCAAAGCAAAATGACTAAAGACAAAACTAAATCCAAATGAAAGAAGAGATGCGGAACTCCATAAATCTCTTCCTTTTCTTTGAATAAAGGAATGGAATGGGAAACAGAAGGAACCACCTCTAATCTTCACTTCTCTCTCTCTACTTACAGAAAAAGAAAGAGGGCGTTTCAACAACTGGAGACCCTCTGTAGTAATAAGTCTGATAATACTGACTAACCTCAAATAATAGGATGGACCAAATGACTATCAGGAATAGTAGAGTCCACCATCTTTCAACAATTATCTACCATTCCTACGATGTGAAATACAAATTAAGACCAGACTGACGGTGAGGTATATGAACCGATGTGGGAGATGCTCCCGTCAATTGGATACGCCATTCTAAATCGTCATGGGTGTATAATTCCACCAAAAACATACCAAGTCCTCAACAACACGACTGAGAATTCAGATACTGCCAGGGTGTATTGGTTTTGTAGTACCTCGGGAAGGATATTCTGCATTACCACAAGGACTTAAAGTGGAATCTCAACTGATTACCGAGATGGCCACTAGAAATCTGGAAATAGTGTTCTTGAATGTAACTGCCAGACGACTTGCAATTGGACAAGGTGTGAGAATGGCCAGAATAATTTGAGAACGTCTCGAATTTCCTAGTCTAATGGAAATACGCTTAGGAAGAGAGATTAACCCCATCCACAGTGCTCCAACTATCCCCGTACCTTTACTGTCTGTGGGAGAAGAGGTCTATTCAATGAATCACAACACGAAAGGAGTTTGCATAATCTTATGCAACCGAACATTTGGGAATAAAATGACAACTTGTGATGGCACGAGTGCCTCTCAGGATGCAGAATGACTACGGGATGTTTTTCATCTATGGGATTTATGGCTCAAGTTTATTATAATGCGTCAGTGGTAGAAATTGGAATAATCTTACGACATATGGTCTTGGAAGATTATTCACAGGTTGATTGTTTGTGTGCCATGTGATTTCAAATGGGGAAGACACCCGATTACTCGCTTGAGATGGCCCTTATACTTTTGGTCATCTTACTTGTCTTTTCATAGAAATTAACGCACCTACTCTTTCAGGCAAACAAAAAATACACCTCATTCAAAACTGTCACAGCATTACTTCACCCAATAATGGAATATGGTCTACCACTGCTGCAAATGATCAATCAGCTATACGCCCGTTCGCTCAAGCGACTTTCTTCTAGTTCATTTGGAAGTTTCAGGATGTCAATCCTGGAAATGAGGAAGAAGGGCAGTTGGTTTTTCCAAAGCCTTTGCGATAAACTGGAAGGATCTTTAGGAGCCGCGACTTTCTTAGATACCCTTATGGATTTAAATCGAGAATTCGTCAGGACATTTGAAGGATTAAAAAATCCCAAGAATCCCGCGTTGGAGCGAGTCCCGCGTATAGCATCCTGGCTAACTAAAGCGTTCTATTTTGCACCAAGTTTCAGCCCTTTAGCTATAAAAGATCCGTGGGACGTGCTAAATACATTGGAAATGCCAGAATACTCTGGCTATTCTAGTGATAAAGAGAATAACGCAACTACAGGTGGATTTCTCTGATTTGTAGGAGATAAAAAAGGAAGTTGTATGTTTGTGTTTCTTCCTCTCATAAATACGCATGCCATTTTGGAAGATTATTCTCGATATTATCTGAAAGAGGGATTACTTTCACCAATCAATGACTTTTGAAAAAAAAAACTTCACTGTATGATTTTAAAAGTAATAATAATAACCCTTGAGTTCCTGTCTTGTGTTACTAACTGTTTTAACACATCATGCCTAAGACCAAGTTCCTCATCTTACAGACAGTCAATCACATTTTAAAGCTATTATTATAGCTACTGGAGGACCCCGACCACTTTGAGGATCTTAGGATGACTTTGACAAACATCAGAGTAAAGAGCAACCAGGCTTCAGAAGGGGCTACCTTTATCCTCTACTCCCTATCAGTATGGGCCTTGACAGTCACGATTGGATAGAGCACGCATTATGAAACCCATTACGGATACGAGGCCTTTCAGCCATATATGATAATCTGGTAATATGATAATAAATGTTTTGTGTTAATTTCAGGATTGCCTTTAGTTCATTGTAAATGGAATCATGTCGCGGAACTCAAATGAAATTGTACATCTACCATGTCTGATTAATAATGTACCACAGTTAAGAATTGGTTTTGGACTATTAAACAAGTACCTCAATTTCAATGAGATTTAAAGGTACATAATTATACAAGCTGTACTCATGTAACCTTGATTCTTATCAAAGCAACCCCAAACGCATTTGGCCAATATCTTTTTCAAGCTAGTAATGAACAGGGACTGACAGAAGTGACAATCACAGTAAGTCAGCAAGAGGAAGATCTTGATTTCATATCATTAATTATAACGATAGCTAGTAGTCTTATTGTTACTACTGATCTTGGAATTTTGATTTTATCAAAATGCTGTTGTAAAACAGAAAGTCACATTGATATAAACGATCTGGGTATACCCACAGTTATGTATAAGGCACCCATAGCCAAAGCTGTGGAGTATGAGGAAATCATTTAAATGAGAAACTAATCAATTTGGGAAGTTAAGAGATCAAGAAGGTGACACTAAAATGTATGAACTTGAATGAATTAATTTAAAAGGAATCAATGAGAGGGAAAAAAATTATAACAAACAAATAAGTAAATAGATAAATCGAGAAGCTCAATAAGTAAAGCAGTAACTCAAAGCATGAAAGATATGTTAATTGTGAACACACCTCCAACCACCAAGGATGCCCAACATATGGGAAGTTCTACAATCCTAAACTTAAAAAAAGGAAAATCTTGTCTTCAAGATGAGTGAGAAACATGTATTAAAATCTGTATCAATCATTGGCAATTTCTACTTGGGAATATCTGGTTCCTAAAATGTAGCCATAAAATTCTATCTGCTTTCTTATACATATGGAGAAAGTATGGCAGAAGAGGAATACATATTTATCCCGATACAAGAACTGTACGCAAGCGGATAGGAGCATCACAGAAGATAAAGCAATTGAATCGGCATATGGATGCATTATTGCACATCAAACAAAAAACGCGAGCAGAGCAACCGGATAGTGCAGACTTAATTTACAATGAAGAAGCATTTCCTCCTCTACCATTGTTGTGTCTACTGAAATAGTCAAGGAAAAATGGTATAGCTACATAAAGAAATCAAACTATGAATCAATTAGGTTCATCTTTTCCAGACACGAAAATGGAACTTATTTTATTTTGGGAAGCAATCTTTAGGAAGAATATTATGGAACTTATAATTGATGCACCTGATTTTGAAGTTGTTGTCAATGTATCTTATGAGTATGTTCTACTAGCACAGTAGTGCCGAACTGCTACAAGATAATGAAGTCCAATGCTGCATTGTATCAAATGAGAAGTTATTGCATTAAGAAAATTAATTCTGAAAATTTTGTAAGGCAAAAGAGGTAACTCTGAAATACAATATATCGGTGAAATATAATCATCTTTGTATGTATACTAAAATGTACCCAGAATTGTATGTGATTATCTATATGCTAAATATGCTGTGAAATTATTTTGATGTAACTAATATATATAACTAAATATAGTAGTTAAAACAATATACCTAGGTAATGATCTTTATGAGAGGAAAAGAGTATAATCAATATGTATGTTAATTATATTATTCATATATTACATTTATAATGTGTATTCATTTAGAATGGGAAAACTGTTATTCAAATATCCTTATAATCTTGATATATTTGAAGGTAAACATCTCAATGTATATCATGAGGCGTATGCCTATTAACACGCTTATGTTATGAAATACAATATGTGAACTTATTCTCTTGTATCCTAAGAATGTGTGGTATCACTAAACTCTTATGTATTAAACTTGATTGCATTATATGAATATTATTACTTGAATTTAGACTCTATGATATACTGACTTGAATCTATGAATTTGTATGCTAAATCAGTGTTAATTTGGTAAACACATATATGTTTTGCATAATATAAAGTAACTAATCAATATTGTTTTACATTAATTGGTATATGCATAATGAGTTTTTAATGTTATCTGAGCTGATTATGTGACGTTGATACTATGCTTTGTTTTTCTTTTTCATGTAAATGGGCAATGATCGACAACCAATGAGAGATCGTATAACAAGGTACGAGCATGTATTTGTAACACCATGGACTCCTATCTTCTAACTTGTAAAAATAAATTTCTGCAGACAAAATATGAACCCAAAGACGCAACATCAAAAAACTGTATTGTCAAGACTGGAATTGCTATTCCTGATGAGTGTCTTAGACGAAGACCAGTAACTTTTGCTGTTTCTACTACAGAATAGAAAGACAGTGTGTATCCAGACTGTGTTAGTGATTTTCCAAACAGAAGAACATGTGTGAACTGTTGATGGACATTTAAACAATTACAAAAAGACTTTCTCTGTCATTTCTACAGTTTGACAATGTTAATACAAAATATTAATGTAACATTCAATATTTATTCCATTGATACATTTTATATTACATATAATTTAACTTATTGATATTGTGTTAATATTTAGTATTAATTGAATAATTAGTTACCAATTGATTCAATGACTGTATGGGATGGTTAAGTGAAATGTCTCATAGATATATGCTAATTCTTATTTTCTGCAATTAAGAAATCTTAATCACTGAAAGCATTTTCATTCCTTATATATTTACTTGGATTAAAAAGGAAATATCAAAAGAGAATTGTTTGGACCTTATCCAATTTAATTCTGATTAGTCTTAAATGTTCTTCATTTGAATATACATATTATAGTATAATGACCAATAATCCTGATCAATGGGCATAAATGCCTTATCTTACTTTTTTGGAATGGATATCTCTTTCTACTTTAGGAGGAGGGTCATTCTCAACTGTTCCATGATTTTGAAAGTTGAAGGATGGAGGGATGTTGTAGAGCACAACAAGCAATCCCCCTTTAATTAATATTAATACACAACAAAGCTTTTTCGATTATCATCCCCCCTTAATTAATTTTAACTACTTAGGTTAACTATTTTAACCAAGCTTAATTTTGTTTTAGTGTTTTCTTTTAATATTACTTTTGGTTAAATATTACTATTTAAGATGTGAATTTGCGAATGAGTTTAATAGAAGTAAGTTGGAATTCACACCCCCTTGTCACTTTTACTTTACTTTCTTATGACCTAAGTTTGGGAAAAGAGAGTCACAGGTTGCAACTGATGTCCTTTTAAGCAGCTATCTTTTGCTGCCACAACTTTCATTAATAGGAGAGACTATAGAGAACCTGAACTAATTCTTGTTAAATAGGGTAAGTTTCTCTTCCTTATATATTTAACTGACTTGTTGCCCCTGCCTCTTCTATACCCTAGTTTGTTACTGCCTCATCCATAACCTAGTTTATTACTTAAAACTTAACTTATGGCAAGATTGTTTACTTTGTTTATAATACCAATTAGTTCATTGAACTCATTATTTAGTGATCCTTACAATTCTTGTTTAGCCCCAAGTTCGTAAACAAGTAAACTCTTAATATTGAACTATAATTAATTACATTTTAAGAAACTAAAGTGTAATGAAATATTTTCTTGATTTGTAAGAGAGGGTTAAACACAGTCATTTAGTTATAAGCTTAATACAATTAAATGGAACTTATTCTATAATTGTCTAGAGGTCCATGTTAAGCTAATAATGATCTAAATGTTATCGATAAAGCTGACACCTTGTAAGAGATGAATCATTGCCCATATTGTATATGTATGTAAACCATTTTTTCTTCTTTTTGTTGTTTATTAAATTATGTTTATTGTTATATATCTTGCCTCTGTCACCTTAGTTAATTGTTATACATCAAAAGGGACCATTACAGATTTATGTTAAAGTTAAAGCTAACCCGAATGATATTAATACGTTAAAGATAATCAAGATGAAACTAATAGGATAATTGGAATGAGATTCAGAGATTAATAAGTAACTTTATTGGAATAAGTAAACCTTATTCAGTACGTTAAAACCACTTGGGTTATTGGGGCCCTACATCTGAACAAGAAAATTCACATCTTTAATGGATTAGGGTATCAAAACACAATACACCTTAGAACTGTGTTTGCACGGGGTGGGTCCTCCACTTTCATAGGTAGTGGTACATCCTAGATTCCATTGTGAGTCACAAACCACTAAGCCCTCTTGTTCCCAGTCCATTATTCCCCTCAACTCCAGGCTTCCAACTTTTGTTGTGGAAGCTAATAGCCTAAATAAATTTAAGGCTGAGCCAGACAGGCATGAATGGAGGGGTGAATGGGAGCAGTTTTTTTTTTCTTTTTTGCTGATGCTGCATAAGCTTGCTTTGTTCCATCATATGCCTCTACTAATGCTAATGCAGCCAGATTACACCACTTTACACAGAAATACATAAATTAATTATATAGTGCCCCAGGCTGGCCCACAACTACCCATAAATAGTTTTTTTATTTGAAGACATGTGTTTTATGGTTTATCAGTCACTTTGTTGATGCATAATTTTGCATAGTTACACTTACAGTTTTCACTATTAGTGAATTATGAATCATAAACATTTTCATTAGAAACTTTCAAGCATTGTTACTTTTTTATAACATCGGTAAAGACCATCATTCATTTTGTTAGTGGTGACTTTGGTACAAGGAGAAAAGTGGGGACCTGCATACAAAAGTGTATTTTCATATACACATTTAGGAATATAAAGAAATTATTCTCCTAGGGGCAAAGAAAATTTAATTTCAATGCTACTGAAACTCAGCTGTCTTAATTCTCTCAAAAAAAGTCTACAGCTCCCATGCTCGATGATACTCAGATATATTTCTAGATAACATCACAACTCCCACGTTTTGCCATTTTTAGTTCTGTTTAGACAATTCCTCTATGCAGAGGAGTTATCTAAACATAGAGGAGACTTGATTGAGGTGTTTAAGGCTCCAAGAGGAATAAGCAAAATGAATGAGGATGCAATTTTCATGGTTATAAATGATTCTAGAACTAGGGGCATAATTAAAGTTACCGGGGAGGGGGGTGTAGGAAGTTTTATTTTAAGCAAGTTATAAATTACTAGAATAAGTTACCTACATGGTGGTAGAGGCTTACAGTTTGGGGAAATTCAAAGGTCAGCTAGATAATTACTTACAGAAAGGTGGAAATGCATAGGTTGTCTATTTATTTTTCTCTTATTATTATTATTTTTAAAAATTTTATTATTTTATTTTATTATTATTTTATTTTTTTTTTTTTTTGGCTGGTGCAGCATAAGCCATAGGCTTCCTTGCACCATGTGGCCATTGCTAATATTACTAGTAGGTTATCCAAATTATTCACAAGTGAAAATACAGTTGAGCTTCACTACAGGATAAAATCCATGGGAAGATTTTGGGGAACCAGTGCTTCTTCTGGCTCTTGTATCAGTTAGTGTACTAGGAGGTTTATGATTGGGGCTTGTTTAGCATGTGTGAAGATGTGAGTTTTGGAGAATTCAAAATTCTCTAAAAAAAAACTAATGTGTATGAATGTCCAAAAGAAACATCTAAAGAACAAAATTAACTCTGAGTAGATATCACAGGAAAGGGTATGTTACCCAAAATTAAGTGAAAGAGGTGTGGGACTCTGTCTCTTCCTTTCTTTATAAAGAACAAAGAAATGGAATGGGAAACAAAGCACCATCTCTAGTCATCACTTCTTTCTGTTTATTTGCAGAAGAGAAAAGGACGAGGAGAAAATGTTTCAAATGTTCTTCTATTAAGACAGTTTAGGGAAAAATAATTTGTTTCTGAAAGAGGGATCTCAAAAAATTCTCCGAGCAGAATGACTAGAGATTCTCACTTAAATAAAGTAAGAAAGGCAACTCATGAAGGATTTCATATCAGATATAATGTAACAATGCCGTTAATAATACAACTGTAACACTTTTGTTCAAATTTAAACAACTGGGTTCTTGAGATTGTCACAGATATTCTCTCAGATATGCCAGACAAGCTGTACTTGCTACCTGGAAGTCTAAAACGCTGATGGAACTGATATTCGGGTGACATTCAAGTCAAGTGGATCCAATTTTGGCGAAGTCCGGATGGTCGGTGACAGCCAAATCCTCTGCTTGCACCATCACGATGGTGGGACTGTTAGTAATCCTGGGTATAACCTCCATGCACAAGCACTGTGGGTGACCACCCAGGTGTAAACCAATGTAAGCAGGGGTCGAGGTGTGGCGCCCACACCACATGGAGGAATGCCGCCCCTCTGTATTACCAGGCAATACTAGGTGGTAGATGACTCTCATCAACCGGGGCAATACCACCACTTTGCTTATTGGAGGCTTTAAGAGGTGGAACCCATATTTAGTCTCCAGAGCTAAGTTTCGGTCAACCCTTCCCCATCTCTTCCATCATGCAGTATGACTGATGACTTTTGAGGTCATGATGAACATCATGGCGAGCCCAATGTTCCTTACATTTCGAGAGTACAGCTCTAAAATGGTGTTCACAGGCCAGCCGCTAGTTAATACACTGGACCGAACCTATTGGTAACTCTTTAGAAGGCTTCCAGATCAGCTAGAGTATAATCTTGCTACTTCTACTCTGCCAGATAGTGATTGGAGGGAGTTATTATTATTATTATTATTATTAGCCATATAGTGCAAGGAAGCCTGAGGCTTATGCTGCACCAGCCAAAAAAAAAAAAAAAAAAAATTCCTGCATTACCCTGAGAGAGAGAGAGAGAGAGAGAGAGAGAGAGAGAGAGAGAGAGAGAGAGAGAGAGAGAGAGAGAGAGAGAGAAACAGTCAGAAGAAGAAGGGAATCACCAAGAAAGCAAGGAGGAGAAGAATGATGATATCCAGCCCAGGACCCTGGGTTTGCCAAGCCCATACACACCAGATGTGAGAGTCTCCACATGCAAATGGAATAGGCAAGTAAGCGTGAATGTCTTATTATGGGTGATTTTAATTTGCCTCAAGCAAATGGGAAGGAAACTCGACATGGGGACAAAATTTTTAAATCAACTAGATGACTTATTTGTATCAACATGTCAGGGACAGTACTAGAGAAAAGAATATTCTAGACTTGATCATCACCCATGAACCAGATGACATAAAAGGGCTAACATACAGGAACCAGTAGCAGGAAGTGATCACAGTGCTCTTCTGTGAACGATGAAGAAAGAGGTACCAGTAGTTAAAGGCAAAGGAATGGGTTATAATTTCAGGAATGGAAATTATGGCTTAAGATGCTACATAGCCTCTATTAACTAGATAGATATCTCACAGAGAGTGAATACAATTGAATTATGTTATACCTTTAAAACATTAATCACAGAAACCTTGAATGCATATACACCTTTAAAAAAATGTCCCATGAAGAGGCTTCTAAGTTAGATGAATAATGAAGTTACTAGATTACTTGAGCAGAAAAAGACAGCATGGAAAAGTTACAGAGCAATAAAAAGTACTGAAGCCTATAACAGCTGTTGATCTGTAATAGTGCCATAGAAGAAGTCAGGTTGGCAAAGGCAGATTATGAGAAATCGCTGGCAAAGAGAGCAAACAAGTAGGGATAAAAAATTCATCACATATATAAATGCAAAGAAGAGAAGGACAAACCAGATCGGATTTTTATGTAATGGACTTGGATAGTATTAGATACCCGAGCTGATGTTGCAGATGAACTCAACAATTACTTTGCACCGATATTTACAGAAGAAAAACAGAAGATATTTACAGAAATCAATGAGAAATTATGGGAGTGGAGTTGAAAAATATATAATTAATGATATTGAAATTTCACGATTGTTTAATGAAAAATTGGGGAAGGTGGTAACCCGTCGCATGAAGTTTCTAACATACGTTTTTTGTAATCTTATTAGAAAAAATCAGGTATGCACAAGCTTCAGATTCAAACTTCTCCAGTACCTTTTGAGTCTGCATGTGCATGTACATTTACATAGTATTGCCCATACTTTGTTTACTCGCGCATGGATGGGATGTATTCCTGTTACATTAGTGATAGGCAATTGAAGATTTCTAAGGTAAGAGTAGAGCTTTCTAATTGCAGTTTTCCTCCTGGTGTTCTGGATAAGTGTGAGTTATAAGCCCACGATTTTGTCACTTGATCACATCCTTCCCGTGATAATGAGTTTATCTCCACTGCCCATCCCGTACTATCCAGGCACATCTGAGCAACTTGCTAGAAATCTACGCTCCCACTATACACAGTGTGCACAAGTCCCTGGCAGGAAACCACATTCTATCATTTCCAGGGTAAAAACACCCATTCCTCCCTCTCTGCAGAGCGGCTCCACTTACTGTACTGTTGAGATTGTGGGATGTGTTATACTGGTGAGACTGCCAGGAGGTAAAGAGATAGTGTTTCAGAGCATGAGGTGGCTCTCCACACTGCCAACTTTGAATGTGCTGCTGATGCTGAGCATTATTGGGTCAAGCAACATAACCTTGATCCCCATTGTGACGTTGAAACCATCTACTACTCATGTGATTACCACCAGGTCCATGGTTTGAGGCATTTCACGTTGTCAGTTGCAGTCGTACTATGAATCACAACAGGAGAGCCCATACACACCTCAATACGGAGTCCGCCATTCCACAGCGCGATGAGCTTTGGTTTTTTTTTTTTTTTTTTTTTTTTTTAGGAGCATTAGCAACTAAGGCCATATTGCTCCAGGATATGCGGTGGTCATTCCTTAACCTTTCCGCATCCTCCGTATTTGGTGGTGACGGGCTCGAACCCCGGTCTAATCAAGAAGCGTGTGCTACGCACTGCTGCTCCTTCCCACCTGGCTACGGAGGCGCCGCGCGATGAGCACTGGCATGCACTACGCATGTGTAATGCTGCGTCACCAGCACCTGAGTTGTGATTTTATGATCATGCCCAGTCATCTGTTATATCAACCAGTGTATATATACTCAGTACACCATACACTAACTGATAATACGTTGGCATTCGAGGTGAGCGGACGCGCTTAGACAGGGCTCCTCAGTTAAGTGGTTTACTTTTGGATAGTGCTTTTAAATATTTGATTTATTTAGATATTGTTGGATTATTTTGTTATAGGTTTTCCTGTAACTGTTTGATTTTAATAATATTATAGATATAATTTTTTAAAGTTACTTTCATTGATATTTATTTAATTTTATAATGGTAGTTACGAGATCTGCCTTAAACACGTCACAGGGTATCGTGACTCACACGGAAATAGCAGATGGCAACTTACCGGTGAGTCATGATTTAATCCGTTGTGGAACCTGTGGAATGTTTTCCAAGGTCGACCTGGTGACTAATCTTACCTCACCTGGGGATTCTTTTCTTTGTGATCGATGTAAGGAGTGCACCGATCTTAAATTACAATTTAGTGCACTGATGGAACAATTTGAGTCCCTGAAAAAACGAGTGCTTGCCCTCGAAAATAATGCATCTGGGAGCTCGTCAGGGACTCAAAACTCCAGCAATCTACCAAGTGATGCACACCCGATTCGAGCCTCAAAACAGAAAAACCAAGTGCAAACTACTCTGGTTAAAAAGGACATTGTTTTATTAGGAGACTCCATTGTCAGGGAAACGGGGAATATTTTTTGTAATAAAGATAGGTGGAGCAGAACCAGGGTATGTCTGCCGGGAGCAACTATTGATGATGTCACCAACAGGTTGTCAGATTTTAAAGGGGGTAAAGAAAATATTATTATTCATGTGGGGACAAATGATATTAAACGTACACGATCTGACGATTTGTTGGAAAAATACAGGACCGTGCTGAGGAAATGTCGCGAGCTAGGCTATGTCTATGTGTCTGCAATTCTGCCCAGACACGATAGGACGGAGTATATGTTAAGAGCCTTGTGGATTAACTCAAGACTTGAAGGAATCTGCAAGGATTTAGGGGGTAAATTTCTATCAGCATGGCCCACACTTATAGGTAGAAGGAATTTGTTTTGTAGAGACAGGATACACTTAAACAAAGGTGGTGCAAAAGTTTTTGCCAGTATTATTGAGGATACCTTAAAGGTTCAGGGAAACTGCTAGTTAGGGTGGATGTGGGTAATACTGACACGCGTTTATCTGATAATATTGGTCAATGTAACTCTTGCACATACCTTAAGAGTTCTTATATGTTACCCCAACTGGACGTATTATCTAGATGTTCTGGGGGCAAAGATGTTTCACGTGAGCGGGTAGCTAATATCAGAGAAGAGAGCCTAAAAAACTTCAAGGGTTGCGTTAGGGTTGTTAAATATACAAGAACAGTAAATCTTAATTGTTTATACAGTAACGTTAGAAGTGTAGTCAATAAAATGAGCGAATTCGAACTGCTAGTTAAAACAAGTGACGCAGACATAATAGGGCTTACAGAGACGTGGTGCGACTCGGAAATTGGGGATGATGAGTTTCAGTACGGTTTGTATAATGTATTTAGGAAGGACAGGTTAGATAGAAGGGGTGGTGGGGTAATGCTTCTTATCAGAAGCAGCCTGAGTGCGACGATAGCTTTCCCGGATTCAGACACTAGTATAGAGTCTGTATGGTGTGAGATAGTTGGAAACAAAGGTATAATGCGAGTAGGAGTAATCTACAGACCAGGTGATTGTGAAGATTATGACAAAAGCCTCTACATGCAAATGGAATGGGCAAGTAAGCGTCAATGCCGTATTATGGGTGATTTAAATTTGCCTCTAATTGATTGGAGTAAATGGGAAGGAAACTCGACATGGGGAACAAAATTTTTAAATCAACTAGATGACTGTTATTTGTATCAACATGTCAGGGAAAGTACTAGAGAAAAGAATATCCTAGACCTCATCATCACACATGAATCAGATGACATAACAGGGCTGACAGTAGAGGAACCAGTAGCAGGAAGTGATTACGGAGTTCTACGGTGGATGATGACGAGAGAGGTAGCAGAAGTAAAAGGCAAAAGGAATGGGTTTTAATTTCAGAAAAGGAAATTACGATGCCTTAAGGTACTACATGGCCTCTATTAACTGGGTAGATATCGTGCAGAGAATGAATACAATTGAACTGTGGTATGCTTTTAAAACATTAATCACAGATGCCTTGAATGCGTATATACCATTAAAAAAATACTCAACGAGAAGGGTTCCAAGTTGGATGAATAGTGAAGTTGCTGCATTACTTGAGCAGAAAAAGGTGGCATGGAAAGGTTACAGAGCAATAAAAAGTACTGAAGCCTATAACAGCTACAAGGTGATGTGTAATAGAGCCACAGAAAAGGTTCGACAGGCAAAGGCAGTTTATGAGAAATCACTAGCAAACAGAGCAAACAGGGGGGGATAAAGAATTCTTCACATATATAAATGCCAAGAAGAGCAGGACAAACCGGATCGGACCTTTACGTAAGGGAAAGGGGATAGTAATAAATACACCAGCTGCCGTTGCTGATGAACTCAACAGTTATTTTGCATCGATATTTACAAATGAAAAGCCTTTTGTGGCAATGGGAAATTGTGGGAGCGAAGTTAAAAAATATGTACTTAATGATATTGAAATTTCGCAAGATTATTTAATGAAAAAACTTTCGAGCCTACAGACCAGTAAGGCTCCTGGAGTTGATGGAATATACCCTATAATCTTAATAGAGGCGGCAAGCGAGTGCATTGAACCATTGAGGCTAATTATGCGAGCATCACTAGACTCTGGGGAGATTCCCTTGGATTGGAAAAGTGCAAATGTATCTCCCATACATAAGGGTGGCTCTAAAAGTGAAGTTGGAAATTAGACCTGTCAGTCTGACTTCAGTAGTAGGGAAAATCATGGAGGCAATGATCAAGGGTGGAATTCAGGATCATTTGGATCGAACTGAAATTCTCAAGGATACTCAGCATGGTTTTGTAAAGGGAAAATCATGTTTAACAAATCTTGTTCGCTATTTCGAAAGGGTCACTCACGAGCTGGATTTAGGGAATAATTTCGACATTGTTTATTTAGATTTCAGCAAAGCTTTTGACTCAGTCCCACATGAGCGGTTGCTTTATAAGCTGGAACAGGTTGGAATCACTGGAAAATCCTTAGATGGATAGAAGGATGGCTTCAGGGCAGGAGGCAGAGGGTTGTGATAAATGGCTATTCCTCAGATTGGGTTGATGTAAGAAGTGGGGTTCCCCAAGGATCAGTATTAGGGCCACTGTTGTTTTTAATTTTCATAAACTGATGAAGGGATAGAGGGCGTGATGTCTAAATTTGCAGATGATGTTAAAATTGGTAGAGTAGTTAATGATCACTGTCAAGCTGAGCTTTTTCAGAGAGACCTAGATAGACTTCAGGAATGGCAGCTGTGCTTTAATCCAACAAAGTGTAAGGTATTACGCCTGGGAAACAGTAATCCCAAAAAAACTTATTCACTTGGTGGAGTTCAACTAAACCCAGTACTGGAGGAAAGGGACTTGGGTGTTACGATACGGTCAGACATGAAATTCTCTGAGCACTGTAAACAGGTTGCAAGGAAGGCCCATGGTGTCCTATCGATGATCTATTGAACTTTTGCAAGTAGAGATAGGGACGTGATAATCCCATTATATAAGGCTTATGTTAGACCACACTTGGAATACTGTGTTCAAGTATGGAGACCGCACCTAAAGAAAGACATCGAGCTTCTTGAAAGGGTGCAAAGAAGGGTAACTCGCCTGGTGAGATCGGCAAAAGGGCGTCCTTATGAAGAAAGACTTCGAATATGTGGGTTGCAGAGTTTGGAAACTAGACACCTTAGAGGAGATTTGATTGGGTGTTTAAGGCTCTGAGAGGCATCAGTAAAATGAATGAGGACAAAATTTTCAAGATTATAAATGATGCTAGAACTAGGGGACATAAATTCAAGTTAGGGGGGGGAAATGTTTAGATTGGACTGCAGGAAGTTTTATTTTAGCCAGCGAGTTATAAATTACTGGAATAAGTTGCCTTCATGGGTGGTAGAGGCCGACAGTTTGGGGAAATTCAAAGGTCATCTGGATAGTACTTTCGGGTAAGGGAAGCGCATAGGATGATAGGTTTAATTTCCTTTTTATTTATTTTTTATTATTATTTTTTAATTTATTAATTATTATTATTTATTTTATTTATTTATTGTTTTTATCATTGTTTTGTTCGGATTTTTTTTTTTTTTTTTTGGCTGGTGCAGCATAAGCCATAGGCTTTCTTGCACCGTGCGGCCATTACTAATACTAATACTAATAATTGGACACCTTGCCCAAAAAACCACTATTTCACTCCTCCATTTTAATGCCTTTATCTTTTTATATTTGTTTTAGCACTTTATTTATATTGTATTTTATTTATTTTATTTTAAGAAGTCTAACTTAACCAGTTTTTCAGTTGTAACAAGAAATTATAATGATATGCAGCCTAACGCCTGTTTTCAAATATTAAGAAGTGTATCTAGGAAGGGGTAGGAATCTGATATATCAATGCAGAATACAACAGTCTTATTCCATTATTTTCTATGAGAAAATGACTTTAGTAATATGCACTATTTCCTTGCACAATGATTTCCTGGAATCCTATTAATTTTGTAGCTCGATGGATTTGTCTATACAAATGTTAAAATACAGCACAGTAAAATAAAAAAATGTCTAAAAATACAATGACATAATTCATAAATAAAATATGAAAAATTACATCACAATTTTTTGTTCACCAACCTTTTATGGCCATAAACAGAGGTTTACAAAAAAAAAAAAAAAAAAAAAATCTTTTCACATAAGTAATTTATGCAGACCTATATGAAGATCAACATTATGAAATTTAACAATAAAAGAGGTTAGGAGGGTTAAAAATATAACTTAACATGGTGTAGGTAATTAAAATTTTTAATAAACCAATTTTTACATATTTTTATTACAAACATAAAAATGTTCAATTGGACTTCATCTCATGCAAAACAAGTTATGTCCAAAATTTGATGCAAAATCAGTTATATCCAAAATTTTATTTTCTGTTAAAAATAGTGATCTGAGAATTTGCATAAAAACCCATATGTTTAGTATTTATAAAAAAATAAAAAAAAATTCTAAGCGTAACTTAATTTTTCTGTTACCTGTTTTTCTTATTTATCCAAAAGTTCCTAAGATTTTAGAAAGAAAAATGCATCTTATTTTTTTCCACCTTTTGCTTATTTTTAAAATTATTTTTTAATTAGAAAAGCTTAGACAAGTTTACCTTAACCTTAACAAAACAATTCTTTACAGCACCACATATGACAAAGAATACCACTGCCATGTTAGTTTAACACAGTTGTTTCCTTATTTTTTCTGGGCACTTGCAGCTTTAAATTTTGGCTGTAGAGTTGGGATTTTTTTTTTTTTTTGGATAAAAAAAAAATGTTACTAATGGCACTTTTAGATCTTATGCAATAACTGTTACAATAAAGAATAAAATTTTAAAGCTTAAATTTTAATTATTTTGAAAATAGAAAACTAAAATTTCTTAAATTATATCTTGCCCTTATTCCCAAAAGAAATTGATCTATGAATTAAAGACCACGCACGGACGCACATGATTATAGTTTTATTGACAATGTTAAACCATAGAGGTTGGCTGATTTTTGAATCCTATGTTCAATAGCAAACAATCCTTTCATATTGGAAATAGTCACTGTAGACCATACTTCTGATCCACAGGTCACTGTTTATTAATATAAATATGTAAAAATAACTTGGGACCAAAGTAAATTCCAAGAGGTTGCAATACTGTATGGAAAAGTGGATGATTCTCTCCATCCCAAATGCTTGAATAACACTGTCATCGATCAAAGAATCTCTAGTCAACTACTCAGGATCTCCAAAAAAAAACTGCACTAACAAAACAAGAACTTCTCATAACAACACATCCAATCTATCCCATATACATCATTAAAACAATAAAAATCACACAGAGAAACAATGCATACAGACAACACCAGTAAGATGGAACAAACTGTCGTCCTCCCACCCTGACTAAGATTATCTATTAGAACAGTGTTTCTCAACTTTTTTTTGTTGGCATACCCCCAAAGAACCACATTCTTATTTTTGTACTCCCATATATGTACGTCTACCATATTTTACTACAATAGAAAACAAGCTTAAGTAAAAAATAGGGTAAATCATCAGTTCTGACGAATCATCACTTAGCTTAATAATGGCAATACTACAGAATATGGTTAAGTAAAAAATGTTTCAATTGTTCCAAAATATTTTTGTTTCTAGTTAATCTCTTGTGTACCCTCTGGGAAGCTCCAGTGTACCCCAGGTTGAATAATACTGTATTAGAATATTAGCTAGAAGAGAAATCAATACCCAATAATCATCCCTGTACCTTATGACTTCTCCAGGACTCTAACCTATCCAAAGAATCCTTTAGGACGATGTTAATGCCCTTTGTTTAGAGGACTGCAGATCAGTATCGGCCATTTTTACTATTGATAGGATAGCAAAGTTCTGAAATATTTCTGTGTAACTGTTTAAATAATTTAAATAATGGATATATCAATAATTATGATTAAAATGTCCTAAACCTTATAAAATTCCAATGCAGTGAGGTGCACAACTGTTTCACAACCAGAATGCTAATTTGAGGGCAGATTACTGAAATCCATTATACATCACAGTACTAGTCCATATGAACACAAGAAAATATTTATATAGCAAAAAATTGCAAATATATGCATAGTTTCAAAAAAAAATAATAAATAAAATAATAATAATAATAAAAGCAAAATTGAGTTATATATAATTTGGTAATTATATAACTCGTATATCGGTGCTGCTAGTGTGAATTGATCTAATTGTGTTTTTTTTCATTTGAATGATAAAGTAGAAACTATTCAACTGATGAATAGTTTCTCACTAATTAACAAGCAAAATTTAAACCTAATAATGCTGTAATTATAGATAATAAAAATATGGAGTCACTCTGATATTGGGATTGCAGAATTTAAATAGTGTTTATAAGGTGTATAGAAAGAACAGACAGACAAAAGGTGAGGGGGGGGGAGTTATGTTTTTGGTTAGGAAATACACAAACTAAAACAGCACAACCAGTAGATGACAGGTTGTCAGTGTAATATTGAGTCAATCTAATGTGGCAAACACTGAGAAAACAAAAATGCGAATGGGAATGCATTTCATAGCAATTAAGATATGGTACAAGATTGACCAAAACAGATGTCAGATGAATTGATAAGCTTAAAGGTAGAAAATAAAAATGCATGGAATGATTAGAAAGTGTCAGGAGAAAGAGTCCTACAGTAAGTACAACAATGTGTAATTAAGTTACTCAGGGGGTTGCCAAGACAAAGTATGAGAAGTCAATCGGCTAAGAATGCAACAAAAAAAAAAAAAAAAAAAGCAGCAAGGAATTCTTTGTGCATGTTAACACTAAAAGGGAAGGGACATATTAACACATTGATTCATTGGATCTGAATGACATGTTCGAGTAGTGTGTATGTGGGGGACATTGTCGAGGCCACAATATGTCAAGGATCTGGGTATATTCTTACCACGTGTACACCATATCCAAAAATTTCATTACTTCATACAGCATGTCCCACCACTTTTTCTTACTATTGAATAAACAATGAATTGTCAAACTAATAGAGTAAGCTTATCTGCAAAAAGATCTAAACCTCCCAAACACTTCCTAGTTCATTTCACAAATAAACGTGGTCTCGGTTTGGTTTTTTTTTTTAGGAGCATTAGCAATTAAGGCCATATTGCTTTGGGGATATGCGGTGTTCATTCCTTGACCTTTCCTCCGTATTTGGTGACGACAGGCTCGAAGCCCGGTCTAATCTAGAAGCGTGTGCTACGCACTGCTGCTCCTTCCCACCTGGCTATGGAAGCGCCTGTGTGGTGTCAATTCTAATCTCAACGATCTCCATTTCCCCTTGCAGTCTGCCATACCCACGTACTTTTTCTGACAGAATCTCAGTTATCGGTTGATACAACTATTGCTCATCTCAGTTGCCCAAATTATTCTATATGATTACTTTCGCCTCAAAGGTGGTACTTGTGCATATGTCCATTCCGATATTCCCTGTCAGAGACTTGGTAATTTAAAATCTCCTCTATTCGATCTTCTCTGGCTTAAAATCTCTCTACCTCATTGTGTCAAATTCATCTGTTGTCTCTACCGTTCTCCCAACTCCACTAATCACTTGGAGCTCTCTGACTTCCTCTCTTTGCAACTTGACTTTATCCAGTCCAATTTTCCTAACAGTGAGGTAATTTTCCTTGGTGATTTTAATGTTCACAACTCCAGCTGGCTTCCGTTTTCTAGTCACACTGACCCAGCTGGTCAAGATGCTGAGGCTTTTGCAATTACTAATGACCTTGCATGGATTGTTCATTTACCTAAAAGAATACCGGGCAATCCTAACCATACAGCCAACACACTTGATCTTTTTCTCACAAACAACCCTTCTAAATACAGTCAAAGTGAGTGGTCCTTTAGGCATCTCGGATCACAACTTGGTGATTGTCTCTTCTCCAATGGAGCCTTTATCTCATGGCTATTCCCAACCTTGTGTTGTTTGGCATTACAAGAATGCAAAATGGGATGACCTGCGAGATTTCTTTTCTTCTTTTCCTTGGTTGGATTACTGTTTCAAAACTTCTGATGTCACCGTTTGCTCAGATCGTGTCAGTGAAATTATTCTTGTAGAAATGTAATCCTTTATCCCACACCCCACTTTAAAATCTCATCCTTTATCTAAACCTTGGTTTTCCAATAAATGTGCTAAGGCTGTTCAAGAGAAGAATGTTGCATATCGTAATTGGCTTGTTTCCAATTCTTCAGTTTCATTTTCTGCCTACACCAAAGCTCACAACAATTGTAAAGCATTAATCAGTTATTAATCAGTCCAAACTAGATTTTGAACAGACTAAGAGTAGAAAACTTGCTTCTTGCCCTAATGGTAGCCGAGCATTCTGGTCTCTTGCCAAAGCTATTGGCCGCAACTTTTGGCCATCTTTGCTCCCACCTCTGTCAAAACCAGATGGTTCTGTTGTCACTTCAGCCAAGGATAAAGCTGACCTGCTAGCATCCCATTTTTCTTCAACTCATGTATTAATGATCTTTGTACACACCTCACACCATTCCCAACACACACTCCATTCAATGCCTCCCGTGGTCTTCCATCAAAAGGATGTCAGGATGTTGACGAATCTAAAAAGGGTGAGAAATCCCTCCGATCCAATTACAATTACTTCTACTCTTACTAAAGTAACGGAGAAATCAATTAACTGCCAACTCTTAAACTACCTAGAAACCTTCCGTCTGATCAACGATCGCCAGTATAGATTCCGTCAGTGTCGATCCACTGGTGATATACTGGCTTATGTTACTCATTTACGGACAAATTTAATGGGAAAGTTTAGTGAAACACAAACAGTTGCTCTTGACATCTCAAAGGCTTTCGATCGTGTTTGGCATAAAGGTCTTCTAAACAAGCTTCTATCTTATGGTTTGCCAAGTGTTTTTTGTAATTGGTTATCCAGTTTTCTCTCTGATCACTCACTGAGGGTGATCGTAGATGGCTCTCTGTCTTCTAACTTTTCCACTAATGCTGGTGTCTCCCAAGGTTCAGTTCTTTCCCCCACTCTTTTCCTCTTGTATATTAACAACTTTCTTCCATTGACTGGAAATCCTATCTATAGTTTTGCAGATGAAAGCACATTGCATTCCACTTTCCATTTTGAGAAACCTTGCCCTGTTCGATCAGCTTGAACTTCTCGAATATCTGCTACCAATTCCTTAAATGCTGATCTCCAGGTAATTCTCCAGTGGGACCAAGACAACTTAGTTGATTTCAATCCTTCTAAAACTCAGAGTTTTGTCTTATATCTCACAAAAAGAATTCTTCTGCTCCTATGCTTACCTTTGATGACACTCCGATTTATAGGCAAGTTGATATATCTCTTTTGGGGATTACAAATATTGTTTCCTCTGCATCTAAAAAACTTGGTTTTCTCTTTTGCTCTCAGCATTAAAAAAATAAATAAATAAATAAAAATAATTCTGTCTATTTATACTCCGGGACGACCAAACGGTCAGAGGAGTTCGCATGATAGATTGAATACAAGAAACAGCACCGTATTCAGTAGTCATGGGCTTGAACCCCGGTCACTCAAGGCATGTGTACTTAGGCACCCACGCACCTGACCACTAGGCTACGGCGGCCTTTAGTTTTCTTCCAAACAGCTGTTCACGCTATACAAATTGCAAATCCACCCTACCATGGAATATTGTTCCCACATCTGGGGTGGTGCCCCAAAACCCTCTCTCAGGCTTCTAGATTCCATTCAAAAGAGGGCAGTTAAGTTAATTAATGCCTCCTCTCTAACAGAGTCTCTCCACTTGCTGTCTCATAGATGTACTGTTTCTACTGCATGCCTTTTCTATAGATACTTCCGTGAGCACTGTTCTTCTGGATTGGCTTCTATTATTCCCACTCTCTCTCTTTCCAAACACATGCAGCCGCCAGCCAGCATCCGTTTATTGTCTAACTTCTAACTCACAGAACCAACTTTTCATCTTCCTCGTTTATTCATTCAACTGCTGTGTTCTGGAACAACCTTCCTTCGTACATATTTCCTGAAAATTAGTCTACAGAAGTTCAAGTCTAATGTCAACAAATATCTTCTTTCATCTTGTCAACCTCCAACCCAAACACGGTACCAAGTACTATGGGTTCTAATACCTCTCGTGTTTGGGGTTTTCATAAAAAAAAAAAAAAAAAACTATACTATATTAATTGTGACACTAGACCACAAATCATATTTTATAATTTAAATTTCTTATAAAAAAAGTTTCCTTCAATTAAAAAAAAAAAAAGCATAAAGCATCCATATCCATTTCAATCTATTTGTTTGGCTTTTAAGAGTTAGTCTTTAGATATAAGGATTTCATTTCCATCCAGTCTATAATAAACTACAAATAGGAGTTCATTATAGACAGAAACATGTAAAACACTCTCTCTTTGAGTGATATTATTTCTCTAATATGATGCAGCTCAGTGCATTTTTGTTTTGCTATTGATAAAGGAATAAAGTTAAGGAGTTTTATCCAACTTTAATCTTATAAATTTCTGTCAGTTTTCATCAACTAAATAGACCACAAGAAATAAAATTTAAAAAAAAAAGCTTAACAAGCTTGCAATGGGGAAAAAATCCCCCAAAATCTCATGAAATCATACGAATATGTTAAGACATCACAATACATCAAAAACACTGAGTTTTTGATGTATTGTGATACATCAAAAATGGTTTGCACATTTAAAATATTTCAATTTTACTTGTACAGTCTAAGCTCTTTATAGCAATCCTCTTTTAACATCCCAGCTTGTTATAGCAACCATATGGTAGATACTGGCTGATTTCCCATAAACCTAATGCTTTATTTTACATTTGTTATACAACCTTGAAAGCAGAATGAATTCTCTATAATGACCCATAATTTCCACTACTCTATTTTGTTTTTTACATTTTTATTATAATATTCACATTTCAAAATGAAAATATTGAAGCTGATGACAAGCTTGCAGGCTGACTGTCAGAAATCACTTGTTGGCAAACTCCTATGCTCAATAGCAATTTCTCACACTCTTCGGTAAAATGAAATTAACTTTAACTAGAAGTTAATTTAATTTCATTATACAGTTTATGCAGGGACTTCATTTATCAGTATGCCTCCTACAAAGCAGACAGATTTGCCAACTGCAGACAAAATTAAGATTTTACAAGCTGTATCTAATGTCATGCATTCTAAGACCGATATCAGTAAACAGTTTGATATTTCTGAGAGTACACTGTTCTTCATCCTGAAAGATCAAAAGCTTAGAGAAATCTATTGTGCCTGGTAAGATCAGAGAAAGAATGGCAAAGAATCTGGATCATGAAAAGTACTTTTGGTATGGCTAATGATAATGCATACAACAAAAAAAAAAAAAAAACCCATTCCCACAGATGGAAATCATTTAAAAACTTAAGCTGAATCATTTATTATGCATTGGATGTATACTGAAGATAAACCTTCTTCCAATGAATGGTTTTAAAAATTTAAGACTTATCATAGGCTGTCTTTCAAAAAAAGTGTGGTGATAGCGCAGCTGTCAACACTGAAGCTAAGGGAATGGAAGGAGAATCGTTTAAGAAATATTTTTTGTTGATATACAACCAGAATGTGATCTTTGATGCCGACAAAACTGGACTTTTTTAAGTTGCTAATAGATAAAATGATTAAAGGTGAACGCAGTGGTGGAAAAAGGCAAAACAACAGATTACCATTCTCATAGTGGCAAACATGTAAAGCACAGAGAAACTTCCTCTCTCAATCGCTGAGAAAGCCTAGAAACCCTTATGTTTTAAAGGTTTGAATACATTGCCGACTGTATGGAGCAAACCTTCAATGTCATTAAAAATTTAAGGAGATTGCATCAGAAACTTAGATCGCAAGATGAGCAGCAGAAAAACTCTGCCATTTTTGGATAATTGCACTTTCTCATTGCTAAGTGAATGGCCTACGTGCAATCATGGTTGAGTACCTTATACCATCAGTTTTTCGGGCCAACTGTTCAATGTGTAACCCAGTGCACTAAGAATAGTTATCAAAGAATGCTGATGAACATAATTGTGTTCTGTCTCAAAAGCAAAACAATATGAAAAATCACATACTGCAGGCAATATTACGTTTCAGCATGGGATGAGGTTGATGAAAAAGTCTCCAACTACTTCAAAGATGCTGGATTTTTTGTCTTGAATGATAAAACGAATAAAGCTTTGCAAGCTTTTTTGTCTATTAATTGCAAAGAGCAATCTGATAATTGTTAAGAAATTTTTGGGGATAAGTGTCATCACCTAAATTTAGAGGGAAATATGTGTTTTGAGAACAATGCCACAATGGATGTGAACATTGAACGTTTCAGATTGGATTTGTCTTCTTTATCATTACTTGTTGCAGATATAACAGAATCCAAAATTTGTAGTGACAAAGAAGACAAATCCACCGTAGTTGAGCAAGAAGTTGCATTGGAAGATGCTCATCAAGAATCAGAACTTGTGTGTTTTCTTCCAAGTACAGCCTAACTGCAAAAGTGAATTAACTGCTATCTTGTGCCTTCATAATTTAAAAATATTTCTGCCACTGAAACAGTACATTTGACATATTATTTTAGATGAAATAAATTCTCATCTGCGGTTATGCCTTGATATAATGTAAGTATGTACACAACCTAAAGATACTGTACTGTATGTAGTATTACTGTACATGTGTAATTTATAAATTAATCTTTCTATACTGTACAATCAATATAAAATGTACAATACTTATATATTTTTTAATATTATAGTACATATTCTGAATTACATTAATTACATTGTGTCACCACACAAAAACATCCGTATTTAGAAAACTTGAATTATCCCTGGTAACAATGAAAGAAATTTATTTGAGAAGCATTATTAAGCAACATCGAACATTTAAACCATGCATTACTTTCTAACTATAGTACACTCACTAATCTGGTGGTGGATTAACTGGGCCTACTACTGTAATAGTAGAATTACCTTAAATGTTCAAACTTTTCTTTGTTCTTCTGCTGATTTTATAAAAACCAATGTAATATCCAAACAATATAATGACCATCTTTCTCATTCTCCTGGGGGACACTATAAAGAGCTTCGACTGTAATATATATACAGTGGATTCTGGTTATTTGGGCCACTGGTTAATCTGGACAGCTGTTTATTTGGGGCAAATCTTAAAAAACAGAACCCAATCGAGAAAATAGCCAGGGTTAACTTTACTTAATTGGGACAACATGCTGTTTAATCGGGGCAGGAGACCTCAGCACTGGAGATTACCCTACGATTTTCTCCGACTCATGGTTCGGTTGGATTTCTAGAGGTCATAACCATAAAACAATTAGCAGTCGCCTGTTTATTGGGCTTTTCTGTTAGTGCAATCTATCATAAACGGATAATAAACTCGATCTTATTGAATTTGCGATAATACCGACAGCTGGAAAACTGGTTATTATGGTGAAATGTGTTTACACATCCATAGAATCTTCAATCATATAAAAAAATTAATTTTCAGAATCTTCTCTTCATTCCTATTTTTAAAGCTTTGTAACTTGTTACTCCGTTCTCGCTTGCACGTATCGTGTTACTTGCAATTTGTGTGTGCCGTGTTCTTTGTTATTGATTGCTTATCTTTTTACTGTTTTAAATTTTAACCCTCACCCACAAATCAGTGAACAGAAATGTCAACTAGTTAGTATGTACATATTACAGTATGTATTAATTATTCTGATTATCACGTATATTCTTCCGATTTTCATGTATCATTAAATTTTTTATTTGGTAAGGTAAAAAGGGTAAATTTGTGCTTAATATATCTTTACTTTTATAGCCTGTGGATAATATTCCTCCTATTTTTGCTAATTAGAATCGCTGTTTAATAGAATTAAAATTCAATTCACAAACGTGATCACAATTACCAGCACTTACTACACATAGTATAGTGAATACTATGGTGACTCCATCGTAACACAATTTGATTGTACAGTGAACCAATTGTAAAGCAGGAGTCCATTGTATTTTTAACCTTTTTTATGTGAAACTTTGGATAATTGGGGCAGCTGCTTAATCGGGCCAAAATGCACTAGTCCCGATGTGTCCCAAATAACCGGAATTGACTGTATATATATATAGTTTTTTTTTTTTCCCTTTGCGATTACCAAGCCAAAACAAATTTTATTTATTACTACTATTAACATATCAGCATGCTCAAGAAAAACAAATTTATGTTTAACAGTAAAAAAAAAAATTATTTTAAGAATCAATTATGAATAAATATTAGTATATTTCAATCTGTCAGCTGAAAATTTACCAAAGTAAACAATTATCCTTTACAGTGTATATAAAATTTATGTAAAAAACCTTAAAAAAAAAAATGAAGAAATTACAGAATCTATAATTTATTTTTTGATTTTATTTTTATAAAACTTTATTAATAAAATCTCTTTACTATAAGACTGAAAGAACATGATGTAGCACCACTAACAAGATCAAAAACTGTAAGATGGTTGAGTAGTCAGAAAAATGCTTGGAAATGGGTATTAACCAGTATCGGATTATTTACAACTTCCTGGCAAAGCAAGTTCGATTATCACAGTGTCACCGCACAAAAACATCCGTATTTCGAAAACTTGAATTATCCCTGTTAACAATGAAAGAAATTTATTTGAGAAGCATTATTACGCAACATCGAACATTTAAACCATGCATTACTTTCTAACTACAGTAGACTCACTCATCTGGTGGTGGATTAACTGGGTCGCAGATTAATCGAGATCTCTACAGCTAGTGGAAGTCAAACTAAGTCAGACAGCAAAAATAAATATGTGGACTCCTTTACAAGCACTGTTTATTTACATTTCTTAATGTAAATGTAAACAAGAGCCTCAAATTTTTCAGAAACTGCATCCCCATCTGTGCTTTCTGCCTGATTGCTTGTTCTAGTCATATTTCAGTAATCCTTCAGTTTTATTACTGTATGGTTAATTTTAACATTCTTACAAGTATATTTTCAAAATTTAATTTCATGTGCATCCATCATGTTAAAACAGAAAAGGGTTCTTTGCAGTGAACAAGAAGTTTAGCTCACCAACTTTAATGGGTCTCTACTCTACTAGATGGAAAAACATGGAGACACTGGTTTTTTAGAGAAGATAATGCTTTGAAATTTATGTAGTACCATTCACAGGAAGGTAAACCAAAGGAAAAAGCAAACTCTTCATTGTTCTTGTTTTTCTTTTTCAAAAAATTATACATTTCTATTATGTTTTATGTGAAATCTCATATTGTAATATACTTTTATAAATATGAATACAATATATACAATATATAAGCAAATAAAGTTAAATTTCAACAGCACTAAATTTTTCTTTAATTTTGTGAATTATCAGGGCAATTTATTTCCCAACCATCCCAGATAACCAGGAGTCTACTGTATATACAAAATTGCTATATTTTTATTTCACTTTATCCATTTTACAAATCTAAAAAAAAAAAAAAAAAAAAAAAATCACATCTAACTGTATACTTTTACAATTTTCAACTAAATAAATAGTAATTCTCCTTTTAAAAGGATACGTTAACAATATGCAACAAGTAATTATACTCATGGTCATAAATCCTCCCCCCTTTTTTTAACGATCAAAAAACCTACCTCAGTGAACTTTTGTTCCATACTTCCTGAAGTATGTATATTTGGTTAAATATTATTAAAAAAATAATAATAATAAATAAATAAATATAAAAATGCATTAAATTTTGGTTTCAGTGCCACAACAATTTTGCAATTAACAACATTAAAACTGAGTACTTTTGTATGAGCAAAAGCACAAAGTACTCAATTACTGCTATGACTTCACATACATGTTTTATAGTTTTCCAGCAAATTTATGCTTCTTCCAAATTTTGTTCAATTTTGCAAGTTTTTTTTTTCTTTTTTAACCAATTTTTGAACATTCAAATAGCCAAATGTGCTAAGTTTTATTTATTAATGTGGACTTCAAAGCTGCCACTAGGTGGCTTTACTCATGTCTGTTATGAAGAATATTGCTATCGCTTCGCTTTCTATCTATTAACAGCAATGCAGTCCAAGACAGTTTGAAGGAAGTTACTCCTCCACTTTCCCTATACAAAGGGGAGTCCAACAGGGTTCTCCTCTCGGGCTACTATTTTTTGCTATATATGTTAATGACATACAAGATTGTATGCAACATGTAGACATCAATGTGTTCTCATACGCAGATGACTTGAAAATATACAAAACCATCAAAACAACACGACTGTGAATCACTGGAAAATGGACTAGACACTATCACCCGATAGATTAAAAACAATGGCCTAACACTAAACTTAAACTAATGCTGCACCATGTCTGTTGCAGACTATCACAAAAAACACAAGATTAATTATCCCTATAAAACTAATAACCATGAGCTATTGAGAATACAAGAGGTTTCAGATTTGGGAGTGTGGTTTTCTGACAAGGGAAACTTCAACACACATGTAAATAAAACTACAGCAAAGGCCTCCAAATCCCCTGGACTGCTTAAAAGAATCTGCTTCGACTTTACCAACATACAGCTCATAAAAACAGCTTGCACAGTGATAATCAACCCAATTCTAGAATATGCCTCACAAATCTGGAATCCTCACACGAAAATTCTTAAAAAACAACTGGAACGTATTCAGAAATCCATAGTCAGATTCCTAATGTACAAATCTAGGTTGGAAATGAACACAAAATCCTACGATAATTGGTGCATTCACTTCGGGATGGTACCACTTTACCAAAGAAAGGCTGAGGCAGACTGCAAATTCCTAATGCATCTCGTGGCTGAAAAGTTGGATGCCCCCGAGCTGCTCTACCTCATCAATTTCAGCTGTCCTCCAAGAGCCTTGAGAAGACACAATATGCTGGCACAAGAGCCATTCAGAACTGCAAAATTGCTAAATGGATCCAACACTGATATTCTAGCTGAAGACATCAATATCAAAAAAGAGTTGCAAAGGTTTTATAATCAAGTAACTAGAATATGAGAATAAATGATTAACTTAATAATAATAATAATCAAATAATAAGAAAATAGGCATATATTATCTATAAATTTTTCAATACACAAAGATAATAAATAACAAATATAATAATAAGAAACAATTAAAAAAAAATTGGATAACTATAAGAATAATACAAATCAATCAATGTAACTATTCATTGTGAACAAACAAGAAAAGATAACAACAAAAATGTTTAGAAATACAAAATTCTCTGTCATCCCAGCTTTGCTCAAACGCAAATCACTTGTAACATAAGATATTCATTGTATGTGTTGTATATTGACCTTGTATACTGACTGTATACAATGTCAAATGAATGAAAGCAAATGAATATAAAACACCATTATGCCTGGCATTTGTGGATTATGAAAAGGCATTTGACTCCATACAGCATAAGGCAATGTTTCGGGCACTGGAAAGACAAGCATAGATACCCCACATATTATGATTTTGAAGAAAATATATGAGAGTGCTACCTCCTTTATTAGACTAGACAAAGACAGTAGGCAATTTAAAATCGAGAAAGGAGTTCGACAAGGGAAGACAATATTTCCGAAGCTGTTTACTGCTGCCCTTGAGCAAGCTTTCAGAAGATTAGACTGGTCGCAGAAAGGAGTCAATGTGAACAGAGAGTACCTAAACTATTTACCATTTGCCGATGACATTGTAGTCATAAGCCACGATCCCAAAGAATTAGAGGAAAATCTTAATCAATTATGCACAGTTAGTAAGGATTTTGGACTAAAGATGAATATGACTAAAACAAAAGTAATGATGAACAAGTATGCCACAGAAAGGGAAATAATGATTGAAGGAGCAGTAATTGAAAAGGTGGAGTCATATACTTATCTGGGACAAGTTATTAGCTGTAATAATGATAAATGGCTGGAAGTCAAGAGAAGAATAAATTTTGGATGGATAGCATTCAGGAAATATAGTCACATACTGAAGAGCAATATCCCAGTTTGTCTGAAACGTAAAATAATGAACCAATGTATACTCCCCACCATGACTTATGGAAGTGAAACTTGGGCACTCACCAAAAGAATGGAAGAGAAGTTGAGAACTATACAGCGAAGAATGGAACGAATTATATTGGGAATCAGACTGTTAGATAAGAAGAGAAACACATGGATTAGGCAGCAAACTCAAGTAAAGGACATTCTTATCAAAACTAAAGAACTAAAATGGTCTTGGGCAGGACATATAGCTCGAAGACATGATGACAGATGGACTAAGAAAATAACAGAATGGTATCCAAGAGGAGCTGGAAGACAAAGGCGGAGATGGATAGATGAAATCCATGAGTTTGTGGGTAGTAAATGGATGGCCAGTGCTCAAAACAGAAGAAACTGGAAAGTTGCTGGAGAGGCCTTCATCCTGCAGTGGATTGAAAATGGCTGATGATGATGACTGACTGTAAATAGAATTATTACTGTATTGCTACTGTTATATTCCTCCTCTGTAAGGCTTCGGCTGTTTTGGAGTAACAATAAAATAAAAGAATATATAATAAAAAAAAAAAAGACAGTTTCTCCGTCTTAGAGAGCAGCAGTCAGTAGATTGTGTAATTTACTAAATGTTAATTCTTCTGATTATTTGCTTTCTTTTCTCTGAATATTGTATCCTCCAAATGTATTGTGTATCAGAAACTACTGTGGGAATAAAACTCCTATTTTATTGGCAAAGAAATTGTTATTTTTACACAACAATTTCTTCGCCACTTAATACTTTACAGACTGTTCACTAAGCTGTATGTTATTGGAGAGTACTCAGTTTTTTTTGCTTCTGAGCAGATGCATTAACAATAACAATATTTAATGCAGCAAACTTATACACAAAATGTGATAAACTTGACTTGTTCTTTCCTGAGGGCAAGAATATGTATAATTTCATTTAAAAACTCAAAATTATATTTCTTAAAAATCCATGTGTTTCAATTATCTTGTTTTTCAAATATGCCTTTAAAGGCTGCCAAATGTATGTGGCCTGTGCAAGGTTTTTTCAAGTAGTCAGCTCTGGAGAGGGTTTCATCATGGAATTTTTAAAATTTATAAAAGCAAAAAGTTTGTATACAAATTCTTTTAAATATTAATTTGTTCTTATCCTGAATTGGTTGCACAAATTTTGAGTGAAATTATTGTCAAAAATCAAATCAGAATTTAAAAATATAGATGGAACAGGACCAGGGGCAAAAGTTTATTACATTGTAGAGCAGATATCATCTTTTAAGGGCACAAAAGGTGATATTGTTGTACACGTGACTAATGATATAACTCTTCAGGAACTAATGACAGAGAGAGAGAGATCTGCAGATTTACTCAACAAGTACAGGTCAATGTTGAAAAAGTCACGAGTTAGGGTTGAATATGAAAGTGTCTGCAGTTTTGCCCAGACACAATAGGAGGGAGTATACGATGAGAGCCCTGTCGATCAATTTGGCCCTGGAAAAATTCTGCAAGGCTCAAGGAGTCAAGGAGCAGAATTTTTTTCAACCTTGTCTGTGCTTGTTGACAGGAAAGACTGCTTATACAGGGATGGGGTACACTTAAATAGAAAGAGTGCAAGAATATTTGCTGATTCTATCGAGGCAGTGTTATGTGGTTCGGAAAACTGCAAGCTTGGGGGATCACACAGACTAAAAGGTTAACAGTGCAGGAAGAGGCAAAAGTAATTCTTGCACTACTTCTATTAGAATGAACAGCAGCATGGAAAGCAAGGCAATGGAGATTTCCAGGACTGTTGGGAGTCATAGTGGAACAAATAAATACATGGGCTGTGTTAGGGTAACTAAGAGTACAAACAGGTGCATGTATACTTGCATGTACACTAATGCTAGGAGTATAGTTAATAAATCTGATATCCTAGCAATATCTGAAAAGGCAGATATTGTTGGGATATCAGAGATGTGGTGTCACACAGATATCAGCAGTACAGAATTGGAATTTGGGGAGTACAATGTGTACAGAAAGGATAAACAGGACAGGAAGGGACGAGGAGTTATGCTGTTAGTTAAGAAACACAAAATATAAGGAAATGCATCCAAATTGATGTTGGTGGATGATGCAATGTTGAGTCTGTTTGGTGTGACATAAGCACTGGAAAGGAAAAATGAGAGTAGGTGTGTGTTATAGTCCTAATGAATCTGATGAGTATAATGAGCAATTGTGCAGAGAAATAGAGTGGGCCAGTAAATCAGAATGCCTTATAATGAGGGATTTTACACTTTCCAGATACTGACTGAAATTGTGGTTGGCCACTCGCACACTAGCAAGACCTTTTTGGATGACTTTTCTACAGCAGCATGTTCGAGAGGCAACCAGAGAGAGTAATAAATACCCTTGATCTGATAATCAGCAGTGATTATTCATGCATTAAGAATTTGCAGATAAAGGAACCACTGGGTGACAGTGATCACAATGTACTGATATGGGAATTACTTAAAGATGTAACTGCCATCAAGTCTAAAGGGAAGGGCCTTTGCTTTTGTAAATGTGACTACAGGGGTCTTAGACAGTTTTAAATTGTGTACAGTGGGATCAACTGATGATGTTACCAACGTTAAATTCTAAATGGAAGCCTTCAGGGACTTGAGCTTCGAGGCTACTAGGCTTTTCATTCCAACTAAGAAATACTATTCAAGGTTCAGGCCTAAATAGATGTCAGATGAATTAATAAGGCTCGTGGCAGAGAAGAAAAATGTATGGGATGCATATAAATTATTAGGTGACACAGAAGCCTATGGCAGATATAAGCTTGTCTGTAATCAAGTCAAAAGGAGGTTAGGCACGTGAAGGCAGATTACAAAAAATCTTTGGCAAAGGACACAAATAAAAACAGCAAAGAGTACTTTACTTGTGTAAACTCTAGAAGGAAAGGGATGAATCATATTGGACCACTTAACATAGATGGGTTGACTATTGATGATTATGCTCAGGTAGTTGATAAACTGAATGAGTATTTTTCATTTACATTCACATGAGGAGTTATTCAATGAGGGGAATGCCAGAAGTTTATCAAACTCTAATAGGGAGCTAAGTGATTTTGTAATAACTGAGAGCAAAGTGGAGGAGAAGTTGTTGAAGTTAAACATAAGGAAGGCACCTGGGGTGGATGGGATCTATCCAATTATATTAAAGGAGGCAGCAAAGGAAGTAAGCAAACCCTTAGCCATAATTACGAGAGCTTCTTTGTCCTTAGAAGAGGACGCCATGAACTGGAGGTGTGCAAATGTATCACCAATTCACAAAGGGGGTTCAAAAGGTGACACAAGTAACCACAGACCTGTTAGTTTAACTTGTGTTCCGTGGAAAATAATGGAATCACTGGTTAAAAAAAGCATTGTAGGATCATCTAGACAATAGTTAAGACAAAGCATGGGTTTGTTACAGGAAGGTCTTATCTGACCAATTTGATTGGATACTATGATGGTCACAAAGGAACTCAATATCAAAAATAATTTTGATATTATATACTTGGATTTCAGGAAAGCTTTTGATACTGTTGCACATGGAAGACTGCTGTACAAATTGGAGAGGTATGGCATTAAGGGTAAGTTGCTACAAAGGATAAAGGGATCATTGGGTGGGAGACAACAGAGAGTGGTAATCAATTGATGTCAGATGAATTAATGAGGCTCGTGGCAGAGAAGAAAAATGTATGGGATGCATATAAAGTATTGGGTGACACAAAAGCCTATGGCATATATAAACTAGTCTGTAATCAAGTCACAAAGGAGGTTAGGCAGGAGAAGGCAGATTACAAGAAATCTTTGGCAAAGGATGTAAAGAAAAACAGCAAAGAGTTCTTTACTTATATAAACTCTAGAAGGAAAGGGATGAATCAGACTGGATCCACTTAACATAGATGGGTCGACTATTGATGATCATGCTCAGGTAGCTGATATAACTGAATGAGTATTTTGCATCTACATTCACACACGAGGAGTTATTCAATGAGAGGAGTGCCGGAAGTTTATCAAACTCTAATAGGAAGCTGAGTGATTTTGTAATAACAGAGCAAAGAGGAGGAGAAATTGTTGAAGTTAAACATAAGGAAGGCACCTGCTGTGGACAGGATCTGTCTATCTATCTAGTTATATTAAAGGAGGCAGCAAAGGAAGAAAGCAAATCCTTAGTCATAATTATGCGAGCTTCTTTGACCTCAGGGGAGGTCCTCTGGATTGGAGGTGTGGAAATGTATCACCAATTCACAAAGGGGGTTCAAAAGGTGATAAGTAACTATAGACCTGTTAATTTAACTTGTGTTCCAGGGAAAATAATGGAAACACTGGTTAAAAAAGCATTGCAGGATCATCTAGACAAGACAAGACAAGACACAGCATGGGTTTGTTAAAGGGAGGTCTTATTTGACCAATTTGAATGGATACTATAATGTGGTCACAAAGGAACTGAATGCTAAAAGTAATTTTGATATCATATACTTGGATTTCAGGAAAGCTTTTGATACTTTGCACATGGAAGATTGCTGTACAAATTGAAGAAGACAGACAGTGGTAATCAATGGACAAATGAAATTACAACTTAACATCAGTTGTAATTTCTTAATTCAATTTCCACATAAGATGTTCTTATATCCCCCATAGCATTTATGGTCTGAAGATGGGGTTCAGAAAGAATAGTGAAACATCCCCTGCTGGAAAATTAGTGTAATATTGTGTTTGTATTATTTATGAGTTTAATAAAACCTATTTGTTAACAATTTTCATGTGGTATAATAGTTGTTTATTATATATATATATATATATATTAATATATTTATATAGTATAAACTTTACCATATAGATAGAAACCACATAATCCTTTCCCCATTACATTATGAGGTGCTAGTTTCAGCAATGTGTTGTTTATGGATGAGCATTAAACAAGAAGGCAAAAAAACGTAACACAGTTGTGCAGTGCCTGACAAGACCTTTGCATGAATAATTCTAAATAAACAATACCTGTTCATTTACAAAACTGCTCAAGTGAAAAACTGACTAGATTTAGGAAGGTATTGAAAGTTTCATCCATTAGCACTGAATCAACAATATGCAAACATTACTCTGAAGAGGGGATTGTCACGTGCCTTGCAAGTACTAAGAAAACAAAAAAAAACTAAAGCACAGTGCTAAGTTGGTTTGTAATAAGAGCTATATTTATAAAAGAATAAGAGAAATTTACCTCAATATGATACTAAGAACACTTCCGTATGACACTCTCCAACAATTAAAATGAATATAAAATTAACGCAAAATGATTACAGCAATAAAAATGATTTTAAAAAATTTAATGTAAATTTTACAATACGACTTTCCTTCCTGAAGCTGATGGAGCTTTTCAGGCATGTCTCGTTCACAGGAATGAAAATAAAGTGGAGTATGTGTGAGCCATGAATTGGAGATTAGATATGGATGGTGATAATTAATAGAATTTTCATGTAATTTAATTTCAATGGCTTCTGCAATTAATGGTCTAGAATAATTATGTTGGACACTAAATACAGTCGGCCCTCTCTTTAACAAACTTCCATATAGCAAAATTTTTTATGTAGCGAACCTTTTTGATTTCCCCTTGGTCGTTACACTGAAAATAGTTTTCGTATAACAAAGAAAATTTCCATATAATGAACTGATTTCGAGAGATGGGTATGCATTCTTCACACCTCCGGCCTTTAGAGACAATAGAGTTGATGCTGTAGAAAGACAAATTAAGAACTAAAGGATTAAGAATTAATCCCTTTAGCTTTTAATAGCTAAAGGCATCAAATCCATGAATTAAGAGCTAAAACATTTTACAATTTATTGGTGCCTGTAAAACTCTGCTGGAGGAAACTGGCCAACCATGGCGAGGGATAGAAGATTGAAGGTTCTGGGAGAGACCCTTGTCCAGCAGAGGGTCAGCAATGGCTAAAAAGAAGTAAAACTTATACAACTTATACACTACTATACCGAGAAGTCCTACTGGTCAGCTGTCCACAGCCTTTGGCAAAGATTAAGGAAAAATCCCGACGTGGCATTAGCTCTGGTCAACCTATTTTTTACTGTAAGCATCCTATTAGAGAATTAGGAAAGAGTGATTTCCCTTTATCTCGGAAATTGATCTGTTGTTTCAAAAAAATGAATCATCCACACTTTCACTAAATTTCACCTGTCTCTGTTTGCACGGCAGCTACAAGTGATCCCTAATTTCAGCTTTACTTTAACCGCTGTGCAAGTAACCTTACAGTGTCTAAGAGGAAATCCTTGAGTGCAGTGTGAAAAAGTGGAAGTGCTTAATAGTGTAGATCGGAGCATTAAAGAAAAAGAAATCACTTTAAAATTTGGTATCCCTGCCAGTAGTGTATCAACCATTCTGAAAACGTTTGTTTCGATTTTCAAACTGTTTGAGGAAACGGGACCCAGTCAGAAGCGTGTGAAATTATGCTTGTATGAAGGTGTAGATGAAGCAGTTTTTAAGTGGATGAAGTTGATTCGAGACCAAAATATGCTGATATCAGGGCTATTAATAAAAGAAAAGGCTATGGAGTATGCATCTTTTCTGGGGCACAAAACATTTCAAGCCAGTTCTGGTTGGTTGAACAAATTTAAAGAGCGTCATGGCTTACTTGAAAAAGTTATTTCTGATGAAAGTGGAGTTCTAATCAAAGAAGACTATACCCATTGGAAAGAAACAGTTTTGAAAAAAAACTTATAGAGGACTACGAGTCCAAAGACAATGCTGATGAAACATGTCTATTTTTTAAATGTTTGCCGAACAAGACACTGACTTTTAAAGGTGATAAATGTTTATGTGGTAAAAATAGTTAGGAGAGAATTATACTCTTGGTTGCAAATATGGCTGGTAATGAAAAACTGAAGCTTTTGTTAATAGGCAAAAGTAAATAACCCCTGTTTCAAAGGAGTAAAGTCGTTAGAGTTGAACTACAATTACAACAAAAAATCTTGAATGACAAGCAAAATTTTTGAGCAGTGGATTTTAAATTTCAATGTAAAGATTGAAATTTAAAATCATTACTAACTAAGCCATACGTGAGACAATGATAGGAATAAAGAGAGGACTTTCTAATAATGTCTTGACCGAGTATCGAATTGCTGACTTAAGTAACTTACCTTATGCTATTATTATGAGTCTTGTATTCCATTATTGTATTTTGAGGAAGGTTTAGCACTCTTTTCAAAGTGTCCCGTATACGTACAGTTGTGGCTTGATCACCAGCCGTCCGATTCCAAACAGAAATTATATCCTCCTGAAATAAAGCAAATTTTAAACAGTATATAAAAATATTCAGATGAGAAAAATAATCCTTATTTCGCTGGACAAAACACATCACAGTGTGTGTAAATACAAAAACAAAACACAACACAAAATAATTAAAACAAAACAGGTTTTTGTTTTAATGATTTGTGAGTGCATTTGTATGGCATTTTGTGACCAATGTGTTTTTCTTTGTAGTTTTGTAATATTATAAGACTAAAAGTTGTGTCTTTTAATACTGTAGTAGATATACAGCTAGCTTCTTCCTTTATTTTTTCTTTTTTTTCTTTTGTACTGTTTATTTTGGTCCTTTAACTGTGATATTTTCTGGATTAAGTAAATTATGTTTTCTGTATGGAAGTACTGTCTCATGTTATAATTTTTTTGGACGGTATACATAACTTTTAGATAAAAACATACATGAGAAGGATACACTGCAGATACAATATGTAAACACAGCAGCTTTTATTTCCCTACACATTTTATGCATTTTAATTATTTATTTTTTGAACAATGATGAATCATCAAAAAAAAAAAAAAAAGCAAGTGAAAGCAGTATGAACCAGCCAAATTCAAGCAAACTTGTTTCCCTAAATAGAAGTATATGGCTTTTGATTTTATTTGTATTGGTAGTGAAGACAATCTTACTCCTCAATGTATCATTGTGCATGTATGGTGTCTGTGAATTAAGCTTTTTCCAAACTGAATAGTCATCTAGCTTATCAGATGACTAGTTAATAATCTGCATCTCTCTGCAACACTTTCTTTTATGGGAAAATGTTTCTCTCTCCGTAATGGCGAAATTAAAACTGTACTCTTAAGACTGTTCCAGTTAAGAGAATTTCCCGATTGGTAAATTCTCTTAACTGGAGCTCTCTTCAATTCTGACATTTGAACCAAATTATATTTCACCACCCTTTGGGCTTTTATTTCCCTACACATTTTATGCATTTTAATTATTTATTTTTTGAACAATGATGAATCATCAAAAAAAAAAAAAAAAAATGTATACTTTTTCAGGGATTCAAAGTTTATTCAGATTCTTGAAAATTGTGCAGGTTACTCTTCAACAGCACAATATCACCTGTGTACAATAATGTTCAATTTTTACATCTCTTTCATTATGATATTATAAGTACTACTTTCTGTCAATTTTTCTTTGCTATTTTATGAACACACACAAAATGTGAAAAATTAAATTCGCTAAAAAAAACCCACCTGAAAACGAATAGAAATAACTGCTCCACATATTTCTTCTCCAACCATAAACTGTTCACCCAAAATAGCTAAAATTAGATTCTCCCAGCATCGCGAAGCCAATCCTTTTCGTAACCTCACAATCCATTTGCCTCCTGCTCTGTTAGCTTCATCCTAAGCATTAAAAACAATAAAAAAAAAAAACTACATCCAAAATTGCAAACTTAAAATTTACCAAATAATTAATGACAATAATAATTTGCAAAATAACTTACATAAACAGATACAAGACCTCTAAACAGGAACCAGAGAAACCTTTGCAAATTATTCAAATTATGCAGCTAAGCTCATGTCAAAAATTTAATAGCTTTACAAATCTAATAATTAAACAAGCTGTAGGCAGGTATGGAGTTTGTAATTAAATCTGTATTTAAGGTCATTCCTCCACTGTAGCTATGTGTAGAGGAATTTCTGAAGTCTTCTTCAACCAAAACTGTAATTAGCCAATCTCAGGTGGAGAGAGTAGTGTTTTTCTTCCATTAGATATTACAGGTTTTTTAGTCTGCACAATGCAAATATTTATTTTTCAAGTTAAACAATATGTCAGAGGATGACTGAAATTTGGTTATTCAAATATTTTGTGAGATTAGTATTGGAGGATTGCAAAGACAAGAACTGGAACTTTCCATTCAACTGTGGTCCTGATGAAACAGTCCAGCTTACTCATCATTCGTTGTAAGGTAAAGTTAAACGTTGCAAGAATGCAATGGGAACAATGCAGGAATGGATGCATGTCGGTCATGTATAAGATCTTGTCACAAAAACTTTGGGTGAAGACTGACATTTCTGCGTGTCCATTTTAAAATCAATGATTCAAGCACAAAAAAGTATTTGAAGTCAATGGAAAGAGAGGAAGAACAAATGGGTGCATGCAGAATTTTGAACAATGACAAAGTACTACATATTTTAATAAGAATAATATTAAAATATTATTCTTATTTTTTACTTTTATGGATTTTTAAATGATTTTAATGAACTTTTTATAAGCTCTTTGTGAGGATATATTAAATTTAACTTGGAATCCAAGTTAACTACTACAAATTTTTTTAGGAAGGAAAGAGGGTTAGCTTTTTCAGAAATACAGTATTGTTAAGAGGTGGGGTAGTTTATCAAAGAGAAAATATGGTGTGACCTATTTTCAGTGGATTTAGTTTGTGATTAAAGAAGTTAAGGAATTGGTAAAGGCCATGGTTGAAGATACTTCTGCAGAACTGGTACCTCAGTAGAATGCTAAATCAGGTTAGTATTTAATGGGTTGTAACAAAACATCTACATACAAGACAGTATTATTATGATAATTCAGAAATGTAGGAAAATAGATGTAAATAGAAGTGCTCGATAGACCTGGGAGAAGAATAAATAAAAAATTTTGGGATCGTCCAGAGAAGTTATAAGGGAATATATGTTGGCTGATTAAAAAGCTATAGCTATACCTAAGTAATTACACTGGTGTTCAAAGAAAGTGCATCACCTAGGAATTTCACATTTCTAACCCTTTTTCAGGATGGTATGTTAATGATTAGCATCACAAATAGAAATGTAAACAAAAGATATTTATTAATAGTTAAGATAAACACGACAGTTATGGCTGAAATGCTATCAGAAGCCCTCAATTTGCTTCAGTTTATCATTTTAAATGGAAAAACCAAATGAAAAGGTCACCAGGTGCAAACTAATATTTAGTTGAACCATCTCAACAGCAGCACACTGTTGAGGCATCGACAAGATCAATTTCTGAAGATAATCAACTGATAGTTCATGGTTCCAAACATGAATTATGGCTTCCTGAAGTTCACGAAGATTTGGTTTCTTTCTGGCAACTGCAGATTCCACATGATGCCAACAGTTCTCTATAGGATTCAGGTCCAGGCTGTTTCCTGGCCAGCTAACAGTTGTAATAGACAGCTCTTCCAACCATTTTTTCACCTGTAACAAATGTAAACAGATTACTGTCAAACCTCTAATGCAGAAATGAAGCTAAAGTAACTACAGAAGTGCTTTCGCCCGATGACGAGGAGCAGAATTGTCCTGAAAGATGCAGTTACTTGGCAGGTTGAAATGGTCTCTAATGGTTGGCAGCAATTTGCCTTCCAATATAGCCATATATCCATTGGCATTTACGGAACCTTTTATAAACTGCAGGTGATCTACTCTGCGATATGAAATGCATATCATTCGGTGGTAGGGAATTTCACTGTAGACACCATTTAGTCTGGATGGTATTCTTCACTACATCTACGGAAAATCGTTTGTCTCCCATCACAGCCATGCAGGTTGAATTTCTTCTCATCCGAGAAAATAACTGACTTCCACTGCCCGGGGGTCCATTTGACATGCTCCTTACACCAAATTAATCAGGACGTTTTCATTTTTTGTGTGAGGAGGGGCTTCTTCTTAGGACGATGGGGCTACAAGTCCTTTGAAGAGGCATCTTTTGACTGTTATTGCACATGCTACTACTCCTGTATGTTCTTCCCATTCTCTTTTCAGCTCAGACAAAGAAGCTTTACGGATTTTAAGGCATAAGCACTTCAAAACAAGGTCCTGTTTCGGCGTAGAGATGTTTGTCCTATCAGTAGAACCAGTATTCTTGAGTTTGGAAAGAAATCTACTCACTGTCGACTGATTACGAGGCACTCTATAAGCAATATGACAGGAAGAACATCCTTCCTCATGTAAAGAAACAATAGCACTCTTTCTTCATGGCGTCAACTGCATGTAACTCGCCATCTTGACACAAGCAAGGAATGACTGCAATTCTTGCAGAGCGTGCTTATATAGCTGAAATAACAGCTGATGCAATATTATGTCATCACTTGCACGTGTCAATCTTATCTGATGCAATCTGTAAGAAATATTGTCATATACTTAAGCTATTTGGATGAAAATTACAATATTAAGGGGTGATGCACTTTCTTTGAACACCAGTGTATAATAAAGATTGTAGTGGTTGTTCCAGGAGTTTCAAATTTCAGACAAAAGCACCAAACAACTGATTACAGTGTATTTCTTCATGCCAAAATGCATAACCCAGAAGTGATTATAAAAACTTCAGAATAACAGTTTTTGCAAAATACACTTTTCTGAATGTTTAAGCCAGATTGAGAAAATTTACTGAAATAACTTTAAGGTTTTGAATTTTGGAGGTGGAAACCACCAAATATTGAAGGAAATTTAAAGATACCAAACCTTCAGAAAAAACTTATTCACTATAGTAACTGGTAATTTGGACTGCAGAGCTTGGGCAAGGATCTACTCCACGACATGCAGTAGCAGGCAAGTTATTGATTATTGGTATCAGCAGAAACTCTTCTTACTCAAAGTTTAACAGTGAAGATTTATCAAAATGAAAAGTTCAGGATGGAACTTTTCAGAGTGACTGTATGTGCACCAATTGACCAGTAACATCAAAGGTGTTAAATGCTCCATCAGAAACAGCATTATGTATTCATACTAGGCTATATAAAGTAGATATCAAGAGATAGGTGGGTTTGTGTGTGAGCATGAACTAATTCAGGGCAAGGATCAGCATAACTTATGTGGCCTTGAAAAGCACCATATATGCCCATGCAAGTATCACAGAAATTGCTGTTCACCCACAAAAGTTTTGTACTGAGAATGACCCAACAACCAGAAAACATCCAGCCAACAGTAGTTCTGGGTTGAGGTGAGAGGCTGGTGGAGGATGAAAAGAATCACACAGTCAAACGGATGAGTCATAATTGGTCAAATGAAAGTATAGTACAATAGTGGTGCACAAAGGAGCATATAAGAACACAATTTGTGTCTGGTCCAGGTATAAATGTGGGTACAGTGATGACAGTTGATCTCACTGGGTACTACTTTTTTGGTCTCATTTGTAATAAAGATGGATGGAAATTAATATGACTTATCATGGAGGATTTTAGCCTTCCATGTATCGACTAGTTGGCAGCTCACTCAGTAGCAGAACACTCCTCAATTTGTTGGATGATTGCTTTCTACACTAACATGTTAGAGAAGCAAAAAGAGAAAGAAATATTCTTGATCTGGTTATTAACAGCAATCCATCTTTTATTAAGAACCTTCAGGTAAAGGTAGTGATCACAGCATATTGATGTAAGATTTATTCAAAGAAATAACTACTGACATGGGTAAAGAGAAGAGTTTTTCTAAGATCTTTTCAGTGGGACCAATTAACGTTAAAAATGTAAGTACCAAACAGGAAGTGTTGAGAGAAGTAATCATGTCTATTAAGAGTTTTACATCAACCAAAAGATATCAAAGATATCGTTCAAGATTAAGAACAAAATTAATGTCAGATGAATTGATGAGCTCAGTGGCAGAGAAGGAAAACATACGGGATGATTATAAACTGTCAGGATGACTCCGTTGGACTACAGCCATAAACAATATGCCTGAGTAAGTACATAATGAGCTACTCTTGCAACAATGAAAATTTTTTGAAATTTTCTGAGCAGTGCATATGGTCTGCAAGAGTAGCTCATGGTATCTTGTCAATGATATACAGGAATTTTTCTAGCAGGGATAAGGAGGTGATTATCCTCTTGTATAAGGCAATAGTCAGGCCACACCTTGAGTACTGTATTCAGGTCTGGAGGTAATTTTAAGAAGGATGTAGAGCTGTTGGAACGAGTACAGAGAAGGGCAACAAGATTAGTGAATGGAACAAAGGGTTGCTCTTACGAAGAAAGGCTTAAGTTTTCCAAATTACAGTGTCTGGAGACTAGGCACCTACGAGGTGATCTGATTGAAGTGTATAAGGCCTTGAATGGTTTGGGCATGCTCAATGCTGATGGGATTCTTCCTCTTGCTCAGAATAATCGCCTGAGAGGGCATAAATTCAAACTGAGGAAAGACAGTTGTAAGACAGACATGTGGAAGTTTGCCTTTAGCCAGCAGGTGGTTGATTGCTAGAACAAACTCCCATCTGTTGATTGCTGGAATAAACTCCCATCTGTCCATTGCTGGAACAAACTTCCATCTGGGTGAAATGAGGGGTTTTTTTTTGGCTGATGCTTTATAAGTTTCTTTCTTGTATCATATGCCTTTACTAATGCTAATGCTAAAAAGTCTTAGCCTGATAATTACGACATTATGAGAAGTCTTCTGCTTATGAGACATCTTTGGTTCAGAATGAAAAGAAAAGCAACAAAGGATTCTCTGCCTATGTTAACACCAGATGGAAAGGGATGAATCACACTGGTCCACTGAATATGACTCTTGATGATCCTGTATAGATAGCTGATAAATTGAATAAATATTCTGCATCAACATTCACGTATGAATAAGTTCTGGGATGGGATTAGCAGAAATCTAATGGAAATGTGCAATATGTATCTCCTATTTACAAATGTGGTTAAAAGGATGAAGTGGATAACTACAGACTTATATGTTTAACTGCTGTGCCAGGGAAAATAATGGAATCAATAGTTAAAGTAATGCAAGATCATCTTGACAGGTTGTTATGTTGTTGTTATTTGGTTTTTAGGAGCATTAGCAACTAAGGCCATATTGCTCCGGGATATGCGGTGGTCATTCCCTGATCTTTCCGCATCCTCCATATTTGGTGGTGACGGGCTCGAACCCCGGTCTAATCAAGAAGCGTGTGCTAACGCACCGCTGCTCCTTCCCACCTGGCTACGGAGGCGCCTCTCTTGACAGGCATGGAGCCTGTAAGACAATCACAGCATGGGTTTGTTAAAGACAGATTTTGCAATCTTATTAGCTACTATGAGGTTGTAACAAAGGAACTGGATGCAAAGAATAATTTTGCATCATATAAGGTAGACTCTCACTGTATGGTAGACTCTGTCACTGTATGCATCATGTAAGGTAGACTCTGTCACTGTATGCATCATGTAAGGTAGACTCTGTCACTGATTTTCATATAAACTGGAACAATATGGCATTAGGGACAAGTTACTACTACAAATAAAGGGATGGTTAAATGGTAGGAGATGAAGAGTGGTTACATATGGCCACTGCTCTTCATGGACTAATGTGATGAGTGGGGTTCCATAAGAGTTGATGTTGGGCTTTGTTATTTTTAATGATGCAGGTATTTCAAGTTTGATGTCTAAGTTTGCTGATGATTAAAAGGTGGGTGAGGTGGTTAATGACAGTATCAGGATATGCTACTTTATCTAGATCCTTCAATAGGATCTAAATAAACTAAGCAGTGGGGGAAAATGGTAATTGAGGTTTAACAATGATAAATGCAAGATATTGCATTTGGGTAGCAGTAATCCCAGAATAAATTACCACTCAGGTAGTAACAAACTCAAGGTAGCAGGATATGAAAAAACTCTAGGGTATTTGTATAGTCCAATATGAACTTCTCTGGGCAATGCAACCAAGCTGCTAGAACAGCTTATCAGGTTCTCTCAATGATATACAGAACCTTTACCAGTTGAGAAGTGCTCATCCTATTGTATAAGATAATGGTTAGGCCCCAACTATAATACTGCATACAGGTTTGAAAACCTCATTTTAGGGAGGACACAGAACTGTTGGGAAGGGTACACAGAAGAGCAACAAGATTAGTTGGGGACACAAAAGGATACTCACAAACAAAGACTGGAGTTGTTCTTTAAATTGCAGTCTCTGAAAAGTAGGCTGAGGTGACCTGATTGAAGTATATAAGATTTTAAAAGTAAACTAAATGTTGATGGGATCTTTACTCTTTCTCATGGAAAAGGATGGCTGAAGAAGAGATGTGCAAAAATTTGCATTCAGCCAAAGAGGTTAAAAGGTCTTTAAATGTCTTGTGGTCCCCCAGTTGGTGAAATATAAGCATTGCTTCCTTGCATCATATTGCCAATACTAATACAGCAAACAATTTATATATCCTGTTTTTATATATAACTTAAACAAATAAGACATAATTACCTCCCACATTGGTTTGATGCCATATTTAAAAAGATGAAAATCAATCTGTCCAGAGAGTTCAACTGGCTTTAGCATATGGCTATAAAGAGCCCAGAATTTTTCCACCTTTAAAAGATAAAGTATACATATTTATAGAGATGCAACATTATGTTAGAAATGTGTAATAGTATTTTTTTTTTACATGCCATTAGAAAATAATCTAATAAATTGTTAATAATACAGAATGGCCACATGTTCAGCAAAAATCAAAACATTTCCAGCTGTCAAACAATGTGGAATTCATTTTTACAGTTCCTCATATATTTGCAACATCATGCGGGGGGGGGGGGGGGACAATATTTCCTAACAGATGAAAATGCTGCATCTCTACCAACAAGAAACAACTTGTAGCCATTCCACAAGTCTTGTCTGCTGGTAGCAATCGAACATTTATATCAAATGTTTAGAAGTTGGACATTATATGGTCATGTGCAACCAAGGGTGCACACTCAGGCTTGCACAATGGTGGCACCCATCATTTGACTCCAGTAACAATTTACTGCAAGATCTCTGTGTGTGCATGCGGTCACATGCACACATACATTCTGGTTAAAAATGGATGCTGGTTGGTTAGTGTGTTTTTTAGTGGTGCATTGGCTTTGTGGACAGTGTGCTTGGGCACTTGATGTTTATGCAATTTTTTTGATTTCTAGGATGTTTCTGTTTCATAATTAAGGCACACTTCCCTGTATGAACATATTTAATAGAGCATACAAACAAATGAAAAGCTAAACATTAGGTCGCTGTAGCCTAGTGGTCAGGTGCACGGGTACATAAGTACACATGCTTTGAGTGACCGGGGTTCAAGCCCGTGACTGCTGAATACGGTGCTATTTCTTGTATTCTGTCTATCTTGTGAACTCCTCTGACCGTTTGGTCGTCCCGGAGTATAAACAGAAAATTTATTTATTTATTTATTATTACCACCTATCTTGGAGATTTCTTAAGTAAGAAGTCCACTTTTCCTTACAAGAAGAAGATATACTGGCCAGTTTTGACAGGGAATCAATGTTTATTAGCTTTTTTCTTAATGGAGGCAAAGCAAGCCTGGTGCACAAAATCAATATAGAAACATATGTACTATACCTATGATTATCAATTTCAATGAGACATCACAGATCACATCTCAGAGATCCATTAGCATTCCAGTCTTACTTCCAATTTCAGGCACCTCCGTAGCCAGGTGAGAAGGAGCAGCAGTTTCTTGATTAGACTGGGGTTAGAGCCCCTCACCACCAAATACGGAGGATGCGGAAAGGTCAGGGAATGACCACCGCATATCCCGGAGCAATATGGCCTTAGTTGCTAATGCTCCTAAAAAAAAATAACAAACAAGCAAACTTCCAATTTCAGGTACAATTCAACCTACAAATGAAAGGGGTAAGCGTGGGCAGCTCACTCTGAGAAGGTTTCATGTAGAGTTAGGGTGATTTCAAGTCAGCTGTCTTTTCATACACATGCCTCAAGGTTTAGGATAAATCCAAGGGGAATTACTCCTTAGACCAACAATTACCTCAAGATTAACTATAAGGGTTTGGAGCACTCCATAAAGCTTCTTTCAATACTGCTGGGTAAAAATCATCAGTACTGGGAGGCCTTAGCCACTTTCAGGCTCGGTAGTTTTTTTTGTTAAGAACTCTCTTTTGTAATACCAATATCACACATACCATATACTTAGGTATATTAGCACAATATTCTCAATCTTAAAAGGGACTTGATCTTGTGAAGATCAATACAACGTATCTATTCAAGCTCACTAGTGACATCTGCTTGTTTAGGTTGAGTCATTTCTGCTGTGCAAAAGCTCTACCTGATTTATTCTTTTCTCTCTTCGTATTTATGTACAAATAAAACTCCCATTTCCATTCTTGGTGCTTATCACCAAGATTTCATAAAACTGAGACTTTGACTGTCTAGCCCTCTATGGTTTGCAACAAATCAACTCAAATGAATGCAAGTTATCCCTCGCTCTGTAATTGTCACATGTTAATTCTCTGTTCTACCAAGCTTGCTAAATCTCTTTTCATCCATTTGGCTTCCTCCTTACTTGATAAACAGCTTGAAAGTAACCCATGGTTCAACTGTACTTTGTCTTAAATATCTGTTCACAACTGATTGAGCATAAGAAGCTCCTTAGTCCAGAGTAATCCTCTTTCTTGAAATTAATCTTCTGTCCTTACTTTTGACTATCTGATTTGTTGTGTAATTTAGGACATTATGATCGCTAGCTACTGCTAACAGTTCCTAAACCATCACATTTGCGATCCTTGTACTCACCCCACAGTTTTCATACACGTCAAGTAGATTCAAAAAATTTACTCCATAGATTGAATTTGCCAGTCCATATTTTCTAATCAACGAGCAGAAAGTTAATCTCCCATAACAAGGTAAGCAAGACTTACTTGCTTATTGAAGTTGCATACAGATACTCTTATGATGCTTGTTGCTATTATGAAGCCTGTAATAATACAACTCTTAACTTTCCTTTATTATTACTTTGCACCATATAGATTATGCTCTTTTGAAATGGATCTGAACCAGGGTACAACACTGCACTTAGGCAGCTTTTGATCAGAAGCATACCCCCCCCCCCCAAACCACCAGTTTCTGCCCAAACCTTGTTAAACACAATGTGCATTCCAAAATAAAACTCATCACCCTCTACATAAAGGTTATTTATGCCAAGTATCGGTTAACCCTATTATATCAGCATCTGTAGTCTGCCGACACGATCTCAGAGATTTTTTTAAGTTCTATACAGTGACACCAACTGATGATGACGTTACCAACAGCAAATTCTAAATGGGAAGCATTCGAGGAAGTAATTTTGGAAGCTACTAGGCTTTTTGTTCCAACTAAAAAATACTGTTCTAGGTTTAGACCCAAATGGATGTCAGATGAAGTGATGAGACTTGTGGCAGAGAAGAAAAATGCATGGAATACACATAAATTGTAACGCAACACAGAAGCTTATAGCAGATACAAGCTAGACTGTAATCAAGTCACAAAGGAGGTTAGGAAAGTGAAGGCAGATTATGAGACATCTTTGGTAAAGGATGCAAAGACTTCTTTACTTATTAAACTCTAAAAGGAAGTGGATGAATCAGATTGGTCCACTTAATATCGATGGTTTGGGTATAGATGATCATTCTCAGCTACCTGCCAAACTAAATGAGTATTTTGCTTCTACATTCAGACACGAGGAGAGGGCTAGATTATTATTATTATTAGCTGTATGGTGCAAGGAAGCCTGAAGCTTATGCTGCACCAGCCAAAAAAAAAAAAAAAAAAAAAAAAAACATTCCCGAGTTACCCTAGGAGAGAGAGAGAGAGAGAGTGTGTGTGTGTGTGTCAGAAGTAGAAGGGGAATCACCAAGAAAGATGATATCCAGCTCAGGACCCTGGGTGTGCCAAGCCCATACTCACCAGATATGAGCCCCTGGGATGTTCATCAAACTCTAACAGGAAGCTAAGTGATTTTGTAATAACCGAGGAGAAAAGTGGAGGAGAAATTGTTGAAGTTAAACATAAGAAAGGCACCTGGTATAGATGAGATCTATTTAGTTATATTAAAGGAGGTGGCAAAGGAAGTAAGCAAATAGCCATAATTATGAGAGCATCTTTGGACTCAGGGGAAGTCCCCACAGACTGGAGATGTGCAAATGTATCTCCAATTCACAAAAGGGATTAAAGAGTGACACGAGTAATTATAGACCTGTTAGTTTGACTTCTATTCCTGGGAAAATAATGGAGTCACTGGTTAAAGAAGCATTGCAGAATCATCTAGACCAGTGGTCTCCAAAGTGGGGTGCACAAGATGATCCATAGGGTGCGCGAGATAATCCACAATTATTTGTTATTTTTTTTTTTTTTTTAGGAGCATTAGCAACTAAGGCCATATTGCTCCGGGATATGCGGTGGTCATTCCGACCTTTCTGCATCCTCTGTATTTGGTGGTGACGGGCTTGAACCCCGGTCTAATCAAGAAGAATGTGCTACGCACTGCTGCTCCTTCCCACCTGGCTATGGAGGCACCTATAATCCACAATAAATCAGTATTTATTAATTATGAAAACTTTAGTTTTTCGAAATGTAATTGAAAATAAAAATAAATAAATGTTTTTTTTTTTTAATACTTCGATATGTGGCTTTGTTTGATCGAGTGGCTTTATTTGATAATGCCATTGATTATGCACTTTCAAGTACATGCATTTTGTACTTGAACTTCAATTTAATTTTCTTTTGTATTTTGTTATTTGTGACCTTTTAAAATTATATGTGATTTCATAAATGTAATTTTAGATATAATGCCTTCCATATAAATGATTTATAAATTAAAAAAATATATATTAAACTTATACAGTCAGTCCTCGTATAGCACGATAGTTGGGTTCCTAGAAACCCTCATGCAATGCAAAATCATGCAATATAAACAACAGGCCCTATGGGAAAAATAGGGTTAGGTGCCGATCACTGAAGACTGAACACACATTTGTAACCAAAACATTACCAAACACAATAAATAATCGTAACAAAATACGTAACTATTTTATTACGACTATTACGTAATAAAATATTGCTAATGCTTTTGCTTCTATCATAAGCAAACTTGTTTTTTGTTTGATTTTCTATCCAAACAAATGACAGCCGTTCCATCTCTTCCAATTCTTTGTATCTTAATCTAATGGATTTTAATTACACTTTGAGTTGTTCCTGCTATGAAAGTTGTTTTTATTTTCTCTGCATTCTTTGTAATTCTCGGCATTGCCTCATTTAGGTCTGTAGCACGTGCAATATAACATGGTCTTTCATTTCGCTCAAAGCGTTTCACAATTTCACATTTTTTCTCTCTCGACAGAGGCAGACTGGCCATAAGTCTGACTGGAGAAACTCCTGTGGGGCAGAGACCGGTGTGATTTTGGCCATAAACCATAGCATGAGGCCACTATAAATTTTCCCAGGTAAGAATTTTTGACCCAGTCCGCCTCTGTTTATCGATATTGCTTTTCTTTTTCTCTCTGAATCTGCAGTGTCTTCACCAGGATGCTTCCTTTTCACACCTTTTAAGTATTTTAGTCATTTTTAGGGAATAAAGCACAATTACAAAATGAGGAGGCACGCTTGATACACATAAACAAAGCTGCGCACGTGTAGCAACTGAATAAACAACACTGTAAAGGCAGATATACACTATTAGCACCTCACATTTTACAAAAGCACATTTCTAGGGGTTACTACCATAAACAATAAAAACAATTTCCAGTTGCGTTTCTGCTAGTGGAATCTGTTACTAACTGGTAGTAAACTCGATTTAATTGCATTTGCGGTTATACCGATAGCTGGAACTGTGTTGGTTTTACATTATTATGGTGAAATGTGTTTCTCCTTCACTGATATAAAAAAATAAATACATTTTCAGAATCTTCTCTTCATTCCTATCATGTTGCATTCGGTTGGGGTGATTCTGCATTCAACTGCCATTTCTTGTTTTTTTTTTTTTTTTTTTTTTTGGTAGTTGTTGACAAATCGGCTTCTGTGGCCATAATGCACCTCCCAAGGTTTTTGCAGTACTTTGATCCAAGTCCGAGTTGGGATTCAAACACGCGACCTTTGGATTGCCAGGCAGGCACTTTACCCACCCGGTTAGCCCGGTCGGTGCCATTTCTTGTAAACACAAAGGCAAATCGTGCACAAGCGAATTCGGTTCTTGTTATATAAGATATCGGTCCCCTAGTTATAAATCGTGTTTGATTGAATTCGTGTAGTGTAAACACGTGTTATATGAGGCCTGACTGTATATTTAATTTTTTTATTTTGGGGTGTGCACGAGTCCTTTTAAGTAAAATAAGGGTGTGTGACCAAAAACGTTTGGAGATCTGATCTAGACAAGACAGCAGTAATAATTCAGACACAGCATGGGTTTGTTAAGGGGAGGTCTTGTCTGACCAATCTGACTAGATACGATGGCGTGGTCACAAAGGAACTGGACGCAAAAAATAATTTTCATATATCATATACTTCAATTTCAGGAAAGCTTTTGTTACTGTTGCACACAGAAGATCACTGTACAAATTGGAGCAGCATGGCATTAAGAGCAAGTTGCAAAACCTCAGAGTAGTATCAATACCACACAGAGCAGTATCAATGGATACTGCTCTACGTGGACTAATGTTATTAGTGATGTCCCTCAAGGTTCAATGTTGGGCCCATTGTTGTTTTATATATTTATCAATCAAATTGATGAAGGTATATCAAGTTTAATGTCGAAGTTTGCATATGATACAAAGGTTGACAGCATTGTTAATAACAATAATGACACTATGCTGCTGCAACAGGATCTGGAAAAGTTGGGCAGATGGGCTGAGAAGTGGCAACTGAAGTTTAACATTAACAAATGCAAAGTACTGCATATGGATAGCAGTAATCCCAGAGAAATGTACCAACTGGGTGGTGTTACACTCAGAGTAATGAAGAATGAAAGAAACCTGGCAGTAATAGAGCAGTCAGATATGAAGTTTTCTGAGCAGTGCAGACAGGCTGCCAGAGGTTGTGGAGTCTTGTCAACGATATACAGGAATTTTGCGAGCAGGGATAAGGAGGGAATTATTCCCTTGTATAAGGCAATCGTCAGGCCACACCTTGAGTACTGCATACATATCTGGAGGCCTCATTTCAAGGAGGATGTAGAGTTGCTGGAACAAGTACAGAGAAGGGCAACAAGATTAGTGAATGGAACAAAGGGTTGCTCTTACGAAGAAAGGCTTAAGTTTTGCAAATTACAGTGTCGGGATAGGTGCCTCCATAGCCAGGTGGGAAGGAGCAGCAGTGCGTAGCACACGCTTCTTGATTAGACCGGGGTTCGAGCCCGTCACCACCAAATACGGAGGATGCGGAAAGGTCAGGGAATGACCACTGCATATCCCGGAGCAATATGGCCTTAGTTGCTAATGCTCTTAAAAACCAAAGAACAAACAACAACAGTGTCTGGAGACTAGGCACCTATGAGGTGATCTGATTGAGGTGTATAAAGCCTTGAATGGTTTGAGCATGCTGATGGGATTCTTTCTCTTGCTCAGAATAATCTCCTGAGAGGGCATAAATTCAAATTGAGGAAAGACAGTTGTAGGATAGATATTGTTGTTATTTGGTTTTTTTAGGAGCATTAGGGAGGCACATTGTAGGATAGATGTGGAGAAGTTTGCCTTTAGCCAGCGAGTGGTTGATTGCTGGAACAAACTTCCATTTGCCGTTGTTGAAGTTGATAGTTTAAATAGATTAAAGGCAGAACTGAATATTTGGATCGAGTGGATGGCTGAAATGAGGTGTGTGTGTTTTGGCTGATGCTATATAAGTTTGCTTTCTTGAATTTTTTGCTTTCTTTCTTTCTTGAATCGTGTGCCTCTGGAAGCCTCATTTTAGAAAGGATGTAGAGTTGTTAGAACGAGTATAGAGAAGGGCAACAAGACTGGTGAAGGGAATAAAGGGGTGCTCTTATGAAGAAAGGCTTAAGTTCTGCAAATTGCAGCTTCTGGAGACTAGGCACCTGTGAGGCGATCTGATTGAGGTGTATAAGGCCTTGAATGGATTGAACAGGCTCAATGCCGATGGGATTCTTCCTCTTGTTGAGATTACAACCTGAGAGGGCTTAGATTCAAACTGAGGAAAGACAGTTGTAGAATAGATGTGCAGAAATTTGCCTTTAGCCAGCGGGTAGTTGATTGCTTGAACAAACTTCCATCTTTTGTAGTTGTGGAAGTTGATAGCTTAAATAAATTCAAGGCAGAACCAGACAAACACCTGGAATGAATGAATCAGTGAAATGGGAAGGTTTTTTTTGTTTTTTTTTTATCTGATGCTGTATAAGCTTGCTTTCTTGCATCATATGCCTATACTAATGCTAATATTCATCCATTTTAATGACAATACTCCTGATACTACTATATGAACAGTTTAAACTTTATATTCATTTTCCTGATACAACCCTTGTAAATAATTGAAGGATAGTGTGCCATTATTAGTCTATCATACATTTCTATCATCACATTCCTTCACATATTTAACTGATGGGTGGTCCATGGATGTTTGAAACCATAATTTGCCCTTGAACTATGGAAGCCACTTATTCAAACCCCTTAAGTTATTTAAGGCAACCTTAACCCATACCTATACACTGTCTCCCTATTCTCTCTCACTAGCAATTTTCCTGAACTTTTGAAGCCTTCTCAATGACACTGACAAAGCCCCTTGCAACTCTTCTGTTCAAATATATTCCATGTCTGAAAAATGAATTCCTTCTATAAACTATGGTGGAGTTACACTAATAAAATCTCCCCTCCAAAAGTCTTGTTGGTTAACTCTGTCAAGCTTTGAGTTAATCAAGGCAGAACTAGACAAACTCTAAAAACTAGATTAACTCTAAGCCAAGCTTACAGTTAATCAACAAAGTTCACATCATAAAATACCTCCTATCATGCTTAGGCAGCATTATGGGCATAATTAAATTTTGCCCTAACTCATTGCATTTTTTCAGCATGGTCTCCATAATTTTCAACCACGTCCTCAGTTAAGCTGTACTTAATATCATTCGTATCCATTTGCATAACAAAAAACCCATTAGTTTCCTTGAAAACTGACAACTCATTAGTTACATAATTTTATCCACCAGGCAGGCATATTCTGGTTCTATTCATTTATCTTTATTAGATAGTATGAATCAGAGCTGTACTACTCAATATGTTCTACGTTGATAATAATATTAGTAAAATAATAAGAGGAGTTTACCTCAAACTCCTCTTATTATTTTACTAATATTTATCTTTATTATAAAACATATATATATCTACTTTCTTCATAATTGAGCCTCCTAATAAATAACCTCCTGTTGATTCAATTCATCTGTTCTGACACATGGATTGAATCAAAACAATCAGCCCTTGATATCTGTGGCCTGAATCAGGGATTCATCTCCTGCCACACACTAGAAATTTATGCTGTCATTTTCCCAATTCTAATCTGTTCCAGGCCTTCAGCCTATTTTCTCAGTAACCAAATTTCAATTTTATATTATAATATCCCTGTATACAGTACACTGAAATGAGTCATCAGTTGTACTGCAATCAACTGAAAGGGTGCCTTTAAATATATAACTTTATTTGCTTTATTGCTTGTATAAGCAATAAAGCAAATTGTGCTTATGGTGTGAATCATGTGGCATAGTAATTTTTGAGTATCTTTTTTCTTTCATTGTCTCTAATTATACATAAGAAATATCCATGAATAAATTTACCAAATATTACAGAATTATTCAAGTTTAATTACAGAAATTAAATAACTATATTTATTATTATTATTAATTTTAGAAATTAATTTACAAAGTATTACTTATATAAATTACTATTTAAAAATGACTTTATTCTCTATAAAATATGCTACGCTACATAATGAAATTTACAATCATTTAATACTTACTGTATTAAATGTACCAATCAATTTCAGATTCTGATCATAAGGCTGAGTAGTTGCCTGTTTATTATGGATTTTAAAGGAATACCAAAATGCATAACTAAATTGCAACTTATGCTCTTCAGGAGGTAGTTCTTTTGTTTGCTATTAAAAAAACAACAACAACAAAAAAAAACATTAAAAGAAAACTCAGTACTATTTTATCTACCTCATCACGTTTTATATTCCTGATAACAGAGTTACAGGGCATAGTACATGCCTTATACAATATTACATATATGTATCACAATATTTCTAGAAAAACTATGCTTTTGTGTTCTGAAATCCAATTTTTTTTTTTAAATAAATAATAGGAGCAGCTTACAAGAAGTGTATAAACACTTCTACCATGTCCCACTTGGGGGGGGGGCAGTGAAGTAGAAATCTGGTCCTCTCCCTCTCTCTCTCTCTCTCTCTCATTGCTCTCTCTCACTGCAAATGATTGTAGATACTTCTGTTTTATAACTACTTCACTAATGGTAGTGTTCCCCAAGAGTCTTCTTTCTCCCACCCTTTCCTCTTTTATGAGTTATCCCAAAAGTAATGCACAAAAGCAGTTAATTTAAAATAATTTACATCAAAAACCATCAATACAGTTATGACTACTTTCCAACATTCATGTAATTTTTGAATGCTGTTTAACTGTTAAACTGTTTTGAATGCTGTTTAACTGCTAAAGTTAAGCTGTCTGATATGTTGAATCACGGCTGAATTCAATGCTTCTAAAGACAGAAATATTTGTCCATGCAACAGTTCCTTGAGCTTGGGAAATATTCTGTAATTCTGTAAGCTGAATTCAATGCTTCTAAAGACAGAAATATTTGTCCATGCAACAGTTCCTTGAGCTTGGGAAATATTCTGTAATTTCAAAGAATCATATTAGAACTGATAAGGGTAGGGGTGAGGTAGAGTTTGCCATTTGTAAACTGTGAAAACAAGCTGTCTGTACAGACTGTAATATGAGGCCTTGAATTGTCGGGTGAGTATGAACACACCAGCTTCCAACATCTGTGGCCACTTCTGATGAATTTTCAGGTGTAATTTCTGACAAATAAATGTTGCACAGTAGTCTCCAATTTTTGATCTTCCAAGTGGCACATGATCAGCAGCAATAATGCCCTCATAATCATAAGCCACTATGACCATTTGTTTGTTGCTAGTTATGACCGTTTGATTGTTGCTAGTGGTGGTGGTGGGGGGGATTTAGAGGAATGTGGCAAAGATGGATGCATACGAGCTGAATGAGACTACAGTTCGCACTCAAAATCACATATTCTTATCTCATCAATGGCAACAATGCGGTGTTTAAAATGCACTGTTATCAGGCCATCTCTTTCCTATCTCATCAGTAACATGTGACTAACTGCACTGTAATTCCTCCATGCTTTGTTTGTTATCCATCTGACTTTGTGTGGAAGTTTGCATTTAGCCAGTGGGTGGTAGATTGCTTAAATAAATTCAAGAACTATAAAAACTATTGGAGGGAATGGAAAGATGAAATGGGAAGTTTTTTTTGGCCAATGCTGTATAAGCTTGCTTTCTTGCATCATTTTCCCTGCTAATTAATACTAAATGTGAGACCCAATGGGTAGTGACCTTTCATTTTTGTAATACCACAGTTAAAATTTAGTGAACAGATGATTTTGGTATTCCAGATTCATTGCCTATTTCTTCACAGGTCATATACCCGTCTTCCTCCAAAATGGTGGAAAAACAACTGCCAATGTGTTACCTACAGATGTTCTTGGCTGACCTGAGCATTGCTAGTCTTCAACACTGATCTGACCTTCACGTAACCTTTGAGACCAATACAAAATCATACTATGATCCACTGTTGACGCACCACACACTTCCTGCAATAATTCATAAATTTGTTGGCATCTGACCATGTAAAGTTTCAATTCTGATAAGAGTTGAAACTTTATATTCTTTCATACTAAACTGTAATCTACCTGAAGCAATATCACCATCCATTTTTAAAAGCCTCTGCACAAATATTCAATGCTGGAACTCTGTTTCAAGCATACTAATGTTGAGGTTAATTATTATCCCAATAAATATCAGTTGCACAGATGACTGAATGATAGCCGACCGGGCTGGCCGGGTGGTAAAGTGCCGGCCTGGCAACCCAAAGGTCATGGGTTCGAATCCTGCCTCGGGCTTGGATCAAAGTACTGCAAAAACATTGGGAGGTGCATTATGGCCACAGAAGCCAATGCACAATAACTAAAAAAAAAAAAAAAAAAATAGTAAGTCATGGAGTGAGGAACACATGTGAGTGTGCATTACTTTTGGGATAATTGTCATGTATTAATGACCTTCTTCCACTGATCAGAAATCCCATCTATAATTGTTTTGATGCAGCATACATTCTACTTCCATTTTGAGAAACCTTCCCCTGCATAAATAGCTTCAACTTTTTGAATAATCATCACAAATTTCTAATTTCTCCAGGTAATTTTCCAATGGGGCAAAGAAAACTTATTTAAATTCAATTATAACTGAGTCATGTATTTCTCTCAAAAACAAGTACTGCTCCAATGCTCATCTTTGAGACAGATTTCTAGACAAGATCATACATCTATTAGGTTTACCTTGACCTTTAACCTCTCTTGGTATAAGCACATCACAAATATTGCTTCCTTTGCATAAAAAAAAAACTGGGTTTACTGTTTTTTTGCTCTCAGTTTTCTAAACAGCCACTGACTCTGTAAAAATCTTGAATCAGCTCTACCTTGGAATATTGTTGTCATATTAATATTATTTATTTTTTTTATTTACTATCAGTTTATTAACACAAGGTTCACCCCCTGTACAGCAAGTGGGCTAAAAGGGTAATTAGTAAAGCTGAATGATGCAAGGAAGTGAAATTTTCTGCATAAGACAAAAAAAAAAAAAAAAATCTGTAATGATGCCCCCAAAAGCACTCCGAAGCTCCTTGATTTTGTTCAAAAGAGGTAGGTCAGGTTAAAAAACTCTTTAACTATACCTCAGTACTGTCAGTATAATAATTAGAAGTACACAAGTAAAATAATAATGCTACGCTATTTCCAGTTAGTTAAGGCAGTATGCCAGTATAGTGAGAAAATATTTAAAAACTATATTCATAAATAAGTACTTCAAAATATCTAGAAAAATGCATTGTATTATGTTTAACAAGTTTCCTGAGCTGACACATAAGCATTCAACAGTACCCCAAGTACTTTGCTATAACGGATATGAGCATTATGGAACAGCACCTAACATGCTGTAAAGCATATAGGTAGTCATCATTCTAAAGCAGTCAATATATGAGTGGTGTAAAAGTAAAGGCCTGATGTGAAATGACCTGCTCGATTCTGATGCCACACTGATTGAACTCTGGGCTATTAGCATCAATGATTCGTTTTTGTTTACAGCTTGGTAAATGTTTTTATTTGTTTTTTGCTTGTGTTGAAGTTAGTTTATTCTCTGCGAAAGCATTTGTAAAGTGTTTGCCATAGATTTCAAGGAAGCCGCAGGCTTTTGCTGCGCTGGCAAATAAAAAAAAAAACCAAAAAAAACCCATACCAAATAGGTAAGAAAATACAAATTATATGCTTCCCTCCTCATGTAATTTGTCAGCCAACTACCTGCAAGGAATTAATGATTCGCTGGCTAAAAGAAAGCTTCCCACAATCTAATCCAAACCTCAACCCCTGTAATTTTAATTTATGGCCCCTAGTTCTGGAATTCTTTATAACAGTGGAAATTTCGCCTGTAATCATTGTACTAATCCCTCTCAGAGTCTTATAAACCTCAATTAGGTGACCTGATTGAGGTTTATATGGCTAATTTTCATTCTGATTAATTCTAGCCTTTCATTTATATTGAGGATTTTGGAACGTTGTTATTTCTCAATGTTCTAAAAATTATTATTATTATTATTATTAGCCATATGGTGCAAGGAAGCCTGAGGCTTATGCTGCACCAGCCAAAAAAAAAAATAAAAAATTCCTCTGTTACCCTGAGTGAGAGAGTGAGAGAGAGAGAGAGAGAGAGAGAGAGAGAGAGAGAGAGAGAGAGAGAGAGAGAGAGAGAGAGTGTGTCAGAAGTTGAGGCACATTGAATGAGCTCCATAAAATGTAGGTGGCAGCAAACATGTTAATAAATACATTTTTAAAATGATCTTTAATAATTAAAATAATGTTAGTGACACATTTTTAAATTATCTTTAATAATTAAAATAATGTTACAAAGGAAATATACCTTATCTGTTTGTTCCATCTTATTTGTTTGTTGTTTGACCTCAGTCTCCTCTTCCTCCTCTCCACTGTCATCATTCTTCAGTCTATGGAATAATAAAACCTATATGTATTATTACATGCTTATTATTATTATTATTAATAGCCATATGGTGCAAGGAAGCCTGAGGCTTATGCTGAACCAGGAAAAGGAAAAAAAAAAGTTCCCAAGTTACCCTGAGAGAGAGAGAGAGAGAGAGAGAGAGAGAGAGAGAGAGAGAGAGAGAGAGAGAGAGAGAGAGAGAGAGAGAGAGAGTAGAAAGGATTCACCAAGAAAGAGAAGAATGATGATATCCAGCTCAGGACCCTGGGTGTGCCAAGCCCATACTCATCAGATGTGAGCCCTCCGAAGTATGTATCCCTCTCCTCACAAAAACACTTGTGAATGTTGAAAATTTTTACATGCCAGCACTTATTTTTCCAAGAGCTGTTTGTAGTAAATAAAACAAAATCTTAAACTGCTTTACAAACGTTCTTTATTTCATGTAGGGAGGTTACATTACAAATATACTGATAAAAGTATACAGAAAATTTTGGCTTCTTATATCCTAGCAAACAAGAATTTAGAAAAAAAAAAATAGCTTTTCTGAAAAAAAGACAAGGTTTCACTGGCAAAAGTTGCTCCAGGAATACATTATGAATAAACATCACTACCCTTCTGAGAAGTGCTTGCTACCATTTCTGAAGCAATGCTACACCCATATAGCTATTTCTATATCATATAGTGTGAGAGCTGGGTGGATCTCTAGGCAGGTTGAACAGCAACGGGTAAGATCCAGCTGTTGGGTCTTGCAGCAGTAAACATATTAATCATATGGAAGGTTTCAAAAAAGAGTTGATTGAAAGTCAACAGATTTCTCCAATACTTTGGAACAAGTTGAGGAAATTGCATTAGAGCAACTGGAATGGAAGGTTATCAACCATTTTTTAAGAAGTGGATCATCATCATCATCAGCCATTTTCAATCCACTACAGGATGAAGGCCTCTCCAGCAACTTTCCAGTTCCTTCTGTTTTGAGCACTGGCCATCCATTTACTACCCACAAACTCATGAATTTCATCTATCCATCTCCGCCTTTGTCTTCCAGCTCCTCTTGAATACCATTCTGTTATTTTCTTAGTCCATCTGTCATCATGTCTTCGAGCTATGTGTCCTTGCCCAAGACCATTTTAGTTCTTTAGTTTTGATCAGAATGTCCTTTACTTGAGTTTGTTGCCTAATCCACGTGTTTCTCTTCTTATCTAACAGTCTGATTCCCAATATGATTCGTTCCATTCTTCGCTGTGTAGTTCTCAGCTTCTCTTCCATTCTTTTGGCGAGTGCCCAAGTTTCACTTCCATAAGTCATGGTGGGGAGTATACATTGATTCATTATTTTACGTTTCAGACAAACTGGGATATTGCTCTTCAGTATGTGACTATATTTCCTGAATGCTATCCATCCAAAATTTATTCTTCTCTTGACTTCCAGCCATTTATCATTATTACAGCTAATGACTTGTCCCAGATAAGTATATGACTCCACCTTTTCAATTACTGCTCCTTCAATCATTATTTCCCTTTCTGTGGCATACTTGTTCATCATTACTTTTGTTTTAGCCATATTCATCTTTAGTCCAAAATCCTTACTAGCTGTGCATAACTGATTAAGATTTTCCTCTAATTCGTTGGGATCGTGGCTAATGACCACAATGTCATCTGCAAATCGTAAATGGTTTAGGTACTCTCCGTTCACATTGACTCCTTTCTGCGACCAGTCTAATCTTCTGAAGGCTTCCTCAAGGGTAGCAGTAAACAGCTTCGGAGATATTGTGTCTCCTTGTCGAACTCCTTTCTCAATTTTAAATTTCCTACTGTCTTTGTCTAGTCTAATAAAGGAGGTAGCACTATCATATATTTTCTTCAAAATCATAATATATGGGGTATCAATGCCTTGTCTTTCCAGTGCCCGAAACATTGCCTTATGCTGTATGGAGTCAAATGCCTTTTCATAATCCACAAATGCCAGGCATAATGGTGTTTTATATTCATTTGCTTTCTCCATTAGCTGTGATATTACATGAAGGTGATCCATAGTTGAGAATCCTGTCCTAAAGCCAGCTTGCTCTTTCGGTTGATTCTCATCAAGTATTCTTTCTAATTTGTTAGTAATGACCCTTGTGAACAACTTGTAGATGTGGGATAGCAAGCTAATTGGTCTATAATTTCCAATTTCTGATTTATCTCCTTTCTTATGCAGCAAAACTATGATTGCATTATTCCACTGCTTAGGTGTCACACCTTTTCTAATGCACTTTGTGAAGAGCCTTGCCAGTTTTTGTGTTATGTCTCTTCCTCCCAATTTTAACAATTCTACAGTAACTTCATCTTCCCCCGGGGCTTTCTGATTCTTCATTTTCTTCAATGCATGTTCTACCTCATCAGGAAGAATATCGGGTATGCCGTATGTTTTACTAATTTGTGATTCATCTTCCCCACTGCTGGCATCATTCCCCTGCTCCTTGTATAATTCTCTATAGTAGTCTTCTGCTATTTGAATTATGCCTTCTCTGCTGTTTATAAGTACACCATCGCTATTCTTCAGTTTCAGTATCATTTGTCTTTCTGTATTACTGCTCATGACTGCTGATTTAATTCCTTTGTTTTCTCTTAATGCTTTGTTCTACTTTTCTTGTGTTAAATCTTCTTATGTCCTCTCTGAGTCTCTTTCTAATGGCTTTGCATAACTCAGTATACTCAATTTTCTCCCTGTCAGTGTTTTTCTTGCTTTTCATTTGTCGTCTTCGGTTCATCATGACAAGTGTTTCTTGACTAATTTTTTCTTCTTTGGATTTCTTTTTTCCTATAGGTTTCTTGGGCTTTATCACTTTCAAAAAGTTGTAATATACCTCGTCGATATCTTGATCCTCAGCAGTCTGCAGAAGCTCATACTTGTTCTTAAGTTCCAGTACATACTGCTTTTTCTCTTCTTCTGTTATCTCAAAGACCTTTGTATTATTTACTCGAGTCAGTTTTTTCCTTTCCTTTCCTACATCTATATCAAGTGTACATCTTACCATTCTGTGATCACTTCCAACATTTACCTTATTCAGGACAGTAACATCATTCACAATATATCTTCTGTTAGTGAGGATGAAGTCGATTTCATTAGTAGTTAATCCATTTGGACTCTTCCATGTCCACTTTCTGTTCACCCTTTTCTTGAAAAAAGTGTTCATTACTGACAATCCTTGAGATTCTGCATATTCCACAAGTCTTTCACCTCTTTCATTTCTTTCACCAATTCCAAAATTTCCTATTGTTCCCCTTTCTGCGCTGTTTTGTCTTTTTCCAACCTTAGCATTGAAGTCTCCCATAATAATAGTGTAGTGGGTTTTATGCTCATCTAGAAGACTCTCAATTTCGGTATACATTTCTTCAACCTCTTCATTATCGTGGCTCGATGTTGGTGCATAAATCATTATAATCTTTAGCTTGTATCTCTTAGAAATCTTGAGTATTAGTCTTGACACTCTTGGTGATGTACTTTTGAATTCCAAAATGTTGTTTTTAAAATCTTTATGGACCAGAAACCCAACTCCACCTTCACTCCTTTCACTGTTTCCATTGGTGTACAGCAGATTTCCACTTGATAAACTTATAAGTGATTCATTTCTTCTTCTTGTTTCAGCCAAACCGATGATATTCCAATTCACATTTTCCGATTCCTTTTCCAGCTCTAATATCCTGTCTTCACCAATGAGTGTTCTTACGTTATAACAAGCCAGGTTCAGTTTCCGTGCATGGCAGCCTGGTCGTACCCAGAGATTCTTAGCACCCTCTGCTTCCACTCTGATCCTCTCGCTGCCGTAAGAGGAAGAGTGAAAGCTGCTGGGGACTGAGGGCCATTTGTTTCGTTGTGCTCTCATAGGCTGGAGGGTTTGGTCTTTTCCTCTTCACGCTGACCAGGCATCTTGAAGAGAACCACTCTACATGTTCATTGCCACCTAAGTGACGTAACAGGGCTTACCATCGAGAAGGTGTGCATGAGTGGATTTTAGGGAGGCAGGCCAACCGGACTTCTCCTAAATCTTCTGTAATAGAGAGATATTGGATCCATCAGTGTTTTAGGCTGAGTGTCTGATAATACACAGGATACCTGTTCCCCTTTAAGCCCCGTGGATGCATAAGAGCAAATTTTAATATGGAAGAAAAAAGTGAATAAGAGTGTAAAATGGCAACATAAAACAACTTAAAATCCATACTCCAGAAGTAACTCTGAATATAGATTTAAAGACGAGGAGAAAGGCTACCAGGACCCAGAAACCACTTGACATCAAGATTATTTAGGACTCTTCTAGTCTTTCGGTCAGAAAATCATGCAAGGTATTGAAAGCGTTGGATCACCATGTAGGATGAGATTTATCAAAGTCACTGATGCAAGAGCTAAAAGTAAAATGATAATAAATAAGCTTTAAAACTTTGAGACCTTGACAAGATCCAAGTTTACTAATCAGCCTTTTCAAAAGAGTTTGGATTTATTAATAACTTATTTATAACTGTTAACACTTTTACAGACATAATTTTTTTTTTTTTTTTTTTGGTAGTTGTTGGCGCATTGGCTTCTGTAGCCATAATGCACCTCCCAAGGTTTTTGCAGCATTTTGATCCAAGCCTGAGGCGGGATTCGAACCTGCGACCTTTGAGTTGCCAGGCAGGCACTTTACCGACCCGGCTAGCCCGGTCGGCTACAGACATAATACACATCGCATGCACTGCACAACTTGGAGCGCATACTGTGATTATTGATGTGCTACATAAATAATGACTATAACAATAACTGAAAAATCATGGTTGAGATAGGTGTTTTGCAACTTTTTTTTTTTTTTTTTTATAACGGAATGCTTTTCATTTGTTTCCTTTCAGCACAAAAAAAAAAAAAACTTTGTCTTCCAATGACTAGATCATATATAGAATAAGTCAAATTAATTACATCATAATAATTTTTTTTTTTAGTATACACAGAGTGCATTTTAATTTTAATGTGCTTAAAACCTTGGTGATGAGAGTGCATACAGTGAAGTTGAAAAATTTTTGCTCCTGGGAGTGGATAAATTTTTTGCAAAATTTTGCAGTACTATTGACCTAATTAATATATTAAATCATATTCAATACTAGCTTTATTTAACAGTGTAATGGGCTCAAAGTATCAGGAGCACTGTAGCTTTGGGGAGAATGGAAGGGAAAATTCTCCTACAAATCACAGCCTGATGAAATGTGCTTTTTGTGCAATGTTTTTTTTTTTTTTTTTATGAAAACCCCAAACACAAGAGGTATTAGCATCATGCTTGGGTTGGAGATTGAGAAGATGAAAGAAGATATTTGTTTACATTAGACTTGAACTTCTGTAGACTGTAATTTTCAGAAAAGACATATGAAGGGTGGTTGTTCCAGAAAACGGCAGCTGAATGAATAAACGAGGCAGATGAAAAGTTGGTTCTACGAGTTTGAAGTTGGAGAGTAAATGAATGTTGGCTGGTAGCAGCATGTGTTCGGACTGTTTTGAAAGAGCGAGTGGGAATTATAGAAGCCAATTCAGAAGAACATTGCCCATGGAAGTATCTGTAGAAAAGGCATGCAGCAGAAACAGTACATCTATGAGACAGCGAGAGATGAGTCATTAATTAACCTAACTGCCCTCTTCTGAATGGAATCTAGAAGCCTGAGAGAGGTTTTGGGGGCACTGCCGCAGATGTGGGAACAATATTCCATGGTAGAACAGATTTGCAATTTGTACAGAGTGAACAGCTGTTTGGAAGAAAAGTAACTCGAAGAGTGAAATAGAAAACCAAGTTTTTTAGATGCAGAGGAAGCAACATTTGTAACATGCTTGTGCCAAGACAGATTAGAAGTCAGGGTAATTCCCAAAAGATATAAATTATCATCTTGCGTAGAAATCAGAGTGTCACCAAAGATAAGCATAGGAGCAGAAGAATCCTTTTTTGCGAGATATAAGACAAGACTGAGTTTTAGAAGGATTGAAATCAACTAAGTTGTCTATGTCCCCACTGGAGAATTACCTGGAGATCGGCATTTAAGGAATTGATAGCGGATATTCGAGAAGTTGAAGCTGATTGAGCAGGGCAAGGTTTCTCAAAATGGAAAGTGGAATGCAATGTGCTATCGTCGGCAAAAATATGGATAGGATTTCAAGTTAATGGAAGAAGATAATTAATACACAAGAGGAAAAGAGTGGGAGACAGAACTGAACCTTGTGGTACACCAGCATTAGTGGAGAAGTTAGAAGACAGAGGGCCATCTATCATCACCCTCACAGTGAGTGATCAGAGAGAAAACTCGATAACCAATTACAAAAAACAGTTGGCAAACCATAAGATGGAAGCTTGTTTAGAAGATCTTATGCCAAACACGATCAAAAGCCATTGAGCTGTCAACAGCAACTGCATGTGTTTCACCAAACTTTTCCATTGAATTTGTCCATAAATGGGTAACATAAGCCAGAATATCACCAGTGGATCGACACTGGCGGAATCCATACTGGCAATCGTTGATCAGATGGAGGGTTTCTAGGTAGTTTAAGAGTTGGCAGTTAATTGATTTCTCCTTTATTTTAGAAAGAGTAGAAGTAATTGCAATGGGTCGATAATTGGATGGGAGGGATTGATGGAAGAGTAAGTTCAGGAGCACACGATTTGAGAACAAGTGGAGAAATACCATCAGGACCTGGAGCTTTCTCAGCATCAAGATTCATCAAAATCCTTTTGATGGAAGACCACAGGAGGCATTGAATGGAGCATGTTGGGAATGGTGGGAGGTGTTTTACCAAGATCATTAATACATGAGTTGGAAAAAAAATGGGATACTAGCAGGTCATCTTTATCCTTGGCTGAAATGACAACAGAACCATCTGTTTTTGACAGAGGTGGGAGCAGAGATAGGCAAAATTTGCAGCCAATAATAGCTTTGGAAAGAGACCAGAATGCTCGGCGACTAGAGCAAGAAGCAAGTTTTCTACTCTTGGTCTGTTTTAAATCTAGTTTGGACTGATTAATATTTGATTAATAAATAACCCCAGGGGCTCACATCTGGTGAGTGTAGGCTTGGCACACCCAGGGTCCTGAGCTGGATATCATCATTCTTCTCTTCCTTGGTGATTCCCTTCTACTTCTGACTCTTGTTTTCTCTTTCTTTCTCTCTCTCTCTCTCTCTCTCTCTCTCTCTCTCTCTCTCTCTCTCTCTCTCTCTCTCTCTCTCTCTCTCTCTCTCTCTGTCTGTCTGTCTGTCTGTCTCTCTCTCTCTCTCTCTCTCTCTCTCTCTCTCTCTCTCTCTCTCTCTCTCTCTCTCTCTCAGGGTAACTCAGAATTTTTTTTTTTTTGGCTGTTGCAGCAAAAGCCTCAGGCTTCCTTTCACCATATGGCTAATAATAATAATAATAATAACTGCTTTACTATTGTTGCAAGCTTTGGTATAGGCAGAAAATGAAACAAAAATTGGAAATCAAACAAGCCAATTATGATATGCAACATTCTTCTCTTGAACAACCTTAGCACATTTAATGGAAAACCGGGGTTTTGATAAAGGACGAGATTTTAAAGTGGAGTGTAGGATAAAGGATTCCATTTCTACAAGAATAATTTCACTGACACGATCTGAGCAAACGGTGACATCAGAAGTTTTGAAACAGTAATCCGACCAATGAAAAGAAATCTCGCAGGTCATCCCATTTTGCATTTTTGTAATGCCAAAAAATACGAGGTTGAGAATAGCCATGAGATAAAGGCTCCATTGCAGAAGAGACAATCACCAAGTTGTGATCTGAGGTGCCTAAAGGACCACTCAACTTAGACCATGTACTTAGAAGGGTTGCTTGTGAGAAAAAGATCAAGTGTGTTGGCTGTATGGTTAGGATTGTCTGGTATTCTTGTAGGTAAATGAACAATCTGCGCAAGGTCATTAGTAATTGCAAAAGCCTCAGCATCTCGACCAGCTGGGTCGGTGTGACTAGAAAACGGAAGCCAGCTGAAGTTGTGAATTAAAATCACCAAGGAAAATTACCTCATTGTTAGGAAAGTTGGACTGGAGAAAGTCAAGTTGAAAAGAGAGGAAGTCAAAGAGCTCCAAGTAGAAGTAATTGCAAGTGGAGTTGGGAGAATGATAGAGACAACAGATGAATTTGACAGAATGAGGTAGAAAGATTTTAAACCAGAGAAGATCGAAAAGAGGAGATTCCAAATTACCAAGTCTCTGACAGGGAATATCAGAACAGACATATGCAGGGGGGGAAGGGTAATGCTCTGGACTTAGGCATGAACTGGGGAAATTCCATCATCACTGGCAGCTGACGAGGATGGTACAGAATTGCGATAACATATAAGGCAGAATATTTAGTCAACATGGGTGGCCAGTGCAATGTTGAGTCACTTTATTGTCACATAAGCACTGGCAATGCAAAAATGAGAGGGTCTGTTATAGACCTAATGCTTCTGATGAGTACAAAAGTGTACAGAGAAACAGAGTGGGCCAGTAAAGAGTGTCTTATAATGGGTTATAAGATATTCTGATTTACTGGCCTTCTGTTATCTGGAAATTTTAACTTTCCAGATATCGACTGGCTCTTATCAAGTCTCAAGTTCTGCAAATTGCAGTGTCGACTAGGGACATGCAAGGTGACCTGATTGAGACATTTAAGGCATTTGAATGGATTGAACAAGCTCAATACTGATGGAATTCTTCCTCTTACTCAGGCTAAGCACATGAGGGGAGAGACAAATTCAAATTGAGGAAGGATGTTTACAGAATAGATGAGTGGAAGTTTGCCTTTAGCGCGAATGGTCGATTGCTGGAACAAACTTCCATTTGTTGTTTTGAAAGTAGATAGCTTAAATAAATTCAAGGAAGAACTAGACACACTACTGGAGGGAATGGATAAGTGAAATGGGAATTTTTTTTTTTTTTTTTTTTTTGGCTGATGCTGTATAAGCTTGCACTTTCTTGTATCATTTGCCACAACTAATATTAATGTCTGAATGTATATAAGCTCTGATTTTTGGTGTGTGTGTGTGTGTGTGTGTGTGTGAGTAAAGAAAACTGAAAATAGCTTGTTATATTGCTTAATTTGTTCAAATCTCTCTTCAATCCTGAAGAGAAAACAGTCTCTAAGAAATTAGTTTCAGGGTTATTTGTATGTGAATCTTCTCCTTCATAGTCATTCAAACGTTTTTGTTTCCTTGTTCTAATTTCTTTATATTTTATTGGAATGTCACTTTTGTTGCATATTTCACATGCAGTTTTCTTCGATATAGAAAAACCATTTTCTCTAAACTTTTTTAAAATATTTTTTAATCCTTTTAAAAGTGAAATAACCAAACTTAGATCTGCTTGGGTTTTTTAAGCTTTTGCTAACATTATTAATAGCAAGCAACAACAAAGACCATGATTCGATCTTTATTTGAGGATCTTCTGTTGTTTCGCTTAACTCCTCTAGTACATCTTATATGTACTATATATCTTGTATATCTTGTCTAAATTAAATATATCTTATATCTTGTCTAAATTAAATCTAATCTAATTGCTTTAACAGCATTCCCATCATGTGTCTAAGAGTGGTTGTAGGATCTAATTTGATTTGTTTCATTAAAATGTTCCATCTTTGGGCAGATCCAGAAAATATTCTGGATCTGCAATATGTTCAACAATATGTATAATAAATGTTAGTTGTTCAACATGACTTATTTTCCCCCTGGTACAATCTGGTTGAATTGAGTAATATTTACTTTTTTTTTAATTTTATGTATGATTTCTTCCCTCACTTTATTGCCCATTAAATTAATAACCTCTTTTTTGGATTCTCCATCCTAGATAGTGATAATTTGTTTCATTATTTTTTATCATCTTATATGTTTGGCCATTCTAGCATCAAATTTCTAAATCATTTCTACTAAACCTAGAATACTTCCATTGCTTTCTGTAAATATTGTGCTGTTAGTACCAAGAAAAGTATCATTATGCTTGGCTAAATATTGGGCACATTCTTTTAAGAACATCATGCCAATGTGCTATGTCAGCATTTACTTGTCTTTGTTGAATACTATCAATTGTTTTCTGTTTATCCGGGCTTTTTTTCAGTTTCAATAACTGCATGTGTGCAAGTGACGTTTCATGTTCTTTTAATCGAGAATCTAAGCATTTCCAGTCACAAATACTTTCGTTGGGCAAAGCTAATCTTGAAGACTGGTTGTGAAACATGTAACAGTAGTAACAAAATACTTTGTCTTTGAACTTAGAATTTAAAAGCCAGCTTCTACAGTTTCTTTCTCTATTTGAAAGAATTTTGATGTAAAATGAAATACTAAATTTTCTGCCATGTTCATCCAAAGGAAAATTGTAACCATTAATTTGAATCGGATTGCGTTTTGTTAGAAACATTCTCGTGTTGTCAGAAGGCCATTTTCCAGGATCATCATCCAATAAACATAGTAAAGCCGATTTCACGATTGTAATTTTCTTCATCTTCTAACGGGCAGGCCAGAGGCGCATTTGTTGCTTTTCAGTTTTGAATTTGATAAGAATAATTCTCTTTATCATTCTCATTAACGTTAGTAGAGGCACACAATGCAAGAAAGCAAGCTTATACAGCATTAGCCAAAAAAAAAAAAAAAAAAAAACCTTCCCACTTCCCTGATCCATTCGCTCCAAATGCCTGTCCAGTTCTGCCTTGAACTTATTCAAGCTATCAACTTCCACAACAACAGATGGAAGTTTGTTCCAGCAATCAACTACCTGCAGACTAAAGGCAAATTTCTGCACATCTATTCTACAACTGTCTTTCCTCAGTTTGAATCTATGCCTCCTCATGTTTGTAATCTGAGCAAGAGGAAGAATCCCATCAGCAGTGAACCTGCTCAATCCATTCAAGGCCTTATACACCTCAATCAGATCGCCTCGCAGGTACTTAGTCTCCAGACGCTGCAATTTGCAGAACTTTTATTATTATTATTAGTCATAGGGTGCAAGGAAGCTTGAGACTTATGCTGCAACAGCCAAAAAAAAAAATTCCTGAGAGAGAGAGAGAGAGAGAGAGAGAGAGAGAGAGAGAGAGAGAGAGAGAGAGAGAGAGAGCAATAGAAAGGAATCACCAAGAAAGAGAAGATGATGATATCCAGCTCAGGACCCTGGGTGTGCCAAACCCATACTCACAAGATGTGAGTCCCTGGCCTTTCTTCGTAATAGCACCCCTTTGTTCCCCTCACCATCCTTGCTGCCCTTATCTGTACTCATTCTAGTAACTATACATCCTTCCTAAATGAGGCTACCAGACCTGTATGCGGTACTCACGGTGTGGCCTGACTAGTACCTTATACAAGGGGATAATAACCTCCTTATCCCTGCTTGCAAAATTCCTGTATATCATTGACAAGACCCCATGACCTACTCTAGCAGCCTTGTCTGCACTGCTCAGAAAATATCATATCTGACTGCACAATTACCCCCAAGTCTCTTTCATTCTCCACTACCTTGAGTGTAACACCACCCAGTTGGTATATTTCTCTGGGGTTACTGCTACCCATATGCAGTACTTTGCATTTGTCAATGTTAAACTTCCAACTTCCTTTCAGTTCCCAGTTCTATGCCCAACTTTTCCAGATCCTGTTACAGCAGTATACCGTCATTACTGTTATTAACAACCCTGCCAACCTTTGTATCATCTGCAAACTTTGACGTTAAGCTTGATATACCTTCATCAATATCATTGATAAATATACAAATCAACAATGGGCCCAAACCAAACCCTGGGGAATACCACTAATAACATTAGTCTACGAAGAGCAGTTTCCACTTATTACCACTCTCTGTCTTCTCTCACTCAACCATCCTTTTATCCATTGTAGCAACTTGCCCTTAATGCCATACTGCTCCAATTTGTACAGTGGTCTTCTATGTGCAACAGTATCAAAAGCTTTCCTGAAATCAAAGTATATGGTATCAAAATTATTTTTCTGCATCCAGTTCCTTTGTGACCACCTCATAGTATCCAATCAAATCATGAGTTAATAAACTCATGCCATGTCTGAATTATTACTGCTGTCTTGTCTAGATGATCTTGCAATGTTTCTTTAACCAGTGACTCCATTATTTTCCCAAGAACAGAAGTCAAATTAACAGGTCTGTAAATCTCTCATTGTTTTGATCAGCAATCAAATCTTCATTTAGTAAAGAATATGAAGCTGCAGGGGGTTTCATCTGAACTGTTCAAGTTTTGGATTTGATGAAAATAATTTCTTTGCTTTCATTTTCATTGTTTTGATCAGTATTAACCTTAGATTTCCTGTTTTCTATTGTAATGGCAATTCAAAACTTAATACTTTAGAATCATAATTTGCAAATTGTAATTGCATCATTGGTAATTGTAACTGTAATATCCTAAAATATTCAAATTTGTAGCCCTTTCTGTTCTCCTACAGCATGGTCTGATGATAGGTATTGGTAAGATACCCAAAACGTCACCTAATTAAACTATATTATAATTAATAATATAGTTTTATATTATAATAAGGTAATTTATTAGGCAAACAGCCTAATAAACTATATTATTAATTTCCCGTGATATAAGAGTGATGTGAATATAATAATAACCTTTATGTTAAAATATTTCATAAAATTTTAAGCCACGCCAGTGCTTGCTTACTTCAACATTCACGAGTATTATTTTTTTTATTCCAGTGATCCCATAAAAATCATGTCAAAGTTGATGTTGAAAAAAAAAAAAAGAAAAGTTGATGCTGAGTGTTGCATTTTTAATGAGTGGTGGCCAATTAATGACTTTTTTTGCACTGCTCAACGATACTTGCACTTGTCTTATTTGCAATGAAGCCTTGTCAATATTCAAGGAATATAATGTGAAACATCACTACACCACAAAACAGGCCTAAAATTATGATCAATTTAAAGGAGCTTTGTGGCAGAAAAAATTCCAAGAACTAGCCCAAACTTTTCAAAGTCAACAACAGAAGATTAGAACTTTTACTCATCAAAATTTATCTGCAGTTAGAGCTAGTTTTCGAGCTTCCCAAATCATTGTCGAAGAAGGAAGGGCCTTTACAGATGGAGAATTTGTAAAACAAATTTGTTTGGCAATTGCAAAAGAAGTATGTCCTGAAAAAGTAAAGAATTTTGCATCTGTAAGTTTATCTTCATCAACTGTAATGAGAAGAACTGAAGATTTAGGAGCCAATGTTCAAAATCAACTCATAGAAAAAGTTCATGAGTTTACAGATTTTTCGATAGAAATTGATGAGAGTGAAGATACAAGCATACAGTTCAATTACCAATTTATGTCCGAGGTGTAAATCAAAATTTTGCAGTAATTGAAGAGCTAGTTGCATTAAATAGCTTGAAAGATACGACAACAGGTGAAAATATATTTTTAAGTGTATCAGAAGCAATTGACAGCCTCAAATTGAATTGGGATTTGCTATCAACAATTACGATGAATGGCACTAAAAATATGGTCTGTACTAAAATTGGGTTCATGGGTCAGCTTCATAAATATCTTGAGAGTAAAAATATTAAAAAACCAATGCAATTTCACCAGCAGTCTTTGTGCAGAAAATTTTTGGGTGTAGATTCAGTTATGTCAACTGTTAATATCAACAGTAAATTTTATTCATAAGACTGGTCTGAATCATCGGCAATTCAAAAATTTTCTTGACACGATTAGGGCTGAATACGGTGATTTGTTGTACCATACTGAAGTATGATGGTTTAGTCGTGGCACCGTGTTGAAGCGATTTTTTTAAACTTAGGATCAAAATAGATCTATTTATGAACAAAAAATCGAAACCTGTTCCGGAACTGTCAGGTCTCAAATGGTTGTGGAACCTTGCCTTTTTAACAGATATATGTCAACACCTGAATTTTTTTAATATGAAACTATGAGGACGAGAAAACTTGTCAATCAATTGTATTATAATGACAAAGCATTTGAAACAAAACTGGAATTATTTAAAAGTCAACTACTTCAGAATAATTTTTGACATTTTCCATGTCGCAATAATTTATCTAAAAATATGCCCAGTTGTAATTTTTCCACTGAAAATTTTTTTCAAAATGTTAGTTTGTTGCACAAAAATTTTGAGGCTAAATTTTCTGATTTTAAAAATAATTCAAAGGTGTTTGAACTTTTTCAAAATCCATTTGCCATACCCGTCAACGATGTTGATGAGAATTTACAATTAGAGTTGGTAGATCTTCAATCTAATGATGCACTGAATACAATATTTAAAAATGAAAATCTAATTCAATTTTATTCAACATTATCTGAGTCAGATTATCCAAAAATTAAAAATTTTGCAAGAAAGGTTGCATCAATTCTTGGAAGTACATATATATATGAGCAGACCTTTTCAAAAATGAAATATGTAAAATCAAAAATGCGATCACGTCTAACTGACCCACATTTACATGACTCTTTAAGAATTGGAACTAGTACTTTAAAACTTGATATCACTCTACAACCACATTCATTGCATTAATTATAATTTTGTTGTTTTACTAGCTGTATTTTTGTGATTAGTACAATAAATAAGTAATAATTAAAATTTGATATAAACAAACTGGTGTATTTCATATTACATATCCATCAATTAAATTTTGAATCTGTAGATATAGGCAGGTATAAAATTTGTTTCTCTGCATAACATTAAAGTTAATCAGAGAATGTAGTTTTTCGGCAAATATTCCAGAAATTCTTATGTGGCCCACTTCTCTAAACGTTTGCGGACCCCTGATCTAAGGGATCAAAAAATAAAATGTAATTGTATTCAAAATGTTCAAAATTTGAATATATTTTTACCAAAAAATGTAAAGTAAATGTAAAAATCGAAAAATTAAAATTATGTTGCGTATGTCATTCTGAATAATTATTTTAATGTTATTTGATTTTTAATATTTCTTTTTTTATTTATTTAATATATATATATATATTTTTTGTGTTTGTGACATGTGACCCTGCTTGCGAGGGTTCAAAAGCGGTACCGATGCATGCTATCTATAACAATACCAACGTTTTCGACTTAAAGTCAATTAATAGCCTAGTAAAGTTTGGATATCGTATCGCATAATTCCCTGTACATATTTTTCTTGTGGCCATTTTTCCCCCATGGTTCATTCTTGAGGAAGTTTTTACCAAAACTATTTCCAACGAGACTATTTTCTTAAAAAAATTGACACGTCCAAAATGAAAAGGGTCATTCTATCTGGATTCATGGCCGACCATTGGCGCTTAGAAAAGTGTCAGCGTTTTATAGCGAAGAACGCTGCCATTACTATTGTGATTATTTTCAAGATATAATATGCATAACTATTTTGCATTATTACTGCTCAAATTAAAAATAAAAGTCCTTTCTGATTTGTGTCACTTTTCATTAGAATGTGCCAATTATCATAAGCTTCGGGATTTACGAATGAGTGGCATAAGGAATAATTTAACATATTCAGATAGTGAAAAGGCATATTTTATCATTGTCTTTCAACAACAATAATTAAAATTGATTAATTTTTATGTAATAAACAAAAATTGCAAAGGCATAACAAAAAAGAAAAAAAAAATACGCAAATAAATCAAAGTGAATGGATTCAATATTAAGTGTTATAAGCCACACAAACAGAACGAAGAGAGGAATATTACATATACTTACGCATCAAATTTATTGTTCATGTTGATTGACCTTTTTTGTTAATAAATACCTCTTCAAAATGTTATGTTATAAATTAGAAAATATAGCAAAAATACTTTATTCAGTATTATTTAATAAATAAATATAAATATCGTACAGGAATTACGGATCCAGACGACGTTAATTTCACTCATATGTAAAAGCGGATCTTGCGCCACCTGTATATTAGGGTTAAAACTCTTTAGGTGAATTTAAGAAGGGGAAAAAAAGAAGAAAATAGAGAGAGAGAGAGAGAGAGACAGAACTATAATATTAGGACCACCTGAAAATTACTTCATCTACCAGTGTATAATATATCCTGAATTGCCTGTGGTCTCTAGTCATTTTGCCTGTTTATCTGAACGAAAAACTTAATAGCAATGTTTTCTACCGTTTATGCCTTCGTGGTTAGCACAGTCGGTATAATTTTTTTTTTTTTTTTTTACTATAATGCTCATTTACAATCTGTTCCAGATAACGAACATTAAGTAAATCTGATGTATGACAAATGTCATTAGGATTGTCTTGAATGGAGGAGACGTCCATCGACGACACGTCTATTGAGTTAACGTAATCACTGACAACTGCATTCACACTGAATAGATTAGTTTAATTAAAACATTAAGCACTACACTAAGTCCAGCGGATGTTGGCGTTTTAGTCTTCTGGGAACTTCGCTGTTATCCAAAAGGTTCATCGCCAGGTAATTTGGATGCATTTCTAGTCGTTGTTGGTATTTCACACTGTAATTGCGTATTTCCTCTTTTACCATTGACATATTCAGGTCTCTATGTATATTTTATTGTGACATACCAGGGCGAGTTGGTAATGGTTTTCAGCATCTTTGATTGAAAGCGTTGTAGTATTTCTTTGTTTGAGGCGCTGGCGGTACCCAAAAGCTGGATGCCACAGGTCCACTGTTAAGTGTTATAAGCCAAACAAACAGAACGAAGAGGGGATTAAGTTACATATACTTACGCATCAAATTTATTGTTCATGGTTCTCTACTTATACAGGGTGTCTCAAAAATATTGGTACAAACGTTTAGGGGAGGTAGGTAACATCTAAAGAAATGCGAATCGAATAGGAACCCATAACCGGAACCGTCACGGGAAAGTAGTAGCAGAGGCACAAGAAGCAGAAATGACACAAGACATAATTAGTGGCAAACATTTATTTGACATAATATTAACAATGGAGTACGAGATGAATGCATTTCATGATGTTACAACAGATGCTCGAAGATTCCGCCATGCGACGCGATGCATGTGTGACACCGACGCAGCATGGATTGGCGGACACGGTCGAACGCACCTGGAGTTTCTTTGACAGTAGCAGCAGCGCAAAAGAGTCTCGCCACGAGATCCATTTCCGTCTCCACAGGCGATTCATACACCATAGATTTGAGGCCCCCCACAGAAAAAAATCAAAGCTCGATAAATCAGGTGAACGTGGGAGGCCAGGCAACGGGTCAACCACGGCCAATCCATCGACGCCAAAACGCCTGTTCACGAACACACCTTCCATAATGGGCAGGCAGCCCGTCATGTTGAAACAAAATGTTGCGTCTCACATTTGCTGGAACATCGTCAAGTAACCCTGGTAGAATTTGTTCAAGAAAGATCCGATATTTAGCGGAGTTCATGCGGGTTGTTGTGAGCCCACACATGAGCATTGTGCTGATTGAATAAGCCTTCCCCGATTGAAATAAGCCTCATCCGTGAACAAAACATAGGCTGGAAAATTCAAGTACTGAACATTTTCTTGGAGAAACCACTGCGCAAAAGCCACACATGCAGGATGATTTTGGGGGAGTAGTAACTGAACCCTTTGGAGATGAAAGGGGTGTAAGGAATCGTCGTGCCAGACACGCTGTACACTGCAACGAGACACTCGTAAGGCAGAGGCAACGGCACGTGTGCTGGTAGTAGGATTATTCTGGACGGCATTCAACACACTTTCTTCCATGGCGGGAGTTCGCGTCGAACGTGGTCTGCCCGCACTACTCTTGTTACCTCTAAATGACCCATAATCGCACAAATTTTGATGCACACGCGCAAACAAACGGTGGTCCAGTACATGTCTGTCTGGGAAGCGTTCCCCATAAATTCGTTGAGCGGCTCGTCCATTGCCCTCTGCTAATCTATACACTAGGTGCACATCTGCCAGCTCATAGTTCGTATATTGATGCATGTTCTTCGTGCGGCGACGACTACTGCTAAACCAGAAATTTTCCCTCTCGCGAACTGATGAACAGCGCCGTGTATCGACTTACGGTGACGTTTCCGGTTATGGGTTCCTATGCGATTCACATTCGTTTAGATATTACCTACCTCCCCTAAACATTTGTACCAATATTTTTGAAACACCCTGTATACAAAATCAGTATGATTTTGTATACAGGGTGTTTGAAAAATATTGGAAATATATTTCAAAAATCAGTATGATTTTGTATATAAGTAGCTTGTTTGTCAGTGATAACTTGGAATCTCTTCCAATAAGCCAATACAACTTACTAGCCTTTAGCCCAAGTTATTTCCTCTTTGTCCGAATGTGCTTTCTCCGATTTAAGCGTCTATCTAGATGGATGCCAAGGTACTTAGCATCGTCTGCTGCGGTATGGCGTGGCCGTTTAATTTGACTTGTGGGCATGTTTCCTATCTCATTGTAAATGTAACATGAGTAGATTTCGTCTCATTGGGTTTCATTCGCCTTTTTTTTTTTTTTTTTTTTTTTGCCAAGCTTGTGTCTAGTTGTAACCTTTGTGTTGCAATTATTGGATTTTCATCGGTTACAAGTTCTGCTGTATCATCAGCAAACGTTGCTACTAGGGTGTTAACTGGGAGATCAGTGGCCTGCAGAGTATATAATACTGGCCCCAAGGCACTCCCCTATCGCACTCCACAGCGCATTGGGTATAACTGGGTTTGTTCTTCTTTCAGTTTCACTGTCTGCGCGGGTAGCACAGTGATATCGTCTCCACACACAGCGTGAAAAAGGCCCGGGTTCGAATCCCATCGATGACGCGAGGAACTTTACTGGGCTTTTTTTTCACTCCATGGCTGAGTTAGTCACTCTCAGGCGTAGATAGCAAGGTTTTTCCCCAGAAACTAGGGTTTTTCGTCCAGCAAAACAGACAAATCGACCATAGAACACATGCAATTAACAAACATAAGACACAGCAAGGCAGATGAATTTAATTATTCGGGTGGCCTAAATATAATATAATAGTTTTTTCTTTTTTTTCAGTTTCACTGTCTGCGCGGGTAGCACAGTGGTATCGTCACTGTCCTCCCCACACTGTGTGGAAAAGGCCCGGGTTCGAATCCCTTCGATGACGCGCGGAACCTTTTTTCGTGGGCCTTTTTCGCTCCTTGGCTGAGTTATTCGGTATCAGGCGTAGATAGTAAGGTTCCCCACACAAACTGAGGTTTTATCGTCCAAGAAACAGAAAAATCGACCATAGAACACACGCAATTTACAGACGAAATAAATATGGGTATACGTAATCATTTACAGGGGGCCCTAATATAATAATTTTTTCAGTTTCATTTTTTGCGGGTGTAGCACAGTGGTATCGTCACTGTCCTCCCCGCACCGGGTGGAAAAGGACCGGTTTGAATAATATCGATGACGCGAGGAACTTTAGTGGGCTTTTTTCACTCCATGGCTGAGTTAGTCGGTCTCAGGAGTAGATAGCAAGGTTTCTCCCCCCCCCCCCACCAGAAACTGGGGTACAGCAAACAGGCAAATCGACCAGAGAACACATGCAATTTACAGACAAAATAAATATGTTGATAGATGTAATCATTTACAGGGGATCCTAATATCACATTTTTTTTGTAAGTTTCACTTGGTATTATCGTTCCGTGAGGTATGATTTAATAATTGCATATAATTATATATAATTATTATATATAATTGGTGAGGTAGTACCTGCTTCAGTTTGTATAGTAATCCAGCATGCCAAACTTTATCGAATGCTTGATTGATATCTAAGAACACAGCCGAGCAATATTTTTTTGTTTCCAGACAATTGTTGATAAAATTGACAACTCTGTGCACTTGTTCAATAGTGCCATGTTGCTGTCTGAATCCGAATTGATGTAGTGCAATTAAGTTTTCTTCTGCTAGAATCGGTTTCAGGCTTTTTAATATTAGCTTTTCTATTATTTTTGATAATATTGGTAGCAGACTGATGGGCCGGTATGATGTTACTTCATTGGCGGGTTTCCTAGGCTTTGGTATCATTATTATTTGGGCAACTTATTATTATTATTTGGGCAACAAATCATTATTATTTGGGCAAAGGGGTGGTTGAGGGGGAGACGCCAGAGAGTGGTAATCAATGGACACTGCTCATCGTGGACTAATGTTATTAGTGGACTCCCTCAGGGTTCAGTATTGGGTCCTTTATTGTTTTCTGTATTTATAAATGATATTGATGATGGTATATCAAGCTTAATGTCCAAGTTTGCAGACGATACGAAGGTTGGCAGGGTTGTCAAGGACACTACTGACACTATGCTGCTGCAACAGGATCTGGAGAGGTTGAGCAGATGGGCTGAGAGGTGGCAAATGAAGTTTAACATTGACAAATCTAAAGTACTACATATGGGATACAGCAAACCCAGAGCAACGTATCAACTCTGTGGTACTACACTGACAGTGGTAGAGAATGAAATGGAACTGGGGATGATTGTGCAGGCAGATATGAAGTTTTCTGAGCAGTGCAGACGGGCTGCAAGAGTAGCTCATGGTGTATTGTCAATGATATATAGGAATTTTTCTAGCAGAGATAGCAGAGATAAGGAGGTGATTATTCCCTTATATAAGGCAATGGTCAGGCCACACCTAGAGTACTGTATACAGGCCTGGAGGCCTCATTTCAAGAAGGATGTAGAGCTGCTGGAACGAGTACAGAGAAGGGCAACAAGATTAGTGAATGGAACAAAGGGGTGCTCTTACGAAGAAAGGCTTAAGTTTTGCGAATTACAGTGTCTGGAGACTAGGCACCAGCGAGATGATCTGATAGAGGTATACAAAGCCTTGAATGGTTTGAGCATGCTCAATGCTGATGGGATTCTTCCTCTTGCTCAGAATAATCACCTGAGAGGGCATAAATTCAAATTGAGGAAAGACAGATGTAGGATAGATGCGCGGAAATTTGCCTTCCAGCGGGTGGTTGGTATGTGGAACAGACTTTCATCCCTTGTCGTGGAAGTTGATGGCCTAAATAAGTTTAAGGCTCAGCTGGACAGGTATTTCGAACGAACAGAGGGGTGAAGTGGAAGTGGTTATTTTTTATTTATTTATTTTACTTTATTATTATTATTTTTTTTTTCTGATGCTGCATAAGCTTGCTTTCTTGCATCAAATGCCTCTACTAATGCTAAAGCTAATGCTAATGCTAACTTTCCATGCTGCTGGGAAATAGCCCATGCGTATTATGGCATTGTATAAGTGCGTTAGAAGTATTAATCCTTTTGGAGGTAGTTCCTTGAGTATTTTACCACTAATCAAATCGTACCTCGGAGCATTATTAAGAATTCAGTTCTCTTTGTATGGTACTCCTTACTTCAGCTGGCAAGTAGACCTTTACATGTGGAGACAGTTGATAAGAAGCTTCAAGATAACGATGGATTTCTTCTTCCTCTTCTGCTGTAGGTTCAGAGGGATGTGGTTGGAAAACGTTTGCCAGGTGTTCAGCAAAAGTGTTGGCTTTTTCTGAATCACTTTTTGCCCAGTCATTGTTAGGTTTTTTGATAGGTGGTACTGGTTGTGTGGCTGTTTTATCCTTTTTGTGGCTTTCCACAAGGAAAGTCAGTGGCGTCAGTTGTAGTTATCTGTTCCAGATGTTCTTGAATTGACTCATTATTTTTATTTCATTGAGTACTCTTTTAAATTTCTTACTGCGTTTTTAAAATTTCTTTTCTCTTCAGAGTGTCCACTCAGTTGCCAGATCGTCTTCGTTTTTCTGCTATTGTTTGTTTTATGATGATTGGCAAATTCTGTTTTTCCCTGTGTGTTTTTATTTCTGGTGTAGCTTCCCAGCCAGCAGATTGTATTATTGTTGTTAGGTTTTCGACAGTTAGGTCAATATCGTCAGATAATTTTATAGGCATTTTTAAGTTTACTTTCTCATTTATTAACTCTTAGAAGTATTCCCAATCTGTGTGATTATTATGAAGAACTGGTTGTTTCTGTCTGATTATGATATGCGAGCTCAAATTTGCTATTACTGGGGAATGATCAGAAGACAGGTCTAGACTCGATGTTATATCTGTATAAACTTCGGCGATCCCTTTAGTTATGAAGATATCTAATATGTCGGGAACTTTTCTCCTATCTTTCGGCCAGTATGTTGGCTCGCCTGTAGATAATTGTTCATAATGATTTTCTTGCATTACTCTTTATAGTGTTCGTCCCCTCGGTGTTATTCTTCTTGAACCCCATTGTACATGTTTGGCATTGTAATCTATTCCTGCGATAAATCTATTCCCAAAAGTTTGGAACAGGTTATGAATTCATTTTTACTAATAAATAAATAAATTTTCTGTCTGTTTATACTCCGGGACGACCAAACGGTCAGAGGAGTTCACAATATAGACAGAATACAAGAAACAGCACTGTATTCAGCAGTCACGGGTTTGAACCACGATCACTCAAGGCACGTGTACTTATGCACCCGCACGCCTGACCACTAGGCTACGGCGGCCTTATTATAGCTTGGTGAGCAGTAGACTGCGGAATCCGTGATAGGATCTCTTCAGTCTTCAATTGCAATACTCGTTGCTTGGGTAGAATTCGTATTTTACTTGGTTAGCTCATAGTGCTTTATGGAGTTTCTTTACAGTTATTGCTGAACCTCCCCGAACTGTTCCTTCAGGATGTCTTTGTATCATAGTAGCTATAGTTCATCATTTTAAAGTGATTTCTGTTTGTAAAGTGCGTTTTTGTAATCAGCATGATATCTAAGTTATTTTCAATAATAAATGTTTTTACCTGCTGGCTATGTCCATCCAGGCCGTTGGCATTCCAAAGAGCAATTTTTAATGATTTTATCATTATTTAAGTTTTGCTACAAGTGCTGTTAGCAGGTTAAGCATCATCGTTATGTCTGTTGTTAACCTTGCCTGATTTTATTTTCCACTTGTCTAATTAGAGCTCGTTCCCATCTGAAGAGAGATTGTTGCACTTGTATTGGCATCTTTTGCATGCGGTTGTTCGTTTCTTGTAATTGCTGGGATCTTTCTTTCGCTAATTGAGCATAGGATAAGACTGGTCTGGCTTGAGGTTGTTGCCTTATGGCTTTTTCTATATTGCCTGTTGTTGCTGCTGGTTGGGTTGTTGTTGTTGTTGCTGGTTGGGTTGTAGTTGGCAGTTGTTTCACCCTGTTCGGTGGAAATTTCCTTGCTTGGATCTCCTCGTGAACAGTACATCCTTTATAGTGGGCTGTATATGCTCCCCTACAAAGAGCGCATTTAGTTGGTGTTTGTCTGTCAGTTTTTGGACAGCTGGTTGTCGGGTGGTTTTTAACGCATTTTACGCAACGGAATGGACGTTGGCAGTATGTTTTTAGTGTGTCAGTATTGTTGTCATCTTTTACACTGCACTAGTTCCCTTTTTTTTAATTGGTGGTTCGAATTTTACTTTGGCATTAAGGATATATTCGATATTGTATATATCTTTATTGTTTGCTTTTGGAAATAGATCGATGAAAAACATAGAAGAGGCAGTTTGGATACTCTGTGTTTTATATTGCAGATCCTCACAACCTGATGGTTGTGTTTTTCTATATCAGCTTTGATGTATCTAATTCTGTTGAGTAACGTACATCTCGGAGTACAATAGCATCTATGAATGCGTATAAAAGCTGTAATCGGTATTTTCTAGTGCTTTGGATATTAGCGTATATACTTTACTAGTTTTTGGCATAATTCTGATCTTTTTTGTATTTTATATTTTGTACATATATTTTTCAGGAACAATTGAGTTTAGTTTTTGCTAGTAATGTTTTTATATCCTCTATTAACCCTAGGGGCTCACATCTGGTGAGTATGGGCTTGGCACACCCTGAGCTATCATCATTCTTCTCTTACTTGGTGATTCCCTTCTACTGCTCTCTCTCTCTCTCTCTCTCTCTCTCTCTTCAGGGTAATTCAGAATTTTTTTTTGGCTGGTGCAGAATAAGTATTAATAATAAAAATAATAATAATTATTGCTCTTATATTATTTCTCCCTGATTGGGGGTTCAACCTCGTGACGGGTATTGCTATCAAGTACACAGGGCAGGTTGTTGTTATGTCTGGTGTTACTGTTGGTCGAGGAACTCTCTGACCTTACTACGAGTGTTCAGCACTGCCATTTTCTGGAGTTCCTTGTAGGTGTTTGCTGGGAGACCTATTACTGCTAGGTTGTTTTATTTATTTTATGTAGGAACTTTGGCACCATACCTGTGGTTGACATGATGATGATGATGATGATAAAAAAAAAGAGGAATGTGATGGCCCAGTGGTTAAGATACTGCACTACAAGCCTGCAGAACCGGGGCTCGAATTCCACCTTGTTCGAAGCGAGCGCGGCTCTATTACGCTGGGAGACCGATATAATAAATAATATTAACTGATGATAATAATAATAAAAAAAAAAAAATCGCGAAAGTTACTCCATTGGACTTACTTTCCCCAAGGTCGGAGCTACGGCTGAGGCAGATAGTGGCGCCATATAGTGTCACTCGCGAGAACTAAAAAAATAAACAAAAAACCACTGGACATAGGCCGATGCTAAACAATTCCACCTCCATAGATGGATGATGTCGCAGAGAAATATTATTCATACTGCATCGAGTGTGGCTCAGGATAAAGTCACTCGCGTTCAGACCTTAGGCAGAGGGGTCGGCGCGAAAAGTTGGAGACAATCTCCCGAGCAAGACAGTGGAGTAAGTGGCGCTGTCCCACATAAGGCTACAACAAGAGAAGGGCAAGACTATCCAGCCCCACCACCTGGAAGTGCTTTCTGCACAACTGCGCTAGTGACTGCCCAGGAAGGAAGAAAGCAGAGGGTGGAGGAGCATTGAAATGAATACGTACATGTGGGCATACTATAAAATAAACAGGCTAGAGACCGATATGACAATGTACAGGTCGCGACTACACACCAAGTGGTTGGAAAGATACCTGGAGATTCAAGTCACCGAACAGCGATTAGCGGACCAAAGAAGGACCATCGTCATAAAGAACCTAATAGCTCCTGCCATCTTGAAAAAAATCAATCAGTTGATATCAACTGCAAAGCACAAAGAATATGGTCAATATGAAACCAGAGGAGGAACAGCATACAATGGATCCAGAGGAGGAACAGTATACAAGGGATCCAGAGGAGGAAGAGTAAGAAGAAATACAACCCACAGTAGATGAAGTGGAAAGAGACGAAGTCATGATATCCAGAATAGAAGACTAGTGGAATTCCTAAGCAGAGGCCAAATAAAATCCCGTGGAGAGTAACAGACCACCTCAGTCCGCAAATCATGCCACATTACCTTGATAATAATGGTGCAATGCTGGAGGCTATCCACACAGCTGTACACTGTGCTGCCATGGCAGCAACTAGGATTAATGGAAAAGAAACGAGACACCATCAGCAGAAGAACCGAAAACAGAAAGAACCGCCAGCTTGGGAAAGAAGACTTCAGCAGAAGATAAAAGAAATAAGAATAAGTGTTAAGACAGGTCAGTTGAACCAGTACCAATAGGGTAACAGAAGTTAGAAATTGATTGGAAAGGTGAAGAGCCTCCTCAAGAGAGACAGCGTCCACAGCAAACATGAGAACAGATCTCAGAGAATAGGAGAATACTTGGACACACTGAAGCAGAACCTCCTCGTACTCAGCAAGAGACCACCGATACAAAAAGAGTTCCCTGAAGAAAATAAACAACCGAATCTTCGATGAGGAACAAAGAGCCTTCTACAGGAAACTGGGTGAAAATGAGAAAGCAGGAAACAGATCACCCGAGAAGAAGACGATTGAGGAGTTCTGGGAAAATATCTGGAGCAGAAAGTGAAGTAAGACATAAGAGCAGAGTACCTTCGATAGAAGTAGAAGGGAAGAAAACAAAGGACACACAAGAGATGGGAGAGTGAGATTGGAGAAGAAGTAAAACAGTCGATCAGGAACACCCACAACTGGCGAACCCCAGGAACTGATAACATCCACAACTACTGGTACGAGAAGCTCACCTGCACACACAAGTACCTAGCAGAGCAGTTCACTCGAATCATAAGGCACCCGGAGACAATCCCGAAGGTTCTCACTGAAGACCTCATATATCTGAAGCTTAAAGACGAAGGTACAAGAAACCAGGTAACATATCGACACTTTAATGATTCAATTTCTGAAGATTCCAGTGGCTGGGATCTTCAGAAATTGAGCTATTTGTGCATTAGGACAAGCAGTAGAAGAAACATCACTAGAAGTATCATTATTATCAGGGTCAGTTGCTAAAGGCAGAATTGGCGAAATACAGGCCAATCACATGCCTCCCAACGATGTCCGAGATCCTGACCAGCTGCATAACCAAGAAGATTTCAGACCACTTAGAGAGTCAGAACATAATGGCCGAAGAGCAGAAACGGTGGAAGCGGAGGAGCAAAGGATGCAAGGAGCAATTAAATATAGATGCATTAGTTATGGAGCAAGACTAAAAGAAGCACCGCAACATATATACTACCTAAATCAGGCACAATATCGCCTTAGCAGCCCTTGTGCCATTAAACATCATATCAACCAACCAACCACGACCTACATCGATTACCACAAGGCCTTCGACTCCGTACCTCATAGCTGGCTAATCCGATAGCTGGCAAGGTTAATCCGATAATGACAAACTTCCTAGGAGCAACAATGGCGAAATCGAGTACCACCATTAAGGTCGAGAACATCGCAACCAGGCCAATCCCCATTAGAAGAGGAATCTTTCCTGGAGATGCTCTGAGCCCAATGTGGTTCTGTCTAGCACTCAACCCGCTATACACTATGCTTAACGGCAGCAAGTATGGATATAACCTCAAAGAAGGAAGAAAGCACCCGTACACCCACACCCACCTGATGTACAAGGATGACATTAAGCTCTACGCGGCAACCGAAAAGCAACTCCAGCGACTACTCCAGATCAACGAATAATTAAGCAAGGACATCAGGATGGCATTTGCTCTAGACAAATGCAAAACCCACACACTGCACCAGGGAAAATTCGTTGGCCGAAACTACCAGCTGCTGACTGGTAAAGAGATCGAAGCTATGACAGAAGGAGAGACCTACAAATACCTAGGGATGATTCAGGCTCAGCAGAAAGAGCACAAGGAAATCAAGAAGTGCGTGACCGAAAAATATCATCAGAGACTCAGAAGCCTGATGACAGAAAAAACATATTTAAACCATAAACACCTATGCAGCTGCAGTGTAAAGTGTGTGTTTGGGGTCAAACAGCACCAGGGGTTTCCCCCATCTCCGCTATGCAGCTGCAGTACTAACATACACATCGAGGATATAGATTGGACTAACACCGAGCTAGATATGATGTGAAAGACAAGGAGAATGATGACCAAGAGACACCAATACCACCCGAAGTCAACCGTCGAGAGAATAACAATAGCTCGGAAAGAAGAAGGAAGGTGCCTGATAGACCTGATAGTGCAACAGAAAGCAGTGATAGTTATACTAAAGGATTACTTCGAGAAAAGCACAACACCACTCCACCAGGCCATAAGGAAGACAGATAAGTGATATGCCCCACTCAACCTAAGCGAGGAACCCCCTTCTGCCCAGAGGGCACAAGAAATGAAGTTAGAAAGATGGGCAAAGAAGACTCTCCATGACAGACAATTGAATGACCTCCATCAGATCACGACGATAACATTGCTTCCAATGCATGGCTCACAAGCTGTGAAGGATTCATGCAGGCCATCCAAGACCAGGTAATCAACACCAGAAACTGAAGAAAATGCATCGCAAAGGAGCCCAGAATGTCAGAAGACACTTGTCGACGATGCCTCCTGGCCTCAGAAACGATCAAACATATCACCGCCGGGTATAAGCTGATCACCCAGACTGAGTACACTCATAGACACGACGAGATAGCCAGGATAATTAGCATTAGCATTAGCATTACAAGAGGCATATGATGCAAGAAAGCAAGCTTATTCATAATCAGCCAAAAAAAAAACAACAAAAAAAAAAAAAAAAAAACACACCACTCCCATTTCACCACTCCGTTCGTTCGAAATACCTGTCCAGTTGAGCCTTAAATTTGTTTAGGCTATCAACTTCAACAACAAGTGATGGCAGTCGGTTCCCCCACCCAACCACCCGCTGGCCAAAGGGAAATTTCCGCACATCTATCCGACATCCGTCCTTCCTCAATTTGAATTTATGCCCTCTGAGGTGATTATTTTGAGCAAGATGAAGAATCCCATTGGCATTGAGCATGCTCAAACCATTCAAAGCCTTATACACCTCTATCAGATCACCTCGCCGGTGCCTAGTCTCCAGACTCTGTAATTTGCAAAACTTAAGCCTTTCTTCGTAAGAGCAACCCTTTGTTCCATTCACTAATCTTGTTGCCCTTCTCTGTACCCGTTCCAGCAGCACTACGTACTTTTTGAAATGAGGCCTCCAGACCTGTATACAGTACTCAAGATGTGGCCTAACCATTGCCTTATACAAGGGAATAATCACCTCCTTATTCCTGCTAGAAAAATTCCTGTATATCATTGACAAGACACCATGAGCTACTCTTGCAGCTCGTCTGCACTGCTCAGAGAACTTCATATCTGCCTGCACAATAACCCCCAGGTCGTTTTCATTCTCCACCACTGTCAGTGTAGTACCGCAGAGTTGATACGTTGCTCTGTGGTTACTGTTTCCCATATGTAGTACTTTACATTTGTCAATGTTAAACTTCATCTGCCACCTCTCAGCCCATCTGTTCAACCTTTCCAGATCCTGTTGCAGCAGCATAGCGTCAGTAGTGTCCTTAACAAACCTGCCAACCTTTGTATCATATGCAAACTTGCACATTAAACTTGATATACCATCATCAATATCATTTATAAACACCCAAAACAACAACGGACCCAACACTGAACCCTGAGGAACTCCACTAATAACATTAGTCCACGTTGAGCAGTGTCCATTGATTACCACTCTCTGTCTTCTCCCCCTCAACCACCCCTTCATCCATAGCAGCAATTTGCCTCCAATGCCACACTGCTCCAATTTGTGCAGCAGTCTTCCATGTGCAACAGTATCAAAAGCCTTTCTAAGATCCAAATATATAATATCAAAGTTATTCCCTGCATCCAGTTCTTTTGTAACTACATCACAGTATCCGATCAAATTGGTCAGGCAAGACCTGCCCTTAACAAAACCATGCTGCGTCTGAGCTATAACTGAATTCTTGTCTAGATGATCCTGCAGTGCTTCTTTAACCAGTGCCTCCATTCATTTACCTGGAACAGAAGTTAAACTAACAGGTCTATAATTACTTGTGTCAGCCTTTGATCCTCCTTTGTGAATTGGGGTTACATTTGCACATCTCCAGTCTATGGGTACCTCCCCTGAGTCCAAAGAAGCAATCATAATTATGGCTAGGGGTATGTTTACTTCCTTTGCTGCCTCCTTTAATATAACTGGATAGATCCCATCCACCCCAGGTGCCTTTTTCATGTTTATCCTCAACAATCTCTCCTCCACTTTCCTCTCAGTTATTACAAAATCATCCAGCTCACTGCCAATGTTTACTTTACCTACGTCATTCTCCTTCCTGAATAACTCCTCATGCGTGAATGTAGATGCAAAATACTCGTTTAGATTGTCAGCCACCTGAGCAGGATCCTCAACTATTGAACCATCAATATCCAGTAGACCAATCTAATTCATCCGTTTCCTTCTTGAGTTTAAATAGGTAAAGAACTCTTTTCGGTTTTTCTTTGCATCCTTTGCCAAGGATTTATCGTAGTCTGCCTTTGCCTAATCTTCTTTGTGACTTGGTTACAGACCAACTTATATCTATCATAGGCTTCCATGTCACCCATTAATTTGTATGTATTCCATGCATTTTTCTTCTCTGCCACATGTCTCATTAGTTCATCTGACAACCATTTAGGCCTAAACCTTGAACAATATTTCTTAGTTGGTATGTAAAGCCTGGTAGTTTCCAAGATTAGTTCCTTGAATGCTTCCCATTTTGAGTTTGCTGTTGGTAACATCATCAGTTGGTCCCACTGTACAGAATTTAAATACTGTCTCAGACCATCATAGTCGCCTTTACGAAAACAAAAACCCTTCCCTTTACCTCTGATGGTAGTTACCTCCTTGAGTAAATCCCACTTCAACACACTGTGATCACTGCCACTTAGTGGTTCATTTATCTGCAGATTCTTAATGCATGAAGAATCACTACTGATAATCAGATCAAGAGTATTGCTCCCTCTTGTTGCCGCACGAACATGCTGATGTAGAAAACAATCATCCAATAAATCCACAAAAGCCTTGCTAGTGTGTAAGTGACCAACCCACAAATTGCAGTCAATATCTGGGAAATTAAAATCCACCATTATAAGACTCTCTGATTTACTGGCCCACTCTATTTCCCTGTACAATATCTTATTATACTCATTAGAGTCATTAGGCCTATAGCACACTCTTACTCTCAATTTTGATTTCCCTATGCTTATGTCACACCAAACTGACTCGACACTGCCCTGTCCATCGATGTCGACTGGCTTCACTTCCTTGGATTTTATGTGTTTCTTAACTAATAGCATAACCCCTCCTCCCCTCCTGTCCTGTCTATCCTTTCTATACACATTGTATTCCCCAAATTCCAGTTCCGCATTCCTTATATCTGTGTGACACCACGTCTCTGATATCCCAACAATATCTGCCTTTGATGTTTTGAGCAATACCTCAAATTCATCAAATTTATTTCCCAAAATCGTAGCATTGGTGTACACGCAGGTATACATGCACCTGTTTCTATTCCTAGCTACCCTAACACAACCCATGTGTTTACTTGTACCGCAATGACTCCCAGCAGTCTCTGAAATATCCTGCATCTTGTTTTTCAGGCTTCTGCTCATTTCAATAGAAGCAGTGCAAGAATCACTTCCACCTCTGCCAGTGGCTACTGTTAATTTATTAGTCCTTCTATCCCCCCAACTAGCAGTTTTCCGACCCTCCTAACATTGCCTCGACAGCATCAGCAAAAATTCTTGCACCCTTTCTATTTAAGTGTATCCCATCCCTGTAGAAGCAATCTCTCCTGTTAACAAGTACAGTCCAGGCTGAAAAAAACTCTACCCCTTGAGCCTTGCACAATCCCTCCAGGGCCGAATTGAATGACAAGGCTCTCATCATATACTCCTTCCTATCGTGTCTGGGCAGAATTGCAGACACTTTCAAATTCAACCGTAATTCTCGACTTTTTTTCAACAGTGACCTGTACTTGCTAAGTAATTCCGCCGGTCTCCTACTCTTAATATCATTAGTGCCAACGTGTACAACATTATCACCTTTTGTGCCCTTAAAAGATGATATTCGCTCTACAACGTCATCAACCTTTGCCCCTGGCAGACATATCCTGGTCCTATTCCATCTGTCCTTTTTACAAAGCATGTTCCCCGTTTCCCTGATAATAGAGTCACCAACAACTACTAGTTCCTGTGGGACCAGCGCATTCTGCCTAGGGGGCTGCCTCTGTATTGCCTGATGACCAAGTGCAAGCTCTGGTGTTGATGTGGGCAGCTGAGAGCTTGATGGGCCCTCAATTTATTTCCTTCGAGGGCATCCACCCTGTCCTTCAAGCTCTCATAGAGGCCCATAACAACGCTGAGTTGTCGCCTGATTTCCTTGCACTCCTTACATAGTGCACACACAAAGACATCCCCCTTGGCAGTATCATGTCCCGTATCCGACTGCTCCGCAAACATCAAGCAAACAGTGCATTTTAAAAGACTGTGATTCAGTGGGCAACTGCTCCCCTCAGTTCTCCCCTGAACCACGGCACTCCCATTAGCTTGAGCCTTTTGCTTTGCTGCTCTGGTCTGAGTCATGATTACGATTTAATTCAATAAAATTTCAATTTCAGTACAAAATTAAATCCTTAAATTATATCCCAAAACTGTTATAACGCTATATTTATTTTTTCGGTATCGAGTGTTTTCTACGAGTTCCCTTTATATAACTTCCGTATCACGTACCACTATAGTTATGTATTAATTATTTGTTACGGTTAAGTCGTTATATATATATATATATATATATATATATACATATATATATAGAGTTAAAAGTACAATTTAATTGACAATAAAGTTTATCAAGATTAATAGATTTACTGATTAATTGACAATATTATATTATGCACTATACTACACTAAGCTTATGCTATCGTGTAAAAATGGCGGGAATTCACGAACGGTACTTCTACGGACTCGTAAGTATTGATCAGCTTCCAAATCTCGCTATCTCAATTTAGAATAAACTAAGGACCCTGAATCGGTCTATAATCTGCTTATACAAGATTAATACATCAGAATCTAGCGAGGAAATACCAGTTGACCAAAGAAAGTGTACCATACTACAAATACGAACCCTAGGCAGTACTAGAGACCCGAACCCACAAGCTGTATTGGGACAGCGTCATAATAACGGATAAGACCATCCCACACAACAGACCGAACATAACCCTTGTGGACAAGACGGAAAAGCCTACCTACCTGATTGACATAGCGGTGCCCAACACTTACAACCTCCAGAAAACCCATAAAGAAAAAATTAGGAAGTACACCAAAGTGAGACATGAGGTCAAGGAGATATGGCATATTCAAGAAGTATCGACCATCCCGATCACCGTTTCAACCACGGGTATGGTACCAAGGACCCTACATAGCAGCCCACCAGCCCACTCTGGGAGACCCAGAGAATACCTACGAGGAACTCCAGAAAGTCGCCGTCATGAACACCTGTACGACAGTCAAAGATTTACTCGACCAAAAGTAATACGAGACATTACAACCACCCTGTGTACTTGGTAGAAGTACCCGTCACAGAGTGGAATCCCCCAATCAGGGAGAAATAATATAAGAGCAACAATAAGTCCAGCAATGTCAAGTCAGTTTGGTGTAACATAACCATTGGGAGATCAAAATTGAGAGTAGGAGTGTGCTATAGGCCTAATGACTCTGATGGGTATAAATAAGAAACTGTACGGGGAAATAGAATGGGCCAGTAAATCAGAGAGTCTTATAATGGAGGATTTTAATTTCCCATATATTGACTGGAATTTGGGGGCTGGTCACTCACACACTAGCAAGGCTTTTGTGGATTTATTGGATGATTATTGTCTACATCAGCATGTTCGGGAGGCAACTAGAGGAAGTAATACTCTTGATTGTTTATCAGTAGTGATTCTTCATGCATTAAGAATCTGCAGGTAAATGAACCACTAAGTGGCAGTGATCACAGTGTGCCGAAGTGGGATTTACTCAAAGAGGTAACTACCATTAGGGGTAAAGGGAAGGGGTATTGCTTTCGTAAAGGCGACTACGATGGACTGAGACAGAATTTAAATTCTATACAGTGGGACCAACTGATGATGTTACCAACGGCAAATTCAAAATGGAAAGCATTCAAAGAACTTATCTTGGAAGCTACTAGGCTTTACATACCAACTAAGAAATATTGTTCAAGGTTCAGGCCTAAGTGGATGTCAGATGAACTAATGGGACATATGGCAGAGAAGAAAAATGCATGGGATACATACAAATTAGCACGTGACACAGAAGCCTATGATAGATACAAGTTGATCTGTAACCAAGTTACAAAGGAGGTTAGGCAGGCGAAGGCAGATTACGAGAAATCTTTGGCAAGGGATGCAAAGAAAAACAGCAAAGAGTTCTTTACTTATGTAAACTCTAGAAGGAAGGGGATGAATCAGATTGGTCCACTTGATATCGATGGGTCAACTCTTGATGATCCTGCTCAGGTAGCTAACAAACTGAATGAATATTTTGCATCGACATTCACACATGAGGAGTTGTTCAGCGAGGGGAATGCCAGAGGTGTATTCAACTCTGGCAGTAAGCTAGAGAATCTTCTAATAACTGAGAGTAAAGTGGAGGAGAATTTGTTGAAGATAAATACACAGAACTAAAATATCTAGGAGTAACCTCCGACTCCCGATTAACATTCTTACCTCATCTTAACTACCTCTCCAATAAAATACGTCGTTATACTGCCATGATCGTAAGAATTAGCAGAGCAGACTGGGGTTTGAAGAGGAGGACTCTCATGCTGCTTTATAAAACCATCTTCTTACCAGCTGTGTGCTATGGTGCAGCCATATGGTTCCCTCGTGCCATCATTGCACGTAATAAAGGAAAGCTACATTCAATTCAACGCAATATCCTACTCACTGTGACTAGAGCATGCCGCACAGTCAGTAATCCTGCCCTGCAGGTCTTAGCAGGCACTCTTCCTCTGGACCTGGAGGTTATTCGTCGCGGCCTTGCATACCGCATAAAGAGAGGAATTCCCACCACCATTCTGGATATAACACTCGATCTAGCTAACGATCCAAAAAACGAAATGAAACACATTTACTCTAAGCTCTTCCAGCATTGGCAAAGATCTTGGGAGCAAACAACTAAAAGATTTCTTCCACAAGTTATGATAACTGCACCAAAACCTCCTCTGTGGTACTCACCAGGCCTTCACGTCTCCTTCTTCCTCACTGGTCATGGATCGTTTCGGGCCAAGCTGCATGCCCTGGGTCTCACCGATTCTCCTCTCTGCACATGCGGTGACAATGAAGACTGGATTCACCTCATGTATAATTGCCCTCTTTATGATTTACCCAGAAGTCTCCTAATCACCAAAACTGGAAATATACCCAGTGGGCAGGAACACCTCTACATAATTGACGAAACCAACTACAAAGCCTTCACTACTTTTGCCCAGACTGTATTTGAAATGCGGAAAATTCACCTACAGCAAACTGTTCAACGCACCCCCATCTTATAATGAACCCAAAACTCAATTCACAGAACATATCCTGAATGGAATCAAAGAAAACACAAACAGAATATTGATCTTTGTCATGACCTAACAGGAATCTCTCGACGTTCACAAAGGTAGCTATCTGACAAACCCACGAACCCAAAAAGGACTTTTCTACAATAGCCACAAGAACTCCAAGCAATCCTTGAGCTTCATGAATCCATGTGCCTCCCCTCATCCCCTAAGAGAAGATTATCCAAGTCCCAGTGTGGGACACTGCTCATTGCCTACAAGTCACCCTTGGATGAAGAAGATTAAATTGCTTGACACTGGGCCCCTTGCCCATTGTGGGACCCACTCACTTGCTGGCACCTCTTCTCTTCAAGGTGTATGACAATATCTGATTTTCCTACTTGTGCAGGAACTCATATAAATACTCCTCTGGGAGTGGGACTGGCATTTGACTTATAAAATAAAAAATAAATAAATTTTCTGTTTATACTCCGGGACGACCAAACGGTCAGAGGAGTTCACAAGATAGACAGATAACAAGAAACAGCACCGTATTCAGTAGTCACGGGCTTGAACCCCGGTCATCAAGGCACGTGTACTTATGCACCCGCGCGCCTGACCACTAGGCTACGGCGGCCTTCAAATGCAGGATCATGCTATTAGGCAATCTGACTTTGTGGGTCACTTGACCTCACAACCTTTTCTCTTCTTCCTGAGGTAGGGTGGACTCCCCCCCTGGGGGGAGCCCACCCTACCTCACCCTCTCTCTTCTGCTCACCTTCTTTCTTCTCCTCAATCTCTCACCCCTTCTCCTATTTCAAAAAAAAAAAAAATTATTATTATTTTTTTTATTTATTTATTAATTTTTTATTTTTATTTTTATTTATTTTATTTTATTTTATTATATATTTTTTTTTATTATTTATTTTTTATATTATTTTTTTTTATTTTATTTTTTTTATTATTATTAATTTTTAATTAATTTTTTTATTTATTTTTTATTATTAATATTATTATTATTTATTTATTTTTTTATTATTATTAATTTTTAATTAATTTTTTTTATTTATTTTTTATTATTAATATTATTATTATTTATTTATTTTATTTATTTATTTATTTATTTTTTTTATTTTTTTTTCGGCCCTCCCTGGGAAGCTCAGGCTAACCCCAGGGTCGGCCAGCCAGAGTTCTCTTTCCACATACCTGGTCCGGCTCCCAGTGCCAGTGACGGTAACTAGCAGTCTGTGGTGTTCCACAGACCCTAGGCTAAGCGGCCAGATGAACAACATAACCCGCACTAAGCAAACATGAACATACACTAACATATGATATCTGGCCTTGACAGTACTGTACTGTCTTACTTCACAAGAGATTCAAATGCGGAGTTGTGCGAAAGCACCGGTGCCGCTTGTCAAAAAACACTATGTCACTATGTCACTATGAAGATAAATACAAGAAAGGCACCTGGGGTGGATGGGATCTATCCAGTTATATTAAAGGAGGCAGCAAAAGAAGTAAGCAAACCCTTAGCCATCATAATGAGAGCTTCCTTGGACTCAGGGGAAGTACCCATGGACTGGAGATTTCCAAATGTGAGCCCAATTCACAAAGGAGGATCAAAGGGCGACACAAGTAATTATAGACCTGTTAGTTTAACTTCTGTTCCTGGAAAATAATGGAGTCACTGGTTAAAGAAGCACTGCAGGATCATCTAGACAAGACTTCAATCATAGCTCAGACACAGCATGGTTTTGTTAAGGGGAAGTCTTACCTGACCAATTTCATTGGATACTATGATGCAGTCACAAAAGAAATGGATGCAGGGAATAACTTTGATATTATATACTTGGATCTTAGAAAGGCTTTTGATACTGTTGCACATGGAAGACTGCTACACAAAATGGAGCAGTGTGGCATTGGAGGCAAATTGCTGCTATGGATGAAGGGGTGGTTGAGGGGGAGAAGACAGAGAGTGGTAATCAATGGACACTGCTCATCGTGGACTAATGTTATTAGTGGAGTCCCTCAGGGTTCAGTATTGGGTCCATTATTGTTTTCTGTATTTATAAATGATATTGATGATGGTATATCAAGCTTAATGTCCAAGTTTGCAGACGATACGAAGGTTGGCAGGGTTGTCAAGGACACTACTGACACTATGCTACTGCAACAGGATCTGGAAAGGTTGAGCAGATGGGCTGAGAGGTGGCAAATGAAGTTTAACTTTTACAAATGTAAGGTGCTACATATGGGAAGCAGCAACCCCATGGCAACGTATCAACTCTGTGTTACTACACTGGCAGTGGTAGAGAATGAAAGCGACCTGGGGGTGGTTGTGCAGGCAGATATGAGGTTTTCTGAGCAGTGCAGACGTGTTGCAGGAGTAGCTCATGGTGTATTGTCGATGATATATAGGAATTTTTCTAGCAGGGATAAGGAGGTGATTATTCCCTTGTATAAGGCAATGGTCAGTCCACACGTAGAGTACTGTATACAGGTCTGGGGGCCTCATTTCAAGAAGAATGTAGAGATACTGGAATGAGGTACAGAGAAGGGCAACAAGATTAGTGAATGGAACAAAGGGGTGCTCTTACGAAGAAAGGCTTAAATTTTGCAAATTACAGTGTCTGGATACTAGGCACTGGCGAGGTGATCTGATAGAGGTGTATAAAGCCTTGAACGATTTGAGCATGCTCAATGCTGATGGGATTCTTTCTCTTCCTCAGAATAATCATCTGAGAAGGCATAAATTCAAATTGAGAAAAGACAGATGTAGGAAAGACGTGAGGAAATTTGCCTTTAGCCAGAGGGTGGTTGGTTGGTGGAATGGACTTCCATCCCTTGTCGTGGAAGTTGATAGCCTAAATAAGTTTAAGGCTCAGCTGGACAGGTATTTCGAACGAACAGAGGGTATAGTTATTTTTTATTTATTTATTTATTTTCATTTTTTTTTTTTCGGCTGATGCTGCATAAGCTTGCTTTCTTGCATCAAATGCCTCTACTAATGCTAATGCTAATGCTAATAATAATAATAATAATAAAAAACGACAACGCATGAATTGGAGCATCGAAATGAATACGTACATTACCATTCGCATTAGCATTAGTAGGGGTATGTGATGCAAGAAAGCAAACTTATGCAGCATCAGCCAGAAAAAAAAAAAAAAAAAACTACTTCCACCTTACCCGTCCGTTTGTTCGAAATACCTGTATAAATTAATTTAGGCTATCAACTTCCACAACAAAGATGGAAGTCTGTTCCACCAACCAACTACCTGCTGGCTAAAGGTAAATTTCTGGACATCTATCCGAGATCAGTCTTTCCTCAATTTGAATTTATGCCTTATCAGGTGATTATTCTGAGCAACAGCCAGAATCCCATCAGCATTGAGCATGCTCAAACCATTCATGGCTTTATACACCTCTATCAGATCACCTCGCCAGTGCCTAGTCCTCAGACACTATAATTTGCAAAACTTAAGCCTTTCTTCGTAAGAGCAACCCTTTGTTCCATTCACTAATCATGTTGCCCTTCTCTGTACTCGTTCCAGCAGCTCTACATCCTTCTTGAAATGAGGCCTCCAGACGTGTATACAGTACTGAAGGTGTGGCCTGACCATTGCCTTATACAAGGGAATAATCACCTCCTTATTCCTGCTAGAACAATTCCTGTATATCATTGATAAGACACCATGAGCTACTCTTGCAACCAGTCTGCACTGCTCAGAAACTTCATATCTGCCTGCACAATAACCGCAGGTCCTTTTCATTCTCTACCACTGTCAGTATAGTACCACAGAGGTGATACGTTGCTCTGCGGTTGCTGTTTCCCATATGTAGTACTTTACATTTGTCAATGTTAAACTTCATTTGCCACCTCTCAGCCCATCTGCTCAACCTTTCCAGATTCTGTTGCGGCAGCATAGCGACAGTAGTGTCCTTAACAACAGTGCCAACTTTTATATCGTCTGCAAACTTCGACATTAAGCTTGTTATACCATCATCAATATTATTCATAAATACAGAAAACAATAAGGGACCCAACACTGAACCCTGAGGGACACCACTGATAACATTAGTCCACGATGAGCAGTCTCCATTGCTTACCACTCTCTGTCTTCTCCCCGCCAACCACCACTTTATCCAATGCAGCAATTTGCCTCCAATGCCACACTGCTCCAATTTGTGCAGCAGTCTCCCATGTACAACAGTATCAAAAGCCTTTCTAAGATTCATTAATTTTCCTGGAACAGAAGTTAAACTCACAGGTCTATAATTACTTGTGTCAGCCTTTGATCCTCCTTTGGGAATTGGGGACACATTTGCACATCTCCAGTCTATGGGTACCTCACAAGGAAGCTCCCATTATGATGGCTAAGGGTTTGCTTACTTCCTTTGCTGCCTCCTTTAATATAACTGGATAGATCCCAACCACTCCAGGTGCCTTTCTTGTGTTTATCTTGAACAATTTCTCCTCCACTTTACTCTCAGTTATTACAAGATTATCTAGCTTACTGCCAGATTTGGATACACCTCTGGCATTCTCCTCGCTGAATAACTCCTCATGTGTGAATGTCGATGCAAAATATTCATTTAGTTTGTTAGCTACCTGAGCAGGATCATCAACTGTTGAACCATCGATATCAAGTGGACCAATCTGATTCATCCCCTTCCTTCTAGAGTTTACATAAGTAAAGAACTCTTTGCTGTTTTTCTTTGCTTCCCTAGTCAAATATTTCTCGTAATCTGCCTTCTCCTGCCTAACCTCCTTTGTATCTTAGTTACAGATCAACTTAAAGCTATCATAGGCTTCTGTGTCACGTGTAAATTTATATGTATCCCAAGCATTTTTCTTCTTTGCCACATGTCTCATTAGTTCATCAGACATCCATTTAGGCCTAAGCTTTGAACAATATTTCTTAGTTGGTATGTAAAGCCTAGCAGCTTCCAAAATAAGTTTTTTGAATGCTTCCCATTTTGAATTTGCTGTTGGTAACATCGTCAGTTGGCCCCACTGTATAGAATTTAAGTACTGTCTCAGACCATCGTAGTCGCCTTTACGAAATCAGTATCCGTTTCCTTTACCCCTGATGGTAGTTAACTCTTTGAGTAAATCCCACTTCAGCACACTGTGATCACTGCCACCTAGTGGTTCCTCTATCTACAGATTCTTAATGCATGAAGAATCTCTACTGATAATCAAATCAAGAGTATTACTCCCTCTAGTTGCCTCCCGAACATGCTGATGTTGAAAACAATCATCCAATATATCCAGAAAAGCCTTGCTAGTTTGTGTAATTGACCAACCCACAAAAAATCCAGTCAATATGTGGGAAATTAAAAACCCCCTTATGAGACTCTCTGATTTACTGGCCCACTCTATTTGCCTGTACAGTTTCTTATTATACTCATTAGAATCATTAGGCCTAAAGCACACTCCTACTCTCAATTTTGATCTCCCAGTGCTTATGTCACACCAAACTGACTCGACACTGCACTGTCCATCGATGTCGACTGGCTTCACTTCCTTGGATTTTATGTGTTTCTTAACTAATAGCATAACCCCTCCTCCCTTCCTATCCTTTTTGTCGACGTTGTACTCCCCAAATTCCAGTCACGCATTCCTTATATCTGCGTGACACCACGTCTCTGATATCCCTACAATATCCGCCTTTGATGCTTTGAGCAATACCTCAAATTCATCAAATTTATTTATCAAACTCCTAGCATTGGTGTACACGCAAGTTGTCCCAGCAAATGTGAGACGGAACATTTGGTTTCAACATGTTGGGGCGCCTGCCCATTATGGAAGTTGTGTTCGTGACCATTTTAACAGGCGTTTTGGGCGTCGATGGATTGGCCGTGGTGGACCCGTTCCTGGCCCCCATGGTCACCTGATTTATCAAGCCTTCATTTCTTTGTGTGGGGGGCCCCTCAAATCTATTGTGTATGAATTGCCCGTGGATACGGAAATGGATCTCGTGGCGAGACTCGTCTGCGCCGCTGCTACTCTCAAAGAAACTCCGGGTTTGTTCGTCCGTGTCCGCCTATCCATGGTGGGTCGGTGTCACGCATGCATCGCGTCTCATGGTGGAACCTTCGAGCATCTGTTGTAACATCATGAAATGCATCCATCTCGTAATCCATTGTTAATATTATGTCAAATGAATGTTTGCTACTATTTACTGTCTTGTGTCGTTTCTGCTTCTTGTGCCTCTGCTACAACTTTCCCGTGACGTTTCCGATTATGGGTTCCTATGCGATTCACATTACTTTAGATGTTACCTACCTCCCCTAAACGTTTGTACCAATATTTTTGAGTCACCCTGTATATCAAAAGTATGCTGTACAGTCAATTCCCTTGCCCTGGAAGTTCTCCCTACAATGCGGATTTAAAAGAGACCTGCCTACTACCTTCCCAGATAAAGCTAACTAAGAAGCTACCATCCTAGATAAACTAGTGACATAAAAAATAAAGAATAGCCATGTTTCTCAAACAGAAGTAGCAAGCCTACTGGGACGAAACAGCCAAAGCGGACACGGCAAGGAAATTCCGCCTCAAGTATCTTTGGCCCAAACCACTTCCTTTCTTCTCGGCTATATATCACGTATTTCTGACAGGGCACGGGTCGTTTAATGCAAAACTTCCTGCTTTCGTACTAACCGATGACCCTTATTTACAAGGGTCCTGTACCAACAATGACCAGAAAACAAACCAATTAATTGGTGCCATTGGTCATGTACCAAGAGACAATGAATACCTTTTCATACGGAGGAAGGCGACTATAAGTTCCTAAAAATGACCACCCAGTATGTGCAGGTCGTTTTTACAATACATATAAAAACAACAGACAGTCCCTGCAAACAACCACAATAATTTACCAGCAGAATTAATTGCTTAGGTTTGCGCAGCTGCTGCCACGATTCTCTTTGACCACAGTCTGATTGGATAAAATACCGAACTATACTCTGTACCCAAACTGACTGCCGGTTCTGGGGGCCCCCTGCACAGCCGGGGTACCAGGTACGAAAAGTAAGGCAGGCTGACCATCCTTCTGGTTCCTACTGAACTAGATAGAAATGATTGGATAATGGAAGAAATCAACCAAAACTGGAGCAGGTGTGCAACCAATGTTTCATGTCAGGTGATTGAAATAATCATGGCCATTAGCGGCTTGCGTTTGATTCAAAGCCATTGTAAGCCATATTATGCAGCAGCCTTCACACTGTATTGGTACTGATATGTGTCCCAATCGTCTCACCGAGGGCGTGTATGTGTGGTGTGTTTGTGTGTGGTTCTCCTGTAACGTTCTATCAGCTTCAGAGTCTTATAGGGTCTTTTTGTGACAGTTTCACACCAGTCCGCTTTCATTGCAGATTACATCATCAACCCAGGGATATTCTGTTGAAACGATACGTATCGATTGCTTATGTGGCACCGTATTATAATTCGGCACTGGACATCTGTTAAGTCCTTCGATCACGGCACCTTTTATTCACAGTCGTATTCCCGTCTCGTCGAAGGCGTACGAAGTTTTTTTATAGTTTGCCTGACAGAGTACTTGCGTAGGACGTGACCAACTACCAACAGAGGGGATGTTCGGATATTAATGGTAGATATTTTACGAATGATCTTTGGTCTGTCCTCATCGTTTTCTCTGTTCTACCCGAACTCCCACCCGCTAAGGACGGGAAATGCATTGTGTGGGAGCCTGAGTTTTTCAAATCCGAGTCCACTCCTCTCTTGAGTTTTCACCATTAAAATCAATGCTTTTTTTCCCATAAGATTTACCCATTTGTGAATGACCTGTTTCTCAAAAAAGAAAGTATTCGGGGAAATTTTGCTCTCTGTACAAAGTATCTTTACATTTATCTAGTCTTTACATTTATTATAACTGCCATTACCACATCACTCGCTTATAAAATCCTGTCTGCTGTCCTCTACTTTATATATTAGGTATTCCTCATGTAATAAGCACTAACAGAACACAATTGAATAAAATATTTTTTAAGCCGCCATCCATTGGTTTGATTTGATGTGAAGTATTACGCATCATGCTGTGCATAGGAGGTTGGATTACGCATCAGAATTCATGTTTGAGGAATGTTTCACCAAGAGGTGGTGTATAGCGTTTCTTTTAGGAGAAAGTGTACTAGTAGCGAGAGTGTTGCAGCACGGCGTGCGGCCATCTTTGGTGTTTCTATTAAGGTTTTCAAGTGCAATCTTGGCACTTTTCCTTACCCTCTGACGTTAAAAGCGGTTCTTTTTGCGACCGCTGCCGCGATATGCTTGCCTATGTCAAGCCTAATTAACACCCCGAATTGCGAACAAAAGACTGAAGAAAATCATAATCACAGAAGACGGAGACTTTCAGAAAATAATCATCACCTTTCGGATCGCTCAGGAAAACGACTGAAAGGTGATCACGAATCGCCAAATATGACTGACACACCAAATCAGAAAAAAACGAACTTTTCAACTTTAAGTCCGAATGGCGTCACCAAAAATGCTTCTCCTCTTGCAAATAATAAGCCTGGTTCAGCAAGAAAGTTGGTTATAAAAAACTTTGGTAAGTCTTCACGCTGATTGTTTAGCTATACCAGTGTTTGTAAACATAAACATTAAAGTGTATTCCATATTGAGTTAAAAGTCTTCAGTCGCTTTCCAAACCTTACTTTCTGAAACGTATGTCGTATTTTTAATGTTGACGTATAGTGTGCTGGCAAACTAACATTGTTATGACAAAATTCCACTGTAATCTACAAGTAAATTAAGTGTCAATTAGGAGTTCATTTTTGGAGTTCATTACGCAGACAAGAGTGGCCTATAGAAAGTTAGTGGTGTATAAAATAAAACATATAGGGCATTGCATGCATAATCGTGATTTTTAAGAAGAAGAAAAAAAATTTTTTTTTGAAAATAAAAAGGCATCTCCACACCATGCCCCCACTGCCTCCAAACTTCATTGTGGGCATAGTACATTGCAACAGATGACATTCCCTAACTATTTTCCACATCCATTCTCAATCATCAGAACTGAATACTCTGTAATGTGACTCATATACATAGGACCTCTTTCCATTATTCCATAGTGCAAGAATAATGAGCTAATGCACCTCTCAAAATGACATCTGGAATTTGTTGGTGATCTGGGGACTTATGAGCAGCAGCTCTGCTGTGATATCTCACATACATATTCCTGTGGATCATGGATGCACTTGCAGACATGCCTATGCACATCTGGAGTTCTGTTTTCCAAGGGCATTGCATAGTTTTCTTTCACAGATTTCTTTATGGATTGGTGGATTCCTGTCCATTGATGTTTTTTGTTTTATCTGATCATTTTTTGCACAACTACATCCTCATCTATTTTTTCACCATATTGACTACAGTTTAATTTCTGAGGTTCAAACTGCTGTGATGTTCTGTGACCAATTTCTGATATGGGTTCAGATGATCAAGCCTTTTTGAAACTGCATAAGCTCCTTACCACAATTCATGATATCCCTGGTAATTTCACACTCTTGTAGCCTGTTCTTGCTTTGCATACATCATTTGCACTGTTTACTACATCAGAGGACTATCCACTTTTGGTTGGGTTGTGCATATGTGTATGTTTGTTTGTTTTTCTGTCTATCTGTAATTGATTTTTTATTGTGGGTGCTCCATCTAGAAATTCCTGTGATAAAACAATTCTGCTGAAAGCAGTTTAATCATATCCTTGTCTAACTCCTCTTGCATTGTTCAATATTTAGATAAACATAGAATGAATATTACTAGTGAAGTTAATTTTTTCCTTTTCTTATTTTGTAAACCATCTGTTTGCTACTGAATGTGAGTGCGGTAGATTTCACTATTAAACATTCTTTCTAGATTTTTGCTTCATTTTCAGTATGCTTTGTTTATACTGGGCAATTCCACATGGAATCATGCAAGTTGTATCTTTAATCCCTTCTTGAGGCAGCAGTCATTGGACCTACCAAAATTTGATGGCAGATATAAGGGTTCCATTAATTAGCGTAATTTTAGTTCTGTAAGTGCTATTGACATTCAAAAGAGAGCCTATGATTTATCATAATAATCATAAAATGTTAACCTGAAAACTTTGAGTTGCATGGGGTCAGAGTTCAAGGTTACTGACATCTCAATTTTTAGGTAATTTGGTCTCAAGGTGTTTTTTTTTGTATGTGTGTGAAATTTTTATATAGTGTTTATAATGTTATCTATAGTCCCCTTCCTTCTGAAGAAAATAATTTGAACTTTTGAAGAAAATAATTTGGGAAATTTATCTAAATTATGGTCTAAGTATTGTACATTAGAAGGATCAAACTTAATTTTTTCAGGTTAATCTTATATTGTATATTTAAAAGCACATAAATTTTATTTTCTTTTATTGTTCCAAAAATTCCAGAGCTATGCTATTGCTATTTTACCTACCAATGTTTAGACAAAATATGCTAGTCTGTGACTTAGGTATGGATGCATGTATAAATTAATTTATGTGAAAATGGACAGAATGTCAAACTGATCTTGTTGCATTGCTCTTTGTATTCTGCTGTGATATATATACTCTCACAGTTTAATATTATTCAGCTGGAGCTGATATTTTCATTGAGAATTAACATATCAATGCCTGATTTTTTAAGGATTTATTTTTATTTTGTTGTGTTCTACATAATATGCTTGCATTAGAGGTCTGCATGAACCTACATTTTTTATTTTTTACCCTGCCTGACCCGAGCCCGATTTTGTTTTTCAAATTCATTACCCATACCTGATCCACCCAAACCAATTTTTATCCCACCCAACTGAAACTTTTATATAAATAAAATTGCCAGCATTAGTTTCTGAGGTTTCATAATAACAAAAAAAAAAAAAAATAAACTTTCAGATTCAATATTAATTATAAAAAAAGAAAATGTAATAATTTACAATTTACCATATTTAATATAATTCCAAAACAAATATCAATATATACCTCTACCAGCCACCTTCTCTTCACAAGCTTTTTATTAAAAATTGTCAACACTGTCGCTACTTAAATTGGTTTGACACTCTTGCACTGCTGTGCAAGAGTGTCAAATCTGGCTGTGCTAAAATTTCTTTCGGACCTTACACTGCTGGTGGATCATTTCCACAAAAGAGTACAAATTTCACAGAATTTTGGAGATGTTGGTGAAGTGCACCTTTTTGGTCAATTAAAAGTCTCTGCAGACAAATAATGCACATTTTTTCTAAAAAATCTTTAAGAATTTAAATATATAAAAAAAATATATGCAAGAAATGTTTGAAATAACAATTCATTATGATTATTTGTACCCCAACACGAGACTGAATGCTATTTGTGTTACCTGGCCTGAGGGTCAGGTTGGGCCAAAGCCTGAGGGCCAGGCCGGGCCTGTGCACACCTCTAGTTTGCATTCATGTTCATAATATGGGGTCTTATGCTGACTGATTGTAACTTCTATTTTATGAGATTACGTAATATACGTAAATAAAATTTTTCTTGTGTAAATCCACTTAACTGAAATGCATGTTCTCAAAACTGAGTATTAACTGTTCATATGTTCAAAATTAGCCATCAAGCACATTGTTGAAAATGATCAAAGAGAAAGCAAACATTTTTGTGAATTTTTTACATATTTTCAAAAAAAAAAAAAAAAGAAAATTTTAGGATTAGTAGTAATGGAGGCATGTGATGCAAGAAATCAAGAATATAAGCTTATGTAGCATCAGCCAAAACAAAAAAAAAAAACAATTTCACACATCCATTCCCTCTAAAAGTTTGTACAGTTCCTCCTTGAATTTATTTAAGCTATCAACTTCCACAACAACATATGGAAGTTTGTTCCATCTAATCATCCTCTGGCTAAAGGCAAATTTCTGCACATCTGTTTTGTTTTCTCAATTTGAATTTATGTCCCCTCAAATTTATAATATGAGCAACCCTTGAATGGGTTGAGCATGATGAATCAGACCTCAATCAGATCACCTCGCAGGTGCCTAGTCTCCAGCTGCTGCAATTTGCAGAACTTAAGCCGCTCTTGGTAAGAGGATCCCTTCATTCCCTCACAAATCTTCTTGCCCTTCTCTGAACATGCTCAAGCAACTCAACATCCTTCCTAAAATGAGGCCTCCAGACCTGTATGCAGTACTAAAGGCATGGTCTGGCCATTGCCTTATACAAAGGGATAATAACTTCCTGTTCCTTACTAGCAAAATTCCTGTATATCATTGACAATACCCCATGTCCTGCTCTGGCAGCCTGTTTGCATTGCTCAGAAAATGTCATATCTGACTGCACAATTACTCTCAGATATTTTTCATTTTCCATCACCCTAAGTGTAGTGCCACACATTTGGTACGTTTCTCTGGGGTTACTTCTACCCATATGCAGTTTAACAATGTTAAACTGCATATGGGTAGAAGTAACAATGTTTATGCAATGTTAAACTTCAGTTAACATTTGTCAATGTTAAACTTCAGTTACCACTTTTCTGCCCATCCGCCCAAATTTTCTAGATCCTGTTGCAGCAGCACACTGCCATTACTGTCACTAACAACCCTGCCAACCTTTGTATCATCTGCAAACTTCAACATTAAGCTTGATATATCAAACTTAATGAATATATTCATCATATACAAAATATACAAAACAACAGTGGGCCCAACGCTGAATCCTGGGGACTCCACTAATAACATTAGTCCACGAAGAGCAGTGTCCAATGATTATCACTCTGTCTTCTCCCACTCAACCACCTTTTTATCCATTGTAGCAACTTAACCCTTAATATCATACTGCTCCAATTTTACAGTAGTCTTCCATGTGCAACAGTGTCAAAAGCTTTCCTGAAATTCAAGTATATTATGATATCAGAATTATTTTTTGCATCCAATTCCTTTGTAACCAAATCATTGTATCCAATCAAATTTTTCAGACAAGACTTTCCCTTACTGTGTCTGAATTATTACTGCAGTATTGTCTAGATGATCCTTCATTGCATCTTTAACCAGTGACTCCATTATTTTACCTGGAACAGAAGTTAAACTAACTGGTCTGTAATTGCTCGTGTCATTCTTAGATCCCCCTTTGTGAATTGGGGATATATTTGCACATCTTCAGTCCGTAGGGACTTCCCCCGAGTCCAAGATGCTCTCATAATATGGCTATGGGTTTGCTTATTTCCTTTGCCGCATCCTTTAATATATCTGGATAGATCCCTTCCACTCCAAGTACCTTTCTTATGTTTAACTTCTAGATCTGCAAACCCAACAATTTCCCCTCCACTTTGCTCTCGGGATTACTCAAATATGGTAAAAGCCACCTCCCCCATTTCTTTAAGGCACCATTTTGGAGTAAATGAGCACCTGCCATTTGAATGTGAGTTTGCTCTTTTGATTTCATTTTTCCTTACTTCTTGACCAAAATTTGACCTTAAAGGCAGTCAGGAAAATTATTCTTTTTTGGAATACAAGACTATTTTTTCTAAAAGCATATTTTTATCTTATTATCCAATATACTATCAGAATTAAGGATAAATTTTTGAAATTTCCCATTTTCAGCTATTTCTTGCCATTTTATTTTCCATTATCTGGTGAAAACTGTACTTGAATGTGTCCACTACCCTTATTTTTTTTATGCACCTGCTAGAAGGTTAATCTTCCATCATTCGTGCCCTCAATTTAAAAAAGACGCTTTTTTTTTAATGAAAATGCCAAACACGACAGGTATTAGAACCTTTAATACTTAGTACCTTGCATGGGTTGGAGGTTGAGAATGTGAAAGAAGATTTTGTTGACATTAGACTTGAACTTCTGTAAGATGCAGATGCTTTGTGGTGTCTACAAGATACTTCCTTTTGCTTTAATTATAAACAGTTTTTAGCTTTTTTACTGAATTCAAAAAAAGTGATCTGTTCATTTATGATCTTCCAAATTCAATTAAAAAATATTGAACCAAAATAAATGAGAGAAACCAATAAAAGTTTCTATATTTTTTAGAGTTTTAAAGTTCATTCATCCTGCTGATTGAAACACAAATGCTTGCATGGCACCTGTATATACAACATGAACATCTGTATTTTTTATCAGCTGTTCATGTTTAGCTGGTGAAACCAAAGCTCTACAACAAGATTAGACACCTGTCACTGGGCATCTCTGAAATAACAAAAAATGAAAATACCATATAACCAGGTAGAGAATATTAGTGTGCAAAGGTACACAGGAGTTGATTTCATTTACAAATTAAAAAAAAAAAAAAAAAATAGCAACATTTAATAAGGTAGTGCCCATCAGACTACATACTAGCAGTAGTAGGTTAAAGAAGGATTTTAATTACTTTTTGGTATCTCCTAAGTAGTAGTGGCATGTGATGCAAGAAAGCAAATGTATGAGCTTATGCAGCATCAGCCAAAAAAAAAAAAAATCACACCATTCCCTCCAAATGCCTGTCCAGTTCCTCCTTAAATTTATTCAACCTATCAACTTCCACGACGACAGATGGAAGTTTGTTTCAGCAATTAACCACCTGCTGGCTAAAGGCAGATTTCTGCACATCTATTCTACATCTGTCTTTTCTTAATTTGAATTTATGCCCCCTTAGATTCGTAATCTGAACAAGTGGAAGGATCCCATCAGAATTCAGCGTGCTCAACCCATTCAAGGCCTTATGGCCTTATATACCTCAATCAGATCACCGCGCAGGTGCCTAGTCTCCAGCCACTGCAATTTGCAGAACTTAAGCCTCTCTTGATAAGAGGATCCCGTCATTCCCCTCACCAATCTTGTTGCCCTTCTCTGTACACGCTCAAGTAAACCTACATCCTTCCTAAAATGAGGCCTCCAGACCTGTACGCAGTACTCAAGCCGTGGCCTGACCATTGCCTTATACAGAGGGATAATCATCTCCTTTTCCCTGCTAGCAAAATTCCTATATATCATTGACAAAACCCCATGACCTGCCCTGGCAGCCTGTCTGCATTGCTCAGAAAACTTCATATCTGCCTGCACAATTACTCCCAGGTCTTTTTCATTTTCTACCACCTTAAGTGTAGTACCACACAGTTGGTACGTTTCTCTGGGGTTACTTCTACCCATATGTAGTACTTTGCATTTGTCAAGGTTAAACTTCAGTTGCCACTTCTTAGCCCGTATGCCCAAATTATCTAGATCCTGTTGCAGTAGCACACTGCCATTACTGTCATTAACAACCCTGCCAACCTTTGTATCATCTGCAAACTTTGACATTAAGCCTGATATACCTTCATCAATATCATTGATAAATATACAAAACAACAGTGGACCTAACACCGAACCCTGTGAGACTCCACTAATAACATTAGTCAAAGAAGAGCAGCACCCATTGATTACTACCCTCTGTCTTCTCCCACTTAACCATCCTTTTATCCATTGTAGCAACTTACCCTTAATACCATTCTGCTCCAATTTGTACAATAGTCTTCCATGCGCAACAGTGTCAAAAGCTTTCCTGAAATCCAAATATATGATATCAGAATTATTTTTCGCATCCAGTTCCTTTGTAACCACATCATAATATCCTATCAAATTTGTCAGACAAGACTTTCCCTTAACAAACCCATGCTGTGTCTGAATTATTGCTGCAGTCTTGTCTAGATGATCCTGCAGTGCATCTTTAACCAGCGACTCCATTATTTTACCCTGAACAGAAGTTAAACTAACTGGTCTGTAATTACTCGTGTCACCCTTTGATCCCCAAGTGAGGATGATGTACTACTGCATCATCCACCAATTACTTATTTCACTATTTGAATGTATTCCATCATTTTATAATAAAAATAAATGCTGTATATATATATATATATATATATATATATATATATATATATATATATATATATATATATATATATATATAAAAACACAGGATGAACAGCACTAAGTTATTCTTATTAATTCTTATTATTCCTCATTACTTCTCCTTTATCTTATCTCCCTTCTTTGTTAACCGTGATAGCGATCACAGTTCCGTTTGCCCTTTGTTCTCCATAACTAGCGTTACTAGTAACGTAACGTTAGCACATTGCCCTTCACGACTTCTATTGCTACATTTATTGTAGTAATACATTTTTCAACAGAAAATTTATATGGTTGCAATTACAGTTTGATATGAGTATGACAATTGTTATTCAGTGAAGTATTTAAATGTTGAGTTTAGAGGCTTTGCACAAAAATAATGATTTTTGTGTAAATAGCCACAATATTTTTCATATCTTTGACACTTTATAAATTCTAAATTAGATTTGTTGATAAGGTGGGATAATAATGAACCAGGTTTCAGTCTCTATAGTTTCCAGTGTGATTTGTATTGCAAACAGAATTCTCAGATAAATCTTAGCTGTCAAGTACTTAGCTGCCCAGCTCAGTGCTAGTCTGCCCTCATGATTACTATAAGAGGAATGTTTTGGTCCCACAGGAAGTATTCTTGGTGACTATTGTCAAGGAAATGGGGAATATTTTTTGCAATGAGGATGGCTGGAATAGAACCAGGGTATGTCTGCCAGAAGTAAGAGTTGGCAATATTGTAGGACAGTTATCTTTTTAGAGCCATCGGGTGGTAATGTTATACATATTTAGTATTAATGAAGTAAGCATAGGCAGTGTGAGGCTTTACTTAACAGGTATAAGTTGATGTTGAGCAAAAGCCAACAGTTAGGCCATAATTTTAAGATATCTGGAATTGTGCCTTGGAGAGATTGCTAACAGTCAGCTTGTTAATGGTCATTGCTTGTTAACATTTCACATATGTCACATTTCTCACGTCCAATTGTGTGCATAGAATGCACACAATTGGACATGAGAAATTTTGTTAATTCTAAATGAAATCATGCAAGGTCTTAAAGACACTGCACTACATGGACTCCAGGTTAAGAAGCATGTAGATTCCAAAACAGCACAACCAGTAGACATGGATGGCTTTTGTAATGTTTAGCTGCTCTGGTGTTAGAGATAATGGGAAAACAAAAATGAGAATAGGAGTATGTTTTAATTGATATGACTATGATAAACATAATGAACAACTAAATAGAGAAATAGTGGGTTAAAATTATGTGAAATTTTAACTTTTGAGTAGTGATTGGAACTCAATGATATATAGGAACAGTGGTTAGTCCACAGTGGTGCATACAAGTTTGGAATTCTCATTTTAGGAAGAATATAGATCTGTTGGAATGGGTGTGAGAAGAATAACAAGAATAGTCAGTGACAAAAATAGGTACTCTGACCAAGAAAGACTTGAAAAAATAGGTACTCTGACCAAGAAAGACCACACCCTTTTGTCCTTCTGTATGTCATCTGAGAAAGAGTAGTCTTAAATTTAACCCAATTAGATAGCACACCTCATATTTTATACACCAAAAACAGCATACTTAGAAATTGGTTATAATTATATCAGCAGGAATTTTAATATTTCATCGGTATGATGTTCACTTTTGATCGCCATCATTAATTATATTAATTATATTTTAATAGGAAAAATTTAGCCATAAAAAAATCAAACGTATATTAAAAACACTTGTTGCAATGATAACTTTCCATAGAGTTTCAGATTCTTGTTTTTCTTCTTTTCTCCCACTTTCTGCCCAGAGATTTGGCTGTACACTGTAGTGTAGTTTATTATTATTATTATTATTATTGTTGTTAGCCATATAGTTCAAGGAAGCCTGAGGCTAATGCTGCACAAGCCAAAAAAAATTTCTGA